>NC_057797.1:73256008-73871643 GCF_018294505.1 Triticum aestivum
GCTAGGCACCCCCTCCTCATATATATATATATATAGGTGGGAGGGAGAGGTGAGAGGCCAAGGGGCGCCCCAAGTTTGTCGGAGGGGGGAAGGAAAGAAAGGGGGACAGGGAAAGAAAAGAAGGGGGAGAGGGAAGGAAGGGGGAATCCTATTCCACTCTTTCCTTCCCCTTCCCCTCTAACCTACTCCTCCTAGGCCGGCCCATATGGGGGGTGCACCAGCCCCTTGTGACTAGTGTGTTTCCCCTCTTGGCCCATAAGGCCCATATCTTTTGTCGGGGGTGCCCGGAACCCCTTCCGGTGACTCGATAAGTACCCGGTACCCCCTGAAACACTTTTGGTGTCCGAATACCATCGTCATATATATCAATCTTTACGTCTCGACCATTTCGAGACTCCTCGTCATCTCCGTGATCTCATCCGGGACTCCGAACAACATTCGGTCACCAAATCACATAACTCATATAATACTATATTGTCATCGAACGTTAAGCGTGCGAACCCTACGAGTTCGAGAACTATGTAGACACGACCGAGACACCTCTCCGGTCAATAACCAATAGCAGAACCTGGATGCCATATTGTCTCCTACATATTCTATGAACATATTTATCGGTCGAACCGTTATGACAACATACGTAATTCCCTTTGTCTATCGGTATGTTACTTGCCCGAGATTCGATCGTCGGTATCTTCATACCTAGTTCAATCTCATTGACGGCAAGTCTCTTTACTCATTCCGTAATATATCCTTAGTCGTTTGCTTGCAAGCTTATGATGTGTATTACCGAGAGGGCCCAGAGATACCTCTCTGATACTCGGAGTGACAAATCCTAATCTTGATCTATGCCAACTCAACAAACACCTTCGGAGATACCTGTACAGCATATATATAATCACCCAGTTACATTATGACGTTTGATAGCACACAAGGCATTCCTCCGGTATCCGGGAGTTGCATAATCTCATAGTTGAAGGAATATGTATTTGACATGAAGAAAGCAATAGCAATAAAATTGAATGATCATTATGTTAAGCTAACGGATGGGTTTTGTCCATCACATCATTCTCCTAATGATGTGATCCCGTTATCAAGTGATAACACATGTCCATGGTTAGGAAACCTTAACCATCTTTGATCAAAGAGCTAGTCTAGTAGAGGCTCACTAGGGACATATTATTTGTTTATGTATTCACACATGTATTTAGGTTTCCGATCAATACAATTCTAGCATGAATGATATACCTTTATCGTGAATAAGGAAATATAAAATAAAAACTTTATTATTGCCTATAGGGCATATTTCTTTCACTATTGATTGTGTTTTTTCCTTCATCCTTAGTGGAAACATGCCAATGATGCTTGCCTCAATAGCCCATCGTATTTTGCCTTCATGGGAAACACGTCTGTATCACCATAAATTCTCACTATCTAATGCATTTCGAATGTGCTCATCATGATCCTTGGGTGTTCTTTCTTGGTGTCTATGTATTTCACACTAATCCTTCAAATGGTCTTCTCGCCTTCAACGTTCTGAAGTTCTTAGCATAGCTACGCATATGAGTTGACTAGGTTCTTATAATGGCATCTGAGTGTGGCTCTAGTTTGTTTGTACTTATGTCTTGGCTCTACTATGGGTTGCCTTCTGGGAAGCAAACACATGTTTATGTCGTGGTATCGACTCATTAGGTCTTCCTCCATTGTTGTTTAATCGCCTTTCCAAACTGTGGTGGTCGTCTCATGGGGTGTCGGCTTTTGGGAGGGTTCGGTTGGCTCAGGTTTCCTCCGTCTTTTTCAGTTGTATTCTATCTCTTTGTGTGCATTCTTTTGCTACGATATCCACCCTTTGAATTCTTTTTATTTTCACTATGACTTGTGTGCACTTACCTAGTAATTTATCCCCCTTCAGTCGTCTTGGTGTGCGACAATGGAAAATGTTTAGGTGGGCTTAAGCCCCTCGTAGACCTTTGACCCCACCTAATGGGTAGTATGATAACCAACCTTCTAATTAAAGAAAGTACAACATTTCCTCGATGAGATCAAAACCAAATTGCATTGTCGAATTTATCAAAACACACTTCTTTCAAATGTAGCTTCTCATTTGTTGACTGATTGAACTAAAAGGTCAACATAACATACCATTTGGGGAGTTGTCCCCGTTGGTGGTATTGTCCATTGTTATCAGAAGTTTCTCTACATCACTTGGTACAAAGTTCGGGATTCCACTCGATTGGATGGATGTGAAAGAAAACCAAGTGAGAAAATGGGGGTATTTTCTGTGATGAGTTATGATTAACATGAACCAACATCTATATTTTCGTATATGGATTGATGTTGGCAACGGACACAGAAACGAGAAGAAAGGATGAAAATGCGGGATTTCTTCATCCCGGTCGCACAAAGCATGCCATTGCCATTTTAAAATACTTGAGTCTACGCAATGCAACACCACCTCTCTTAGAATTGCGTGAGTGTTTCTCTCGAGCCTAACCAAAAGGTGTTCTATATGGCATTAGACCAAAGAATCGTGTATACACCTGAATGCACCCTCACTCAAGGTCATTGAGGGAGTCCTGGATTAGGGGGTCTCCGGATAGCCGGACTATCTCCATTGGCCGGACTGTTAGACTATGAAGATACAAGATTGAAGACTTCGTCTCGTGTCCGAATGGGACTCTACTTGGCGTGGAAGGCAAGCTAGGCAATACGGATATGGATATCTCCTCCTTTATAACCGACCTTGTGTAACCCTAACCCTCTCCGGTATCTATATAAACCGAAGGGTTTTAGTCTGTAGGACAACAATCACAACATACAATCATACCATTGGCTAGCTTCTAGGGTTTAGCCTCTTTGATCTCGTGGTAGATCTACTCTTGTACTACCCATATCATCAATATTAATCAAGCAGGACGTAGGGTTTTACCTCCATCAAGAGGGCCCGAACCTAGGTAAAACATCGTGTCCCCTGCCTCCTGTTACCATCCGGCCTAGACGCACAGTTCGGGACCCCCTACCCGAGATCCGCCGGTTTTGATACCGACATTGGTGCTTTCATTGAGAGTTCCTCTGTGTCGTCGCCGTTAGGCTTGATGGCTCCTACTATCATCGATAGCGATGCGATCCAGGGTGAGACTTTTCTCCCCGGACAGATCTTCATATTCGGCGGCTTTGCACTGCGGGCTAATTCGCTTGGCCTTCTGGGGCAGATTGAAAGCTACGCCCATGGCCGTCAGGTCAGATTTGGAAGTTTGAACTACACGGTCGACATCCGTGGAGACTTGATCTTCGACGGATTCGAGCCACAGCCGGGCGCGCCGCACTGTCACGATGGGTATGACCTAGCTCTGCCGCCGAATAGTACCCCATAGGCCGTGCCCGCATCAGCTCTGACCCTTAGTTCGGAGCCAACTGCGCCAATCGAGGACGGGTGGTTAGACACCGCCTCAGGGGCTGCAGGCTCAACGGCGATCGAGCCAAACACCAGCATAATCCTCTACGCAGCCCGTGACTCCAAGGTGCCGGACTCTTTTTCTGACTCCGAACCGCCCGCGCCCCTGCCAATCGAATCCGATTGGGCGCCGATCGTGGAATTCACCGCCGCGGATATCTTTCAGCACTCGCCCTTCGGCGACATTCTGAATTCACTAAGGTCTCTCTCTTTGTCAGGAGAGCCCTGGCCGGATTATGGCCAACAGGATTGGGACGCGGACGACGAAGAAATTTGACGCCCACCCACCACCCACTTAATAGCCACTATCGATGACTCAACCAACATGCTCGACTTCGACTCCGAAGACATCGACGGTGTGGACGATGATGCGGGAGGCGAAGAGGAACCACCGCCCACAGGGCGCTGGACGTCCACCTCATCATATGACGTATACATGGTGGACACACCAAAAGAAGACGACGACGATGAATGGAAGGACGCACCGAAGGCTTGTTCCCTTGAGAAGCAGTCAAAGCGGCGGCGCAAGCGCCGCCCCAAATCCCGCCTCGGCAGAAATAACAATCATACAGACCCAGCGTTGGAGCAGGGCGAACCACTGCCGGACCACGGCAATACGGAGAATCAAACCGAACAAACCAATTCTGTCAAAGATAATAGTCCGGACGACATAACGCCGGACAGGCACCCGGAGCAGCAGAATGCCTGTCAAAGGCTTGTTGCCACCGTGAGGAGTCTGAAAAAGCAGAAGCAAAGGCTCAAGGCTGCGCAGGACACACTCCAAATCAGATGGAGTAAAGTACTCAACACAACAACGAAGTACGGCGACAATCGCCCCACCAAGAGCTACCCAAAGCAGAAGTTGCTACCTGAATTCGATGAGGAGGCCTCAGACCCCCCACAACCAAAAATCAAAACAGCCACCTGGCCGGATAGACGACCTCATGGCCAACATAGAGCGGCAAACAACGCCACTCACAAGCCAATACGAGATCCACGCGAGGGCTCGCACCAAAAGGACGCTGCAACCAGATCCATCTATGGACCACGCAAGCGCGCCCCAGCATACGATGTAACACAACAAACATTCGAACAACACGGTACACCCAGATACAGGGGTGCCGCACACCCCCTCTGTTTCACCGATGAGGTGCTGGACCATGAATTTCCAGAGGGATTCAAACCCATAAACATAGAGGCATACGACGGAACAACAGACCCTGGGGTCTGGATTGAGGACTATATCCTCCATATCCATATGGCTCGAGGAGATGATCTCCACGCCATCAAGTACTTACCCCTCAAGCTCAAAGGGCCAGCTCGTCACTGGTTTAAAAGCCTCCCCGAAAACTCCATTCGAAGCTGGGAAGAGCTCGAAGACGCTTTTTGGGCAAATTTTCAAGGGACTTATGTCCGACCTCCGGACGCGGATGATTTGAGTCATATAACTCAACAGCCCGGAGAGTCAGCCCAAAAGCTTTGGAACAGGTTTCTTACTAAAAAGAACCAAATTGTCGACTGTCCGGATGCCGAAGCCTTGGTAGCTTTTAAGCATAGCGTCCGTGACGAATGGCTTGACAGACACCTCGGCCAAGAAAAGCCGAGAACAATGGCAGCATTAACAAGCCTCATGACCTGCTTTTGCGCGGGTGAGGACAGCTGGCTAGCCAGATGCTGCACCAGCGACCCCAGTACATCTGAAGTTAGAGATGGAAACGGGAAATCACGGCGCAACAGCAATAACAACCGCCGGAATAAAGAAGACAGCACGAAGAGCACAGCAGTAAACGCCGGATTCAAAAGCTCTCGGCCAGGTCAGCAAAAGCCGCCCTCTAAAGGCGCCAGAGATGAACTGTCCAGCCTAAACAAAATTCTGGACCAAATATGTCAGATCCATAGCACCCTGGTAAACTAGCTAATCATACCCACAGAGAATGTTGGGTCTTCAAGCAGTCCGGCAAGCTCAACGCCGTACACAAGGGGGAGGATACACCAAGCGAAGACGAGGATGAGCCTCTCAAGCAAGACGCTGGGGAACAAAAGAAATTTCCACCAGAAGTCAAAACGGTAAACGTGTGACACGTGATCAAGGGGAGAAACAAAACGGCACTCCCAAAAAATATGCCCAAAGGCATACCACCGCGGAGTCCTGCCACTGGTCGTCTCAACCAATCACTTTCGACCATCGTGATTACTCAGCAAGTATACGGTGTGCAGGATGGGCTGCCCTGGTATTAGACCCAATAATTGACGGATACCACTTCACACGAGTCCTGATGGACGGTGGCAGCAGTCTCAACCTGATATACCAGGATACAATCCGCGAAATGGGGATAGACCCAACAAAAATTTACCATAGCAATACCACCTTTAAAGGAGTAACACCAGGCCCAGGGGCTCATTGCACAGGCTCCCTGCTACTAAAGGTTATATTCGGCTTCCCCGATAACTTCCGTAGCGAACATTTAACCTTCCATATCGCTCTGTTCCAAAGTGGCTATCAAGCACTACTCGGACGCGAAGCTTTTGCTCGCTTTAATGCAATACCACATTATGCTTCCCTGACGCTCAAGATGCCCGGACCACGCGACATCATTACAGTAAACGGAAGTATTAAGCGATCTTTGCGCGCCGAAGAGAATGCGACTGCCTTGGCAGCCGCACACTAAAAACGGCCTCACCAACTAAAGCATTTGATAGGTCGTCAAGACCACGGACGCGGTTAGACGAGTCCGGCGCTACTATATGTAATTTGTACCAGATTGATGGCCACACCCCTATTACAAATACAAGGGGCTCAACGCGCGCAGACAAGTGGCACTTTCTACTCATTTTTAGTTCTACATGGTTTCTTTAAAAACTATCTTTTTGCACGACAACTTTTTCACCTAAGTTCCTCTCTTTTACAGATGATCATCGTGCTACACCCATCCAGGATACGGCACAACAGAGACACAGGCGCAGACGTGCAGCAGGGACCCGCTCCAAGGATTCTTTTTAGATTAAGACCCTACGTAAACCTTTTTTACTGTCTCTTGTTGATACAAATCCCTCGAATTCTCAGTACAATTAAGAAGGATGCTGACGTCTTGGCATGTGGCCACGTCAGAAGAATGCACGTACCTGGACACAAGGGGCTTCTTACAAAGGGCACTATTTAGGCCCGGTTTATACCATAAAGACCGAATACCTTAGGGAGTGTTCGGCGTCGCGAGTTTGGCCTTATATGCATCAGCTCCGAATCATTGTCTTTGGTCAAATGTTGGGTTTGCCCGGCTCCTGTGTTTTGGTGCCTTATGTTCCACTTTATCGGCTAAGGCGGCACCAGGAGAACTACTGCGATTGTGCCCTGGTTCACCCGGACGAGCACCTCAGTAGAGAAAGCCGAAAACTGACTGTCATGATATAGCGTGAGACTGGTCAACCACTCGATGACCTATCAGAATGTTAGAATTCCTCCGCCTTAACGAAGGGCCATTTTCCGGCCAGGCATGTACGCACCCCGAGATCGGGAGAGTGCGGAGCCACCAGGGGCTATCTAGTAGCCCCACTGTCAAACTCCTATGGCTAAGTGAAAGTGTTAAAGCATTATAGTCTGGTTGCCTCGTTCGCTGCGCTATCACCTCCTTAATAGGACCAAGGTGTTGGGTTAAGTGTGAACACGCGTTTTTTGCGAGCACCTCCGCATTATATGTGTGGGGGTTGAAGCCGACGACTGCAATCTTTTAGGTTATATACATATATACACAAACGGCCGCACAGGAGGCATCACACTACTTTCCGGCAAAAGTATAAATACATCCTTACTATATTTCATAAAAACATTGTGTTTACAATGGGAATACATGTCATTCAAACATAATATTCTTCGAGCACTGGGACTCTATCAAACGAGCACCCTCAAGAACCTCTTCAAAATAGTGCTCGGTAGCTACTCGGCCTGGCCGAACCTTGCGCCGCAATAGTGGTAGCATCCATCTCTGCCCAGTATGCCTTGACACGGGCAAAGGCCATCCGCGAGCCTTCTATGCACGCCGACCTCTTCATCGCGTTGATGCGCGGCACAGCACCAAGGAACTGCTGCACTAAGCTGAAATAGTTGTTCGGCTTCGCCTTCTCCAGCCACAAATGATCTACAATAGACCTCATGGCGAGTCCGGACAACCTATTAAGTTCGGCCCATTCGGTTAGCTGATCAGTCAAGGGAAGCGGACGCTCTGGAACGTTGAATTGTGACCAGAATAGCTTGTCCACTTCATGATCTGATTGATCTTGGAAGTATTCGACTGCATCGACAGCGCTCGCCGCCAAGTCCATATATGCGTCTGCCAAACTACACAGCCGATCCAGAGGGGCATACCGCGGATCTCCGAACTTCCTCCACAGCAGAAAGGGCTTCCCAGCCGCAATATCCCCGGCTTCGCGCAGCTCCTCCTTCTTCGCCCTCATAGCAGAGCGACTGTCTTTGGTTGCCATAGTGGCCTTCTCAAGGTCCGCTGCCTTCACTCGGTTTTCTTCTTCAAGGAACTGGCAACGGTCGGCATTTTAATTCTACGGCCATCTTGGCCATATTTTCTTTGCTTTTGCAATGGGTAGCGTTCTCGGCTCTTAACTCTTCGGCCACCTTCAAAGCAACCGCATTACTAACCCTAGCTTGTTCCTTGGCTTGGGCGAGTTCTGCCCGAAGGGTCTCCACGGTGGCAGTTCCGTCTACGGTCACAACATATTAAAGATATTGGCATCATGCTGCTCTTATTGTGTGACATTCACCAGAAAACATTACTTACCTTGTGATTCGTTAAGCCGCTTATTAACAAGCTCGATGTCGGCGTCTGCCGCATCCAGTTGCCGTTTTAATTCGGCAAACTCACTAGTCCGGCTAGCCACCGGAGCTTCCACCACCTACACATAAAGGAAGTCTGGTTATTGCCTGGGACTATGATCCTTTGTTCGCCGCCGTTCTCGACGACAACCAGAGTCTCAGGGGCTACTATCTACATAGGGCACACCTAACATGTGCGGTACTATCACATATTATTTCACGTACCTCAAAGCCTGTCAGTAGACTCATAAAGGCTTCATGTAATCCGCTTTCGGTGGACGAAATTCTCTCCATCACTGTACCCATCAGCGTACGGTGTTCTTATGAGATGGCCGATCGCCCTAACAGCTCCCTCAGAACGTCCGACCGCATACCAGACGGTGCCGGACTCTTTCGTTTGCTCTCTTCAGGAGCCGGACGCTGGGGACTTCAGGAATCTATGGGATTATCTTCTGGCCTCACCGGATCCGGAGAGGCCCTCCGTGAAAACACTTCGGGGTCGCCCGCTTCTTGAGCGGAGGAGTCCGGGGGAGGCGTTTCGCTCTCCATCATCTCCGGAAGAAGATGCCCCGAAGACGAGCTCAGCTAAGAAGGGCTAAGACCCGAACTGCAAGATATATGCGGCGGTTATTTTCTCAGAAGAAAGATAGTATACCTTCACTATTAAAGTATTTTTGGATCACTTACGACTCGTTGGAGGGCTGATCCCCCCGTGGACTTTGTGCGGCAAGAGCACCCCCCGAGGCAGGACCCTCTGTTGGAGACTTCTTCTCTCGTTTGGAGGCCTCGGCTTCCGGATCCTCGGAAGCAGTCCTCTTCCTCCCCCGGTTGTCCTCCTTTAAGGAGGCGCTCATTCCCTCGGTTGGAACTGGCAGCGATGGGGGCCCGCTTCCGCCCATATTATTCCCCCCCTGTATCTTCCTTCGAGGGCTCCGGGCAAGGTGCGAGCTCGAGCATCTTTTCCAATACCGGATTTTCCAAACCCTCAGGGAGGGGGGCCGAACACCGAATTATCTTCGCCTTTGTTAGCTAGTCCTGGTCAAAGAGCGATCTCTCAGAAATAACTTCATGATGAATAAAAGGCGGTGTGTTCGGTTAGATGATTTCTTACTTGTTCGGCGGTGCGGTTACTGCTCAGGCCCACATCCTTAGTAGCATCCGGACACTCTATTTGAGGTCTGAAGAATGACTTGTACATCTCCTGGTGCGTCAGGCCGAGGAAACTTTGAATGGCATGCGGTCCTTCTGGGTTGAACTCCCACAAGCGAAGGGGCCGGCATTTGCAAGGCTAGACTTGACGAACCAGCATAACTTGTATTACCACTACCAAATCAAAATCTCCCTCGAAGAGATCTCGAATGCGGCTTTGCAGTATCGGCGCGTCCTTGGCTGGACCCCAGCTCAGACCTTTGCTAATCCATTATATTAGTCGTGGTGGGGGGCCCAAGCGGAAAACGGGGGAAGCCGCCCACTTGGCACTTCTGGGAGCTGTGACGTAAAACCACTCCCGCTGCCATAATTCGGACACCTCTGGAAAGGAACCTTTCGGCCAGGGCGCTCCTGCCATCTTGCCTATTGATGCACCTCTGCACGCTGCATGTTGCCCCTCGATCATCTTCGGCTTCACTTCAAAGGTCTTGAGCCACAGGCCGAAGTGAGGGGTAATGCGGAGGAAGGCCTCACACACGACAATAAATGTCGAGATGTGGAGAAAGGAGTCCGGAGCTAGATCATGGAAATCTAGCCCGTAATAGAACATCAAACCCCTGACGAAGGGATCCAGAGTGAGGCCTAGGCCTCGGAGGAAGTGGGAGATGAACACGACATTCTCGTTAGGTTCGGGAGTAGGGACGACCTGCCCTCGAGCAGGAAGCCGATGCGAAACCTCAGCGGTCAGGTATCTGGCCTCCCTCAACTTCTTGATGTCCTCTTCCGTCACGAAGGAGGGTATCCATCGGCCTTGAAGGCTGGATCCGGACATGATTGAAGATCCGGAGCACCTAACCTGGGCTTTGGGTGTTGGAACTCGAGGCGGGGGAAGGGTTCGATTGAGCATGAGAGGGAAAATGCGAAAACCTTGTCCCTTTATAAAGAGGGTGAATATCAAGCGTCCTCTCCGTAGCCATTTAGGACTTGCCTATAATCTAGGAGTCCTAGACATGGTTGGGTTACCCACGACTGCATTAATGAGAATCCCGTAATTGGGGGAACATGATCTCTGCTTTGACAAGACGTGTCAAGAAACCGCCTCGCGTTATGTGCGGGGCTGGTTAAAGGGAACGGTTCGAATAATCACCGGGCCATGACATAACGTCATGCTGCCGAAACAAGCCAGCAAATTAGATCTGCGAAAATATTATTCTCTCTACGATGGTACGTGGAACTTATTTTGCAGGCTCGGACACTATCCTCGTTTTCAAGTTCTTCTGTGATGTATTCGGAGAAGGAACCCGCCTTGCAATGCCGAAGATAATACTGCAGGCCGGACTCATCGTCATTGAAGCCTGGTTCAGGGGCTACTGAGGGAGTCCTGGATTAGGGGGTCTCCGGATAGCCGGACTATCTCCATTGGCCGGACTGTTATACTATGAAGATACAAGATTGAAGACTTCGTCTCGTGTCCAGATGGGACTCTACTTGGCGTGGAAGGCAAGCCAGGCAATACGGATATGGATATCTCCTCCTTTGTAACTCACCTTGTGTAACCCTAACCCTCTCCGGTGTCTATATAAACTGAAGGGTTTTAGCCCGTAGGACAACAATCACAACGTACAATCATACCATAGGCTAGCTTCTAGGGTTTAGCCTCTCTGATCTCATGGTAGATCTACTCTTGTACTACCCATATCATCAATATTAATCAAGCAGGACGTAGGGTTTTACCTCCATCAAGAGGACCCGAACCTGGGTAAAACATCGTGTCCCCTGCCTCCTGTTACCATCCGGCCTAGACGCACAGTTTGGGACCCCCTACCCGAGATCCGCCGGTTTTGACACCGACAGTCATCCACCATACCTACAGGTACATGTCACACCATTTCCACATCTAATATTATCACATTGGTACCGAAAATTGCTCTCCTCTAGCCACCACATAATAATATGGATATCCAGCCTCGATAAAATCATTTTAACCATGCACGCCATGTGCTAGCAAGGTATATATCATATGTGTTTGCTTTGAGATTCTGATCATAAATTTTCAGCCTAGTATGTATCTATATATTCACTCATTTTTGGACACTTTTAAATTAAATTTTACTAGACCCTAAATCAATAGTTGAAGTTTCAAATCTTCGAAAAAATACAAAGTTTTGGTTTAAGGTGGAAGATTTTTTTTCAAATGTTTGAAGCAAATATTTAAAAGGTACATATTTCAATTAATTTCAAAATACACGTCATTTTAATTACATAATGATTCAGTGCTATTGCATTCCATCTCACAAAACATCGAATACATTTTCAACATTTCAAGTGAATTTCAATCACCATTCAGTAAGATTTCAATAAATGTTACAAAAGTTTCAAATGCATGTATACTGGATTCAATCAAGATTTAGTTCGTTTCATTCATGAGTCATTACATTGAAATGCATTTTAGGAAAGATATAAATGCATTTATAACATTTGAACATTTCAAATGCATTCCAAATACGATATCAGCTCAAGTTCATTTAATCACAAATTTTATTTATTTCATAATCATTCCTAAGGTATTTTCATCAGCTTCCACAAATGTCACAAACTTGTAATCAAATTCAAATTCAAGAAAATTTCAATTATTATACAGTCATGATTCCAGAATACTTTTGAGAGGCATTTTCACTGGATTTCATATATCATAATTCATAAGTTTACACCCAAATTACTAGTTTCAGTTGCAACTGAAAATATTAATCATGGTTAACATGCAACTAAAATTTCAGAATTTTGGATTCCTTTCAGCTCAACTCCTAATATCCATTCTAGAATTGTTTTAGATATATTTAGAGCATTTAATATACATTTTATATCAACTCCATGATGATTTAATACATTTCCCATGCATTTCCAGAGTAGTTTTAGATAGAATTCACGAATCAATTATTTCATTCACATTTCATAATTTTAGATACATTCTACACAATGTATGCCATTTCATACATCTACTAAACTAGATCCACATACATGCATCTCCACATATGTCCCTCCTCTTCATCCAAAACCAAACATTTTGTACTATCATTTCATTTCATTTACCATAAATCGAGAGACTGCATGTGAACTTCACAAACAAAGTAACAATTATGTTTGGTAAAAAATTTTGTGTATATTTCTTACAAAATTCACTCGACTAATATAAGTTTCAAGACATTTCTCACAAAAATTTCAAGCAACAAAGATAGTATCAAATTATCAACAAAAATCAACAAATTTGGATTATGCTTTATTTTGTCTCCTGACCACTGCATATTGATTTGCTCAACTCTCCTCCACAGGAAGAAAGCAAACAAAAAATACAAAGCCACACACTACTAGTTTGCATGGTATCCCACACTTTGGCTTATTTAATCCATGATAAATCCAATGAGAAATTGGATCCAAGGAAACAAACCACACTGCTTGGACAACCACAAACCATCTTTTACAGAATCCTTGGCTGAATATGTTATTGCCGGCATCAGGGAGACTATGGGATGCAAGGGCTGGATACTATGATTGGGTCATCGAGGAGCGTCACATCCTCCCATGCCCAACCCATCCTTCTTCCTCGTGCAAAGACTTTGCTTTGTCGTGTGTTACTACACCCCCCAGCATGCAAATAAGCATGGTGGGAGTTGCATAGCAAAGAGCTACATCTGCCACCATGTCCTTCAGTGCCACTGCCAACGCCAAGATCATTCCATTCTCTCTTCTCCTGTTTATGGATTGAGAAAACGAGGGGGTGTGGGGGAAATTCAGTTGCCGAGTATATATTTTTTTATTTGGAAGGTCCCCACACATTGTGTATTCCTCTTAACCCCTTCTTTGTTTCGTTATAATTTTATGCAATAGTATCAGCCACGAATCTCGACAAAGCAACCTACTACGGATTCATGTTAGCATACACATTATAAAAATAATTCTCAAATGCGCTAGTAACGATAAGCAACCTTCTAACTGAGAAACTGTAGCATCCCGTATATGAGGTCAAACCAACATTGCATTGCTCAGAATAACACATCACTCTTCATTCAAATGTACTCCATTTCATATGTTAGTTAATAGTTCAACATTACATAATGTCTTCTTGGGGAGTTGGTGCCGATGTCCAGGGAGTATTCCAAGTGAGAGCAAGCGAGAAGGTATTAGGGCAAGTGTCCACGGGTATCATAAATTTCTCTACATAATTTGGTATCAATTTTGGGGTTCCACATGATGTCATGGGTGTGAAAAGGCCTAATTGAGAAGGGGGTGCATTTGGTGTTTGCAGTTACGATTAGCACAAATTGGCATCTATATTAAAACTTTACGAATGGAACAAAGGAGATGAGAGAGTGGTGGATTTCAGCAACACTACCGAGCTTACAAAGTATGTATCTGTGCATTTTTTCAAATTTGAGCCCATATCCTGTGGGTTGGCAAGGAGACTTTCTGCCTACTTTCAGACTCCTACAAACAAACACCATATAAGGAAAACCACTACAATATATAGTAAGGTTCACTCGTATTGCTACTAATAACGGTCCAGACTCCTACCCCTATAGGTTCTTCATGACATGTTACTGCCAGGAAACTTTTTGCCTACTTTCCAAATATGTTATGTGGCAGAAAGTAGGGCTTTTATGTCGATGCAACATATCTCGACACTTGATGTGGTGATGTTAGGACTTGACGAAAATCTATCAAAAGTAAGTTAGAAATGCATTTATGAGAGTTGCGAATGTTTTTTCAGTATTGAACATTTGAAATACATTCTAGAAACAATTTTAATTCAAATTCATTCAAATTGGTGTCAAAAACTTTATTTATTTAAGAAGCATTCCAGGGTCATTTTCACCGTTTCTAGAAATACCACAATTTTTTGCTCGAATTCAAAATTTAAGCGTATTTCAACAAGTATGCACTCATGATCTGGTCATGATTTCAAAACCATTTCAAGAGATATTTTCACTTGATTTCACCAAATGCATGTTACCATGATTCCTTGTATTTCAAGAAAAATTCACAAAATTTTAAATTTTAAATTTAGGCACCTCTTAGCTCAACTCCATAGATCCATTCTAGAATGATTTTAGACTATTTAGAGCATTTAATATTCATTTTAGATCCATTCAGTTATGATGTATGAAATTTCCAATGCATTTCCATATGAATTTTTTGATAGAATTCAAGAGTAACCTATTTCACTCGCATTTCATTTATTAGGTACATTCTGCATAAATTTTAGTGCCATTTCATACAGGTACTAAACAACGTCCACATACACACATCTCTACATACATCCCTCCTCACTATCGAAAACCGAACAACGGTTATTGGCTTTTTATTTACCTTTTTCAAAATTTCAAAGATACTAGACATGCATTTCACAATAAAACAATAATTACATTTGGTAAAATTATCGGTGTATATTTATCACAAAACTCATTGGACTAATATAAGTTTTAAGACTCACGAAAAGTTGAAGCGGCAAAGACACACTCTCAAATTATCAATAAAATCGACATATTTGGGCGATGTTTCAAATTTGTCCCATGGGAAATACAGATATCGACTTCCTTAACTCTTGTACACATGAAGAAACTAAACGAAAACAAAACACAACATCGCACATGACTTCATGCTATAAAATCCGAGAGAAATTGAATCCAAGGAAAAAGCCCATACTACTTGGTGAACCACACATACATTTTCCGCATCATTCTAATTAGGATATTCTGCTGCCAGTTTAGCGAGGCTTTGAGATGCTGGAACCGGATGTTGTGACTGGACCGTTGTGGAGTGCCGCGTCCTCCTACGCCTAGCCCATCTCGCATCCTTGCGCTGCCATTGAGGTGCACCGCATCATCCTAGGCCCAACCCCGCCCACACCTCCTCGCACTGCCGTTGAGGAGTGCTGCATCATATTAAGCTCAGTCCCTCCCACCTCCTCGCGCTACTTTGTGCAATGACACATCATCCTAGGCCCAACCCCTCCCGCTTCCTCGTGCCGCCACCAAACTTCACCATGTGCTACCACACCCCCAATCATGGAAAGCCACACACTGGGGAGTCGTAGAGGAACGAGCCACCGCTTCCATCATGTCTTTAGGTAGCACTGCTCAACACTAAGTTCACACCGTAGTATACTCTCTCGTTAATGCATTGAGAAAATGAGGGGTGGGTCCACTAGACGAGTATATATATTTTGCTTTCAATGGGCCCCATGTATTCTAGAACAAATCATTACACCACAATGTCACACATAAATCTCCACAAGGCAAGCTACAACAGATTCATGTTGGTGTACATGTTATTCTTTTCTAAAAAGATCTAGTATTGATAACCAACCACCAAGTTGAGTAACTATAGCACCCTCCCCCCCTCACCCCGCCCAAGCAGGTTAAAGACAACATCATGTTGCCCAATTTAGCACAATACTCTTCATTCGAATGTCACATGTGAGTTAACAGGCCAATGTTACACAATATTTTCTTTGTGTGCTGGCGCCGATGTCCTGGGAGGCTACCGAGTGAGAGCAAGAGAGAAGGCACCATGGGTAGTGCACATGGCTATCAGAAGTTTCTCCACATCACTTAATATCATGTTCGGGGTTCCACCCAATGTCATTGGTGTGAAAAATCCTAATTGGAAAGGGGGAGGGGGCAATATTTTGTGGCTGGAGTGGGGAAGGTGAAGGAGTTACTACCGGACCTGGCCAAAAGATGTTACACCACACATTGGGCATTCCTATTAACCACCTTATGTATTCCCCAACAAATTACTACACCACAATCTCATGCACAAATCTCCATGAAGCAACCTACGACGAGTTTGTGTTGTCGAACACGTTAGGAACAAAATATCAAAAGGGGTAGTACTAATAGGTATCCCTACCCCAAAGAGGTCAAGGCCAACATTGCATTACCCAATGTAACACAACATTCTTCATTCGAATTTTACCTGTGAGTTAATAGGTCAACAGTACACAATATATCCTTTGGGTGCTGGTGTCAATGTCCGGGGAGGCTTCTGAGTGAGAGCAAGAGAGAAGATATTAGGGATAGTGCTACCAATGGCTACCGGAAGTTTCTGTACATCACTTGGTATAAATTTGAGGGTTCCATCCGATATCATGGGTGTGAAAATCCTAAGTGCGGAAGGGGGGAGGGGCCGTATTTTATGTGTGGAGTTATGACTAGCGCAAACCGACACCTATATTTGTCGTTTGCAAATTGATGTAGTCAGCGTGGCCACAATCACCAACAATACGAACAAATAGCAAGGACAGGGGACGACAAATAAGTCTTAGTTAACCGATAGGAGAGGAGACAATGGTGGGTTTCTACAATTGGCTTACCGAGTTTACGCAACATGAAATTGTGCACTTTGTAGCACTTGAGCTCATCTCTTGGGGGACGGCTAGGGAGTATTGTTGAACCTAGCCAAAAGATGTTATTTATGGTCTTAGACAAATGGCTCGTGTAGGCACCCAAACATGCCCTTGCTCGAGATGGCCCACCACACCAAGGGCTACATGAACACCCACCATCTGCACAACCCATCTTATCACATTAGATCCTCCATGCCACCACAAAACGAGATGGATATCCTAGTCCCTCACACAAAGTCTCCTTTCCAAGGGGAGGAAGGGTCAACAATTTAGCTTTTCGTGAGGGAGTCTTGTTGAAGACTCAATGTCCAAATACCCAGACATCTTCATTATCTTTACAACAAACACAAATGTGTACGAGACAAAATAGACAACTCACCCAATGCTAATCACCGCATCCCCTAGAGCTATATATACCCACGGCAACGCAAACACAGATCACACATCTCCATACACCTTAACAATGCATGGTTTGTAGTACCAAATATTCCCCCATCCTCAACATTCATTAACAACCATATCCTAGCTTCATATATTGCCCAGAGCTTTTAGTCTAAATCATCCCATCCTCTATCATTCTTTCACGGCCATGCCTTAGCTCCATATATTGTCCATAGTTTTTAGTCTAAATCATCCCCCATATCCTCAACATTCTTTCAAAACCATGGCCTAGCAACACATGATGTCCATGAGTTCCTAGTTTTTCATCAGTATTGTTCATCTGTTGGAGAGTTTGTTGTGCTTGATTAAGGATGACAACCATGGAAATGGACATGTATAAAATGGTGGTGCAGGAGAACGGCGAGGTCACATACCAGCTGACCGACCCGACGACATGGGGCGCGTGGGCGCACGAGGGACACCGATTGTGGGCGTCCATGCCAGAAGACTTCTGGCTATACGAGTACAAGGTGCGGATGTGCCCGCAGCCATACAGCCACGACTGGACGGCGTGCCCCTACGCGCACAAGGACGAACGCGCACGCCGCCGCGACCCGCGTCGCTTCAACTACATCTCCATCTCCTGCCCGGAGTACCGCGCCAATGCGCGTGCGCATGCGCAGCTCCGGCTTGCCGGTGCCGGGCACCCGCCGCCGACCTGCGCGCGCGGCCTCAGGTGCCGCTACGCGCATGGCGTATTCGAGCTGTGGCTGCACCCATCCCGGTTCCGCACACGCAAGTGTGATGCAGGCACGCGCTGCCAGCGCCAGATCTGCTTCTTTGCGCACTTCACCCGCGAGCTCAGGGTCGAGGACCCCATCGCCGCCTCCACCGCTGCAGCGGTGCCGTCTTCGTCCTTTGCCATGCCGCGGACGCCACCCCACATCCTCCAGTGCGCTCCTACCACTTCGGTGACGCGTCCGCAGGATGTTCCAGCTCCACAGCTGTTCGACGACATCACCCTGCAGGCCACTCCAAACAGGCTTCGCATGCTGAGCCTATACTATGCCATCACTGGGGACGATGTTTTCTCCTCCCCCATCGCCACTGCCACCGCCGCCGCCGTCGCCGCTGCTACGACCACCATGCCGACCATGAGGGTGCCCTTACTGGCGTACAAGGAGGAGGAGGAGGACGCTAAATCCGTCCACTATGCGAACTACGAAGACTCCCTGCTGAACGACTACCCACACCGAGATCTCATCATGGACTTTATGCGCTAGGTATCCGAGGTATGACAAGGAATAAATCTCTGGATGGCAGGCCATGTCAATCCTGGAGCTCACCTGCAAAAAAGAGTCAATCCTAGAGCTAGTGTCATTGTGCGCATGACGGCTGCGACAGCGCGTGCATGCGTGTCTGTTGTGTCCGCGTTCAAGCAGTGGGTCCAAAAAGCCGTGTGCATGGTTCTTATTACATATTTATAATTTGCATGTCATGCATGGGCGCCAAGTGGCGGTAGTCGGTCCCTAGGAACGTCCCTATATGTGTATAGCGTATATGGTCATAAATAAGTGCCGTCTCCATGTGGAGATATATATATCCGATGGAGACTTACAATGCTATTGTTGATTATTGTAGTGTTATGTTATTGTTTTATCCGTCAGGCAAATGTGTAATGTTTCCCTAAGCACTTATTAACTTATATACAATTGTTTTGTCGAACTAGATGCCTCCTCGGTTCCTTTTAGTTTGTCTGATAACTAAGGTGTATTCTTATCTGCATAAGGAATATCATGATGTTAGAAATGTGATTCATACGTGCCGCTTTGTCTGGTTGTGTTATGAGATACTAGCAAAAAGGCCCGTGCGTTGCAACGGAAGAAAAAAATTCAGTCATATCTTTAGCTGGGTCAGTTGGACAAACTATGTGTGGCCGGTTGGCAGGTTATGACTCGACAATTTTATTTTTCTCCGACCTGGCCCACAGTGCGCCGTCATATGGGCTTCCTCTGTTGGGTCAAAACGGGTGGCAAGTAACGAAACCAAATAGCTTACGTGAAATTAATTAAAGCAGGACCAAACGAAACGGGACAAAACCAAAAATATCACCTCCTTTTAATAGTAGGTATAGATAAGGAGCATGTATATGTTCAAGTGTTGTTATGTTAATAGGCAAAATGCCGGCATGGTTGTAGCCACAATAAGTAAAGACAAAAGAAGTTGGATTTTTTTTTGTTAGTGGATATACAGCTTGGAGATCACTGCGGTGACATAAATTCTCCGATCCGGTCTGAGGAAGCACCGAGAATACTCAAACAAGAAGCCTTGGCCGCATGTTGCTGCAATCCAAAACCTCTAGTATAGTACTCCCTATTATTGATCTATACGCTTTTACTTTTGTTATCGGCAGATGCTTGAGACAAAGAGTATCGAGGCATGCACTCGTACGGAAATACCATTTTAAACTTGCGTTGAGATTCAGGTCTTTTTTAACGGGGTTATGGAAGCATTTTTCTTTTCTTGGTACATTTTCCTTTTGCTAATTCCAGGAGTACGACTGGATCAACTGGTCTACTTAATTGATGGGGATGCAATCTAAATTGAGGGCATTTCTGATTAAGACTGCAAATTCTGTCTGTTACACACCAGCAAATATGCATATACTAGAGGCTATGTGCGTTTTGTTGCGTTGTTCTTCACTCATGGGATTAATTCTTCTTTCTCTAGTTGATTATTATGGTCGGTTGTTTCATTTTGGTTTTATCTACAGTGGGTTGGCTTTTAATTATTCTTCATTTGTATATCTTGTTGGGTCGTCGTTGTAGACGATATTTGTTTTGAGAGGAGACTAAAGTTGCTAGGTTTGTCGTGTAGGGTCCTTGCATGTTCCGGCCTTAGTGTCAGCCATTGATGGTTGTGTGACTTGGGAGCTCTAACACTCACATGGGACGGCCCATGAAGCTCCCACTCGCTCAACTCGGCTCCTTGCTCCACTCAGTTATTTAGTTTTTATTTTCGTTCACTTCTCTGCTAGCTCATAAGAAAAACCAGCTATCATATATTTTTATTTCAAGAGGTTCATTAAATCAAAGTAAGTTCATGTACCTTAAAAATGTTGTGGATTACAAAAAAACGATTTTTAAAAATGTTCTTGAATTACAAAATATTCGTGGATTTCAAACAATGATCACAAAATCAAAAGCTTCATGAATTAAATTTTTTTCACAAACTTATGAATTTCAAACAATGAATTACAAAATGCGAACATTTGTTGAAAATCTGAAATGTTCCAAACTTAGGAAGATTATGAAAACAGAACCATTTTTAAAAAAAATGAGAACATTTTATATTTTTTCAAAGTTTTCAACATTGTTTTGAAAACACATTTTTTAAACCCCAAACATATTTACAAATTTATGAAGTATTTTGAATTATAATCATTTTGAAAATTTGCGCATTTTGAAAAAAGAAACAGAAAAAAGGAAATAAATGAAAAAAAGAAGAAAGAAGCAGAAAAGATAAAAACAAAAATAAAAAAGAAACAGAAAAGAAAAATGGAAAGATAACTAAATAAAACCAGCCACAAAAAACAGCAGGAAAAAAGAAAACCCGATTCGGGGAACCTTCGAGAAAGTTGCCAAAACCAGAGAAAACCATAGCTACGCTAACCGCTAACGGGCCGGCCAAGATCGCGTCGCTCGCTCTGTGCGAACCCTCAACATCTTGACGCAACGTGCATCATATAGAATTTTCCACTTGCCACAACGCGCGGCAAATAGGAAATTCCATTTAGGTATATGCGGAACAGGTTTCTAGGCTTTCACGGACCATAATGAGCTAGTTTTGGGCTTGGTGTACATACGCTACGGATCTATTGCCCGGGCCCTAAGTACATACACATTAGCAGTTAAGTACGTCCATTAGTGTTGCTATGGGTCTCCACTGTAGCAAGAGAAGAAAAAGAAAGACAACATTAGTCATAAGTGTTCCAGAGGCCATGCTAACGGTGCAGCCGAGAATGTCGCCAATGAAGGAGAGGCCACCTCCCCCGATTTTGGCCAGCAGATCCATCCCCGAGTGATGCTCGCCAAGATTCAAGTTTCAGTCCATGTACAAAAAAGTTCACCTCCAGCAAAATAATATCACACGAAGCGACTCTTCAAGGTTCTTCGCTTTTATTCGTTACCAGCCACGAGCACACAGGAAAAACAGAGCCCTTAAACTCAATCACATATAACACCAAGATATTCCTGTGATCCACCCAAACGACCATTGCTGTCGTTTTCACGTGTTTCTCTGTCATCTAATCCGTGTTGGCAAACTTAGCAGTTCCCAATGCTTACTACCTCCGTCTCGATGAATAAGTCATTCGCGTAGTTCTAGATTGATGATTTAACTATCTAAATATGTATTATATGTGACAAAAAATATGTATTTAGAAACTACATCATTATAGAAATCTAGTGATATATACTTTTCATGACATATAACACATATTTAATTCCTTAAATCGATGACCTAGAACTACGCGAATGACTTATTCACCTAGACGGAGGTAGTATTATATTTCCACGTTTCTCAATCAACAGAAATATGTTAGGCGTTTAGCCTCACGCGCACGCATTGTGTTAGTTAACTAGAGTCCAGAGATGACCCGCACTTCACCGCACGGGTTGGGTTAGTTAACTAGACTCCAAAGGTGACCCGCACTGCGCCACATGCATTGGGTTAGTTAACTAGAGTCCAGAGATGACCTGCACTACACCGCACACGCGTTCGGTTAGTTAACTAGAGTCCAGAGGTGGCTTGCACTGCACCGCATGTGTTGCGTTAGTTAACTAGAGTCCAGGGTGACCCGCACCACACCACACAAGTAGCCGGAGCGGTTTGCCTCACATCGCACTAGTTGGTTAGTTAACCAGGGATCGATGACCCGCACTACACCGCTCCGCTCCGCACCGCACCGCACGCTCGCGGGCGGCATGCATGGACAGACCGACGAGGGAGCTGGTAGGTTTTGTCCTATTACCGAACCGAAATCTAAGTGACACCACAGCCAGATAGATGGAGGGACGTAATGCAAATCAATTACGAGGATGTCCATTAGTGCTTTAAGAAAAGTAGGTAGGTAGGTTGGCTTGTTGTATATGCAGATTTTGGCTTGAGGTGAGTCGGTTGGTTGGTAGGTATGCATTGTTTATGATCTGTTGTGGAGTGTGTGTTTGTGGTATCCCTATTCTTAGTGCAATTGTATAACGTTTGTTAGTATCCACACACACAAAAAACGTATTTACATGCCGATTCGTCGGCCGTAGTAAAATAATTTTTTATTTAAAATTGTTTCTTTTTAAGAAGGTATGTGTTTACTTTGTAGATGTTGTTCAAAATTTC
This sequence comes from Triticum aestivum, assembly GCF_018294505.1. NCBI lineage: Eukaryota > Viridiplantae > Streptophyta > Magnoliopsida > Poales > Poaceae > Triticum > Triticum aestivum. The sequence continues at coordinate 73,278,611 of NC_057797.1, forward strand.
ATCATGAAAAGTGGACCCTAATAGGAAGGGACCGTGCCCTCTATATGTTCCTGGAGCAAATGAGTATGCACTTCAAGGGGCTCTTCGAGGGAATAGATCGTTCCTCAATAAACTACTCCCAGCGAACGCTCGAAGGGCCCTCCCATGCACATTGCTAACTCCTCTCCTCCTCCTCAACACCCTCTTTTGCCATCTCGCAAAAAACACCCTCTTTTGCCATGGTATCAGAGTGAAATTGCCATGCTATGGCAATATTATCAACATAATTTTTTTACCATGTTACCATGTGTGCAAAGATTGCCATGCTGCAACATAGAAGAACTGTTGTGCTACCTATTCGGTAATTGTCATGTTGGAAAGAAAGAGGATTGCCATGCCAAAAAAATTGAACATCCTACAACAGAAGAAAGTTGCCACAAAATGTCCATGATTTTCTACAACAGAGAAATTGTCATGTTGTTTTTAGGAATTTGCCATGTCGCGCTGCTACACATAGAAATTCCCATGCTTATGTAAAAATAATGTCACAGCTCAAAAAAATTGCATCATTTGCTTGGGCGGGGGTGGCGAAGCAAATAGGTGGCCCACGACAATTACTAGTTGTCACGCATTGAGATTCATCCGAGGAAATCATACGCGCCATAAGGACTAACGTTGTTTTCGGCAGAATTACCGTGGTGTTGTTTTTGTGCAGAAATAAAAGTTCTCGGAATTTGAAAAAACTTTTTGACGATTTTTTTTGGAAGAAAGGAGAAATAGTGGAGCAAAGAACCACCAGAGGGCGCCCCCTGCTGCTCACAAGACACCAGGGCACGCCAGCCCCCGTGGCGCGCCCTCCTAGGTGGTGGGCCCCTTGAGGCCCATCTTCGCGTGATTCCAACGCTGAAAAATCCTATAAATACAGAAATCCCTAGAAATAACTCTGGATCAGAAGTTCCGCCGACACAAGCCTCTTTAGCCATGAAAAACCAATCTAGACCCTATTTCGGCACCCTGCCGGACGGGGAGATCATCACCGGTGGCCATCTTCATCATCCCAGCGGCCACCATGATGAGGAGGGATTAGTCCACCCTCGGGGCTGAGAGTTTGTACCGGTAACTATGTGTTTAATCTCTTTCTCTCTCTCGTGTTCTTGGTTTGGCACGATCTTGATGTATCGCGAGATTTGTTAATATAGTTGGATCATATCGTGTTTCTCCCTTTATAACGTATACAAACTCTTGGATAGATCGACCGGAAAGGGTAACTTGGTGTTATTTTAGTACGAACTTTTGGATAGATTGATCAAAAAGAGTAGCTTTGAGGTGGTTTCATACCCTACAAACAATTTCGTCTTATGTTCTCCGCTAGATAAGAACTTTGGAGTGATTCTTCATCGCACGTTGAGGGATGGTTATATGATCCAATTATATTAGCATTGTTGAGAGATTGCACTAGCGAAAGTAAGGATCCTAGGCCTAATTTTCAAGCATTGCAATACCATTTGTGCTCACTTTTGTTACTTGCTACCTTGCTGTTTTTTATTGTTCCTATTACAAATTCCATATCTACTATCATTACTGCACTTGTATCACCATCTCTTCACTGAACTAGTGCACCTATACAATTTATCATTGTATTTGGTATGTTGGGGACACAATAGACTATTTATTATTTTGGTTACATGGTTGTTTTAAAGAGATCATATTCATCCTACGCCTCCCACGGATTGATAAATCTTAGGTCATCCACTTGAGGGAAATTTGCTACTGTCCTACAAAACTTTACGCTTGGAGGCCCAACACGAGTCTACAGAAACAAGTTGTTTAGTAGACATCACTTCATAGACACCGCCACCCCAAAAAAACTCGACCCCTACCACCGCTAGAGGAGGCCGAATTTTAGTAGACGATGACAGCATAGAATTTCCAATCAACCTACCGTTGCCTTCCCTGACCTATTAAGCACATGTCACCTATCCACCTGCCCCCTTGTCGTCTGTCACTCGCCAACATTATTTCTAGTGTTCCCGTTGTGCGTCTCCCCGTGCCTTGGCATCGTTAGTTCTAGGGTTCTTCCTGTCGATGCTCGGTGCATGCCTTATGCAGCATGTTCCAGCTCGCCCGCCTACATCCAGTGCGCAAATGTGTCGTCCTTGTCATTGTCGATGTTGAGGACGCATTGGGATTCATGCTGATCGCATCTTGGTAGGTAGAAATGCAATGTGGGTGCATTTATCACCAACCTCACATGATGATCTGGCTGTGGCTCGTCTGTTGTGGTGCCGGGTGTGTTTTGAGAGAAATGCTAATTCGGATCCATTGTATGAACTGACCGCGGCAGCGTTAATGCATCCCTTACCTCGATGGAGGCGTGGTCGTAGAGTTGCATATATGTTCCTAGCATTCAGGCAATCAATGTCATGTTCGTGCTCAATACGGCTAGGCAAAACCTTGTTCTGACCATGGTGTGATGGGCGTGGTTCCTAGTGAATGCCTTGCAATGGCCACACCCATCACATCAGTTCCCTTCTTGAAGGTGTCGTAAGGGAACATTTTCCCATACCATTGATATGGGTCTGGGTTTTCTCACTCTGCTGGTGGTGACAATAGTGGTCTCTACTTAGCATCACAATGTTATTATTCATACACTCCATCCATTTTGTGGTGCCATCAATGTTAATTCCCCCGTTGTTGTGCATGATCAAGTCCCTCCCACGATGGTCCATGTGTTGCGATGAGCATTGTGCTCCCGGCATGGTCTTAGTTGATTTTTTTTCTCTTGGATAGTGCAAACTGCCAACTCAAATTTGCAAATTTCACTGGTTGTCCTTGTGGTGGATCTTTAAGTCAAGGATCATGTTTGTCGGCGGCCTCACAACTACAAGGCTCCAATATCATGCCTTTTGTGGTAGAATTTTCCTGTTAATGATGATGTAACTCATTAATTGTGCTTGTTCTAGTATGACGCCGTATGGATAAGTGACAAGTATGCAGGTGTTGTTATGGTATAAACCGCCGAGTATTAGTATTGTGATGCCCTTCGATAGTGAAGTGGCCCTCCTCCATGGTGATGGTCGTTGTGTTTGCTAACTAGCTAGTGCTTTGTGATGGGCACTCACTTCACTCTTTTCTTTTTCTTCTCTGTTGTAATCTTTCAATGCTTGCATTGTATGTGGTCACAACCTATGTATCCTTACCAATGACCTCTTATACATGATGTCAAGACATTGGTCTTGTAACCTTCCTCTTTTGGAATACATTCGAATGGGGAGTCTTTACCTAGTGGCGACAACCTAAAAATGCAAAATTTTGTACCCTAGGAATTCCTGAACTTTCTTTTGTGTGTGTGTATAACTTTTATGAGTTTTCGATCCATGTACATATATTTTCTTTAGGATGTTAATTTTCTAGAATTCCCCAAAAATCTAGACCCCAGGCTGCCTTGTAGCCCTATCCGCCCTCGGCTGGGTCTTTAGTAGCTCGGTCTTTCCTGGTTGGCTAGCTCTTGTTGTGGTGTTGCAGTAGTGGTGTGACCGACATGTCATGGCTCAGAGGTGGGATGGCATCACCAGGTGAAAAGCATCTGGATGGTGGGGTCATGTTCATCCCTGGAGGCGTTCTTTTGGCATTATCTTTCTTCCACCTCACATGGCTTGTGCTCCTAGGGAAATCTTAGATGCGACGTTCTCTAGATCTGGCGAGATGATGCATCCGCTTTGTTCTTTCCCCTCTAAGACTTCACCTAAAATCCTGGCCTATAGTGTGCTATTTTGCATCTCGCCTTCTGGCTAACCCTTCAGCTCGGAGCCTTTACAAGAATAGTTGTGGTCATCGTGGCCCGCTCGAGGTCTACCTAGGTGTCATGTGGTGGTGCTGGTTGTGTGTTTCCCTTTGTCCTCGATGGTGACACACCGATGTTGCTTGTCTCACCGGCTCACCGTATTTTGTCTTCGTAGGAAACACGTTTGTTACAATTTTTTCTCGCTATATAACTCTGTGACCGCCAGGCTCCTTGGAGTCCTCTTTCTTGGTGTCTATGTATTTCACCCCAATCATTAAAATTGTCTTCTCTCCTTCAATGTTCTAAAGTTCTTAGAAGAGTTCATTGTATGACTTCTAGCTAGAGGTCCTCGTGGTGGCATCTAAAGTTACGACTTTGGTTGGTTTGTGCTCATATCTTGGCTCGACTCTGAGTTTCCGTTGACAACATGGGAGGCATGTATGTGTTTATGTCGTGGTCTCGGCTCATTAGGTCTTTCGCCCTCATCGTTCAATTGTCTTTCCAAACTATGGTGATCATTACATGAGGTGTCGACTTCTGTGAAGGTTCGCTTGGCTCGGTTTGCCACCCTTGTTTTCTTTTTCATTGTGACTTGTGTGCGCTAAACCTATAATTTATCCCCTCCTTCGTCCTTGGTATGCCACAATGGAAGTAGTTTAGGGGGGCTTAAGGCCCCGTAGACCTTTAACACCCCCTCCCAAATGGGTAGTATGATAACCAAACTTCTAGTTGATGAAAGTATGTCATTTCCACAATGAGGTCAAAACAAACAATACATTTTAATTTAGTAAAACACTCTTCACTCAAATGTAGTCTATGTCATTTGTTTATCGAGTTAATTAAAAGGTCATCATAACATACCATTTAGGGAGTTGGCCCCAATGGTTGTGGAGGATTCGGGGTGGAATAAAGCAAGGAAGTATCGAGGGTTGTGTCTACATCACTTGATACAAAGTTCAGGGTTCACCTCGATTGAATGGACGTGAAAAACTAAGTGATAAAATGGGGATATTTTGCGCAATGAGTTATGATTATCATGAACCAACATCTATATTTTCGTCTATGGAATGATGTTGTCATCGGGGACAAAAAATGAGCAAATAAATGAGAACAAAGATGAAAAACGAATCCCGGTTGATCAAGGGAGAGGAGATAATGTTGGAATTTTGCACCTACCAGTCAAAGCATGCCTTTATGCATTTTGCAAAACTTGAGCCGACACAACACACCACCACCTTTTAGGATTGTGTGAGTGTTTCTCTCGAGCCTACCCAAAAGGACTTGTGTATACTACCGAATGTGCCCTCGCTCAAGGTCATCCACCACACCTACATGTACATGGAACAACGCCTGTATATCTAATAATATCACATTGGCATTGGAAAAATTGCTCCCCTCTAGCCACCACAAATTAACACGGATATCAGCCCTGAGAAAATTGTTTTACCATGCACCCCATGTGCCACCAAGGTATCTATCGTATGTGTTTGCTTTGAGATTTTGATATTAACATTTCAGCCCAATATGTATCTATGTATTCACTGCATTCGGCACACTTCAAAAGTAAATTTTGATAGACCCTAAATTAAAATTTGAAGTTTCAATTCATCAAAAATTATAGAATATTGGTTAAAGATGTTAGAATTGTTTTCAATCTTTGATGCAAATCTTCAGAATGTACATATTTCAATTAATTTCAAAACACATTTCATTTTAACTATATAATGATTCAATAGGATTTCATTACATCTCACAAAACTTCAAATGCATTTAGTCATGATTCAGTAAGATTTCAATAAATTTTATAAAAGTTTTAAATGCATGTATAATGGATGCATTCATGATTTAGTTTGTTTCATTCATGAGTCATTAAATTTAAATTCATCTTAGGAAAGATACAAAGGCATTTCTAACATTTGAATATTTCAAATGCATTCCATATACAATTTCAATTGAAGTTCAGACCAACACGGATTTATTCAAAATTCAATCACAAATTTTATTTGTCTCATAATCATTCCAAAGTCATTGCCATCAATTTCCACAAATGTCACAAACTTGTACTCAAATTCAAATTTGAAGCGTATTTCATTCATTGTGCATTCATTATACAATCATGATTTGAGAATGACTTCGAGAGACATTTTCACTTCATTTCACATGTCGCAAGTTTGCACCCATATCACTACTCCCTCGTTTCCAAAATAAGTGTCGTTGTTTTAGTTCAAAGTAGTTTCATATGCATGTTAATCATGATACAATCATGATTCCTTGTATTTCAAATAAAATGTGAAAAATATGATTTTTTATTTTAGACGACATTTAGCTCAACTCTAGATATCCATTGGGGAATGGACTAAGAGACATTTCAAACCGTTTAATGTACATTTTAGAACAATTCCATGAAAATTTATAAATTTCTCATGTGTGTCCAGAGTTGTTTTAGATAAAATTATGAAATCAACTATTTCATAAACATTTCATAATTTCACATACATCCCGCATAAAGTTCAGTGTCATTTCATACATGTAGTAAACAAGATTCACATACATGCATGTCCACATACGCCCTTCCTCATTATCCAAAACAAGAAAGAGTTTACTATCATTTCATTCTATTTCTCTACTCCTATAAAAGACTCAATTGCTGCTGATGGTGTGTCTGCATCCGTCATTTTGACCATTGGATATGCATCTAATGACTCTGAGGTAAGTTGTGGCATTTTTGCAACAAGACCTGACTTCTTTTGCTTCAATTTGCAGAAAAAACCCTTAGTATCTTGAAACCAACCACATTCATCCCTCACCTCATCAAAACAGCCACGAGGAATAGATTTTGAGTGAACCTAACACGAGTATATTTTAGTGATATATATATATATATGTGTGTGTACCAAAACTAGAGTGTTTTTCTTTGAAGTTAGTGAACATGTGTTATTCTAATTTGGATCCGTTGCAATGCACAAGCACATTGCTAGTTTAGCATAAATTGAGAGACACTACATGTGAGCTTCACAAACAAAATAACAATTACTCCCTCCGTCCCACAATGTAAGAACGTTTTAACACTACACTAGTGTCAAAAGCGTTCTTATATTGTGGGACAAAGGGAGTACGTTTGATAAAATTGTTTATGTATGTTCCTCACAAAAATTCACTCAATAGATATAGATTTCAAAATATCTCTCACAAAAATTGAAGCAACAAAGACACTACCAAATTGTCAAAAAATTAACAAATTTGGAATATGTTGTAGTTTCTCTAACTCCCTTCCACAAGAAGAAAGAAAGCAAAATAAGACCATGCCACACACTACTACTTTGCTGGTACCCCACACTTCGGTTTCTTTAATCCATGCTAAATTCAGTGAGAAATCGAATACAAGGAAAAACACACTGCTTGGCAAATCACGAAGCCATCTTATGCATAATTCTTGTCAGGATATGTTGTTCCCAGCATCGGGGAGGCTTTGGGACGAAGGGTACGGATGCTATGACTCAGCCAACAAGGAGCGTTGCATCATCCCATGCCCAACCCTTCCTGCTTTCTCGTGCTACCACTTTGCTTTGCACCCCTGGTCATCCAAATAAACACAGTGGGAGTCATAGAGGAAAGAGCTACAACTGGCACAATAGCCTATTGCAGATTCATGTTTGCATACACGGAAAAAAACAAAAGAGGTTGTGCTGATAACCAACCTTCTAATTGAGAAACTATACAATCCCCCTATGAGGTCAAAACCAACATGTCATTACTTAGTTTAGCACAAAGTTCTTCATTAAAATTTACTCCATTTCACATGTTAGTTAATATGTCAACATTACATAATTTCCTCTTGGGGAGTTGGCACCAAAGTCCAGGGAGGCTTACAACGTCACGGAGTTCTCCGCAACGGTGCTATATTGGGCACCTGGGAAACTGTAGAGGGCACTCCTCTTTCACCTAGTTTTAGTTTAATCCTCTGTAATACCATATGTATACGAAATGGACCAATGTAGAAAGTAAGACTTTTATCTACATTGGCGGGGGGGGGGGGGCTAAACCTGGGTACATTGTGTGCTCCCGTTTACATGTGTTCATCTACTCAAATCTTGACGTGACATCCCCACGACTAGAAATCCACGTACTTGATTTAGTAATGTTAGGACCCAATGGAAATTGCTCAACAGTATGTTAGAAATGCATTTCTGAAAGTTGGAAATGCTTTTCCAATATTTGAACATTTCAAATGAATTCTTGCTACTGTCGGGACCCCGATCCTAAGTCACACCGATCTACCATGTAACACATCATATCACTTTGCGGCCTCATGCATGGTATTCCCACAACAATTACCTTACCTTGGCCGGGACCGTTTGCGCCTTTTGGCTCACGTATATGATTGTGTGGCTAGCATCCATATGACAAAGAACTCAGGTCAACATGGATAGTCATGAACCAAGGTGGCACAGTCATACAGTGATGCCGTTTGAACTACGTCGGTATTTCCCCAAAGAGGAAGGGATGTGATAACCCACAAGTATAGAGGATCACAACAGTTTTCGAGGGTAGAGTATTCAACCCAAATTTATAGATTCAACACAAGGGGAGCCAAAGAATATTTGAAGGTATTAGCAGCTGAGTTGTCAATTCAACCACACCTGGAGATTAATTATCTGCAACAACGTGATCAGTAGCCAAGTAATATGATAGTTTTGATAATAGTGACAACAGTAACAGTAACGGTAACAGTGATAGCAGTAGTTTTGCAGCAAGTGCAATAGTGATGATAGCAGTAGTAACTTAGCAAGAACAATATAAGATAAATTCATAGGCATTGGATCGGTGACTTGTTGGATGATATTCATCATGAGACAGTTATAACCTAGGGCGATATAGCACTAGCTCCAGTTCATCAATATAATGTAGGCATGTATTCCGTAAATAGTCATACATGCTTATGGAAAGAACTTGCATGACATCTTTTGTCCCACCCTCCCATGGCAACGGGGTCCTATTGGAAACTGGGGGTATTAAGGCCTCATTTTAATAGAGAACCAGAACAAAGCATTAACACACGGTGAATACATGAACTCCTCAAACTACGGTCATCACCAGGAGTGGTCCGACTATTGTCACTCCGGGGTTGCTGGATCATAACACGTAGTAGGTGACTATAACTTGCAAGATCAGATCTAGAACATGGATATAATGGTGATAACATAAACGGTTCAGATCTAAAATCATGGCACCCGGGCCCAAAGTGACAAGTATTAAGCATGGCAAAGTCATAGCAACATCAATCTTAGAACATAGTGGATACTAGCTAGGGATCAGGCCCTAACAAAACTAACTCGATTACTTGATGAATCTCATCCAACTCTTCACCGACCAGTGAGCCTACAAAGGAATTACTCACTCCCGGTGGGGATAATCATGGAATTGGTGATGGAGAAGGGTTGGTGATGACGAAGAACGAAGATCCCCCACTCCGGAGCCCCAAGCGGACTCCAGATTTGGCCTTCCGATGAAGAATAGGAGGTGATAGTGGCTTCGTCTCGTGGATCGTGATAATTCCTTCTTCCTGATTTTTTCTCGAAAAATAGGATTTTATAGCGTCGGTTTCAGGGTTTGCAAGGCCACCAGGTGGGGACAACCCACCTGGGCGCGCCAGGAGGGGGGGCGTGCCCTGGTGGGTTGTGCCCACCCAGGTGCCCCTTCCAATGGATCTTGGCTCCAGAAATTCTTATTTATTGTATAAAGAATCTTTTCAAAGTTTCATTCCTTTCCAAGAACTTTTATTTCTGCACGAAAACAACACCATGGTAGTTCTGCTGAAAACAGCGTCAGTCCGGGGTTAGTTTCATTCAAATCATGCAAATTAGAGTCCAAAACAAGAGGAAAAGCGTTAGGAAAAGTAGATATGTTGGAGACGTGTCAACTCCCCCAAGCTTAAACCTTTTCTTGTCCTCAAGAAATTCAGTTGATAAACTGAAATTGAAAAGGAAAAACTTTTATGAACTCTTTTGCTCTTGTTTGCATAAATAAGCTTAAACAACACCCAGGTTTTCAGTCAACATTATAACTAACCATGCCGACAATAACTCTTAAAGATTATATTAACTCATATCAATGACATAATCAGCTAGCGAGCAATAATAAGATATCTCAGACAACAACATGTTGTCAAAACAACCATAATATAATATGACAATAGTGGTATCTCGCTAGCCCTTTCTGAGACCGCAAAACATAAATGCAGAGCACCTCCAAAGTTCAAGCAGCAGCTAAACATTGTAATTCATGATAGAAAAGATCCAGTCATGATGCACCCAACATTAGCTACAAACAATGCATAAGTCATGACAGTAGTGCTCTCAGGTTCTGGCGCTTGTTTTAGAAGGTGATGCCACAACATAAAAGTAAATAGATAGCCCCTTCGCAGAGGGAAGCAGTGATTTGGAGAGGTGCCAGAGCTCATGTTTTTAAAACAGAGGTAAATGATATTTTGAGACATGCACACTTCTCATTTACTTCATGACTATCAGTTATCAATATCTTCCATGCTAAACACGCTAGTGGCGGTTCCCAAGCGATAAAAGTAAAGATTTACTCCCCCTCCATCAACAATCACACTCCACGGCTTGTCCGAAACAATGGGTGTCGTCCAAACCAACAACAGTCCCGGGGGAGTTTTGTTTAATTATTTGCATTTTTTGAGTTCGAGACTGGGAATCCCTATTACCGCCCTTTTCTCGTGCGATGGAGAGTGAATAAACACTCGGCCTGAGAATAACCCGCTTAGCATGGAAGATACCGACCACCTCCTGTAGTTCCATGAACGATCGAGGCACACAAAAAGGATATTTATTAGAAGTTTTTAGAGGTGGCACATGCAAATTTACTTAGGACGGCAGGGTAATACCGCATATAGGTAGTTATGGTGGACTCATATGGAACAACTTGGGTTCAAGGTTTTTAATGTACAAGAATAATTCCCACTTAGTACAGGCGAAGGCTAGCAAATAGGTTGAGAAGCGGCCAGCTAGAGAGCAATAACGATCGTGAACATGCATTATGCATAAGTAACATTGGAGACTAGCATGAGTAGGATATGAACACCATGAACGTAAATATCATAGAGGCTATGTTGGTTTTGATTCAACTACATGCATGAACATGTGCCAAGTCAAGCCACTCGAACATTCATAGGAGGATACCATATCATCATACTATATCACAATCATTTTAACGCAATGTTGATATCCAAGATAAATCATTATCCACTCCTAGCTACTTATGCATGGCATGAGAAACTATAATCTCTAATTGTCGTTGCAAACATGTTCAATCATAATGGGTTGAATCATGGATACTAGGTTAAACATATTTACACAAACAGAACAAGTTGAGTTCATACCCGTTTCTCTCTGCCACGGCCAGTTCATCGAACATCATCATTATTGCCTTTCACTTGCATGACCGAACGATATGAAAATAATAATAGTGCAAGAGTGCCCGTGGACTAAGCTGGAATCTGCAAGTATTTTATTCAATAGGAGAAGACAAGGTAAAATGGGCTCTTTATTAGATCCACAGTTATTCATATGAGAGCCACTCCACATTTTCATCGTGGTCTTCTCCTCAGTATGACTCAAATAAAAAGAAAATAAATTCAGAGAAACACACTGAAATATTTTTGGAGTTTTTGGCTTTCTTGAACAAGCAAATAAAAGGGAAAAGCAACAACAACAACAACAACAAAGCCTTTAGTCCCAAACAAGTTGGGGTAGGCTAGAGGTGAAACCCATAAGATCTCGCAACCAACTCATGGCTCAGGCACATGGATAGCAAGCTTCCACGCACCCCTGTCCATAGCTAGCTCTTTGTCGATACTCCAATCCTTCAGGTCTCTCTTAACGGACTCCTCCCATGTCAAAATCGGTCGACCCCGCCCTCTCTTGACATTCTCCGCACGCTTTAGCCGTCCGCTATGCACTGGAGCTTCTGGAGGCCTGTGCTGAATATGCCTAAACCATCTCAAACGATGTTGGACAAGCTTCTCCTCAATTGGTGCTACCCCAACTCTATCTCGTATATCATCATTCCGGACTCGATCCTTCCTCGTGTGGCCACACATCCATCTCAACATACGCATCTCCGCCACACCTAACTGTTGAACATGTCGCCTTTTAGTCGGCCAACACTCCGCGCCATACAACATTGCGGGTCGAACCGCCATCCTGTAGAACTTGCCTTTTAGCTTTTGTGGCACTCTCTTGTCACAGAGAATGCCAGAAGCTTGGCGCCACTTCATCCATCCGGCTTTGATTCGATGGTTCACATCTTCATCAATACCCCCATCCTCCTGCAACATTGACCCCAAATACCGAAAGGTGTCCTTCCGAGGTACCACCTGGCCATCAAGGCTAACCTCCTCCTCCTCACAGCTAGTAGTACTGAAACCGCACATCATGTACTCGGTTTTAGTTCTACTAAGCCTAAACCCTTTCGATTCCAAGGTTTGTCTCCATAACTCTAACTTCCTATTTACCCCCGTTCGACTATCGTCAACTAGCACCACATCATCCGCAAAGAGCATACACCATGGGATATCTCCTTGTATACCCCTTGTGACCTCATCCATCACCAATGCAAAAAGATAAGGGCTCAAAGCTGACCCCTGATGCAGTCCTATCTTAATCAGGAAGTCATCGGTGTCGACATCACTTGTTCGAACACTTGTCACAACATTATTGTACATGTCCTTGATGAGGGTAATGTACTTTGCTGGGACTTTGTGTTTCTCCAAGGCCCACCACATGACATTCCGCGGTATCTTATCATAGGCCTTCTCCAAGTCAATGAACACCATATGCAAGTCCTTCTTATGCTCCCTATATCTCTCCATAAGTTGTCGTACCAAGAAAATGGCTTCCATGGTCGACCTCCCAGGCATGAAACCAAACTGATTTTTGGTCACGCTTGTCATTCTTCTTAAGCGGTGCTCAATGTCTCTCTCCCATAGCTTCATTGTATGGCTCATCAGCTTAATTCCACGGTAATTAGTACAACTCTGAACATCCCCCTTGTTCTTGAAGATTGGTACTAATATACTCCGTCTCCATTCTTCTGGCATCTTGTTTGCCCGAAAAATGAGGTTGAAAAGCTTGGTTAGCCATACTATCGCTATGTCCCCGAGACCTTTCCACACCTCAATGGGGATACAATCAGGGCCCATCGCCTTGCCTCCTTTCATCCTTTTTAAAGCCTCCTTCACCTCAGACTCCTGGATGCGCCGCACAAAACGCATGCTGGTCTCATCAAAGGAGTCATTCAGTTCAATGGTAGAACTCTCATTCTCCCCATTGAACAGCTTGTCGAAGTACTCCCGCCATCTATGCTTAATCTCTTCGTCCTTCACCAAGAGTTGGCCTGCTCCGTCCTTGATGCATTTGACTTGGCCAATATCCCTCGTCTTCCTCTCCCGGATCTTAACCATCTTATAGATGTCCCTTTCACCTTCCTTCGTGCCTAACCGTTGGTAGAGGTCCTCATATGCCCGACCCCTTGCTTCACCAACAGCTCGCTTTGCGGCCTTCTTCGCCATCTTGTACTTCTCTATGTTGTCTGCACTCCTATCCAGGTATAGGCGTCTGAAGCAATCTTTCTTCTCTTTAAGCGCCTTCTGGACATCATCATTCCACCACCAGGTATCCTTATCTTCGCTTCTCCTTCCCCTGGACACTCCAAACTCCTCCGAGGCCACCTTACGAATGCAAGTCGCCATCTTCATCCACACATTGTCCGCATCCCCTCCTTCCTCCCAAGGGCCCTCCTTAAATACCCTCTCCTTGAACACCTGAGCTACCTCCCCCTTGAGCTTCCACCACTTCGTTCTAGCGACCTTGGCACGCTTATCCCGCTGGACACGAATCCGAAAGCGGAAGTCAGCAACCACCAGCTTATGCTGGGGTACAACACTCTCCCCAGGTATCACCTTACAGTCTAGGCACGCACGCCTATCTTCTCTTCTCGAGAGGATGAAATCAATCTAGCTAGAGTGTTGGCCACTACTAGAAGTCACCAGATGTGATTCTCTCTTTCTAAAGAGGGTGTTAGCTACAATCATGTTGTAGGCTAGAGCAAAGCTTAAGACATCTTCTCCTTCTTGATTCCTGATGCCATAGCCAAAGCCCCCATGCTCCCCTTCAAAACCTGTGTTAGATGTACCCACGTGGCCATTGAGGTCTCCTCCTATGAAGAGCTTCTCACCAATCGGTACACTCCTAACCATGTCTTCCAAGCCTTCCCAGAACTCCCTCTTGGTGTTCTCATTGTGGCCTACTTGCGGGGCATATGCGCTGATAACATTGAGAACCAAGTCCTCAGCTACCAGCTTGACCAGGATAATCCGGTCCCCACGTCTCCTGACGTCTACCACTCCATACTTGAGGCTCTTGTTGATCAAGATGCCTACGCCATTTCTATTTGCAACCGTCCCCGTGTACCACAGCTTGAAGCCGGTATCCTCCACCTCCTTCGCCTTCTGTCCTCTCCATTTGGTTTCTTGGACGCAAAGGATATCAACACCTCTCCTCACTGCTGCATCAACTAGCTCCCGAAGCTTCCCTGTCAGAGACCCTACGTTCCAGCTACCTAAGTGAATCCTCCTAGGCTCGGCTAGCTTCCTTACCCTTCGCACTCGTCGAGTCAAATGCGAAGATCCTTGCTCATTTTCCACTACATCCGGGCGCCGATGTAGCGCACCACTAAGGATGCGACGACCCGATCCTCGCTCACTTGCCACCGTATCCGGATCAAGATACGGCGCGCCACTTGGGGGGTGACGGCCCGGCCCTTGCCCATTTTCCACCACACCCGGGTTCCGATGTGGCGCTCGCTGAGAGGGTTACGCCCCAACGAAAATATTTTGGGTTTCATCTCCATAAGAGTGGCTTAGTTTTTACGTTGGCTCGCCAAGCCTATCACAACCCTCCTCCTTTACCCGGGCTTGGGACCGGCTATGTTGAGACAACATAGGCGGAGTTAAATAAAAGGGAAAAGCAAAAACGAAAAAAACTATTTACACGGGAAAACTCCCAACAAGAAAAAGAAGAACAAGGAAATCTTTTTTGGGTTTTCTTTTCAATGCTACAACTAAGCATGCATAGAAAGTAAACTAACTACAACTACTTTTTTTGTTTTTCTAAGATTTTTGAAACACACAAGTAGAAAGCAAGAAAATAAAATTAAGCATGGATGATATAATGAAAACACCAACAAATGAAATAAGTGAACATGAATGTAATGTCGGTGGGAAACACGTACTCCCCCAAGCTTAGGCTTTTGGCCTAACTTGGTAATCAATCAGAAGCCTGGGTAGTAGTTGGAGTGGTAGCTCACGGAGGCTCTTGGTGCGGATGCCTCGGCCTGTCGTGCAACCACAACCGCCGCGTTGTGAGCTCGGGCCTCGCTCTCAAGAAAAAAAAATATTCCACTGCTGTCATGATCAAAGAGAGCAGGCGCAGGCAAATATGTGTGCACAACAGATGTTTGGTTAAACAACAATTTATAGGTGAAATTATGAATATCTCCTTTAAGGATCTTATGATTTTTCATTGCATCAAAGTCGAAATACTGCGTGGGTAGATGGGGTCAAAGGGTAAAGGTGAAACACATAACTCTCTTGCTAAACGCGTGGCATAAATTCCACAATAGAAGAAGCCACTGTTAGCGTTGTGTTGTAAACTGCGTGCAACAATCACCCCAAGATTATAACTCATATCACTGGTGAGAGTGGTGCGGATGAGGCTCAAGTTTGGAGCACAAAGAGTACTACAATCTTGCTTGCCTACGATACATTTCCCATTAAATAATGCAAAGTATTGAATTGCGGGAAAATGAATGCTCTTTATTCTACCTTGTGTCACTCCCCTAGTCTCACCATAACAAAGACTAGTAAAAAATTGATTGGAACTCAGCTCTTTGTGGTTCATCAAGTGAACCCCAGAATGGAATTTTGCAATGTTGAGCAAATCTCTCTAGTGATATGGTAAATGGATTTTCATAAAGCATAAACGACACCCTAGACTCACGGGGATGGAATTTAAATCCTTTGACAAATGGTTCAGTGAGAATGTGGTGTTGATCGTAGTTATCTGAAATATAAGGACCGAGGTTGGCATTGTGAACATATTGCTCAAATTCCTCCTTAATTCCTACACGCAGCATATGGTCATCGCAAGGCCATAAGCATGTTTTGGTGGCGCCATCTCGTGTGGAACTTTCACTTGGTTCAACATAAGACCGGTGAGGGGAGCTGTCACTAGAAGATGCCTCCGAGGATCTCCTCCTCGAAGAACTCCTTCCAAAAAGGTTCATCATACTCACGTACAATTTTCAAGCAACAATCCCCCGAAACAGTTTCGGAAACGGAGCTTCGAGCAAAGAGATCGAAATCCATGGGTTTGAGAGCAAGAACACGGGAGAGAGAGAGCAATGGAGAATTTTTTCTGGAGGTAAGTGATGATGTGATGTGAAGGGATAAGTGAGAGGGCCCATGCGGGGACCACAACCCACCAGGGCGCGCCTGGGGGTCCTAGCGCACCTAGGTGGGATGTGCCCACCTGGTTCACCTCCCTCTGATATTATTTGCACCAGAAATTCTTAGATATTCAAAAAAAATCGTATTAAATTTTCAGAGCATTCTGAGAACCATTATTTTTGGGTCAATGTAGCGATCCGACCTCAAACGGCCAAATCTCTGTGTATAAGTGTCATCCCTGGATCGGTAATGCTGACACACACAGTACTTCGAAGGATTTATAACAGAGTAGCAATCACACACTTATTACATCAAATGTCTCAAAAGAGAATTTATTATAATAAATATGGCTTAAGGCCATCTAATTACGATAACAGCGGAAGGCTTGGAAGATAAAGTGAGTCCATCAACTCCAACGGCATAGCTGAGTGCACGACAACGACCTAGCGCACCTTACTCTTCGTCTGAAAAGTCTGCAACATGATATGTTGCAGCCCGAAACGGGTCAGCACATGGAATATGCTGGCAAGGTAACACAGTAGAGCAATGAAACAAGTAAAAGCTATCACTACATGCATATATGGCTGGTGGAGGCTCTATGGTTACAATGTTTTTGCGAAAAGCCAATTTTTTCCTACAAAAAAGGAATATATTTTATTTAACTATCATGGTAGTTGAAAAACATTGAGAATGGTATAAACCCATCTCAATCCCAGTTAAAAGCAATTACCATCCCAACAAATTAATTTAGGGTGATGAGATCCACATGATAATCCAAAAACCAGATACTCAAGATGTCCATAACTGAGGACACGGCTAACCATGATTAGTTTGTAGAGGTTTGCGCACTTTTCCCCACGAGACTCGATCTCCTCCATTGGATTTCTCGCACTACAAGGTGTTTGAGAAACGGATGACCGAGACACAGTTTTTCAGAAGCATTAACTCTAACCCCGGGTAGACAGTACCAACCTACATCCCCTACATCTGCTAGCCTACCACTTGAAGAGGTCGTGCAACTTACTCCATTATGCTAGAGCCCATAATAGCTTGTGGCTGCACACAGAAGTTTCTAGCATGAATAATCTTATGATCCCTTTGAGCCTGGGTGGCGAACCAAAAAAGGACAGCACTGGTATATCCCCAGGTGCCCGCAACCAATCCACCCAGATGTGTGTTTAAGTAGCCACCTTAAGTAAACCATTAATTAATAATCTCACATCTGTCATGGATACACTCAAACCCAATCTACATCTACGAGCATAGCATGAAAGTATAAACATAACGTACAAGTAACTCCCAGGGTTTGATAATAAAAGGGCAATAGGTTCTACCTCATCAACTACTTCCCAAAACCCACATGTTAAGAGATCCTACTCATGCAATGTTTGAGGGTTGTAACTAATGCATCAAAACTGGGTAATAAAGGGGTATGATCAATGTGTTACTTGCCTTGCTGATGATCCGCAAAACCTAGTGACTCGTAGTAGCACACTGCGCACTCCGGTAATTCTTTCGCAAACAAACAATAGCATACATAAGAACTCAAGCAAAGATGCAAGGGTAAAACTTCAAATAAGAAGATCCAAACTGGAGGTTCAACTGAAGAGGTTTGATTTGCAAAAAGAAACGATCGAATCGAAGCTACGGAACTGAAACTACGGTTAAAAGAACTTCCTAGACAAATCTGCTTGAAACCAAATTTTAAATTTGTCAAAACCTTGTTAAAGTTGGTTAAACAGAGAGAGGGGTTCGAGATGAAGATTTTGGCGTTCGGTTCACTGGATTTGGACAAACAGTTAAGAAACGGCGAGGGTTTGAAGTTCAGGGGCTAATCTGCGATAAAAATAATCGTGGATAGGTCCCTGTACGGAAATAAAAATACAAAGAAAGACTAACGAGCGAACGTTCGCTGTCTGAACCTAACCGGCGAACAATGTTCGTTAAAACGAATGAATGGACGAACGTCCGCTAAATAAATAAACCAACGAAAATCGAGAAAAGCGCATCTAGGGTATTTTTAAGAAAAACCGGCGGTTTTACCTAAAAACCAAAAAAACCGGGCGGATCAGATCGGATCAGTGGCGGCTCCGGCGGCGTGTGGCGACTCTGGTGAGGCAGCAGCGGGTGGCGGCCGCGGCTGGCGAGGTGCGGCGGCGCGGCGCTAGGGTTTCGGCGGCGGCGAGGTTAGGGTTCGGGCGGCGGGCTCTGGTGGGCTGGGGGCGTGGCCTTGGCCGGCTTTTAAAGCCTGGCTGGACGGAGTCCTGCTCGGGCACGACCCGTTAGGTCGGTTTGTTTTTTTAAACGGTTCCGCCGAGAAAAAATCCTAATTAATTAAATAAAAACCTAAAAATGCCAAAACAAAATTTTACCATCTAAATAAAATATTTAGAACAAAGTGAACATTTTTCTGGCCTAAAAATGCAATTTTGAAAAATGCATATTTTCTAATTCAAATAAAATAGCAATAAAATCCAAATAAAATATTTATTTGATTTTAATATTTTTCCTCCAATATTTCATTTACTTTGAGAAGTCATATTATCCCCTCTCATATATTTTTAATATGAAATATTTTCGAGGAGAAAAATAATAAAACCAAAATGATCCACTTTTCAATATTTCAGAAAAATTCAAATATGAAAATAATAAAATCCCTACTCTCTCCATGGGTCCTTGAGTTGCTTAAGATTTTAGGATCACAAAACCAAAATGCAAATAAAATATGATATGCACATGATGACCTATGTATAACATTCCAAATTGGAAATTTGGGATGTTACAGTCATTTTTTTAATTGCACGGGAAATTCAGAAAACAATTAAAACATGGCATTTTATTTTATTTAACAAATAAAAATAGAAAACAAAAATTAGGGACAGAAGGTAGTGCTTACTAAATTCATCAACATCATACCTCTCAAAAATGATCCATTAATAAGGTTGATCAAGTCTTATTAACAACCACTTTCGATTAGCATGAAACCAAAGAACTTTCGTAAATCACTAAGTTACCTCAATGGGGATATGAATGTCCCCAACAATAAGCATTTCATATTTCTTTTTGACAGTAGGTAGAGGTATTTGAAAACTTCCAATAGCGATTGCCGGAGATTTTTCAATAACATTAATACCATTCACTTGGAGTAGTTTCTTCGGAAAGTGCACCGTATGCTCATTACCATTTATGTGAAAAGTGACCTTTCTTTTATTGCAATCGATAACAACCCATGCAGTATTCAAGAAGAGTCTACCAAGGATAATCGACATGTTGTCGTCCTCGGGCATCGCAAGTATAACAAAAGTCAGTCAAAATAGTAACATTGGCAACAACAACGGGTACATCCTCACAAATACCGATAGGTATGGCAGTTGATTTATCCATTTGCAAAGATATTTCAGTTGGTGTGAGTTTATTCAAATCGAGTCTTCTGTATAAATAGAAAGGCATAACACTAACACCAGCTCCTAAATCACATAAAGCAATTTTCACATAATTCTTTTTGATAGAGCAAGGTATAGTTGGTATTCCCGGATCTCCAAGTTTTTTAGGTACTCCATCTTTAAAAGTATAATTAGCAAGCATAGTGGAGATTTCAGCTTCCCGTATTTTTCTTTTATTAGTGATGATGTCTTTCATATACTTTGCATAAGGAGGCATTTTAAGGATATCAGTCAAGCGAGTACGCAAAAAGACTGCCCTCAACATTTCAGCAAAGCGTTCAAATTCTTCATCATCTTTCTTTTTAGTTGACTTAGGTGGAAAGGGCATAGGTTTTCGAACCCACGGTTCTCTTTCTTTACCGTGTTTTCTAGCCACAAAGTCACTTTTATCATACCTCTTATTCTTAGGTTGTGGGTTATCAAGATCAACTGATGGTTCTATCTCAACATCATTTTCTGGTTCTTTATTATTTGTTTGAGTATTTTCATGAACCTCATCATTATCTTTTTCATTATCAGAAGGTGAGTGTTCATTACCAGACTGAGTTTCAGCATCAGAGATAGAAGTTCCATTATCATTATCAGGAGGTTTTTCTATTTCAGGTTCACTACAAGCATGCAAAGACCAAAGTCATATCATTTTTCTTCTTCTTTTTCTTTCTAGAAGGACTAGGGGCATCAGTGTTAACTCTTTGTGAATCTTATTCAATTCTTTTTGGGTGTCCCTCGGGATAAAGTGGTTCCTGAGTCATTTTACCTCCTCTAGTTGCTACTCTAATAGCATAGCCATATATATATATATATTATTCATTTCATCAAGAAATTCTCTTTGAGATTTAGCAACTTGTTCTAGCTGAGTTTGAACCATAGAAGCATGCTCTCCAACAACTCTAACATCATTTGAGATTCTAAATAACAAGTCACTCAAGCAAGCAATCATATCAGAATTGTATTTCAATTGTTTCATAACATTTGCATTGAAGTGATCTTATTTTCTAATGTAATTTTCATACTCATAAAGACATTGGCTAGGGTGCATATTGTGAGGATTATCATTATCATTGAACTTCATTAGAGAATTTACCTCTAACACCTTAGGCAGTGGTGGTGTATTAACCCCATGTATTTCTTCAATAGGAGGTAAATTTTTGACATTCTCAGCTTTAATACCTTTTTCCTTCATAGATTTCTTTGCCTCTTGCATATCTTCGGGACTGAGATATAATATACCCCTATTCTTCGGAGTGGGTTTAACCGGTTGTTCAGGAAGAGTCCAATCATCATAATTTTGAAATATATTATTCAATAATTCTTCAGCTTGCCCAACAGTTCGTTCCTTGAAAACATGTAGCGATCCAACCTCAAATGGTCGAATCTCTGTGCATAAGTGTCATGCTTGGATCGGTAATGCTGACACACACAGTACTTGAAGGATTTATAATAGAGTTGCAATCACACACTTATTACATCGAATATCTCATAAGAGAGTACTTATTACAATAATGTGGCTGAAGGCCATCTAATAAGATAACAACGGAAGGCTTGGAAGATAAAGCGAGTCCATCAACTCCAACGACATAGCTGAGTGCAAAACAATGACCTAGCACACCTTAATCTTCGTCTGGAAAGTCTGCAAGATAATACGTTGCAGCCTGAAAACGGGTCAGCACATGGAATATGCTGGTAAAATAACACTGTAGAGCAATGAACATGTAACAACTACAACTATATGCATATTTGGCTGGTGGAGGCTCTATGGTTATTATATTTTTACGAAAAGCCAATTTTCCCTACAACAAAGGAATATATTTTATTTAACTAAAAAGTTGGTTGATAAACATTGAGAATGGAAACCTCATCTCAATCCCAATTAAAGTAATCATTTAACCCAACAAGTTAATTATATAAAGTGATGAGATCAACATAATAATTCAAGCACCAGATACTTAAGATGTCCATAACCGGGGACACGGCTAATCATGATTAGTTTGTACACTCTGCAAAGGTTTGCACACTTTTCTCCACAAGACTCGATCTCCTTCGTTGGATTTTCTCGCACTACATGGTGTTCGAGAAACGGACGACCGAGGCACACTCTTTTAGAAGCATTAGCGAGAAGCGTCGCAATACACATGGAAATCCTTGCGTATATCCGGAAGAATCAGCACTAGGGGTGTAACCAAACGTTTCTTCAACTCCTGGAAACTGGACTAACATTCATCTGTTGATTTAAACTTGGTGTCCTTCTTCAACAACTCCGTCATAGGCTTCGCAATCTTGGAAAAATTCTCAATGAATCTCCGATAATATCCTGCAAGTCCTAGAAAACTATGGATCTCCCAACTGAGGTGGGTGCCAACCACTCAGTTACAGATTGAACCTTGTTGGGGTCTACTGGTATACCTTCTCCTGATATAACATGTCCAAGAAATCCAACTTCCTTCAACCAAAACTCACACTTGCTAAACTAGGCATACAACTGATGTTCCCTGAGCTTCTCGAGAACTAAGCACAAGTGTTCCTTGTGTTCCTCTTCATTCTTCGAGTATACCAAAATATCATCAATGAACACCACTGCAAACTTATCCAAAAACTCCATGAACACCTTATTCATCATACTCATGAAGTAGGCAGGGGCGTTAGCCAATCCAAATGACATAACCGTGTACTCATATAGCCCGTACCTTGTGGTGAAAGCTGTCTTAGGTATATCCTTTTCTCGGATCTTCAACTGGTTGTATCCTGATCGCAGATCGATCTTGGAAAATACTTTTGCTCCTTGCAGCTGGTCAGACAAATCGTTGATCATCGGTAGTGGGTACTTGTTCTTGATTGTTACTTCATTCAATGCACGATAATCAATAACCATTCTCAAAGATCCATCCTTCTTCTCAACCAAAAGCACTGGGGCTCCCCACGGGGATGAACTTCGTCGAATATAACCTTTCTCCAATAACTCCTTAATCTGCTTCTTAATTTCTTTCAGATCATTTGCGGGCATCCAATATGGCCTCTTTGATATTGGTCCGGTGCCTGGCAACAACTCTATCAAAAATTCTATGTCCCGATCTGGCGGCATGCCTGGTAGTTCCTCTGGAAATACATCTGGGTAATCCTTCACTACATGCACTTCCTCCTGAACAACTCCTAAGAGAGAATTTACTTGGGTCCTCCTTAACGAATGTCTAGATACATACTTGATCCTTTTTCCCTCCGGGGTGGTGAACAGAATTGACTTACTAGCATAGTCGATGTTTCCTCCATACTTTGATAACCAATCCATGCCTAATATTATATCCAATGCTTGTGACTCCAAAATTATTAGGTCTGAGGGGAAAACATGGCTACCAATGGTCAAGGGGAACTGATCACACCATCGGCTGGCCATATACTCTGCTCCTGGTGAGCTTACTAACATGGGTGACCTAAGGGCTAAGGTTGGTAACTTAAACTTGTCCACAAATCCCCTTGATATTTATGAATGTGATGCACCAGTACCGATCACTGCGTCAGGCTGTTCTTCAATCTCCTCCATATTGATGTGGTTCACCTGACCTTTGTTGAAGGGATTGGGCTTCTTCCCAGATTTTCCATTTCCATTGCCATTCTTAAACTTAGAACAGTCGTTGGCGTAGTGTCCAGTCTTCCCGCACTTGTAACAGGTAATATGGCTCAGGTCCTTCTTGGCGGGCGTTGTTGGGTTGGGGCGGTTCTGGCTACTGCTTGCTCCATTCCCGTTTCCATTCTTAGGCCCACTGTGGTTATGGGAACTTCCTCCATTGTGAGTATGGCATCCATGGTTATGGGTGTAACCTCCGGGGTTAGGGGTAAAGCAAGGCTTCTGCTGAGCTCCAGAATTGTACTTCCCATGTCCATACTTCCGTTTGCGGCTCTCTATCTGCTGCTGTTTGCTTTCAATCATAAGGGCCCGGACTACCAACTCCTGGTTGTTTGTGAATGTTGCCACCATCAACTGCATACTCATCTCATCATTCAGCCATTCCATAAACTTCTCATGTTTTGCGGCATCTGTGGCCACATCATCTGGAGCATAGCGGGCTAACTTGCTAAACTCATCCACGTGCTGCCCCACAGTACGGTTTCCCTGGCGTAAGTTGCGGAACTCACGCTTCTTCATATTCATAGCTCCAGTTGAGACATGGGCTGTGCAGAAAGCTTGCTAAAACTGATCCCATGTGACATTTGCTATGGGAAAAGTGGTTGTGTAATTCTCCCACCATGAGGCTGCGAGTCCATCCAGTTGGTGTGCGGCAAAGCGCACCTTCTCCGCATCAGTGCATCCTGCGGTGGTCAACTCCCTTCCAATCCCGCGTTGCCAGTCATCACCAACAATCGGCTCGGTGCTACTGGAAAACACCGGCGGATTCAACCTCAGAAAACGGGCTAGGTTGTCAACTGGAGGTGGTGGCGGTGGGTTGTTGTTGTTGTTGTTGTTGTTGTTGTTGTTGTTGTTGTTGTTGTTGTTGTTGTTGTTGTTGGTGGTGGTGGTGTTGGTGTTGTTGTTGCTGTTGTTGCTGTTGTTGCTGTTGTTGTTGTTGCTGTTGTTGTTGTTGTTGTTGTTGTTGTTGTTGTTGTTGTTGTTGTTGTTGTTGTTGTTGTTGTTGTTGTTGTTTTTGTTTTTGTTGTTGTTGTTGCCTTGGTTCTGGACTAGTAGCTGCATCAAGGCATTCTGCTGTTGGATCAACTAAGTGAGCTCCGATGGGAAGGTGAATCCGGGGTCACGTCTCGGAGGCATCTGACGGGTTTAGAGGGGAGAGATTAGAATAGAGTGAGGTCTAGTGAGAAAACACTACCCATATGCACATGAGACAAACACATTCATAACACACCACTCAATTCAAACAAGGGCATACAATCGATCTAGCTACCGTTACAAAATACTCGGACTACTACTATGTACATGGGGGAATACTACTGATAATATGGGGGTCATCTAGAAATTTTGATCGGTGGAAGACTCCATGATATTCGCTCGAGCTTCGTCTTCATAATCATCATCACTACTGTCGGGGTCGGAGTCGGTGTCGTCGATGATGATGTAGTCCTTGGGATGGTCTTCATCTCCTCCTGGCGTGGGGTCTCCCATGAATACTCCTAGCTTCCTCGTTGGGTTGTCATTCTTTTCTACTAGCATTGCGATTTCCTCCTCGTATCCATCGCGTGTAGACTTGAGTTCCTCTTCAAGCTCCATGTTCCTAGTCATCAACTTCTTCAGATCTATCATGCTTGCGCACATTTGGTTCTCCTGGCAACAAATGTGCTGATTTAACTCCTGGATGAAGGCTACAATGGATCTGTCCCTCCTGGTGCTGATCATCTCTCATTGCTCATCTCGGCGCCCACATATCAGGTAGATTGTGTCCTTAAGATCCTTTTTGTAGACTTCGCTGATGTGTCCCATGGCGATGTGGGCTGCCATGCTCTTTCCTAGACTCCAGGTTGGTGCATCAAAGGAAAACTCTATGGGCTCAGTAACCAGCGTGAATGTCCTTCCTAGAATATGAACTCGAATCATCCAATGCTCCTCTTCTGGTAAAGTGGCGGTGTAGGTCCCGGTGAAGCTTGGTATTCCAATGTTCAGGTACCTAGTGACTTCCTTCAAATGTCATCCAAATGGTGTGTCTTCATCCGGTTGAGCAAACTTGTTCCTTGGGTCCGCCATCTATAGAGTGGAAAATGGAGAGGAGTCAGAAATGAGTAGAGAAGAGTGACCTATGGCTTATCTTAGTGGTCGCGTCCTACAATTAACGTGTGCTCTGATACCATCTTGTAGCGATCCAACCTCAAACGGTCGAATCTCCGTGCATAAGTGTCATCCCTGGATCGGTAATGCTGACACACACAGTACTTGAAGGATTTATAACAGCGTTGCAATCACACACTTATTAAATTGAATATCTCATAAGAGAGTACTTATTACAATAATGTGGCTAAAGACCATCTAACAAGATAACCGCGGAAGGCTTGGAAGATAAAGCGAGTCCATCAACTCCAACAACATAGCTGAGTGCAAAACAATGACCTAGCGCACCTTACTCTTCGTCTAAAATGTCTGCAACATAATACGTTGCAGCCCAAAAACGGGTCAACACATGGAATATGCTGGCAAAATAACATTGTAGAGCAATGAACATGTAACAGCTACAACTATATGCATATTTGGCTGGTGGAGGCTCTATGGTTATTATGTTTTTGCGTAAAGCCAATTTTTCCCTAAAACAAAGGAATATATTTTATTTAACTATAAAGTTGGTTGACAAACATTGAGAATGGAAACCCCATCTAAATCCCAATTAAAGTAATCATTTAACCCAAAAAGTTAATTAGATAAAGTGATGAGATCAACATAATAATTCAAGCACCAGATACTCAAGATGTCCATAACCGGGGACACAGCTAATCATTATAAGTTTGTACACTCTGCAAAGGTTTGCGCATTTTTCCCCACAAGACTCGATCTCCTCCGTTGGATTTTCTCGCACTACATGGTGTTTGAGAAACAGATGACCGAGACACAGTCTTTCAGAAGCATTAGCCCTTTCGACGGGTAAACCGTACCACCTACATCCCCTACATCTGCTAGTTTACCACTGAAAGAGGTCACACAACCTACTCAAATATGCCAGAGCTCATAATGGCTTGTGGCTACACACGGAAGTTTTCTAGCATGAAATACAATATGATCTCTTTGAGCCTGGGTGGTGGACCATAGGATGATCACACATATTCCCCGGGATCTCCTTGGATAGCACTGGATTGCCACAGGTGCCCACAAACAATCCACCTAGATGTGTGTTAAAGTAGCCACCCTAAGTAAACCCTTAGTTCATAATAGCACTCATAAATGTCATGGATCACTCAAACCAAACCACGTCGACGAGCATAGCATAGCAGTATAAGTATAACGTAAAAGTAACTCCCATGGTTTGATATAAAGGACAATAGGTTCTACCTCATCATTTACTTCCCAATACCCACATGTTATCAATCCTACTCATGCAATGTTTGAGGGTTGAAACTAATGCATAAAAACTGGGTAATAAAGGGGTATGATCGAAGTGTTACTTGCCTTGCTAACGATCTGCAAACCCTAGAGACTCGTAGTAGCTCGCTTCGCACTCCGGAAACTCTATCACAAACAAACAATAGAATACATAAGCACTCAAGCATATATGCAAGGGTAAAACTCGGATGAGAAAGTCCAAATTGAAAGTTCAACTGAATAGCTTTGATTTGCAAAAAGAAACACTCAAATCGGAGCTACGAAACTCAAACTACGATCAAAAGAAGTTCGAATACAAATCTTCTTACCAAATTTTAAATTGTCCAAAATCATGTTAAATTTGGTTAGTTGGAAAGAGGGGTTTGAGACGAAGGTTTTGGCGTTGGTTTCACTGGATTTGGACGAACGATTGCAAAACTGTGAGGGTTTGAAGATCAGGGGCTAATCTGCGATAAAAATAATCGCGGATAGGTCCCTGGCCGAAAATAAAACAGAAAAAGAAAAATCTATCAGACGAACGTCCGCTAACAGAGACAAACGAATGAATTCATTCATTATAAGAACTAAACGAATGAATGTTCGCAGAATAGATCTAACCGAAAAAACCCGAGAAAACCCGATCTAAAAACACCGAAGTAGATCTATGGTTTGCCGAAAAAACACGACGAAAACCCGGAAAAAAATTGGTCCGTGGCAGCAGGCTCGGGCTCCGGCGACGGCGCGGCGCGGGGCGGTGGTGGCGCAGCGCGGAGCTCGAGGTGCGACGGTGGCTAGGGTTTCGCAGGGCACGGCTTGGGCTGGCGGCCTTGGGCCTCGCCTTATAAAGGCTGGCAGCGGCGGGGCGGCCTGGGAGTCCCGGCTCCTAGGTCGGTTCGCGTTTTTTTAATGAAATAAATTCCACCGAAGAAAACCCTAAATAAATATAAAAAATTCTAAAAATGCAAAAAAAATTCACCATCTAAATAAAATATAGAACAAAGTGAACATTTTTCTGGCCTAAAAATGCAATTTTGAAAAATGCATATTTTTATAATTCAAATAAAATCTCGAATATAATCCAAATAAAATATTTATTTGATTTTAACATTTTTTCCTCTAGTATTTCTTTTATTTTGGAGAAGTCATTTTATCTCCTCTCTTTTATTTTTATATTGGAAATATTTCGGAGAGAAAAAATATTAAAACCAAAATGATCCTTTTTTTCAAATTTGAGAAAAATTCAAATATGAAAATAAATGAAATCTCCAACTCTCTCCTTGAGTCCTTGAGTTGCTTAAGATTTCTAGGATCAAACCAAAATTCAAATGAAATATGATATGCATATGATGACCTAGGTATAACATCCAAATTAAAAATTGGGATGTTACAAAACACAACCAGCACAACTATCTAGGAAATCCTAAAAGCATCGGCTAGTCCATTATAAAAGATATCAAGTATTTCATTTTTCTTAAGAGGATGATCAGGCAAAGCATTAAGTAATTGGCAAAGCCTCCCCCAAGCTTGTGGGAGACTCTCTTCTTTAATTTGAAAAAAGTTAAATATTTCCTGTAAATCAGCTTGTTTCTTATGATTAGGGAAATATTTTTCAGAGAAGTAATAAATCATATCCTAGGGACGTACTACGCACACAACCAGGAGCAAGAGTATTGTACCAAGATTTATCATCACCCTTTAATGAGAAAGGAAATAATTTGAGAATAAAGTAATAGCGAGTCTTCTCATCATGAGTAAAAAGGGTGGCTATGTCATTTAACTTAGTAAGATATGCCACAACAGTTTTAGTTTCATAACCATGGAAATGATCAGATTCAACCAAAGTAATTAACTCTGGGTCGACAGAGAATTCATAATCCTTATCATCAATAACGATTGGTGAAGTAGCAAACTAAGGATCATATTTCATTCAAGCATTCAAAGATTTTTCCTTATACTTGCATAATAATTCTCTAGATCATATCTATCCCTACAAGCAAGAATATCTCTAGTTGTCTCCTCGTTCCTAACATAACCTTCCAGTACCTTAGGCAATTCATATCTAGGAAGGCTAGTTCTAGCAGGTGTTTCAGCAGTTCAAGTTTCAAGCTCATCATCAGATTCAACATCATGTTGTATTACTCTAGCAATTTGTTCATCAACAAAGTCACCAAGTGGCACATCATCATCATCAAGCAAGTACTAGCATCATCATAAGCATTATCCATAGCAGAAGTAGCATCATCAATAACTTGCGACATATCAGAATTGATAACATATGGTGGTGTTGCAAGTTTACTTATAACAGAAGGTGAATCTAAAGCAGAACTGGATGGCAGTTCTTACTTCCCCTCGTCTTAGAGGGATAAATCTTAATCTTATCATCCTTCAGATTCTTCATAGTGATCAATTGATAATAATCCCAAGTGACTCAACAAATATAGCTATGCTCCCCGGCAACGGCGCTAGAAAAATGTCTTGATAACCCACAAGTATAGGGGATCGCAACAGTTTTCAAGGGTAGAGTATTCAACCCAAATTTATAAATTCGACATAAGGGAGCCAAAGAACATTTGAAGTTATTATAGCAACTCTAGCAGGCCTCGCAAAATACGTGAAACCGCAAAATTCCAGTGAGTATGTGGGCTCAGCCCAATATTCCGGCCAGAACAGAGCCCGCATACTCGCCTGGCCCGTAAATTTTTTTGCCACGGCCCACAAACCGCACACCCCGACAACTATATCTACGGTTCCGCGACGCGTTTGCGGGTCGAAACCCTATCCCCCACCGCCGCCGAGCCACGCAATTCCCCACCCCCTTCTCCACATTTCTCTCCACCAGCGACCACCTCCCGCCTCCAGCCGCCACGTGGGGCCGCGTGTGGAGCTCTGGACGCGGCTTCGGCAGCAGATCGGGTGGCGGAAGAGACCCCGAGCGCGAGTGGCGCATCCGGTCAGACGGTGCGAGGAAGTGCGGGGCTCAGAAGTGGACCAACCACGGCCTGACGCTGCCGGCGAGCTTCCGCGTCCGCGAGACGGAGGAGTACGACCATCAGCACGGCCGTACCCCGTCCTCTACTGCGTCCTTCTCCTCCGCGGCAAGATCTTCGTACGCCGGGAGCTCCTGCTCTTTTGGCACGGGCCTTCTCCACGTGAAGAGGGAGTGGTTGGAGGAGCCAGACGACTTCGAGTTTGTCCCCGTCAAGGAGGAGTCGAGGAGCCGCTCCGCTCGGCCGACGTCGATATGGTTGTGGCCGCCATTGCCGAGCGAAGCGTGCGCGGGGAGGCGGAGCGCCGGCGCCATGCCTAGGAGCTCGAAGACCTCCAGTGGCGGCAGGCGGTCGCCACCAACCTCGCCGCCAAGGAGAAGGACGAGGCGTGGCGGCACATCCGCGAGGAGCAGAGGGCAAAGTACATCGACCTCTGCAGCTCCGGCAAGGAGGATTGAGCTCTTCCATGGCGTCGTCCATGGCCGCGAGCTCGCCACCGTGAGATCCCCACCCCTCTAGTACTAGTACTGATGTAGTATGTAGTATGAACTAGTGTTTGTAGTGTTTGATCATGTAAAATCTATGTAGTACGTGATGAACTACTCACGTCCACGAGGTGCAATTTCTCCCGTGAAACTATTTTTTTTTCAAATTATGCAGTTTCAGATACGGTTTCTGTTCGGCCGCGCTAGTTTTCGACCCGCAAACGAGATCTTTGTGAAACCGCAAATGCGTTTTGCGGGTCGAGATTTTGCGGGGTCTGCTAGAGTTTCTCTTAGCAGCTGAGTTGTCAATTCAACCACACCTGGAGATTAATTATCTGCAGCAACGTGATCAATAGCCAAGTAATATGATAGTTTTGATAATAGTGACTGTTAGGGAATGTAGCAATAATTCAAAATTTTCTACGTAACACCAAGATCAATCTATGGAGTCATCTACCAACGAGGGAGGAGTGGATCTACATACCCTTGTAGATCGCGCGCGGAAGCGTTCAAGAGAACGGGGTTGATGGAGTCGTACTCGTCGTGATCCAAATCACCGATGATCCTAGCGCCGAACGGACGGCACCTCCACGTTCAACACACGTACGGAGCAGCGACGTCTCCTCCTTCTTGATCCAGCAAGGGGGGAGGAGAGGTTGATGGAGATCCAGCAGCACGACGGCGTGGTGGAACTAGCGGGATTCCAACAGGGCTTCGCCAAGCGCTGCGGGAGGAGGGAGATGTGTCATGGGAGGAAGAGGGAGGCGCCAGGGCTTAGGTGTGGCTGCCCTCCCTTCTCCCCACTATATATAGGGCCGAGGGAGAGGGGGGCGCAGCCTTGGCCCTTCCTCCAAGGAAGGGTGCGGCCAGGGAGGAGTCCATCCTCCCCAAGGCACCTAGGAGGTGCCTTCCCCCTTTAGGACTCTTCCTTTCCCTTATCTCTTGGCGCATGGGCCTCTTGGGGCTGGTGCCCTTGGCCCATATAGGCCAAGGCACACACCCCTACAGCCCATGTGCCCCCCGGGGCAGGTGGACCCCCTTGGTGGACCCCCGGACCCCTTTCGGCACTCCCGGTACAATACCGATAATGCGTGAAACTTTTTCGGCGACCAAAACAAGACTTCCCATATATAAATCTTTACCTCCGGACCATTCCGGAACTCACCGTGACGTCCGGGATCTCATCCGGGACTCCGAACAACTTTCGGGTTACCGCATACTAATATCTCTATAACTCTAGCGTCACCGAACCTTAAGTGCGTAGACCCTACAGGTTTGGGAGACATGCAGACATGACCGAGATGACTCTCCGGTCAATAACCATCAGCGGGATCTGGATACCCATGTTGGCTCCCACATGTTCCACGATGATCTCATCGGATGAACCACGATGTCAAGGACTTAATCAATCCCGTATACAATTCCCTTTGTCTCGCGGTATGATACTTGCCCGAGATTCGATCGTCGGTATCCCGATACCTTGTTCAATCTCGTTACTAGCAAGTCTCTTTACTCATTTCGTAACACATCATCCCGTGATCAACTCCTTGATCACATTGTGCACATTATGATGATGTCCTACCGAGTGGGCCCAGAGATACCTCTCCGTTTACACGGAGTGACAGATCCCAGTCTCGATTTGTGCCAACCCAACAGACACTTTCGGAGATACCTGTAGTGTACCTTTATAGCCACCCAGTTACGTTGTGACGTTTGGCACACCCAAAACACTCCTACGGTATTCGGGAGTTGCACAATCTCATGGTCTAAGGAAATGATACTTGACATTATAAAAGCTTTAGCATACGAACTACATGATCTTGTGCTAGGCTTAGGTTTGGGTCTTGTCCATCACATCATTCTCCTAATGATGTGATCCCGTTATCAATGACATCCAATGTCCATGGTTAGGAAACCGTAACCATCTATTGATCAACGAGCTAGTCAACTAGAGGCTTACTAGGGACATGGTGTTGTCTATGTATCCACACATGTATCTGAGTTTCCTATCAATACAATTCTAGCATGGATAATAAACGATTATCATGAACAAGGAAATATAATAATAACTAATTTATTATTGCCTCTAGGGCATATTTCCAACAGTCTCCCACTTGCACTAGAGTCAATAATCCAGTTCACATCGATATGTGATTAACACTCAAGGTCACATCCCCATGTGACTAACACCCAAAGAGTTTACTAGAGTCAATAATCTAGTTCACATTACCATGTGATTAACACTCGATGAGTTCTGGGTTTGATCATGTTATGCTTGTGAGAGATGTTATAGTCAACGGGTCTGAATCTTTCAGATCCGTATGTACTTCGCAAATTTCTATGGCATCTTGTAGATGCAACTACTATGCTACATTTGGAGCTATTCCAAATAACTGTTCTACTATACGAATCCAGTTTAGTACTCAGAATAATCTGGATTAGTGTCAAAGTTTGCATCAGCGTAACCCTTTACGACGAACTCTTTTACCACCTCCATAATCGAGAAAATTCCTTAGTCCACTAGTTACTAAGGATAACTTTGACCGCTGTGTTGTGATCCTTTCTTGGATCACTCTTGTACCCCTTGACTGACTCATGGCAAGGCACATTTCAGGTGCGGTACACAGCATAGCATACTGTAGGGCCTATGTATTAAGCATAGGGGACGACCTTCGTCCTTTCTCTCTATTCTGCCATGGTCGAGCTTTAAGTCTTAACTTCATACCTTACAACTCAGGCAAGAACTCCTTCTTTGGCTGATCCATCTTGAACACCTTCAAGATCATGTCAAGGTATGTGCTCATTTGAAACTACCATTAAGCGTTTTGATCTATCCTTATAGATCTTGATGCTCAATGTTCAAGTAGCTTAATACAGGCTTTCCATTGAAAAACACTTTCCAAATAACCCCATAAGCTTTCCAAAAATTCTACGTCATTTCTGATCAACAATATGTCAACAACATATATTCATCAGAAATTCTATAGTGCTCCCACTCACTTCTTTGGAAATACAAGTTTCTCATAAACTTTGTATAAACCCAAAATCTTTGATCATCTCATCAAAGCGTACATTCCAACTTCGAGATGCTTACTCCAGTCCTTAGAAGGATTGCTGGAGCTTTGCATACTTATTAGCATCTTTCAGGATTTACAAAACCTTCCAGTTGTATCACATACAACCTTTCCTCACGAAAATCGTCGAGGAAACAATGGTCTTTGACATCCTATCTGCAAGATTTCATAAATAATGCAGTAATCGCTAATATAATTCCAACAGACTCTTAGCATCGCTACGAGTGAGAAAGTCTCATCGTAGTCAACTCCTTGAACTTGTCGGGAAACATCTTAACGACAAGTCGAGCTTTCTTAATGGTGACATTTACCATCATTGTCCATCTTCCTTTTAAAATCCATATGTTCCTAACAGCCTTACGACCATCAAGTAGTTCTTCCAAAGTCTACACTTTGTTTTTCATATATGGATCCTGTCTCGGATTATATGGCCTCGAGCCATTTTGGAATCCAGGCCCACCATCGCTTCTCCATAGCTCGTAGGTTCATTGTTATCTAGCAACATGACTTCCAAGACAGGATTACGTACCACTCTGAAGTAGTACGCATCCTTGTCATCCCACGAGGTTTGGTAGTGACTTGATCTGAAGTTTCATGATCACTATCATAAGCTTCCACTTCAATTGGTGTAGGTGCCACAGGAACAACTTCCTGTGCCCTACCTCACACTATTTGAAGAGACGGTTCAATAACCTCATCAAGTCTCCACCATCCTCCCACTCAATTCTTTCAAGAGAAACTTTTCCTTGAGAAAGGACTCGATTCTAGAAACAATCCCTTATTGCTTTCGGATCTGAGACAGGAGGTATACCCAACTGTTTTGGGTGTCCTATGAAGATGCATTTATCCGCTTTGGGTTTGAGCTTATCAGCCTGAAACTTTTTCACATAAGCGTCGCAGCCCCAAACTTCCAAGGAATGACAACTTAGGTTTCTCTAAACCATAGTTCATACGGTGTCATCTCATCGGAATTACGTGGTGCCTTATTTAAAGTGAATGTGGTTGTCTCTAATGCCTAACCCATAAACTATCGTGGTAATTCGATAAGAGACATCATGGTATGCATCATATCCAATAGGGTGCAGTTATGATGTTCGGACACACCATCACACTATGGTGTTCCAGGCTGTATTAGTTGTGAAACAATTTCCACAATGTCTTAATTCTGTGCCAAACTCGTAATTCAGATATTCATCTCTATGATCATATCATAGATATTTTATCCTCTTGTCACGACGATCTTTCAACTTCACCCTGAAATTACTTGAACCTTTCAATAATTCAGACTCGTGATTTATCAAGTAAATGTACTCAACATCTACTCAAATCATCTCTGAAGTAAGAACATAATGATATCCACTACATGCCTCAGCACTCATTGGTCTGCACTCATCAAAATGTATTTCTTCCAACAAGTTGCTTTCTTGTTCCATTTTACTGAAAATGAGGCTTTCAGTCATCTTGCCCATGTGGTATGATTTGCATGTCTCAAGTGATTCAAAATCAAGTGAGTCCAAACGGTCCATTTGCATGGAGTTTCTTCATGCATATACACCAATAGACATGGTTCACATGTCTCAAACTTTTCAAAAACGAGTGAGCCCAAAGATCCATCAACATGGAGCTTCTTCATGCGTTTTATACCGATATGACTTACATGGCAGTGCCACAAGTAGGTGGTACTATCATTACTATCTTTTGGCATGAACATGTGTATCACTACGATCGAGATTCAATAAACCATTCATTTTAGGTGTAAGACCATTGAAGGTATTATTCAAATAAACAGAGTAACCATTATTCTCCTTAAATGAATAACCGTATCGCGATAGACATAATCAAATCATGTCTATGCTCAACGCAAACACCAAACTCGATGGTAGAAGGAGCGTGTGATGCTTGATCATATCAACATTGGAAACACTTCCAACACATATCGTCAGCTCACCTTTAGCTAGTCTCCGTTTATTCCGTAGCTTTTATTTCGAGTTACTAACACTTAGCAACCGAACCGGTATCTAATACCCTGGTGCTACTAGGAGTACCAGTAAAGTACACATCAACACAATGTATATCCAATATACTTCTATCTACCTTGCCAGCCTTCTAATCTACCAAGTATCTAGGGTAATTCTGCTCCAGTGGCTGTTCCCCTTATTACCGAAGCACTTAGTCTTGGGTTTGGGTTCAACCTTGGGTTTCTTCACTAGAGCAGCAGCTGAATTGCTGTTTCATGAAGTATCCCTTCTTGCCCTTGCCCTTCTTGAAACTAGTGGTTTCACCAACCATCAACAATTGATGCTTCTTCTTGATTTCTACTTTTGTGGTGTCAAACATCGCGAATATCTCAAGGATCATCATATATGTCCCTGATATATTATAGTTCATCACGAAGCTCTAGCAGCTTGGTGGTAATGACTTCGGAGAACTATCACTATTTCATCTGGAAGATCAACTCCCATTTGATTCAAATGATTGTTGTACTCAGACAATCTGAGCACAAGCTCAACAATTGAGCTTTTCTCCTTAGTTTGCAGGCTAAGAAAATCGTCGGAGGTCTTATACCTCTTGACGTGGGCACGAGCCTGAAATCCGAATTTCAGCCCTCGAAACATCTCATATGTTTCGCGACGTTTCAAAACATCTTCGGTGCCTCAACTCTAAACCGTTTAACTGAACTATCACGTAGTTATCAAAAATGTGTATGTCAGATGTTCGCAACATCCACAGACGACGTTCGAGGTTCAGCACACTGAGCGGTGCATTAAGGACATAAGCCTTCTATGAAGCAATGAGGACAATCCTCAGTTTACGGACCTAGTCCGCATAATTTCTACTACCAACTTTCAACTAAATTTTCTCTAGGAACATATCTAAACAGTAGAACTGAAGCGCGAGCCACGACATAATTTGCGAAGACCTTTTGACTATGTTCAGGATAATTAAGTTCATCTTATGAACTCCCACTCAGATAGACATCCCTCTAGTCATCTAAGTGATTACATGATCTGAGTCAACTAGGCCGTGTCCGATCATCACGTGAGACGGACTAGTCAACATCGGTGAACATCTTCATGTTGATCGTATCTTCTATACGACTCATGCTTGACCTTTCGGTCTCTTGTGTTCCGAGGCCATGTCTGTACATGCTAGGCTCGTCAAGTTAACCTAAGTGTTTCGCATGTGTTCCGAGGCCATGTCTATACATGCTAGGCTCGTCAACACCCGTTGTATTCGAATGTAAGAATCTATCACACCCGATCATCACGTGGTGCTTCGAAACGATGAACTTTCGCAACGGTGCACAGTTAGGGGGAACACTTTCTTGAAATTTTAATGAGGGATCATCTTATTTACTACCATCGTTCTAAGCAAATAAGATGTATAAACATGATAAACATCATATGCAATCAAATAGTGACATGATATGGCCAATATCATATTGCTCCTTTTGATCTCCATCTTCGGGGCTCCATGATCATCATCGTCACCGGCATGACACCATGATCTCCATCATCATGATCTCCATCATCGTGTCTTCATGAAGTTGTCTCACCAACTATTACTTCTACTTCTACAGCTAACGGTTAGCAATAAAGTAAAGTAATTACATGACGTTTATGTTGACATGCAGGTCATAAATAAATTAAGACAACTCCTACGGCTCCTGCCGGTTGTCATACTCATCGACATGCAAGTCGTGATTCCTATTACAAGAACATGATCATCTCATACATCACATATATCATTCATCACATCCTTTGGCCATATCACATCACATAACATACCCTGCAAAAACAAGTTAGACGTCCTCTAATTGTTGTTTGCATGTTTTACGTGGCTGCTATGGGTTTCTAGCAAGAACGTTTCTTACCTACGCAAAAACCACAACGTGATATGCCAATTGCTATTTACCCTTCATAAGGACCCTTTTCATCGAATCCGATCCGACTAAAGTGGGAGAGACAGACACCCGCTAGCCACCTTATGCAACTAGTGCATGTCAGTCGGTGGAACCAGTCTCACGTAAGAGTACGTGTAAGGTCGGTCCGGACCGCTTCATCCCACAATGCCACTGAATCAAGATTGGACTAGTAACGGTAAGCATATTGAACAAAATCAACGCCCACAACTACTTTGTGTTCTACTCGTGCATAGAAACTACGCATAGACCTGGCTCATGATGCCACTGTTGGGGAACGTAGCAATAATTCAAAATTTTCTACGTAACACCAAGATCAATCTATGGAGTCATCTAGCAACGAGGGAGGAGTGGATCTACATACCCTTGTAGATCGCGCGCAGAAGCGTTCAAGAGAACGGGGTTGATGGAGTCGTACTCGTCATGATCCAAATCACCGATGATCCTAGCGCCGAACGGACGGCACCTCCGCGTTCAACACACGTACGGAGCAGCGACGTCTCCTCCTTCTTGATCCAGCAAGGGGGGAGGAGAGGTTGATGGAGATCCAGCAGCACGACGGCATGGTGGAAGTAGCGGGATTCCAACAGGGCTTCGCCAAGCGCTGCGGGAGGAGGGAGATGTGTCATGGGAGGGAGAGGGAGGCACCAGGGCTTAGGTGTGGCTGCCCTCCCTTCTTCCCACTATATATAGGGCCAAGGGAGAGGGGGGCGCAGCCTTGGCCCTTCCTCCAAGGAAGGGTGCGGCCAGGGAGGAGTCCATCCTCCCCAAGGCACCTAGGAGGTGCCTTCCCCCTTTAGGACTCTTCCTTTCCCTTATCCCTTGGCGCATGGGCCTCTTGGGGCTGGTGCCCTTAGCCCATATAGGCCAAGGCGCACACCCCTAAAGCCCATGTGGCCCCCCGGGGCAGGTGGACCCCCTTGGTGGACCCCCGGACCCCTTTCGGCACTCCCGATACAATACCGATAATGCGCGAAACTTTTCCGGCGACCAAAACAAGACTTCCCATATATAAATCTTTACCTCCGGACCATTCCAGAACTCCTCGTGACGTCCGGGATCTCATCCGGGACTCCGAACAACTTTCGGGTTACCGCATACTAATATCTCTATAACTCTAGCGCCACCGAACCTTAAGTGTGTAGACCCTACGGGTTCGGGAGACATGCAGACATGACCGAGATGGCTCTCCGGTCAATAACCATCAGCGGGATCTGGATACCCATGTTGGCTCCCACATGTTCCATGATGATCTCATCGGATGAACCACGATGTCAAGGACTTAATCAATCCCGTATACAATTCCCTTTGTCTAGCGGTACGATACTTGCCCGAGATTCGATCGTCGGTATCCCGATACCTTGTTCAATCTCGTTACCGGCAAGTCTCTTTACTCGTTCCGTAAAACATCATCCCGTTATCAACTCCTTGATCACATTGTGCACAATATGATGATGTCCTACCGAGTGGCCCCAGAGATACCTCTCCGTTTACACGAAGTGACAAATCCAGTCTCGATTCGTGCCAACCCAACAGACACTTTTGGAGATGCCTGTAGTGTACCTTTATAGCCACCCAGTTACGTTGTGACGTTTGGCACACCCAAAACACTCCTATGGTATCCGGGAGTTGCACAATCTCATGGTCTAAGGAAATGATACTTGACATTATAATAGCTTTAGCATACGAACTACATGATCTTGTGCTAGGCTTAGGATTGGGTCTTGTCCATCACATCATTCTCCTAATGATGTGATCCCGTTATCAATGACATCCAATGTCCATGGTTAGGAAACCGTAACCATCTATTGATCAACGAGCTAGTCAACTAGAGGCTTACTAGGGACATGGTGTTGTCTATGTATCCACACATGTATCTGAGTTTCCTATCAATACAATTCTAGCATGGATAATAAACGATTATCATGAACAAGGAAATATAATAATAACTAATTTATTATTGTCTCTAGGGCATATTTCCAACAGTGACAACAGTAACAGCAACGGTAACAGTGATAGCAGTAGTTTTGTAGCAAGTGCAATAGTGACGACAGCAGTAGTAACTTAGCAAGAACAATATAAGATAAATTTGTAGGCATTGGATCAGTGACTTGTTGGATGATATTCATCATGAGACAGTTATAACCTAGGGAGATACTGCACTAGCTCTAGTCCATCAATATAATGTAGGCATGTATTCCGTAAATAGTCATACGTACTTATGGAAAGAACTTGCATGTCATCTTTTGTCCTACCCTCCCGTGGCAGCGGGGTCCTATTGGAAACTAAGGGATATTAAGGCCTCCTTTTAATAGAGAACCCAAACAAAGCATTAACACACAGTGAATACATGAACTTCACAAACTACGGTCATCACCGAGAGTAGTCCCGACTATTGTCACTCCAGGGTTGCCGGATCATAACACGTAGTAGGTGACTATAACTTGCAAGATCGGATCTAGAACATGGATATAATGGTGATAACATAAACAGTTCAGATCTGAAATCATGGCACCCGGGCCCAAAGTGACAAGCATTAAGCATTGCAAAGTCATAACAACATCAATCTTAGAACATAGTGGATACTAGGGATCAGGCCCTAACAAAACTAACTCGATTGCATTATGAATCTCATCCAACTCCTCACCGACCAGTGAGCCTACGAAGGAATTACTCACTCTCAGTGGGGAGCATCATGGAATTGGCGATGGAGAAGGGTTGGTGATGACGAAGAACGAAGATGCCCCTCTTCGGAGCCCCAAACGGACTCCAGATCTGGCCTCCCGATGAAGAAGAGGAGGTGACGGCGGCTTTGTCTCGTGGATCATGATAATTCTTTCTCCCTGATTTTTTCTAGAAAAATAGGATTTTATAGCGTCGATTTCAGGGTCTGCGGGGCCACCAGGTGGGGACAACCCACCTGGGCGTGCAAGGAGGGGGGCGCGCCCTGGTGGGTTGTGCCCACCCAGGTGCCCCCCTCCGATGGATCTTGGCTCCAGAAATTCTTATTTATTATATAAAAAATCTTCGCAAAGTTTTGTTCAATTCTGAGAACTTTTATTTCTGCACAAAAACAACACCATGGTAGGTCTGCTGAAAACAGCGTCATTCCAGGGTTAATTTCATTCAAATCATGCAAATTAGAGTCCAAAACAAGAGGAGAAGCGCTAGAAAAAGTAGATATGTTGGAGACGTAGCAGGATGATGCAGCACCGCTACGGTAGGTATTTCCATCAGTTATGAAACCAAGGTATCAATCCAGTAGGAGAACCAAGCAACACTATGTAAATGGTACATGCACACAAAGAACAAATACTTGCAGCCCGACATGTATAAGGGGTTGCCAATCCCTTCTTCGGGTAACGGCGCCATAAATTGTCAAGTTGACGGGATAAAATTGTGATAGATTGGATAAATAGATCTCGAATAAATGTGAAATAAAATATGCAAATAAAAAGTGCAACAAGGTATTTTTTTCGTTTTTGGAATAATAGATCTAGAAATAAAAGCGAATAAAAATAGATCTCAAAGCAAATATGTAAAGAATAGACCTAGGGGCCGTAGATTTCACTAGTGGCTTCTCTCGAGAAAATAGCATACAGTGGGTAAACAAATTACTATTGGGAAATTGATAGGACTTCAAATAATTATGACGATATCCAGGCAATGATCATTATATAGGCATCACGTCCAAGATTAATAGACCGACTCCTGCCTGCATGGCTGCATCTACTACTATTACTCCACACATCGGCCGCTATCCAGCATGCATCTAGTGTATTAAGTTCATGGAGAATGGAGTAATGCAATAAGAATGATGACATGATGTAGACAAGATCTATTCATGTAGGAATAGACTGCATCTTGTTATCCTTAATAGCAATGATACATATGTGTCATGTCCCCTTCTGTCACTGGGATTGAGCACCATAAGATCGAACCCATCACAAAGCACCTCGTGCCATGGCAAGAAAAATCGATCTAGTTGGCCTAACTAAACCAAAGATTCAAAGAATAAATACGAGGCTATAAGCAATCATGCATATAAGACATCAAAAGTAAAATAACTTTCATGGATAAAATAGATCTGATCATAAACTCAAAGTTCATCGGATCCCAAAAAACACACCGCAAAAAGAGGTTACAACAAATAGATCTCCAAGAGACCATTGTATTGAGAATCAAAAGAAAGAGAGGAAGCCATCTAGCTACTAACTACGGACCCGAAGGTCTACAATGAACTACTCACGCATCGTCGGAGAGGCACCAATGAGGATGATGAACCCCTTTGTGATGGTGTCTAGATTGGATCTGGTGTTTCTAGAACTTGCGGCGGCTTGAATTGTGTTTTGTCAAATTCTCTAGGGTTTTTGGATTTTCGGGGTATTTATAGAGCAAAGAGGTGGTGCGGGAGGCGGCCGAGGTAGGCACAACCCACCAGGACTAGGTGGGTTGTGCTCCCCTCGGAGTCCCCCTCTGGTACTTCTTTGGCCCATCGTGTGTCTTCTGGTCTAGAAAAAATCTCCAAAAAGTTTCGCTGCATTTGGACTCCGTCTGGTATTGATTTTTTGCGAAGTAGAAAATAAGCAAAAAAAAACAATTGGCACTGGGAACTATGTCTATAGGTTAGTCCCAAAAATGATATAAGCTATAAAATGATTGTAAAACATCCTAGAATAATAATATAACAACATGGAACAATAAAAAATTATAGATATGTTGGAGACGTATCCTACAGGGACACGCATACGTAGCCCAGCAATGAATGTGTCAGTCGTCAACGTATGAACCCAAGTCGTAGCAAGCTACAAGGACATAAAGAAACAACACATGAAATTTCCCTAAATGGACATACATAGGATCAAAGAAGGATACATGCTGGCCAATCCCAGTGTTCCAGAGCAGTAGCGAACTACTATGGCTCAGTGGAAGTGATACGTCTCCAACGTATCTATAATTTTTTATTGTTCCATGCTGTTATATTATCATTCTTGGATGCTTTATAATCATTTTATATCATTTTTTGGTACTAACCTATTGACATAGTGCCAAGTGCCAGTTGTTGTTTTTGCATGTTTTTCACATTGCAGGAAATCAATACCAAACGGAGTCCAAACGCAGCAAACCTTTTTGTGGATTGTTTTTGGAACAGAAGAAATCCAATGGGCCGGAGAAGAACCTAGGGGTGCTCCAAGGGGAGCATAACCCACCAAGGCCCAGGCGCACCCTGGTGGGTTGTGCCCACCTCGGGTGCCCCCCGGATAGCCTCTTTACTCTATAAATACCCCAATATTCCAGAAACCCCAATGACAGAAGGGGATCTGACATGTATGTATTGTTGCCATTAAGGATAACAAGATGGGGTCTATTCCTACATGAATAGATCTTGTCTACATCATGTCATAGTTCTTATTGCATTACTCCGTTTCTCCATGAACTTAATACACTAGATGAAATCTGGACAGCGGTCTATGTGTGGAGTAATAGTAGTAGATGCAAGCAGGAGTCAGCCTACTAATCTTAGATGTGATGCCTATATAATAACCATTGAGTGGACATCGTCATGATTATTTGAAGTTCTATCAATTGCCCAACAGTAATTTATTCACCCACCGTTTGCTATTTTTCTCGAGAGAAGCCACTAGTGAAAACTATGGCCCCCGGGTCTCTTCCTTAATGTATTTGCCTTTGTGATCTATTTTCCGTTTCTTTTATTTTTAGATCTATTAAACCAAAAATAAAAAATACCTTGCTGCAATTTATTTTATTCGATATCTATTTATCTGATCCATCATATTTTTATCACGTCCGTTTGCCAATTTCTAGCGCCATTACCCGAAAGGGATTGATAACCCCTTTAACACATCAGGTTATGAGTATTTGTTATTTGTGTGCAGGTGCTGCTTACGTAGTGTTGCTTGGTTCTTCTACTGGTTCGATAACCTTGGTCTCATCATTGAAGGAAATACCTACCGTCTTGTGCTGCATCATCCCTTCCTCTTTGAGGAAATACCTACGTAGTTCTAGCAGACATTAGGAAGCCCTAGGGAGCATTTCCCCATAAGAAAGGCTACCAAAGGCAAACAACTAAGTATCGAACCCCACACATAGCAATACATGTTACACGTACGCATAACAAGCAACTATCGAACCCCACACATAACCCTCGGGGTGCAGCACTGGCCCATTGGATTCCTTCCGGTCCATAAAAAATCCACAATTTTTTTGCGATGTTTGGACTCAAACAAGCAAAAAACAACAACTGGCACTTGGCACGGAGTCAATAGGTTAGTCCCAAAAATGATATAAAGTTGCTATAAAATGATTGTAAAACATCCAAGAATGATAATATATTGTCATGAATACTTCATAAATTATAGATACGTTGGAGACGTATCAGCATCCCAAAGCTTAATTCCTACTCGTCCTCGAGTAGGTAAATGATAAAAGAAATAATTTATGAAGTGTGAATGCTAGCAAAGTGCACAAGTTTGATCA
The DNA here is from genome assembly GCF_018294505.1 of Triticum aestivum. Lineage (NCBI taxonomy): Eukaryota > Viridiplantae > Streptophyta > Magnoliopsida > Poales > Poaceae > Triticum > Triticum aestivum. Next base: position 73,322,312 of record NC_057797.1, read on the forward strand.
ATGATAATTTCAATCACTTTTCCTAGCATCATAACAACAATTCTTTCTTATAAAACTTCTCATGTTATAGTAGCAACCAATTCACATGTTAAGGTTCAAACAATGAATTATCTTGAAACTCAAGAACCTATGTTCTTAGTCACCAAGCAATTGCAATTCAACTTATTCAGCAGAGTTTAAGTAAGAGTTCCACATACTCAACCATCATATAGTCTTCTATGATTGCTAACACTCACCGCGTACACATGAGCAAAATGTTTCAACCGGACACATAGAAAGATAGGGGCTTATTGTTTTGCCTCCCAACATATTCACCTCAAGGGTGATGTCAACAATAATAACTCATGCTACCCATATTCAGTTGGACATATGTGCCTAGATCTTTCCTCACCACATGATGCTTGCCAAAAGAGAAAAATAAAAAGGAATAGAGAGAAGAACTTTGACTCTTTGCATAAAAGTAAATACATAGAAGTAAAAGATAGGCCCTTCACAGAGGGAAGCAGAGGTTGCCATGCGCTTATTTGTTTGTATGCTCAATACCTTAGTGCAAAAGAACGTCACATTATATTGCCCCTTATGATAGCAACCTTTATTATGCAGTCCATCGCTTTTATTGCTTTGCCATCACAAGTTCGTACAACACTCAATTTTAGAAGCAATTTTTATTGCCTTATTGCACCGATGACAACTTACTTGAAAGATCTTGCTCAATCCTTAGGTAGATATGGTGGACTCTTGAAAATAAGATTTGGGTTTAAGGGTTTTTGGATGCGCAAGTAGTATCTCTACTTGGTGCGGAATTTTTGGCTAGCAAAGATGGGGGGCAAGCACCACATGTTGAAGGATCTATGACAATATAACTTCTATGTGAATATGAACAAACATAAACCATTACGTTGTCTTCCTTGTACAATGTCAACAATTTTTGCATATAATATTTTGATGGGGGCTCACAATCACAAAAGATTTCCATGATAGTGTATTTGCATGTGAAAGTTCTCTTCCTTATACTAATTATTCATGAATTGCTTGTATGCCCAATATTGTGATTGTCAAGCCTCAAAAGATTTCACTTTCTAAACCCAATGTGAAGCTACCACTAGGCATGATATGATTTCAACTTCATGACATTAAATTTATTCAACAATTTACTCATAGGATATAAGTGAAGCATAAGAGCAATTCCATAGAAAAGAGCTTTGTTGGCAGGATGTGAGTGCCGCTTACTTAGCCTTCCTGGCAACTTTTGTGGACTCTATCTTATTTAAAAACTTTCATATCTAAGCATTTTATTAAAACAGCAAGCAAAATAAAATAAAATGACAATCCAAGAATAGCACAACTCGTGTGAAGAAGCAAAAACTTAGGCTCAACCGATACTAACCGTTAATTGTTGAACAAGAAAGGTGGGATGCCTACCAAGGCATCCCCAAGCTTAGATGCTTGAGACTTCTTGAAATATTATTTTGGGGTGCCTTGGGCATCCCCAAGCTTGAGCTTTTGTGTCTCCTTAATTCCTCTCATATTGCGGTTTTCCTAAATCTCAAAAACTTCATCCACACAAAACTCAACAAGAACTCGTGACATAAGTTAGTATAAATCAATGCAAAAACCTTATCATTCTCTACTGTAGAAAATCACTAAAATTATTATTCAACATTGCATACTAAATGCCTCTACATATTTAATACTCCTATCCTCAAATAAGATCATTAAACAAGCAAACATATGCAAACATAACAACAATCTGCCAAAACAGTATAGTCTGTAAAGAATGCAAGAGTATCAATACTTCCCTAAGTCCAAAAGTTATGAAAGTTTACCACACTGTAAAATTTTTTATCAGAGCTCATTTTTCAAAAAGTTTTAACATTTTATCACATTGTGACTTTTCTAGGGAATTTTTGCGACAGCAGTAAACTTTCTGTTTTCAAACAGCAACATGTATACTTGAAAAATAAGCATGACAAAGGCTATCATTGCCACTTTTATTGAAATAAAATATTCAGAACATTATTCTAAATAAAAGCAAGCAAATCCTAACAAAATAAATTGACACTCCAAGCAAAACACATATCATGTGATGAATTAAAACATAGGTCCAAGTGAGGTTACCGATAATGTTGGAGACGAAAGAGGGGATGCCTTCCGGGGCATCCCCAAGCTTAGTTTCTTGGACCTTACTTGAATATTTACTTGGGGTGCCTTTGTCATCCCCAAGCTTAGGTTCTTGCCACTCCTTATTCTCCTCATATCGATATCTCACCCAAAACTTGAAAACTTCAATCACACAAAACTTAACGGAACTTTGTGAGATAGGTTAGTATGATAAAGAGCAAACCATTTCACTTTGGTACTGTCAAAGACAAGATTCATAATTGTTTCCACACAATTCCTACTGTAGCATATAATTTCTACAATTTATATTGAGCAATATAAGCCATAGAAACTAGAAAACAAGCAAACTATGCATTGAAAACAGAATCTGTCAAAAACAGAACAGTCTGTAGCAATCTGTACTCAAACTATACTTATGCTACTCCAAAAATTATGAAATATTAGTAAAACCTGAGAAATTTGTCTATTAATCTTATGCAAAAAGAATCATCATTTTATCATGCTTCTGTTAAAAACTAGAATTATTTTCGTGAGCACAAATGTTTCTGTTTTTTAGCAAGATCTAAGTAACTATCACCCATCAAGATCCTAAAGGCTTTACTTGGCACTTCATTGAAACAATATCAATAAAACATTATTACTACAGTAGAATAATCATGTGAACACACAAAAACAGTAGGTGAAAGTGTTGGGTTATCTCCCAACAAGCGCTTTTCTTTAATGCCTTTTAGCTAGGCATGATGATTTCAATGATGCTCGCATAAAAAATAAGAATCAACTAGCATAAAAAATAAGAGAGCATCATGAAGCATATGACTAGCACATTTAGGTCTAACACACTTCCTATGCATAGGGATTTTGTGAGCAAACAACTTATGGGAACAAGAATTAACTAGCATAGGAAGGCAAAACAAGTGCAACTTCAAAATAATCAACACATAGAGAAGAAACTTGATATTATTGAGATATGTAAGAGCATAAGTGTAACGCCCCCGGACACACCCGCCAGAGGTCGTTTCTCCTAGTGGGATCTAGACTGGCCCCACAGATCAATACTAGTCTTTTCTACGCGCTTTATCCTCACTCGTGCGCACCCGGGAGCAACTTCCCGGTCGATCACCCATCCTGAAACTACTCCAAGCTGAGCATGCTTAACTTTGGAGTTCTGTCTGAATGGGCTCCCAGAAAAGAAGGAATTCCTTATTGATATGAGTAGTCTATCATCCGTAATAAGCCAGACTATCACATACACCCCCACTCAGAGGAACTAACGTCCTTGTCAGGCCATAGGAACGTTCCCTCTTGGCACATACGTCTGTGCATCCAGTCCGGCACATGTGCCATGCCGTGTGCCACGACGGGTCACAAACGTCATGCACAACATGACAGTGCACATGTCCGCAAATATCCGTGTAACCATGAGGGTCGGCTCTGATACCAACTTGTAACGCCCCCGGACACACCCGCTGGTGGTCGTTACTCCTGGCGGGTTCTAGACTGGCCCCACAAATCAATACTAGTCTTTTCTGCACACTTTGTCCTCACTCGTGCGCACCCAGGAGGAACTTCCCGGTCAGTCACCCATCTTGAAACTACTCCAAGCTGAGCACGCTTAACTTTGGAGTTCTTTCTGAATGGGCCCCGGAAAAGAAGGAATTCCTTATTGATATGAGTAGTCTATCATCCCTAATACGCCAGGCTATCACAATAAGTTCCTTCCTCACAATAATTTTCAGAGGCATCATGGATGGATTCAACAATATAACCATCACATACAACACTCTTTTCATGATGCACAATTAACATCCCAAATTTTCAATTTGGAATGTTATACATTAGATCATCATTGCATATCATGTTTTATTTTTTTACATTTTGGTTGTTCCTAGAAAATCCTACGCAACTCAAGGACCCATGGAGAGAGTTGGGGATTTCGTTATTTTCATATTTGAGTTTTCTCAAATTTTGAGAATAGGATCATTTGATTTTATTTATTTTATCATCAATTATTTCTATTAAAAAAATATGAGTGAGGGAATAAAATGACTTTCCCAAAATAGAGAAATATTGAGGATTTAATAATAAAATCAAACAAGATTTTATTTCGGAGTTTTTCGGTGTTTTATTTGAATTTAGGAAAAATGTGCGTTTTTCAAAATTGCATTTAGGCCCAAAATAAATGTTCACTTTGTCGGGCTTGATTTTAAAAGCCCGGGAAAATTTATTTCGGGATTTTCGAGTCCGTTTAGTATTTCTTTTTATTTTTCTTCCGAGCGGAATATTTAAAAAAAAGGGAACCGACCTAACCGGGCCGTGTCCGGATAGGACTCTGGCCCGGCAGGCTTTAAAAGCCGGCCCAGCCCCCCCGGGGAGGAACCCTAGCCCCAGCCCCGAGCCGCCCCAGCCGCCAGCGCCGCCGCCCGCCCGCCGAGCCGCCGCCCGCCGAGGTTCGCCGCCGCCCCGCCGCGCGCCGAGGTTCGCCGCTGCCTCGTAATCCGCGCCGCCCATTTTTTTAGAAAACCGATTGGTTTTCCGTCAGTTTTTTTCGTTTTTTTAGTTTTCGTTTTTTTATTAGATCGGTTTTTTTTCGGTTTAGGTTAAATAGCGAGCGTTCGCTCGTTTGTTCGTTTAAACGAACACGTTCATCGTTTAGATCTGGATAACGAACGTTCGTTCGTTAATCCGTTCGTCGTTTTCTTTTTCTCGGATTAAATCCGCGATTTTTCTGATCGCGATTCCTGATCCGATTTTCGTTTTAGTATAACTTTTCGCTCGTTTATCGGAATCAGGCGATTCAAGCGCCTAGAGTTTCGTCTCGAAACCCTCTATCCGTTTAACCAACTTAAACAAGATTTTGCTACTGTAAAATTTGCCCTAGATCCAGATTACTAGAACGAAGTTGTTTTCTTCGCCGTTTGACTTTCGTTGCTTCGTTCGATTTGATTCTTTTGCCAACCGGAGTTCTTAAGTTGAACCTTCTGGTTAGATCTCTTATTTGAGTTTTACCTGTGCATTAGTTGAGTACTTATTGTATGCTTGTTTGTTTGTCTGCGATAGAGTATCCGGAGTGCGCCGCCTGTTACTTCGAATCGCTAGGTTTCCCGGATCATCAGCAAGGCAAGTAACACTTTGATCATACCTTTTCTACTACCCAGTTTTATTGCATTAGATCAATCCTCACACATTGCATGATTAGGATCTAATTAAATTGTGGGATGGGAAGTAGATGAGGTAGTACCTATTACCTGTTTATTATCAAACCTTTGGGAGTTACTTCTACGTTTGCTTATTATGCCATGCTATGCTAGTAGACGTGGATTGGGTGAGTGATATCCATGACAGATGTGAGATTGATAATTAATGGTTTATCTAAGGTGGCAACTTAAACACACATCTGGGTGGATTGAGGCACCTGGGTATTCCAGGACTTGCCTGTTTTCTTTTGGACCGCCACCCAGGCTCAAAGGGATCATGAGACTATTCATACTAGAAACTTCCGTGTGCAGCCACAAGCTATTATGGGCTCTAGCATAGTTGACTAAGTTGTGCGAACTCTTACAGTGGTAGACTAGCAGATGTAGGGGATGTAGGTGGTACGGTCTACCCGATCGTAAGGTGCTAGCGCTTCTGAAAGACTATGTCTCGGTCATCCGTCTTCTCAAACACCATGTAGTGCGAGAAAACAAACGGAGGCGATCGAGTCTTGTGGGGAAAAGTGCGCAAACCTCTGCAGAGTGTAACAAACTAATCATGGTTAGCCGTGTCCCCGGTTATGGACATCTTGAGTATCTAGTACTTGGATTATCATGTGAATCTCAACATGTTACTCTAAATTAATTTTGTTGGGTTATGTTAATGATGATGCTTAATTGGGATTGAGAATGCTGTCAACCATTCTCAATGTTTAACAACCACCTTGATAGTAATTAAAATTTTATTCCTTTGAAGTAGGGAAAAATTGGCTTTACGCAAAACTGTAACCATAGAGCTTTCCACCAGCCAAATATGCATATAGTATAGCTGTTTCATTCCATTACTCTCTATGTGTTACCTTGCCAGCATATTCCATGTGCTGACCCGTTTTCGGGCTGCAACGTTAATGTTGCAGACTTTTCAGACGACGATTAAGGAGTTTTTAGGTCGTGGTTCTATACTCAGTGATGCCGTTGGAGTTGATGGACTCACTTATCTTCCAAGCCTTCCGCTGTTATCGTTATTAGATGGCCTTAAGCCATATTTATTGTAATAAGTTCTCTTTTGAGACATTCGATGTAATAAGTGTGTGATTGCTACTCTGCTATAAATCCTCCGAGTACTGTGTGGTGTCAGCATTACTGATCCAGGGATGACACCGGAGCACAGAGATCAGACTGTTTGAGGTCTGGTCGCTACAGAGATGGTATCAGAGCACACGCTGACTGTAGGACACGACCACTAAGCTAAAGACCTAGATCACTACTCACTCTCTTCTCTTCTGACCTCTCATCTTTTCTATTCTTTAGGATGGCGGATGCAAGGAACAAGTTTACGCAACCGGATGAAGATGCACCCTTTGGACGCCACTTGAAGGAAGTCACTAGATACCTGAACATAGGAGTACCAAGCTTCACGGGAACCTACAACGCCACTTTACCTGAAGAAGAGCGCTGGATGATTCAAGTTCAAGTTCCAGGAAGGACGTTCATGCCAGTCACTGAGCCCATAGAATTTTCTTTTGATGCACCAACTTGGAGTCTAGGAAAGAGCATGGCAGCTCACATCACCATGGGACGCATTGGAGAAGTCTACCGCAAGGATCTCAGGGATACTATCTACCAGATTTGTGGGCGCCGAGATGAACACTGGGAGATGATCAGCACCAGGAATGATAGATCAATTGCAGCTTTTATCCAAGAGTTAAACCAGCACATTCGACGACAGGAGAACCAGATGTGCGCCGACATGATAGATCTGAAGAAGGCTAAGACCAGAATCAAGGAACTGGAGGAAGAACTCAAGGCTATACGTGAAGATTATGAGGAGGAAATTGAAGTATTGGTGGATAAGAATGCCGACCTAACAAAGAAGATTGGAATATTTATGGGAGGCCCGACGCCAGTAGAGGAAGACGAAGAACCCAAGGAGATTAGCCCGGAAGACTACATCATCATCGACGGCACCGACTCGGAAGCAGATAGTAGCGATGATGACTATGTTGATGAAGCTAGAGCAGATATTATGGAGTCAACAACCGTAGAATATTTCTAATAGACCACCTCATCAGTAGTAGTAGTCCACCATGTAAATATAGTAGTCCGAGCACTTTTGCGATAGTTAGATCGATTGTATGCCTTTGGTTGATTGATTGAAGTGAATTGTTTGCTTTTGCCTCATGTGCATATGGGTAGTGTTTTCTCTTTAGACCCTCTCTATTCTTATATCTCATCTTTTCTAAACCCTCAGATGCCTCCGAGACGTGACCCCGGATTTGCCTTTCCACCGGAGCTCACCCAGTTGATCCAGCAGCAGAACACATTGATGCAGTTGCTAGTCCAGAATCAGAATCAGGGGAACAACAACAACAACCCACCACCACCACCACCACCTGTTGACCACTTAGCCCGTTTTCTTAGGCTGAATCCGCCGGTGTTTTCTAGTAGCACCGAGCCGATAGTAGCAGATGATTGGCTCCGCAAGACAGCTAGGGAGTTGACCACAGCAGGATGCACAGATGCGGAGAAGGTGAAGTTTGCCGCACATCAGTTAGAAGGACCCGCAGCATCATGGTGGGAGAATTTCACAGCCACCTTCCCAGTCGACACTGTCACATGGGACCAGTTTCAGCAGGCTTTCCGTACTGCCCATGTTTCAGCAGGAGCTATGGCCATGAAGAAGCGTGAGTTTCGTAACTTGCGCCAAGGAGGACGGACAGTTGGCCAGTATGTGGAGGAGTTTAGTAAGCTAGCACGTTATGCCCCAGATGACGTCGCTACGGATGCAGCTAAGCAGGAGAAGTTTCTGGAAGGACTGAATGATGAGTTGAGCATGCAGTTGATGGTAGCAACCTTCAACAACTACCAGGAGTTGGTAGATCGTGCTCTTATGATTGAAGGGAAGCAGCAGCAAATTGAGAATCGCAAGAGGAAGTATGGACAAGGAAAGTACAATTCAGGAGCTCAGCAGAAGCCACGTTTTACCCCTAGACCGGGAGGACATTTTCAGCATACCCATGGGGGAGGTAGCTCGCACAATCACAATGGCACTAAGAATGGTAATGGCAATGGAGGAAGCAACGGCCAGAACCGCACCAACCCATCAACCCCAGCCAAGAAGGACTTGAGCCAAGTCACTTGCTATAAGTGTTCGAAGCCAGGACATTATGCCAATGAATGTCCTGAAGGCCAAAATGGCAATGGAAGTTCTGGGAAGAAGCCGAACCCTTTCAACAGGGGACAGGTGAACCACGTTAGCGTGGAGGAGGTTGAAGCTCAGCCCGATGCAGTAATAGGTAAGTTTTTGGTTAAGTCATTTACTGCACTCGTTCTTTTTGATACTGGTGCATCGCATTCATACATCTCAAGGGGATTTGTGGATAAGTATAACCTACCAACCCAAGCCCTTAGGTCACCCATGTTAGTAACCTCGCCAGGAGCAGAGTATGTGGCTAGTCTATGGTGTGATCGGTTACCATTAAGGATTGGTAACTATGTTTTTCCCTCAGACCTAGTAGTATTGGAATCTCAAGGATTGGATGTGATATTAGGCATGGATTGGTTATCAAAGTATGAAGGGAATATTGAGTGTGCTAGTAAGTCAATTTTGCTTACCACACCAGAAGGGAGAAGGATCAAGTATGTATCCCGGCATGTGCCAAAGAGGACCCAAGTAAATTGCCTAACAGGAGTTGTGCAGGAGGAAGTACCAGTGGTAAGGGATTTCCCTGATGTATTTCCAGAAGAGTTGCCAGGCATGCCACCAGATAGAGATATTGAGTTTTTGATTGAGCTATTGCCAGGCACTGGGCCAATATCAAAGAGACCATATAGGATGCCAGCAAAGGATTTGGTGGAAATTAAGAAGCAGATTAAGGAGTTACTGGATAAGGGATATATTCGCCCAAGTTCTTCGCCTTGGGGATCGCCAGTACTTCTAGTGGAGAAGAAGGATGGATCGTTAAGGATGGTTGTTGATTATCGAGGATTGAACGAAGTAACGATCAAGAACAAGTACCCACTACCAATGATCAACGATCTGTTTGATCGATTGCAAGGAGCTAAAGTATTTTCCAAGATCGATTTGCGATCAGGATACCACCAGTTGAAGATTCGAGAACAGGATATTCCGAAGACAGCTTTTACCACCAGGTATGGGCTGTATGAGTATACCGTTATGTCATTTGGTCTGACTAACGCGCCTGCCTATTTTATGAACATGATGAACAAAGTGTTTATGGAGTTTTTGGATAAGTTCGTCGTAGTGTTCATTGATGATATCCTGGTATATTCGAAGAATGAAGAGGAGCATAAGGAGCATTTGCGTTTGGTACTTGGAAAGCTCAGAGAACACCAATTATATGCCAAGTTCAGCAAATGTGAGTTTTGGTTGAAGGAAGTAGGATTCCTCGGACACGTTATATCCGGAGAAGGTATAGCAGTAGATCCCGCTAAAGTTGAAACCGTGACCAAGTGGGAAGCCCCAACAACAGTTGGAGAGATCCGGAGTTTTCTTGGACTCGCAGGATACTACCGGAGGTTTATTGAGAATTTCTCAAAGATTGCGAAGCCTATGACGGAGTTGTTGAAGAAAGATACCAAGTTCATATGGACGGAGGAGTGTGAGGCTAGTTTTCAGGAGTTGAAGAAACGCTTGGTTACCTCACCAGTGTTGATTTTGCCAGACCAGACCAAAGATTATGAGGTGTATTGTGACGCTTCACGTCGAGGACTTGGAGCAGTGCTTATGCAGGAAGGGAGAGTTGTTTCATATGCCTCAAGACAACTGAAGCCCCATGAGTTGAATTATGCCACGCATGATTTGGAGTTAGCAGCCGTAGTGCATGCATTGAAGACATGGAGACATTTCCTCATTGGAAACCATTGTGAGGTGTACACGGATCATAAGAGTTTGAAGTACATTTTCACACAGAAGGAGTTGAATCTCAGACAAAGGAGATGGTTGGAGCTTATCAAAGATTATGATATGAAATTGCACTATCACCCCGGAAAGGCTAATGTAGTAGCTGACGCGTTAAGCCGTAAGAGCCATGTCAATACGTTAATGATGGGAGGAATACCCAAGGAGTTAGCAGAAAATCTTCGTGAACTATGTGTGGAAATAGTTCCGAGAGGCTATGTAGCAGCACTAGAGATTCAGTCAACTTTGATGGATAGAATCAGAGAAGCTCAGAAAACTGACAAAGAGATTGCCGCTATAAAGGAGAAACTGAGCAAAGGAAAAGCTAAAGGATTTCGTGAGGATGAGCACGATACCCTATGGTTTGAAGACCGTGTTTACGTGCCCAATAACCCGGAGATCAGGAAGTTGATTTTGCAAGAGGCACACGATTCACCGTATTCAATTCACCCAGGAAATACCAAGATGTATTTGGATTTGAAGGATATTTTCTGGTGGACGGGAATGAAGAAGGATATTGCGGAGTATGTAGCAGTTTGTGATGTATGCCAGAGAGTAAAGGCAGAGCATCAGAAACCAGCAGGATTGTTACAACCATTGCCGATACCCGAATGGAAGTGGGATAAGTTAGGCATGGATTTTATCACGGGATTGCCCAGGACTCGTTCAGGCTATGACTCAATTTGGGTTGTAGTTGATCGATTGACGAAAGTAGCTCATTTCATCCCAGTAAAGACCACTTACACCAGTGCTAAGTTGGCAAAGATATACATGACCAGAATAGTATGTCTGCATGGAGTTCTGAGGAGTATCGTATCAGATAGAGGAACCCAGTTTACCTCAAAGTTCTGGAAGCAGTTGCACGAAACTTTGGGTACTAGGCTAGAATTCAGTACAACTTTTCATCCACAGACAGATGGACAGACCGAGAGAGTAAATCAGATTTTGGAGGATATGCTGAGAGCTTGTGCGCTAGATTATGGATCTAGTTGGGACGATAATTTGCCACATGCAGAGTTCTCTTACAACAACAGTTACCAAACCAGTTTGAAGATGGCCCCTTTCGAAGCTTTGTACGGAAGGAGGTGCAGGACACCGCTGTCGTGGGACGAAGTTGGAGACCGCCAGTTATTTGGACCTGACTTGATTAAAGAGTCTGAACAGAAGGTGAAATTGATTCGCGATAGGCTCAAGATAGCCCAGTCCAGACAGAAGAGTTATGCAGATTCTAAACGCAAGGAGACAGTTTACGAAGTCGGAGATAGAGCTTATCTTCGAGTATCTCCACTTCGGGGAACAAAGCGTTTTGGAGTTAAAGGGAAGTTAGCGCCACGATTTGTAGGACCATATCGAGTTTTGGAACGTATGGGAGAAGTGGCCTACAAGTTGGAATTGCCCGAAGGATTGTCAGGAGTACATGATGTGTTCCACGTTTCTCAGTTAAAGAAGTGTCACGCGGAGATGGCTGACGTACCGTTGAGAGATACAGTGCCTTTGGAAACTATTCAGTTGGATAACGATTTGACCTACGAGGAGAAACCAGTTAAGATCCTCGAGTTTGCCAGCCGAGTTACTCGCAGCAAGGTTATCAAGTTTTGCAAGGTTCAGTGGAGCCACCACACGGAGGATGAAGCCACCTGGGAGCGAGAGGAAGATTTGCTCAAAGACCACCCTCACCTATTTTCTAGCCAACCCGAATCTCGAGGGCGAGATTCATCTTAAGGGGGGTAGGTTTGTAACATCCCAAATTTTCAATTTGGAATGTTATACATTAGATCATCATTGCATATCATGTTTTATTTTTCTGCATTTTGGTTGATCCTAGAAAATCCTACGCAACTCAAGGACCCATGGAGAGAGTTGGGGATTTCGTTATTTTCATATTTGAGTTTTCTCAAATTTTGAGAATAGGATCATTTAATTTTATTTATTTTATCATCAATTATTTATATTACAAAAATATGAGAGAGGGAATAAAATGACTTTCCCAAAATAGAGAAATATTGAGGATTTAATAATAAAATAAAATAAGATTTTATTTCGGAGTTTTTCGGTGTTTTATTTGAATTTAGGAAGAATGTGCGTTTTTCAAAATTGCATTTAGGCCCCAAATAAATATTCACTTTGTCGGGCTTGATTTTAGAAGCCCAGGAAAATTTATTTCGGGATTTTTGGAGTCCGTTTAGTATTTCTTTTTATTTTTCTTCCGAGCGGAATATTTTTTTTTAAAAAAAAGGGAACCGACCTAACCGGGCCGTGTCCGGATAGGACTCTGGCCCGGCAGGCTTTAAAAGCCGGCCCAGCCCCCCGGGGAGGAACCCTAGCCCCAGCCCCGAGCTGCCCCAGCCGCCAGCGCCGCCGCCGCCGCTCGCGCCGCGCCGCCGCCGCCGCTCGCGCCGCGTCGCCGCGCCGCCGCCCGCCGGAGCCACCGCCCCGCCGAGGTTCGCCGCTGCCTCGTAATCCGCGCCCCCATTTTTTTTAGAAAACTGATTGGTTTTCCGTCGGGTTTTTTTCGGTTTTTTTAGTTTTTGTTTTTTATTAGATCGGTTTTTTTTTCGGTTTAGGTTAAATAGCGAGCGTTCGCTCGTTTGTTCGTTTAAACGAACACGTTCATCGTTTAGATCTGGATAACGAACGTTCGTTCGTTAATCCGTTCGTCATTTTTCTTTCTCTCGGATTAAAATCCGCGAGTTTTCTGATCGCGATTCCTGATCTGATTTTCGTTTTAGTTTAACTTTTCGCTCGTTTATCGGAATCAGGCGATTCAAGCGCCTAGAGTTTCGTCTCGAAACCCTCTATCCGTTTAACCAACTTAAACAAGATTTTGCTACTGTAAAATTTGCCCTAGATCCAGATTACTAGAACGAAGTTGTTTTCTTTCGCCGTTTGACTTTCGTTGCTTCGTTCGATTTGATTCTTTTGCCAACCGGAGTTCTTAAGTTGAACCTTCTGGTTAGATCTCTTATTTGAGTTTTACCTGTGCATTAGTTGAGTACTTATTGTATGCTTGTTTGTTTGTCTGCGATAGAGTATCCGGAGTGCGCCGCCTGTTACTTCGAATCGCTAGGTTTCCCGGATCATCAGCAAGGCAAGTAACACTTTGATCATACCTTTTCTACTACCCAGTTTTATTGCATTAGATCAATCCTCACACATTGCATGATTAGGATCTAATTAAATTGTGGGATGGGAAGTAGATGAGGTAGTACCTATTACCTGTTTATTATCAAACCTTTGGGAGTTACTTCTACGTTTGCTTATTATGCCATGCTATGCTAGTAGACGTGGATTGGGTGAGTGATATCCATGACAGATGTGAGATTGATAATTAAAGGTTTATCTAAGGTGGCAACTTAAACACACATCTGGGTGGATTGAGGCACCTGGGTATTCCAGGACTTGCCTGTTTTCTTTTGGACCGCCACCCAGGCTCAAAGGGATCATGAGACTATTCATACTAGAAACTTCCGTGTGCAGCCACAAGCTATTATGGGCTCTAGCATAGGTGACTAAGTTGTGCGAACTCTTACAGTGGTAGACTAGCAGATGTAGGCGATCTAGGTGGTACAGTCCACCCGATCGTAAGGTGCTAGCGCTTCTGAAAGACTATGTCTCGGTCATCCGTCTTCTCAAACACCATGTAGTGCGAGAAAACAAACAGAGGCGATCGAGTCTTGTGGGGAAAAGTGCGCAAACCTCTGCAGAGTGTAACAAACTAATCATGGTTAGCCGTGTCCCCGGTTATGGACATCTTGAGTATCTAGTACTTGGATTATCATGTGAATCTCAACATGTTACTCTAAATTAATTTTGTTGGGTTATGTTTAATGATGATGCTTAATTGGGATTGAGAATGCTGTCAACCATTCTCAATGTTTAACAACCACCTTGATAGTAATTAAATTTTTATTCCTTTGAAGTAGGGAAAAATTGGCTTTACGCAAAACTGTAACCATAGAGCTTTCCACCAGGCAAATATGCATATAGTATAGCTGTTTCATTCCATTACTCTCTATGTGTTACCTTGCCAGCATATTCCATGTGCTGACCCGTTTTCGGGCTGCAACGTTAATGTTGCAGACTTTTCAGACGACGATTAAGGAGTTTTTAGGTCGTGGTTCTATACTCAGTGATGCCGTTGGAGTAGATGGACTCACTTATCTTCCAAGCCTTCCGCTGTTATCGTTATTAGATGGCCTTAAGCCATATTTATTGTAATAAGTTCTCTTTTGAGACATTCGATGTAATAAGTGTGTGATTGCTACTCTGCTATAAATCCTCCGAGTACTGTGTGGTGTCAGCATTACTGATCCAGGGATGACATCGGAGCACAGTGATCAGACTGGTTGAGGTCTGGTCGCTACACACAAGCATAGAATATTTATCACTCTTTATGGCATAAGTGTCATCATAATAGTCATCATAGGTAGCAACTTCATTGTCATAATCAATTGAAACCTCTTCCAAAATAGTGGATGCATCACTAAATAAAGTCATGACCTCTCCAAATCCACTTTCATCAATATTTTAATAAGATTCAACACCCTCCAAAATAGTGGGATCACTACTACCTAAAGTTGACACTCTTCCAAACCCGCTTTCATCAATGTAATCATCATAAATAGGAGGGATGCTATCATCATAATAAATTTTCTTATCGAAAGTAGAAGGAATCAAAGGATCATATTAACTAAGCAAAGCATCCCCAAGCTTAGGAAAAGCATTATTTCCAGCAAATAAATCTTCAAACATGTCATACTCATTAAACATAGCACCCCCAAGCTTGTGGTTTTGCATATCATCACAATCATTCTTATCAATAGCATGAATGGCACCAATAGTATAGAAAACTTTATTATCATAATCTTCTAAGCAAGTGCTAAAAGGATTTTCAAGATCATAAGGAATATGACTGTATTCCCAATCATAATCATCACAACAAGCAACAGGCATAACAAAATCATCTTCAATATCATCATTCTCCATCAACATATTTGATTCACTTTCATGAGGCACGATGGTGATGGGAGCAACATTATTTGGGAGAGATACCTTTTTACCTCTTTTCTTTCTTCTTTTCTTCTTCTTCTTCTTCTTCTTCTTCTTCTTCTTCACCACACCATGTGTGGGTTTAATTAATTCTTTCAAGCTCCTTGTTGAAGAGAGTGATTGGATAGGAAGCTCCTCCTTGTTACCTGATTCATCATAATAAACACTAGGAGGGTATTGGGAAATATTTTCCCTTTCATTAGTACTCTTTTCATATTCTATTTGTTTTCTTGTCTTTAGATAGTTGGCAATATAAGGATTCTCAATGCAATTTACCATACAAAACATATAAATTTCTTCTAGATCAAAACCAAGAAATCTCTCGAGATTTGGAAAACCCTTAGTTATATGTTTCATTTCTTCATACCCCAAAAGAAGGCTCTTTATGATGCTCAAGGGTAATCAAGTTATCACAAGTTCTGGACACGATTTGATCATGAAACAATTTGCATTGGAGATTTAAATGACCACGTTCATTGAAAAGTTCACAAGGATGGCGAAAAAATTACATCTTTCAACACAATCATCTAGCCTCTCTTGCAACCTTTTTGTTTCTAAATATTTATGCTTCTTACAAAATCTATCTTCCCTTTTTTGTGTACAAAGGCACTCCCAATTCACTCCGCAAAAAGTGACATGCTTATAAGAAACATTTCTGTCATGGCTTGTGCAATCATCATTAGCATTTTGGATATTCAAAGAATTTATACTAATAACATTGCAATCATGCTCATCATTTAAATATTTTGTGCCAAACATTTTATTGACTTCTTCTAATAATTGAGCACAATTTTCCAAACCATCATTTTCAAGAAAGATATTATAAAGAAGATCAATAACATGATGCAACCTAACTTCCATTTTTTTGTAGTTTTCTTTTTATAAACCAAACTAGTGATAAAACAAGAAACTAAAATATTCGATTGCAAGATCTAAAGATATACCTTCAAGCACTCACCTCCCTGTCAACGGCGCTAGAAAAGAGCTTGATGTCTACTACGCAACTTTATTTTTGTAGACACGTGTTGGGCCTCCAAGCGCACGGTTTTGTAGGATAGTAGCAATTTTCCCTCAAGTGGATGACCTAAGGTTTATCAATCTGTGAGAGGTGTAGGATGAAGGTGGTCTCTCTCAAACGACCATGCAACCAAACACAAGAAATCTCTTGTGTCCCCAACACACCCAAGACAATGGCAAATTGTATAGGTGCACTAGTTCGGCGAAGAGATGGTGATAAAAGTGTAATATTGATGGTAGAAATATATTCTTATAATCTGAATAAATAAAAACAGCAAGGTAGCAAATAGTAAACGGGCACAAAAACGGTATTTCAATGCTTAAAAACAAGGCCTAGGGTCTGTACTTTCACTAGTGCAATTTCTCAACAGTGCTAACATAGTTGGATGATATGATTATCCCTCAAAGTGCAACAAAGAATCACTCCCGAGTTCTTAATAGCAGAGAACAAAATACATTAATTGTTTGTAGGGTACGAAACCACCTTAAAGCTATTCTTTCCGTTCGATCTATTCAAGAGTTCATACTAAAATAACACAAAGCTATTGTTTCTATTCGATCTATCATAGAGTTCGTACCAGAATAACATCAAAGCAAATTCATATTCATAATACTCAATCCACACAAAGAACTATAAGGAGACCCCAAAGTTTCTATCGGAGAAAAGATAATAAAACATGCATTAACTCCTATGCATAGATTACCCCAATATCACCATGGGAATCCGCAAGTTGAATGCCATAACGTATATCAAGTGAATCAATAAGATACTCCATTGTCACCTCAAGTATTCATACCGCAAGACATACATCATGTGTTCTCAAATCTGAACATTCAATCCGTCAAGACAAAACTTCAAAGTGTAAAGATTCAATTCATCACAACAAGGGTATAGAGGGGAGAAACATCATATGATCCAACTATATTAACAAAGCCAATGATATAGATCACGAGAGAAAGAGAGAGATTAATCACATAGCTACTGGTACAAACCCTCAGCCCCGAGGGTGGACTACTCCCTCCTCATCATGGTGGCCGCCGGGATGATGAAGATGGCCACATGAGATGATTCCCCCCTCCGGCAGGGTGCTGGAACGGGTCTAGATTGGTTTTCTGTGGCTACGGAGCCCTGCGGCGGCGGAACTTCTGATCTAGGTTAACCCCGAGGGGTTTCAAATTATTTGGGAATTTATAGTGCAAAGAAGGGGTACGGGAGGCCATCGAGGTGGGCACAATCCACCTGGGCGCGCCCTGGTGGGTTGTGCCCCCCTCAGAGCACCCCCTAGGTGCAGCTCTAGCCTATTGGGTTCCTTCTGGTCCATAAAAAATCCACAAAAAGTTTCACGTTGTTTGGACTCCGTTTGATATTGATTTTGTGTGATGTAAAAAACAAGCAAAAAACAGCAACTGGCACTTGGCATTGGTTCAATACGTTAGTCCCAAAAAATGATATAAAGTTGCTATAAAATGATTGTAAAACATCCAAGAATGATAATATATTGGCATGAATACTTCATAAATTATAGATACATTGGAGACGTATCAATGGGACACCATGTAGTGACACTATTCAAGAAATATATAAGTCAGCGAGCTGACTAGAAGTGATACTCTCTCAAACAGGTAGGAAGTGAGCCACTATGGAAAGACAATCAATGACTATGAAGATAGAAGTATTCCCTCTCTTGGTCCTAGGAAAGCCGGTGATGAAGTCCATACCAAATTTATCCCATTTCCACTCAGGAATAGCTAAAGGCTGAAGGATGCCAGCATGCCTCTGATGTTCTGCCTTAACACGGCGACAAACATCACAGTTAGCAATGAACTCGGTGATTTCTCTCTTCATCCTAGTCCACCAAAACCTCTAGCGTAGGCCCTGATACATATTAGTACTACCGAGATGAATCGTGAGAGGAGATACATGAGCCTCCTTAAGGATCAGGTGTCGAAGATGTTGCTTTTTGGGAACCACTAGGCGATTGTCAAAGAAAACAACACCTCGATCATCTATAGAGAAAATACCATCAATTCCCTTGGAAATGTTTCTCTTGATCCGGGTAATCCCCATATCGTGCTTCTAGGCTTCTATGATCGGTCCACAAGAGTAGGTTTCGCCACCAAGGTAGAAAGGAATCCTTGAGGAGCAATGTGAAGGTTAAGCCTACAAAATTCCTCATGGAGAAGTGGTTGAGTGATACGTCTCCGTCGTATCTACTTTTCCAAACACTTTTGCCCTTGTTTTGGACTCTAACTTGCATGATTTGAATGAAACTAACCCGGACTGACGCTGTTTTCAGCAGAATTTCATGGTGTTATTTATGTGCAGAAACAAAAGTTCTCGGAATGACCTGAAACTTCACGGAACGTCTATTTGGAAATAATAAAAAATCCTTGCAAAAGATGAAGACCAGGGGGCCCACACCCTAGCCACGAGGGTGGGGGCGCGCCCCACTACCTCGTGGGCCCCTTGGAGCTCCTCTGACCTCAACTCCAACTCAATATATTTGCTTTCGGAGAGAAAAAAATCAAGGAGAAGGATTCATCACGTTTTACGATACGGAGCCGCCGCCAAGCCCTAAAACCTCTCGGGAGGGCTCATCTGGAGTCCGTTCGGGGCTCCGGAGAGGGGAATCCATCGCCGTCATCATCATCAACCATCCTCCATCACCAATTTCATGATGCTCACCTCCGTGCGTGAGTAATTCCATCGCAGGCTTGCTGGACGGTGATGGGTTGGATGAGATTTATCATGTAATCGAGTTAGTTTTGTTAGGGTTTGATCCCTAGTATCCACTATGTTCTGAGATTGATGTTACTATGACTTTGCTATGCTTAATGCTTGTCACTAGGGCCCAAGTGCCATGATTTCAGATCTGAACCTATTATGTTTTCATCAATATATGGGAGTTCTTGATCCTATCTTGCAAGTCTATAGTCGCCTACTATGTGTTTTGATCCGGCAACCCCGAAGTGAAAATAATCGGGACCACTCCCGATGATGACCGTAGTTTGAGGAGTTCATGTATTCATTATGTGTTAATGCTTTGGTCCGATACTCAATTAAAATGAGGCCTTAATATCCCTTAATTTCCGCTAGGACCCCGCTGCTACGGGAGGGTAGGACAAAAGATGTCATGCAAGTTCTTTTCCATAAGCACATATGACTATATTCGAAATACATGCCTACATTACATTGATGAATTGGAGCTAGTTCTGTGTCACCCTAGGATATGACTGTTACATGATGAACCGCATCCTGCATAATTCTCTATCACCTATCCATTGCCTATGAGCTTTCCATATATTGTTCATCGTTTATTTACTTTTCCGTTGGTATTGCTATCATCACTACAAAATACCAAAAACATTGCTTTTGCTATCATTACCTTTTGCTACCATTACCACTACGATCATATTACTTTGCTACTAAACACTTTGTTGCAGATATTAAGTTTATAGGTGTGGTTGAATTGACAACTCAGCTGCTAATACTTGAGAATATTCTTTGGCTCCCCTTGTGTCGAATCAATAAATTTGGGTTGAATACTCTACCCTCGAAAACTGTTGCGATCCCCTATACTTGTGGGTTATCAAAACTATTTTCTGCCGCCGTTGCCGGGGAGCATAGCTCTATTCTTTGAGTCACTTGGGATTTATATCTGCTTATCATTATGAAGAACCTGAGAGATCCAAAAACCAAGATTTATCCTTCAACTACGAGGGGAGGTAAGGAACTGCCATCTAGCTCTGCACTTGATTCACCTTCTGTTTTGAGTAAGCTTGCGACACCTAAACCTGCTTCTGCTATTCGTTCTGATATGTCGCATGTTATTGATGATGCCACTTCTGCTATGCATGATACTTATGATGAAACTACTTCTATGCTTGATACTACTGTGCCACTTGGTGAATTTCTTGATGAACAACTTGCTAGGTCTAGAGAGAATGAAAATATTGAAACTGATAATATTGATGAAAGTGATGATGAAGACTCTTCCCCTAATAAATATGAATCACCTATTATTCCTGAGGGTTATCTTTTTGAAAAAGAAGCTGCTCTAGCTATTTTAGCTTGCAAAGATAGATACGAGCTCAAGAGGTTATTAGCTAAATGGAAGCAGCAATCTCTTAATGCTAGAATGAAACCAGACCCTGCTTTTGCTACTTCACATATCTGTGTTACTGATAAGATTATGAATTCTCTGTTGATCATGATATAATTACTTTGGTTGAATCTGATCCTTTTCATGGCTATGAATCTGAAACTGTTGTGGCACATCTTACTAAATTAAATGATATAGCTACCCTGTTCACTAATGATGAGAGAACTCGTTACTTTTATATCCTGAAAATATTTCTATTCTCATTAAAGGGTGATGCTAAGATATGGTTTAATTCTCTTGATCCTGGCTGTGTGTGTAGTCCCCAGGATATGATTTATTACTTCTATGCTAAATATTTCCCTGCTCATAAGAAACAAGCTGCTTTAAGGGATATATACAACTTTGTGCAAATTGAAGAAGAGAGTCTCCCACAAGCTTGGGGGAGGCTTCTCAAGTTACTTAATGCTTTGCCTGATCATCCTCTTAAGAAAAATGAAATACTTGATATCTTTTGTAATGGACTAACCGATGCTTCCAGAGATTACCTGGATAGTTGTGCTGGTTCTGTTTTCAGGGAAAGAACACCAGATGAAGCTGAAATTCTATTGAATAATATGTTGACAAATGAAAATAATTGGGCACTTCCTGAGCCAGTTCCTGAGCCAGTTCCTGAGCCTATTCCTAAACCAACTCCAAAGAAAAGAGGTGTTCTATTTCTTAGTCCTGAAGATATGCAAGAGGCAAAGAAATCCATGAAAGAAAAAGGTATTAAAGCTGAAGATGTTAAGAATTTACCTCCTATTGAAGAAATACATGGTCAAAATTTACCGCCTGTTAAAGAAACATATGATCTTAATCCATTACCTACTGAAGAAATACATGGTCTTGATAACCCGACACAGGTAGTATAGGTAAATTCTCTCTATAGATATGATAAAGCTGAAATCCCATTTACTAAGTTTGCTAGCCAATGCTTGGATGAGTTTGATAAATTTATTGCTAAGCAAGAAGATTTTAACGCTTATTTTGGTAGACAGTTGAAATACAATTCAAATGTGCTTGAACACTTGGGTGATTATATGGCTAATGTCAAAGGTGAACTTAAACTTATTAGTAAACATGCTTCTATGGTTGCCACTCAAGTAGAACAAGTACTTAAGGCTCGAAATGATTTGCTCATTGAATTGAATAGTAAGAATAATGATTTTGCTATTAGAGTGGCTACTAGAACTGGCATAATGACTCAGGATCCTCTGTATCCTGAAGGCCACCCTAAGAGAATTGAGCAATATTCTCAGAGAAATAATATACATGCACCTAGTCCTTCTAAAAGGAAGAAAAAGAAAAATGATATGACTTTGCATGCTTATAGTGAACCTGTTATTGATACAACTGAGAGTCCAAATGATATTTCTATATCTGATGCTGAAACACAATCTGGTAATGAACCTGAAACTAGAGATAATATTAATGATAAGGTTCATGATGATGCTCAACCTAGCAATGATAATGATATAGAACTTGAACTTGATGTTGATCTTGATAACCCACAATCAAAGAATCAACGTTATGATAAGGAAGACTTTGTTACTAGGAAATATGGTAAAGAAAGAGAACCATGGGTTTAGAAACCCATGCCTTTTCCTCCCAAACCATCCAAGAAAAAGGATGATGTGGATTTTGAGCGCTTTGCTGAAATGATTAGACCTATCTTTTTGCGTATGCGATTAACTGATATGCTTAAAATGAATCCTTATGCTAAGTATATGAAAGATATTGTTACTAACAAAAGAAAGATTGAAGCTGAAATTTCCACCATGCTTGCTAATTATACTTTTAAAGGTGGAATGCCAGAGAAACTTGGAGATCCAGGAGTACCCACTATACCATGCTCCATTAAAAGAAACTATGTTAAAACTGCTTTATGTGATCTTGGAGCCGGTGTTAGTGTTATGCCTCTCTCTTTATATCGTAGACTTGATTTGAATAAGTTGACACCTACTAAAATATGTTTGCAAACGGATAATAAATCAACTGCTATACCTGTCGGTATTTGTGAGGATGTGCCTGTTGTAGTTGCAAACGTTACTATTTTAACGGACTTTGTTATTCTTGATATTCCCGAGGACGATAGTATGTCTATTATTCTTGGAAGACCCTTTTTGAATACTACAGGGGCTGTTATTGATTGCACTAAAGGCAATGTCACTTTTCATGTCAATGGTAATGAGCATACGGTACACTTTCCGAGGAAACAACCTCAAGTTCATAGTATCAACTCTATTGGAAAAATTCCATCGATTATTATTGTAGGTTTTGAATTTCCTCTACTTACTGTCAAAAAGAAATATGATATTCTTATTATTGGGGATGTGCATATCCCCGTTTAGGTAACATAGTGTTATTCGAAATTTCTCCGGTTCCATGTTATTCGGAATGAGTTTGTTAACAAGACTTGATCAAACTTGTTAGTGGATTCCTTTCGATGAGCATGAGATGGACAAAACTAGAAGGCACAACCTTCTTTACCCTCCTTTTACTTTCTGTTATTTATATTAAATAAAATAAAAATAGTATTTTTCTGTCTATTATCTGAATTATCCGTGCAATATAAAAATACCCCGAAAAAAAAAGTTCTCCAAATGCCCTAAAATTTAAATATGATTTTTTCTGGAATATTTGAGAATACTTGGCACTAAGAACACAACAGGAGGGGCATCCACCTGGCCACAAGGGTGGAGGGCGCGCCCTACCCCCCTAGGTGCGCCCCCTGCCTCGTGGGCCCACGGTGGCCCTCCTCCACTTATTCCTGCACCCACACACTTCTTCTTCCTCCCACAAACACGAATATCCAGCTCAAGCACGAGTTCTAGCTCATTTTGCTGCGATTTTCGATCTCCTTGCTCAAAGCACCTGTCACAAAACTGCTTGGGGAGAATGTTCCTTGGTATGTGACTCCTCCATTTGTCCAATTAGTTTTTGTTCTAGTGCTTTATTCATTGCAAATTTGTGCTGCCTAGGTGACCCTGTTCTTTAGCTTGCATGTCAAATTTATGCGGTTCCAAGTAGTTTTGATGCATGATATAGGCTCTAGGAACTTGTAGGAGTAGTTTCTATCAATTTTGTTGAGTTTGGTTTACTTTTTTACTTGAAGTTACTAAAAATTTCAGAATTTTTTCAGAGGAAGAAATATGCTTAGGAAAATGTACCAAGGTGGTTCTTGAAGGAAGCAAGGACCCAGGCTTGCAATGCGTGATGCTGATGAAGAGCCACCAAGAGACACTCCAGTGCGTCCTTGTGAATAGCCTTCAGAAAACTTTATGGATCGAGCGGGAATTAAGGAAGAATTTAATGCATATTTGCGTAACGCTGATCTTCTAAGCTTCGAGAAAGAAAAGTGTCGCCCGTACCACTATCTGTTTGCAAACTTCCACAACGGGGTAGTGTCAGGGAACCTCACAAAGCTGAATTTAGAGATTTTCTTGCTATTATAACGGTGGGGGAATCTAGAGATATAACACAAGCTACCATAAGGAGCATTCACTTTCCTGCTATACATTATTTTGCTCTCTTCACAGGTAGATGCAATAATGGTAAAGATGAGGCATGTCACATGTGTGTTCCTGACCTCAGTATTCTTAGGAGTGCTGTGTTAGGAGATAAATCTTATAATTTGGGAGCCATTGTTGCACATAGGTTGCATCTTAATAGATTTAATGGAGATTTCTTTGGTGGAATTTATGCAACCTGTATAACGCCCTCGATGCGGCTATATCTCCCACGTGTCGAAGCACGACTTAGAGGCATAACCGCATTGAAAGCAATGTCGCAAGTGAGGTAATATTCACACAACCCATGTAATACATAAGGGACAAAGATACATAGTTGGCTTACAATCGCCACTTCACAACAATTACATGAATAAAGCATTACATCATCTAGATACAATCAAGGTCCGACTACGGAACCAAAATAAAAGAAGACTACCCCAAATGCTACACAGATGCCCGATCGTCCCGACTGGGCTCCACTACTGATCAACTAGAACGAAACAACACAAAGGACAAGATCTTCATCGAGCTCCTCCTGAGCTTGATTGCATCACCTGCTCGGTAACATCGGCACCTGCAAACTGGTTTTGGAAGTATCTGTGAGTCACGGGGACTCAACAATCTCACACCCTCGCGATCAAGACTATTTAAGCTTATAGGTACAGTAAAAGGTATGAGGTGGAGCTGCAGCAAGCGACTAGCATATATGGTGGCTAATTTATTCGCAAAAGAGAGCGAGAAGAGAAGGCAAAAGCACGGTCGAACAACTATGATCAAGAAGTGATCCTAGAACAACCTACGTCAAGCATAACTCCAACACCGTGTTCACTTCCCGGACTCTGCCGGAAAGAGACCATCACGGTTACACACGCGGTTGATGTTTTTTAATTAAGATAAACTTCAGGTTTTCTACAACCGGACATTAACAAATTCCCATCTGCCCATAACCGCGGGCACGGCTTTCGAAAGTTCAAATCCTTGCAGGGGTGTCCCAACTTAGCCCATCACAAGCTCTCACGGTCAATGAAGGATATTCCTTCTAGCGGGAAGACCCGATCAGACTCGGAATCCCGGTTACAAGACATTTCTACAATGGTAAAACAAGACCAGCAAAGCCACCCAGATGTGCCAAAAAATCCCGATAGGAGCTGCACATATCTCGTTCTTAGGGCACACCGGATAGGTCAAGGTACGAGTAAAACCAGCCCTCGAGTTGCCCCGAGGTGGCCCCGCAGGCTGCCCATTTCGGACGAACACTCAGAGGAGCACTGGCCCAGGGGGGTTAAAATAAAGATGACCCTCGGGCTGGCCGGCCCAAGGGAAAGAAAAGGCTAGGTGGCAAATGGTAAAACCAATGTTGGGCCTTGCTGGAGGAGTTTTATTCAAGGCGAACTGTCAAGGGGTTCCCATTATAACCCAACCGCGTAAGGAACGCAAAATCCGGGAACATAACACTGATATGACGGAAACTAGGGCGGCAAGAGTGGAACAAAATACCAGGCAAAAGGCCGAGCCTTCCACCCTTTACCAAGTATATAGATGCATTAATTAAATAAGAGATATTGTGATATCCCAATAAGTAAACAATGTTCCAACAAGGAACAAACTTCAATCTTCACCTGCAACTAACAACGCTATAAGAGGGGCTGAGCAAAGCGGTAACATAGCCAAACAACAGTTTGCTAGGACAAGGTGGGTTAGAGGCTTGGTTCAACAATATGGGAGGCATGATAAGCAAGTGGTAGGTATTGCAACATAGGCATAGCAAAAGAGCGAGCAACTAGCAATCAAAGATAGAAGTGATTTCGAGGGTATGGTCATCTTGCCTGAAATCCCGCAAGGAAGAAGAACGAGTCCATAAAGAAGATAAACGAACGTAGTCGAACGGATCCTCACAAACGCAACGTTACCGGATTGCAGAGAAGAAGTACACCGGAAAGAAAGCAAACAACATAGTGAACAATCATCACATAAGCATGGCACGATGCGCAAACAAGTATGATACATGTCCGGTTTAATGAGGCATGGCATGGCAAAATGCACAAACAATCCTACAAATTAAGAGGAGCTCAACATGCAACTCCGTTGCATATTGACGAAACACCACATCAAGTTATTTAGTTCGATCTCGTTTATGTACCCAACAATATTAAATGTTGTTAAACATGGCAAGAGGGTGAAGCAAAGTAAAACTACCTATCTAGTCAAGTTTAAATGAGGCCGGAAGCAACGAACAACAATTCCGGTAAATCCCCATATGCATATATTGGTTTGGTACTGATCTGCCCTAAACACAATTTTAGAGTTATTAAACATGCAAAGTAAAGCCACCATGTTAAACTAGGCATTTTTTCTACCCCATTTACATATAAAGATTATTAAAATCCGAGTTACGGTTATTTAGTTATGAAATAAATCATTTTTAACATGGCATAGGAGCAAATTTAGTCAAACAACATTTTAAGCATTTTAAACATGGGTGAAAGTTGCATATTATGAAACTAGACAAAATTCTAAGCATTTTACATATATAGTTTGTGTAATTTGGATGCATGCATATTTAGTTATTAGCAATTCAAAATGATGGCATTCGTGTAATTATGCATGCAGTGGAAAATAACTAAATCCACAAGCAGGAAAAAAACAAGCATGGGCCCAAAGCATTAGAGTGCTGCGGACAGAAGTGGAATCGGGCCCAAGTGTGCGTGTGTGCAAAAGAAAAGAAAAACAGGGCAAAATTGGGGCGCCAGGGACTCGAACCCGCAACCTCTCGATTGAGAATCGAGGGCACTAGCCACTGTGCTAGTATGGTGATTGTGGTACACAGGGGGATCGGCTGCAGATGAACCTATTGTTCTGTGGCGAAGGCCGGGGCTTTCTTTTACATGGCGGACGACTGATTCTCATCGGCGACAGGAACAAGCAGCGGCGACTGCTGCGGCTACCATGCGCGGGTGGGGCTGCGGAAAAGGCTTGCGGTGGCCGCGGTGGAATGTGCGCATGATGTGTGTGCTATGCAGGAAGGGCACATGGGTGAGAGGAGCTTGAGTACCTCAACCATGGCGTACAGGATGCAGTCGACAGATGCAATCGGGGCAAGGCGAGGCCCTTGCGCGTGCACTCGCGTGCGGGGGTGTGTGCGTGTGTGGAGCAGGCGCGCAGTGAGCGAGCGTCTCGGGTGCCTCCAACCAAAACAACTCCAAAATGAATGAAATTTGACAGAGAGGTATAAGGCATGGAGCAAGATTTACCGAAAATAAGTGAACATTTTACTAGGACAGGAAAATGCCACTTACAATAAATGTGTGAGAATTGAAAAGAAGAAGCTAGTCATGCGGTGTTGCACTTGATGATGGTTTAGATGGAAGGGCAAGATGGAACAGCAAAGAAGATGAGGAGAAGGAGTTCATAAATATAACAAGCCCACCACAAATATACACACGATAGATATCCAAACCACAATGATGATCATGATGCAAATGCAACATAAATGACAAAGGCAACATCACATCATGAAGCATATTAAAAGGCAAGGAGGCACAATGTAATATAATAAAAGATGAACATGGAGCAAGGAGCAAGACAACAAAGGCACTCATCATGAACATGGCAACAACATAGGAAAAAGCAATATGCAAAACAATTATGATAATGCACAAACATAATGATCACACGACAAAAACTAAAATAAAGGAAGGCATCTGGAGCATCGGACTCGGGGCGTTACAACTCTCCTCCACTAACAAGAGATCTCGTCTCGAGATCTTAGGAACAAGACGGGGGAGAAAGAGGATGAGGTGAACCAAGAACGCAAGAGGGAAAAATGAACAAAGTTGAGAGCACTCTGGTAGAAAAGAGGAATGACAATTGCGACGGGAATCAAAAGCTCAACGAAGAAGGTAGACTCTGAAAGCACTCCGGTTAGAAAAAGATAGAAAAAAAGGAATAATAACAAAGGAATTGGGATAGCATCCCATTTGGACATGGAATGGAATGGAATAGAACATGAACCACACAAGATGGTATGACACTTGACGAGATTAACAACACAATGCCTTCGGAAGAATTGAAAGAGATGACTGAAAAGAACGAATAAGAAAATGACATCTTCTATCACAATTGGGTTTCAAAAGCATCCTCGAGGAAGGAAAAATAAGCTTGTTGTGGACTTATGGAAAACATCTCAAAATTTTGAGGTGATAACCGACCACAAACGAAAAAGAATGAATAGTTGAGAACAAAGAAGAAATGAAAAACTCCACTTCAAAAGAATATGGAGAATTAATTGCACTTCGAGACGTAAGAGGATAGATACTAGAACTCCTTGAACAAGAATCTTGATGAACACTTGAGGATTGAATTAAATCATGACGAACCACCGTGAATAACTCCGGTAACCAAAGGATTATGAGATAAAATTGAAGGATGAAAGAGATAAGATTAAAGCCTTGCGATGATTTAGATGGGGCTTCGCATCGAGACAAGCAAGAAGCTTGGAACTCTGGGAGGGAAAAGATGAACAACTTGGAATCAAGAGATTATTCGTCAAGAACAATCTTCGAAAAGAAGAGATAACTCAACTTGATGAAAGAAGAATAAGAATTATGTTATGCTCATCCTTCACCAATTAAATTGATGAGAAACCATGGATTGCATACAACTTATCCACGTTAAAAGGATTAAGGGGGGATATAGTGTCCAACTTGGGAAGGTCTTCAAGAGCCACCGGTAGGATTAAAAAGAACAAATGAATTGATATGATGAGAACGGAAAAGGAATCTTCAACGAACCACCGTGAAAATGTAAACGAACGAAGAGAAGAGAACGAATCGCCGGAAAGAATTAGAAAAAGAACGAAGATACTTGAGTAAATCAAGATGCACGAGAACGAAGAGATCGCACACTGATTAAAGCTTGAACGAAGCACCGGTACAACTATGGAATGAACGAAGCTAAAAACTTGGAACGAAGAAATATTCCAAAAGATGGCCTCCGGATATTCGAGAGAGAATGCAACTCCTGAAATGCTCCGGATGGATGAAAAGAGTTGCACGACTGGAAACAATTTGATAGGATAACATCGAGCTAGCACCGCGAATCTCTGGTAGAACGGACAAGATTTAGAGGAAAAACTCTTCTTCGGTCTTCGCATGACGATGAGAAACACCATTAAAATTGTTGAGATGCTCCAGGAGAATGAAAAGAGGAAAGATTGCCCCGAACATAAAAGAATTTGGAAGCTATCTTGGAGAAGGCATCTGACTGATGGAATCCATACTTACGTCAAACTTCAAAAAGAATTTGAGAATAACTCCGGGAAACTTAGAAGACTCAGGTAAGATCCTGGGAAAAGACCTGTGGGTTAGGGCCCACCCAAAAGATACACCGTTGAACGATTTGGAGGAGATATTGCACCGGTTGAATTAAATGGCTTGAATGGGATAATAACCTTGAAATAGGTTGAACGGATCTTGGATGACAAGACGAGCCTTCTGAGGTATCTTCAGGGCATCGGAACAAATGAATAGCAAGAAATGAATGATTATGAGGCACACCGGCATGAGAAAACATTGAAATACGGAAAAGAATATGATCAACACCGAAAGCTTGAATTGAAACCACTGGAGAAGAATTAGAATGGGTAAAGATGTACTTGAGGTTCCGTTAGGATCTTCATGAAAATCACCGGGTAAGAACATGAAGGAAAAGAATGGAGAGACTTCACATGAATAAAAAGATACTTGATTAAGAAATCTGAGTCCTTGAAGAAACAAGGGTGGGAGGACGGGAAAAACAAAGGCAACTTGGAGACGGATGAAGCAAACACCGTTCAGAAGAAACTGATACTTGATCTTGCGGATGTTGAAATGATCGGATCCACTTGAAGAGAAGCACACCGGTGAAAAGGATTGACATGACAAATTCGATGATCGAGAAGGATTAGTATTCACATAGAAATATGAGAACACCGCTTAGGAAAAGTATGGAATCAACACTTGACTTCGAAGCAACTCGAATACCACAACTCAAAAGAAAACAAAGGATTGGCTTGCAGAGTAAGCCGGAACAAAAATATGATAGAGATTTCGTTCGAAGTTTTCGTGGTGGGGCCTACACGAGCTCGATTGTACAACACCATCATGTACAAGGCAGTGCACATGACATACGAAGCGTCCTCGAGTCGGCATAGCCAAGGACTCTTTAAGACACAATGAGACCACTGTAAAACCAACCGTGAATAGGCGGACCACTAGACGTCGAACCCCAATTTCATATCATACATCCGTCGGAAAAAAACCTAAGAGCTACTTGAATTCCCACTTATAAACTCCCAAAATTTTCGGTTATGAAATCAGGTGTTGGGGATACAGGGGAAGCATAATATCTCACCCAAACTAACAAATCCTACATCTAGCTGTATCCATCCTTCAACACATAACCAAGAAACCTTTGGAAATCGTCTACCTCAACCTTCGAAAAGCATCCGTTATATGAGTTATGGCAATACTCCCGAACTACCGCCCCAATACTGGGTGGCGTCGAGGTTATCTCACCAACAACTGCATAAAAGAGATTTTTGATGTCGGCGAAACTAATCTCAGGTATTCCAGAACTGCAACGATAAAATTGTGACGACAACACCTCGGAGCTCAACTCCCCGGGACACTGCCACAACCCCTAAATATTAGGAGGCACCAAGAACAATGTTCTCATCACAAAACCATCGGAACGATTCCAAGATACCCGCGTGATCCTAATTTTTTTTGTGAAATTTGAGAAGAGAAGAGTCAAAACTCTACGTCAGGATGCCTCACCAGAGTGACGAAGGGACTGAGGAGTAAAAAGAATTCCTAAATCTCCGATATATATAATCCTAAATGACTCAAAACATTTCTAGACTCAATAACACCAGCGATTCGATCAAGTAGGGGGCTCCTAAGGTCGGGGAAGGCTCTGATACCAACTTATAACGCCCTCGATGCGGCTATATCTCCCACGTGTCGAAGCACGACTTAGATGCATAACCGCATTGAAAGCAATGTCGCAAGTGAGGTAATCTTCACACAACCCATGTAATACATAAGGGACAGAGATACATAGTTGGCTTACAATCGCCACTTCACAACAATTACATGAATAAAGCATTACATCATCTAGATACAATCAAGGTCCGACTACGGTACCAAAATAAAAGAAGACTACCCCAAATGCTACACAGATCCCCGATCGTCCCGACTGGGCTCCACTACTGATCAACTAGAACGAAACAACACAAAGGACAACATCTTCATCGAGCTCCTCTTGAGCTTGGTTGCATCACCTGCTCGGTAACATCGGCACCCGCAAACTGGTTTTGGAAGTATCTGTGAGTCACGGGGACTCAGCAATCTCACACCCTCGCGATCAAGACTATTTAAGCTTATAGGTATGGTAAAAGGTATGAGGTGGAGCTGCAGCAAGCGACTAGCATATATGGTGGCTAATTTATTCGCAAAAGAGAGCGAGAAGAGAAGGCAAAAGCACGGTTGAACAACTATGATCAAGAAGTGATCCTAGAACAACCTACGTCAAGCATAACTCCAACACCATGTTCACTTCTCGGACTCCACCGGAAAGAGACCATCACGGTTACACACGCGGTTGATGTTTTTTTAATTAAGATAAAATTTCAGGTTTTCTACAACCGGACATTAACAAATTCCCATCTGCCCATAACCGCGGGCACGTCTTTCGAAAGTTCAAATCCCTGCAGGGTTGTCCCAACTTAGCCCATCACAAGCTCTCACAGTCAATGAAGGATATTCCTTCCAGCGGGAAGACCCGATCAGACTCGGAATCCCGGTTACAAGCCATTTCGACAATGGTAAAACAAGACCAGCAAAGCCACCCAGATGTGCCGACAAATCCCGATAGGAGCTGCACATATCTTGTTCTCAGGGCACACCGGATAGGTCAAGCTACGAGTAAAACCAGCCCTCGAGTTGCTCCGAGGTGGCCCCGTAGGCTGCCCATTTTGGACCAACACTCAGAGGAGCACTGGCCCAGGGGGGTTAAAATAAAGATGACCCTCGGGCTGGCCGACCCAAGGGAAAGAAAAGGCTAGGTGGCAAATGGTAAAACCAATGTTGGGCCTTGCTGGAGGAGTTTTATTCAAGGCGCACTGTCAAGGGGTTCCCATTATAACCCAACCGCGTAAGGAACGCAAAATCCGGGAACATAACACCGATATAACGGAAGCTAGGGCGGCAAGAGTGGAACAAAACACCAGGCAAAAGGCCGAGCCTTCCACCCTTTACCAAGTATATAGATGCATTAATTAAATAAGAGATATTGTGATATCCCAACAACTAAACAATGTTCCAACAAGGAACAACATCTCCATGTTCCAACAAGGAAAAAATTTCAATCTTCACCTGCAACTAACAACGCTATAAGAGGGGCTGAGCAAAGCGGTAACATAGCCAAACAACGGTTTTCTAGGACAAGGTGGGTTAGAGGCTTGGTTCAACAATATGGGAGGCATGATAAGCAAGTGGTAGGTATCGCAGCATAGGCATAGCAAAAGAGCGAGCAACTAGCAAGCAAAGATAGAAGTGATTTCGAGGGTATGGTCATCTTGCCTGAAATCCCACAAGGAAGAAGAACGAGTCCATGAAGAAGATAAACGGACGTAGTCGAACGGATCCTCACAAACGCAACGTTACCGGTTGCAGAGAAGAAGTACACCGGAAAGAAAGCAAACAACATAGTGAACAATCATCACATAAGCATGGCACAATGCGCAAACAAGTATGATGCATGTCCGGTTTAATGAGGCATGGCATGGCAAAATGCACAAACAATCCTTCAAATTAAGTGGAGCTCAACATGCAACTCCGTTGCATATTGACGAAACACCACATCAAGTTATTTAGTTCGATCTCATTTATGTACCAAACAATATTAAATATTGTTAAACATGGCAAGAGGGTGAAGCAAAGTAAAACTACCTATCTAGTCAAGTTTAAATGAGGCCGGAAGCAACGAACAACAATTCCGGTAAATCCCCATATGCATATATTGGTTTGGTACTGATCTGCCCTAAACACAATTTTCGAGTTATTAAACATGCAAAGTAAAGCCACCATGTTAAACTAGGCATTTTTTTCTACCCCATTTACATATAAAGATTATTAAAATCCGAGTTACGGTTATTTAGTTATGAATTAAATCATTTTTAACATGGCATAGGAGCAAATTTAGTCAAACAACATTTTAAGCATTCTAAACATGGGTGAAAGTTGCATATTATGAAACTAGACAAAATTCTAAGCATTTTACATATATAGTTTGTGTAATTTGGATGCATGCATATTTAGTTATTAGCAATTCAAAATGATGGCATTCGTGTAATTATGCATGCAGTGGAAAATAACTAAATCCACAGGCAGGAAAAAAACAAGCATGGGCCCGAAGCATTAGAGTGCTGGCCAAAAGTGGAATCGGGCCCAAGTGTGCATGTGTGCAAAAGAAAAGAAAAAAAGGGCAAAATTGGGGCACCTCGGACTCGAATCCGCAACCTCTTGATTGAGAACCGAGGGCACTAGCCACTGTGCTAGTATGGTGGTTATGGTGCAAAAGGGGATCGGGTGCAGATGAACCTATTGTTCTGTGGCGAAGGCCGGGGCTTTCTTCTACATGGCGGACGACTGATTCTCGTCGGTGACAGGAATAAGCAGCGGCGACTGCTGCGGCTACCATGCGCAGGCGGGGCTGCGGAAAAGGCTTGCGGTGGCCGCGGTGGAATGTGCGCATGATGTGTGTGCTATGCAGGAAATGCGCATGGGTGTGAGGAGCTCGAGTACCTCAACCATGGCGTACAGGATGCAATCGACAGATGCAATCGGGGCAAGGCGAGGCCCTTGCGCGTGCACTCGCGTGCGGGGGTGTGTGCGTGTGTGGAGCAGGCGCGCAGTGAGTGTGACACCCCAAAATTTTAACCTTGTTTTATTTAATTAAATTTTTTGCCAGGAATTAAAACTTTGATTTTTTGGACTCCCTTTGTTTTTTGTTTTTTGAAACATTTCCTTTCTTATTATCATTAAGTTGTTCCCTAAAGTGAAAACCTTTCAAATATGTTATTGGACTTGTTTAACCTCTCAAGAAAACTTTTCTTTTATCAGTATAACTAATTACCTAATTAATTTGCTTGATCTTTATTTTCTTGAAAAATGGTTTTTCAAGGTTATATGGCCATAATTGAACTACAACCATTTGATAGATTCACTTAAAATTCCAACCAAAATTTGGAGATGTCATGTGATGTTTTTAAATCACTTTTATACAAAAATATCTTTTATTCATGTAATATTTTGAGCTCTGCATCAATTTTTCTTCTCTGGTCCAGAGTGCAATTTTGCATTACAACCCATTTAAATATTTCTTTCCGGCCTCCACAAAAATTATGGGATGTTGGTAGTAGCATATGATTCAACATTATGCAAAAACCTAGTGCTGTTCTTTGAAAATTTTGAGTGAATCAACCTCTTTTCCATTCTGGTCCAGCCTTGTGATTTCTACTGCAACCCTATTTATTTTTGCTCCAGTAACCTTGTGCCTTCTCATGATTGTAGTGCACCTTGCCAAACCCTTAAGTCCAGGAGAGTGGTCCCATTGGATGACTCTAAGTGCTTGAAATCATGCCCTTTTCTTTATGTCCAAAACTGAAGTTTTGCAAAACTTGCACTAACAAGTTTGTGCTTTTCACAAACTAACCTCACCACCCTCTTATGCATCTAAAGAGACCACCATCTGGAGTTTTTGGCCACTCCAAGACCTGCCTAAGTGCCCTTAGAATTTTGTCAAACACCTTATGGGCATGATCAGTTTTGACATGGGTTTGTGTTTGCTCTATGAACTTGATCCCCTGACCAAACCAGCCTGTCCAATGGTGTTTCCCTAGCCTATAGCTCCACCCTTCTAACCCTCTTGCGGTTTGGAACCCCCAACATGCCATGGCATTTCGGCGAGCACGTTTCGTGCATGCTCTAGGCGCGAGCAGAGCACCCGTTTTGCACGTGCCGTGCCGAGCCGACGCGTCGCGCCCCTGGCCTTGCCCGCTCTGTAGAGCCACGCCACTCGCTCCCTTCTCACCACAACACGCCAAGAGCCCTCGCCACGTCCCCGGCAGGCCAGGAGCTAGCCTCCACGGCCGCCCGACAGCCCCTGCTCATGTTGGCGCCGCCAAGCCTCTCCCGCTCGCCAGCTTGCCCCTGGAGCAGTGCCCGCTCGTCCGCTAGCTCCTGCCGCCATCCCCAGCCCCGCCACGTTGCCCTGCAAGCTACAGAACGTTGGTCGCCGGCAGCCTTATCCACCGCCGTGGAACCGACCTCGTCGCGCTATAAAAGGAGGCCCCCGAGCTCGTCCGAGCACTCAGACGACCTCATGCCACCCCCATGGCACCCCCACAGCCAGCAATCGTCGGGGGAAAGCCGTCTTCCCCAACTCCGGCCGGTTCGGCCGCCGCCGTGTCCCAGCTCCATTCACCGCAACCAGAGCCCCTCCCGTCCGTCCAATGCCACCAAATGACTCCACTTCGACTTGCGGAGCCGCCCAGCTACTCAAACCCGACCGGGAGCCACCGTAGTTCAAACGCCCAAAACTCCCGAAGCCACCGGCCGCCGCGAAGCTCACCGCCGGTGATTCCCTCCACCCGCGACGACCATACAACCACCGGGAGGACCGCCTAGGAGTGGCGGATCCATCCCTGCATTCAGATGCCCGCGAAGAACCGCCGTTCGCCGGCGACGATCGCCGGATGTACCGCCTCCTCTCGGGGCAGAGGAAGAGGAGGGAGTGTGGACTAGTCAAACCTGACTAGTGGGCCCCCTGGACCCACTGTCAGTGACTCCCCGTGCGGTCCACGCTGGATAAGTGGAGGCGTAAAACCCGTAGTACGTTTTCTCTGCCCGAAAGCGTAATCTCGTTTGAACCGTTTTCTTTTTCTGATTTTATTGAAAACAGATTTTGACCAAATCTTTGATTGGCTATAACTTTTTAATTATAACTCCAAATGAGTTGATTCTTTTTCCTACCTTCCTCAAATTTTGTCTAGTTTATTTTAAGATTTATTTCAAAAAAATTCAGATAACTTTTGGTACTGTTTTTGAAACTACATATTGATTCAAAAATATTTTGAATAGGATTTTTGGAGAGAGGAGAAAGCTTTCAAAAGTTTTGGAGTGCACCCTGCCTTTCCACACCATGAAGGCAAGCATTCTGAACCCCGGAATAATATTTTTGGTGTGTTAGGTGACACGTTTATAACACCACCTTATATCGGAGAACTTGTTATTTCATGTGATATGATCATTTGCATGAAGGCATATTAGTGATTTCCTTGCTGTTGGAAATGAATATACTTGTGATGGTAATCATCCTCATGTGCCTTGCATGCATGCCGGAAAGGAAATCCGGGAAAGCCTCTGCCTTGGGTAGGAGTGAGCTTATCGCCGGTCCTCGTCGGGACGGTTATGTCCGGTATGGCATGGTAAGGTATATTGAGTGGTGATTTTGTTGGTTGAAATATATTTGTTATACATGTCATGCAGGGAATTTATAAACCTCCTGAGTCGACCGTAGATCGAGTCTTGTTCCAGTAACCCCCATACTTGTTTTGTACTACCACTTGTCCCTGCCGCAGGTAGGGTACGGTTCAGTAAGTCGTCAACCCCTTTCCAGCACACACCGTACAGAGAGGCCATGGTGGAAGATACCGGTTGTAGCCGGTAGGCAGGCCACCTGGTCCGGGGGCATGGGTGTTTCCGGTTGGGACCGAGAGGGGAGGCCACCCCTTAGAGCGCGCGATATAAATTTGATCCCATGCTACGCGAGGTTGTAGCCTCCCCACTTAGAGTTTTGCTTAACAAGTGTCGTGGGTGATTCCAGACACCGATGAGTTAAGCTGGTGTGTGCAAGTTAGGCGTGTTTTCAACTAAAAGGCCGTAGACGGAATTAGTCCCGATGGACTAAAGGAATCCGTTACTCGTGGGTAAAGAGTACACCCTCTGCAGAGATTAAACCTATTCGAGTAACCGTGTCCATGGTTAAGGATTACAGTCTGGAATGGGTCAAGGGTTGGTCTTAGTGTCGGTCTTCGGAGGAGAGATTGTTAAACCAGAACTTGGACTGTGACTTGTGACTTGTGAAGATTATGATTATTATTATTATGGACTAACCCATTATATCATCAAGTATCCCTTGGACGGTTCTACCTCCTGGATGTTCATTGTGATTATTTGTTTTATAAGCCCTTTATGTGGTGTCGCTGAGACGCCCGACTGTGGCATTTCTTGTTATTTATTTATTTTATAAGCCCTTTATGTGGTGTCGCTAAGACGCCCGACTGTGGCATTCCTTTTAAAGCCCTTTATGCGGTGTCGCTAAGACGCCCGACTGTGGCATTTCTTTTAAAGCCCTTTATGTGGTGTCGCTAAGACGCCCGACTGTGGCATTTCTTTTAAAGCCCTTTATGTGGTGTCGCTAAGATGCCCGACTGTGGCATTTCTTTTAAAGCCCTTTATGTGGTGTCGCTAAGACGCCCGACTGTGGCATTGCTTGTTATTTATTTCATAAATTTTAATACTACTATGTTACTGCATATTCATAAATAACATGCCTTTATGCATCAGAGTTTTATTTATCTTTTGTGACTGACGTCATGAGCATAAAATATTTTCAGCACATCATTGTTATGTTATACCTGTGTTCATAATGTTTGCGAGTACATTCAAAGTACTCATTGGCTTGTCCCTGGCTATTGTCTTGGCCAGATTTCTTCTTGGAGAGGAGCATTGCGGTGACAGCCCCGGAACCCACGTAATGGTGATAGCAACCTCGCGAAGATAGGAGTTAACCTGGTCAGCTGTTCCTGTGGGAAATGGAGTCCCCTATACGCTGACGATCCACAAACCGCTTCCGCCATCAACCACCAGAAACCTTTTGTTGTACTCACAGGCCAGAATGGTCTTGTACTACATATGTTGTATTTTGCTTGGAATTTCTGTATCAAGTTGGTGCCTCATCAGCTAACAGTTATCCTGGGGCTGGTGAGTACAACGGCCATTTTCTGGAATTAAAACCCGGAAAACCGGTCGTGACAGACTTGGTATCAGAGCCAGGCTGACCATTGGCTAATCCTATCTTAGTCGGGTCTATAAACTTAGGCAAAACAACCCACCAAACCATAACCAAACCCCAGCCAAGCTTCTCGTGCAAGATAGCCACACAGTGACCCAACGCCTTTTGGCAGTCGGTGCCCAACCTATCAACCTAACCTGTCGCTCATGCGCCAGTGATCGAATCTTAAATAGTCCTTTCTCGCAAACGTGCGAAGGAAGACTCCGTCCCCTTTTCCTATAAAAAGGGGCACGCTAGCCCCAACACAGCACAGCACAGCCTCTACCCCAAACCAAGCTACAATGCCTGGCCCTGTCGTGCACAATGAGACCACGGCAACCAACCTTGGAGGCTTTGTGACCATACTCGCAAACCTCACCCGTCGTGCCTATGCGTTAGAAGAGCCCCCAGAATATGTTGTGTACCAAGGACCCATGAGCGGTGAGAACCGTCAATTCTGGGCCACTGTACACATCTACGGTAGGGGTCTAGAGCCCGAGCGCCCCTACAGGTTCACCGGAAGGACAACTTCCTTTGAGCCACAAGCCATCCAACTAGCTGCTCGAGAAGCTATAGTTCATCTCTGGCACTTGTCGCCCAGAGTTAACTGTCGCTCGTTCCACTACTACCCCAGACGTGAAGGGTATGGTAGACCACCCCAAGTTGCCAACGGAGATCACGAGACAGATCCTGCATTGTTGCACCTAGTGCGCTATGTAAGTGCACTAGAGGAACTGTGCGATCAAATCACTATTGATCTAATCGCAGCTCGTGGAGAGCTGGTTCGTCGAGCCCCGGCGAGAGAAGAGAACGAGCCCAACGCCGACAACCCAGTCGTGCTGTTTGGACACCCGATCGAGTCCCTGAGGCCTGCCCCAGCCATCGGCCAAGGTGCTGCGATAACCCCAGAGGTGCTTCGTCGCATATTGGGAGCACACTCCAACGGGATTGTGGCCAACAATCCCCGAGATGGTCCTCATCGCTACCCCGAGCCTGCAGCCCCTCAACCCACTCCAGCTAATTCCGACGACGAGACCCGTGGAGGAGCCTCAATCCAAGGCACGCCCGCTTGGATGTAAACGAGGTAGACTAAGTCACCCGAGTCGTATCGAGTCCCAGTGTACCCTCGCTTTGTAATCGTGTGGCCTTGTAATTAAATGCCGCCTGTTGTCGTGCCTCTGTTTTAATAGTAGCCTTGCCTGGATATGCTAGTATGTAGTATAAGATTTCTATCCCGGACACACTTACCAAAAATCACCCCGTCAATCCCACAGCAACACATCACTATAGTGAAATGTGTGAATCTGTGGCTTGACCCCGACCCTTGGAACAGAGCTGAAAATTTTCTTTACCATTCACCACGGTAAAAATGACCCAGCTCCGGTGCTATAAAAAGGCCACCGCGTGACCTTGCCAAGCACCTCTCACCTTGTGCACCACCCTCACAACCATTTCTTGCCATGCCGAGCCCCAGCATTTATCTGAGAACTCCAGATGCAACCCCGGGTAGTTTTGTCAAGATATTGTGGGATTTTACCTACAGTACCATGGGCGCTACCCAGCCACCCCAGTACGAGTTGTTCAAATCGAGAATCACCCCTTCCACCTCGAGATATTGGGCAGCAGTACACATCCCTCCCGTAAACTCAAACCAAGATCCAACGGAGGTCTCCTTCGTGGGGAAATCTATGCCAACCCCACATATGGCCATAGAAGCTGTTGCATACGAAGCGCTTGCTCGCCTTCGATTCGCGGTACCCTATGCCAGCGAACGAGGGTATTATTACTTCCCGAGCCATGCATCACCCGGAGGAGTGACATCTTTTCCCGGTGGACGAATTGAGAGAGACCCAGTCCTGGCCAACCTTGTCCAGTACGTCATCGCTCAAGAGCGTTTAACCCAACGTGTGATGGGTTATCTCCAGAGCCTCGCAGATTTAAATCCTCAGATCGCCATCGGCAGAGCACTAAGGCCCGACCAGGAGAGACACGTGCATCGACTGGTCAATCCACTTCCCCCGATAGAAGAGGAGTGTATCCCAGTACCAGAGACGTTTTCTAGGGACCCCGTCCAGTTACCGTTTCCATTTTAGACGTCGCTGCGGTATTCATTATTGCAACATTTATTTATGTGTGTGACTTATGCGTGATACCCTGAGTTTGTACGACGAGTCAATTATTTGGCTTCTACTAATGTGTGTAGTTTTTGTTGTGGTTTATGCTCCTTTAAATTAACTGTTTTTCCCTCGCAAAATCCTGGAGTGAGATTTCTTTTTCCTGAGTTGCTACATCTGCACCTTCTCACGGCGTGGATTAATTAATTTCACACAGCACCACGGCAGCAGACTCACAACCATAATCATTCGAACACATACACTGTTTGCAAAACTTTGCAACGGTGTTACATCCAGCTAATCACCCCCTAACAACAGTCAGCACCCGGCACACCCCATCTACTCCTCGTGATCACCACCACCGCGGAGAGCCAACACCCGAGCAGCAGCGTCGCGACGATCGTCGAGGATCATCGCGCACAGGAGCACGGAGAGCCCCAGCAGTGTCGCCAGCCCTCCGCATATCAGGATCGCAAACCATTCCGGCATCGCCTCCGCCATTAGAGCCTAACCCGAGCTTTTGTAAGCAGTAATGGAGGAAGAAGGAGGAGGAGAAGTGAGGCCAGGTGTGAGGAAGAAGAGAGGGGCACCCCGGCCGTTTTATAGCTCGAGCTCGGTGTACG
This sequence comes from Triticum aestivum, assembly GCF_018294505.1. Lineage (NCBI taxonomy): Eukaryota > Viridiplantae > Streptophyta > Magnoliopsida > Poales > Poaceae > Triticum > Triticum aestivum. The sequence goes on from NC_057797.1 coordinate 73,363,159, forward strand.
GTGGGCGAAGTCCACCAACGCCGCTCGTCGCCGATCACCGGTGTTCGGAGACGAATCCGCGAGCAGTGCCGACAGCGCGCTGGCCCGCGAGGTGAGTGCACGCTGCACCGGCAGCAAGCACGCCGCGCACTACCGCGGTACGGCCTAGATGCCCTACGCGCTAGACGTCGCCGGTGGAGAAAGCGCAGGAAAGCACGCGGGAGAGAGGAAGAAGAGAGAACCAGAGGGAGAAGAAGAGGCTGACAGTGGGCCCCGGATCCACCTATCGGCCAGATAGAGCACTGTGCTCTCGGGTACGACCAGCGTATATTTAAATTTAGAAGTTATTCTAAATTTATATCCAGCGTAGAAATCTCACGTTTTTGTCCCGAACCGTAGATTTTTCCACGCAGCACCAGTATTCACACTGTGGTTTTTCACCACTTATTGCCCTCTCACTGTAGCCACATTTTTATTGCTTATAGTTTTTCTTAAAACAGCTTTTAACAAATCTCGAGGACGAGATTTTTCTTAAGGGGGGTAGTGTTGTGACACCCAAAATTTTTGGCCTTGTTTTATTAAATTAATTTTTTGCCCAGGATTAAAACTTTTATTTTTTTTGGACTCCCTTTTGATTTTTTTGAAACATTTCCTTTCTTATTATCATTGAGTTGTTCCCTAAAGTGAAAACCTTTCAAATATGTTATTGGACTTGTTTAACCTCTCAAGAAAACTTTTCTTTTATCAGTATAACTAATTACCTAATTAATTTGCTTGATCTTTATTTTCTTGAAAAATGGTTTTTCAAGGTTATATGGCCATAATTGAACTACAACCATTTGATAAATTCACCTAAAATTCCAACCAAAATTTGGAGATGTCATGTGATGTTTTTAAATCACTTTTATACAAAAATATCTTTTATTCATGTAATATTTTGAGCTCTGCATCAATTTTTCTTCTCTTGTCCAGAGTGCAATTTTGCATTACAACCCATTTAAATATTTCTTTTTGGCCTCCACAAAAATTATGGGATGTTGGTAGTAGCATATGATTCAACATTATGCAAAAACCTAGTGCTATTCTTTGAAAATTTGGAGTGAATCAACCTCTTTTCCATTCTGGTCCAGCCTTGTGATTTCTACTGCAACCCTATTTATTTTTGCTCCAGCAACCTTGTGCCTTCTCACGATTGTAGTGCACCTTGCCAAACCCTTAAGTCCAGGAGAGTGGTCCCATTGGATGACTCTAAGTGCTTGAAATCATGCCCTTTTCTTTTTGTCCAAAACTGAAGTTTTGCAAAACTTTCACTAACAAGTTTGTGCTTTTCACAAACTAACATCACCACCCTCTTATGCATCTAAAGAGACCACCATCTGGAGTTTTTGGCCACTCCAAGACCTGCCTGAGTGCCCTTAGCATTTTGTCAAACACCTTATGGGCATGATCAGTTTTGACATGGGTTTGTGTTTGCTCTATGAACTTGATCCCCTGACCAAACCAGCCTGTCCAATGGTGTTTCCCTAGCCTATAGCTCCACCCTGCTAACCCTCTTGCGGTTTGGAACCCCCAGCATGCCATGGCATTTCGTCGAGCACGTTTCGTGCATGCTCTGGGCGCGAGCAGAGCACGCGTTTTGCACGTGCCGTGCCGAGCCGACGCGTCGCGCCCCTAGCCTTGCCCGCTCTGAAGAGCCACGCCACTCGCTCCCTTCTCACCACAACACGCCAAGAGCCCTCGCCACGTCCCCGGCAGGCCAGGAGCTAGCCGCCACGGCCGCCCGATAGCCCCTGCTCATGTCGGCGCCGCCAAGCCTCTCCCGCTCGCCAGCTCGCCCCTGGAGCAGTGCCCGCTCGTCCGCTAGCTCCTGCCGCCATCCCCAGCCCCGCCATGTTGCCCTGCAAGCTACAGAACCTCGGTCACCGGCAGCCTTATCCACCGCCGCGGAACCGACCTCGTCGCGCTATAAAAGGAGGCCCCCGAGCTCGTCCGAGCACTCCGGCGACCTCATGCCACCCCCATGGCACCCCCACAGCCAGCAATCGTCGGGGGAAAGCCGTCTTCCCCAACTCCGGCCGGTTCGGCCGCCGCCGCGTCCCAGCTCCATTCACCGCAACCAGAGCCCCTCCCGTCCGTCCAATGCCACCAAATGACTCCACTTCGACTTGCAGAGCCGCCCAGCTACTCAAACCCGACCGGGAGCCACCGTAGTTCAAACGCCCAAAACTCCCGAAGCCACCGGCCGCCGCGAAGCTTGCCGCCGGTGATTCCCTCCACCCCCGACGACCCTACAACCACCGGGAGGACCGCCTAGGAGTGGCGGATCCATCCCTGCATTCAGATGCCCGTGAAGAACCGCCGTTCGCTGGCGACGATCGCCGGATGTACCGCCTCCTCTCGGGGCAGAGGAAGAGGAGGGAGTGTGGACTAGTCAAACCTGACTAGTGGCCCCCCTGGACCCACTGTCAGTGACTCCCCGCGCGGTCCATGCTGGATAAGTGGAGGCGTAAAACCCGTAGTACGTTTTCTCTGCCCGAAAGCGTAATCTCGTTTGAACCGTTTTCTTTTTCTGATTTTATTCAAAACAGATTTTGACTAAATCTTTGACTGGCTATAACTTTTTAATTATAACTCCAAATGAGTTGATTCTTTTTCCTACCTTACTCAAATTTTGTCTAGTTTATTTTAAGATTTATTTCAAAAAAATTCAGACAACTTTTTGGTACTGTTTTTGAAACTACATATTGATTCAAAAATATTTTGAATAGGATTTTTGGAGAGAGGAGAAAGCTTTCAAAAGTTTTGGAGTGCACCCTGCCTTTCCACACCATGAAGGCAAGCATTCTGAACCCCGGAATAATATTTTTGGTGTGTTAGGTGACACGTTTATAACACCACCTTATATCGGAGAACTTGTTATTTCATGTGATATGATCATTTGCATGAAGGCATATTAGTGATTTCCTTGCTGTTGGAAATGAATATACTTGTGATGGTAATCATCCTCATGTGCCTTGCATGCATGCCGGAAAGGAATCCGGGAAAGCCTCTACCTTGGGTAGGCGTGAGCTTATCGCCGGTCTCCGTCGGGACGGTTATGTCCGGTATGGCATGGTAAGGTATATTGAGTGGTGATTTTGTTGGTTGAAATATATTTGTTATACATGTCATGCAGGGAATTTATAAACCTCCTGAGTCGACCGTAGATCGAGTCTTGTTCCAGTAACCCCCATACTTGTTTTGTACTACCACTTGTCCCTGCCGCAGGTAGGGTACGGTTCAGTAAGTCGTCAACCCCTTTCCAGCACACACCGTACAGAGAGGCCATGGTGGAAGATACCGGTTGTAGCCGGTAGGCAGGCCACCTGGTCCGGGGGCATGGGTGTTTCCGGTTGGGACCGAGAGGGGAGGCCACCCCTTAGAGCGTGCGATATAAATTTGATCCCATGCTACGCGAGGTTGTAGCCTCCCCACTTAGAGTTTTGCTTAACAAGTGTCATGGGTGATTCCAGACACCGATGAGTTAAGCTGGTGTGTGCAAGTTAGGCGTGTTTTCAACTAAAAGGCCGTAGACGGAATTAGTCCCGATGGACTAAAGGAATCCGTTACTCGTGGGTAAAGAGTACACCCTCTGCAGAGATTAAACCTATTCGAATAACCGTGTCCATGGTTAAGGATTACAGTCTGGGATGGGTCAAGGGTTGGTCTTAGTGTCGGTCTTTGGAGGAGAGATTGTTAAACCAGAACTTGGACTGTGACTTGTGACTTGTGAAGATTATGATTATTATTATTATGGACTAACCCATTATATCATCAAGTATCCCTGGGACGGTTCTACCTCCTGGATGTTCATTGTGATTATTTGTTTTATAAGCCCTTTATGTGGTGTCGCTGAGACGCCCGACTGTGGCATTTCTTGTTATTTATTTATTTTATAAGCCCTTTATGTGGTGTCGCTAAGACGCCCGACTATGGCATTCCTTTTAAAGCCCTTTATGTGGTGTCGCTAAGACGCCCGACTATGGCATTTCTTTTAAAGCCCTTTATGTGGTGTCGCTAAGATGCCCGACTGTGGCATTTCTTTTAAAGCCCTTTATGTGGTGTCGCTAAGATGCCCGACTGTGGCATTTCTTTTAAAGCCCTTTATGTGGTGTCGCTAAGACGCCCGACTGTGGCATTGCTTGTTATTTATTTCATAAATTTTAATACTACTATGTTACTGCATATTCATAAATAACATGCCTGCACGCATCAAAGTTTTATTTATCTTTTGTGACTGACGTCATGAGCATAAAATATTTTCAGCACATCATTGTTATGTTATACCTGTGTTCATAATGTTTGCGAGTACATTCAAAGTACTCACTGGCTTGTCCCTGGCTATTGTCTTGGCCAGATTTCTGCATGGAGAGGAGCGTTGCGGTGACAGCCCCGGAACCCATGTAATGGTGATAGCAGCCTCGCGAAGATAGGAGTTAACCTGGTCAGCTGTTCCTGTGGGAAATGGAGTCCCCTATACGCTGACGATCCACAAACCGCTTCCGCCATCAACCACCAGAAACCTTTTGTTGTACTCACAGGCCAGAATGGTCTTGTACTACATATGTTGTATTTTGCTTGGAATTTCTGTATCAAGTTGGTGCCTCATCAGCTAACAGTTATCCTGGGGCTGGTGAGTACAACGGCCATTTTCTGGAAATAAATGTCTGGAAAATCCGGTCGTGACAGTGAGCGAGCGTCTCGAGTGCGAGGGAACTCGAGGTCGAGCAGCAGCTCGTCTCGGGCGCGCAGCATGGCGATGATCAGGCGAGGCATGCGGGTGATCAAACATCGAGAGGAAGGAACGGAGAGGAAGGGGCGTTACCCAGCTCACCATATGACATGATGAGGTCGAAGGATACACGCCGGAGACGACGAGAGGGAGCTCTGAACCTTGTCGAAATTCTGACCATGAAGGAAGTGGAAGCAGAGGAGGGAGACGACGTGGCCGATGGCGTGAAGGCGAGATGGTGTTCGATCCGTGACGTAGAGGAAGCAGGTGAAGAAGACCGTGACGGGGCGCTGGACTTGGCAATCCGGCTCGTGGAGGTCGCTCTAGAGGAAGAAGAAGGCCACCACGACGTGGACGACACCAGGCTCGAGCTCGGCTTGGCTCGACCGGCCATGGCGACGGCGATGGCAGGGAGGCGTGTTGGGGAGGCTCCCGCCCAACTAACTGCGAGGATCGGTCGAGGAGGGTGACGGGGTGCAGGACGACATGTCGAAGACGAGCTTGAGGCCCTCCGGCCGCGAGAACGACGACGGGCATCGACGGTTTATTTCTCTGCTCTCGGTGGTGCTCTCTGATCTTGAAGAAGAAGGGAAAACAGAGGGGAGGAAGAGAGATGGCGGCGTGAGGAGGGAAGGAGGAGGGAGGAGGAAACCCTAGGGGTCGCTGCGGGGCTTTATAGGGGCGCAGGCATGCGCTAGCCTCGACGTCCGTGAGCCTCCTGCTCACGGCGCTGCTGCTGCTGTACTCTGGAGGAAGGAGACGCCGTGAGAGAGGGAGCAGGTGGCCATTTGGCTCGGCTGGGCCGGGGAAAGAAAGGCCCAGGTGGGCTACGGATGGAATTGAGGCCTTCCATCCTTTCGTTTATTCTGCCTAAAATAATTAGACATCTCCAAGATTGAAAAGGCCAGGGGTTTTGGGAAGGAAACTCACAGGGATAAAGATATATATGCAGTCCTGGATTTATGCAGTATTTGAATAAATTGTTTTGGCCATTTTTAAAGGTATAATAATAATTCAAGTTTGAATTTAATTCTAACTTGAGCCATTTTTGAACCCAACCGAAACAACTCCAAAATGAATGAAATTTGACAGAGAGGTATAAGGTATGGAGCAAGATTTACCGAAAATAAGTGAACATTTTACTAGGACAGGAAAATGCCACTTACAATAAATGTGTGAGAATTGAAAAGAAGAAGCTAGTCATGCGGTGTTGCACTTGATGATGGTTTAGATGGAAGGGCAAGATGGAACAGCAAAGAAGATGAGGAGAAGGAGTTCATAAATATAACAAGCCCACCACAAATATACACACGATAGATATCCAAACCACAATGATGATCATGATGCAAATGCAACATAAATGACAAAGGCAACATCACATCATGAAGCATATTAAAAGGCAAGGAGGCACAATGTAATATAATAAAAGATGAACATGGAGCAAGGAGCAAGACAACAAAGGCACTCATCATGAACATGGCAACAACATAGGAAAAAGAAATATGCAAAACAATTATCATAATGCACAAACATAATGATCACACGACAATAACTAAAATAAAGGAAGGCATCTGGAGCATCAGACTCGGGGCGTTACAACCCGCATAGCTAATTTTCTTGGTATAGCCATACGTAAAGATGATATTGAGTTGCCTCCTGCTTATTTGGATTATGAGGCTATGGTCACCACCAGTTTGTCGAGAGGAATGAATCACCTCTCCCGTATCGCTTAATCTTTGACAAACGTCATGCTGTCCGTATTACTCTCCCTGCTCCTGCCTTCTTTGATTATCAGGCAAAAGGAATATTTGTTATTACCAAAGAGGAGGCAGATGAGTACGAGAGGAGGGCGGAGGCCGCTCGTCGCCACGCTGCAGCTCAGGAGGCGATAGCCGCTGCATCTCAGTACGACCCCAACTATTATTATGGATATCCGCCAGGGCAGCCGTGGCCATAGACCAACTTAGGCCAAAATCCTAAGCTTGGGGGAGTACATATTTCCCATCGACATTACATTCATGTTCACAGACTCATTGCTAGATGTCGGTGCTCATATTTTTTCATTGTATCATCCATGCTAGTTTATTTTCCTTTTTATGCTTTCTTCTTGTGTGTTTAATAAACCTTAAGAAAAAAACCAAAAAAATTAGTTGTAGCTTTTAATTAGTTTACTTTCCATGCTTGTACTAGTAATTACAAAGAAAACCCAAAAAGATTTCATGTTCTTCTTTTGCTTGTTGGGAGCTTTCCCGTGTAAATAGTTTCATTTCTTTTCTTCTCTTTGGGGGTCGATAGGAGAAGACCATAATTAAATTGTTGAAGTGACTCTTATATGCATCATTGTTGATCTGACAAAAGAGCCCATATTGCCTTGTCTTCTCCTGTTTATTGAATGCTTGCAGATTCCAGCTTAGTCCAATGCATGTGCACTCTTCTTATCATTCACATAGTTCGGTCGTGCAAGTGAAAGGCAATTATGACGATATATGATGGACTGATTGAGATGAGAAAAGCTGGTATGAGCTCGACCTCTCTTGTTTTTGTAAATATGATTAGTTCATCGTTCCTGATTCAGCCTATTATGAATAAACATGTTTGCAATGACAACTAGAGATCATAGTTTCTTGTGCCATGCTTGATTAGCTAGGAGCTTATAATGGTTTACCTTGCATGCCAACATGCTATTAAAATGGTTGTGATGTGGTATGATAGGGTGGTATCCTCCTCTGAATGATTTAAGTGACTTGACTTGGCGCATGTTCACGCATGTAGTTGAAACAAAATCAACATAGCCTTCACGATATTTATGTTCATGGTGGATTATATCATACTCATGCTTTGTGACGCCCTCGACTCAATCGTACACTAATCATACACGCAAATGTGTATGATCAAGATCAAGGACTCACGGGAAGATATCACAACACAACTCTAGACACAAATTAAAATAATACAAGCTTTATATTACAAGCCAGGGGCCTCGAGAGCTCGAATACATAAGCTCGAAAACACAAGAGTCAGCGGAAGCAACAATATCTGAGTACAGACATAAGTTAGACAAGTTTTGCCATAAGAAGGCTAGCACAAAAGCAACATTGATCGAAAAGACAAGGCCTCCTGCCTGGGAGCCTCCTAACTACTCCAAGTCGTCAGTGGTCTTCACGTAGTAGTAGGCATACTCCGGGTAGTAGTAGTCATCAGTGGCGTCGTCGGGCTCCTGGGATCCATCATCTGGTCGCAACAATCGGGTATGAGGGAAAAATAAGTAGCAAAGCAACCGTGAGTACTCATCCAAAGTACTCGCAAGACTTACATCAGATCTAAACTAAATATGCATCTGTATCAAATGAATGGGTTGTATCTGTTGACTAAACTGCAGAATGCCAGAAGGGAAGGGGACAACCTAGCCTATCGAAGACTAGCATCTTCTGGAAACCACCATCTTGCAGCAACAGGAGGGAGTAGAGTAACATAAAGTAAAGTAGCAGTAGTGTTATCAACCTCGGCCAGAGATCCTTTCTTGACTCCCTGCGAGAAAGAAATCCCAGAGCCATACTATCCAGTTATAATCACAATCCAATTCTCATCAGCATCCAGTTCTCATCACAAGTATCCAGTTCTAGTTGTATCGATCGGGATACAACTCCAAGTGTCCGTTACCGTAGGACAGGCTATCGATAGATGTTTTCTTCCCTGCAGGGGTGCACCAACTTACCCACCACGCTCGATTAACTCTGGTCGGACACACTTTCCTGGGTCATGCCCGGCCTCGGCCAAACAATACGCCGCAACCCGACCTAGGCTTAATAGAGAGGCCAGCACGCCGGACTAAACCTATGCCCCCAGGGGTCATGGGCCATCTCGCCGGGAACTCCTGCATGTTGCGAATGTGGCCGGTGAGCACCTCCTTCAACAAGGTAGGTGCTTTCCAGTCCAACCCGGCGCGCGCCGCTCAGTCGCTGATGTCTATTAAGCTTCGGCTGATGTATACGACGCAAAACGCCCATACTATGCCCACGTGATGGTTAGTGCTATTAGGCCAGAGGCCCCTCGGATCAAATATCCAAATCGTAGTGGATTAGTAACACACGGTAACGACCAGAGACTCACGATCAATGTTACCCCGTCGCCCCGTCTCGAGTACTTGCAACAAGGGCTAAGAATGCCCGGCCACGCCTCGTAGGTATCTCGCGGGCACCTTCCAGGTCAACCCGACTCCACATCACTTGCAATTAAGCTCGTGCGGGTACCCCTCAGGGTTGACCCGTCTTTAGTAACATGGCTCAGTGTAAAGTCATAGTAACCATAGTAACTGTGTGTCTAACACCAAGGGGATAACCCGAGGAATGACCCCCAGTGAATCCCACTCAATGTTATCATCAAGGTTAATGTAAGAGGATCCACCCTCGAGGTTCACACTTGAGGGGTTGCACAACAGAGCGGTAACAGAAGTGGTTAAGGAGGAAATCACCCTCGATGACCTCGATCGTATAGCTACACTATAGAGATCTCATCAGGAGTGATGTATGAGGTTCACCCTCGGCACTCGATAGTAACTCTGTAGTGTCGTACAACTAGGGGGGTGATGTGCGGTGTCGGGGCCTGGACGTCGATCACGTTGATCGAGTCATCGAACATAAAGCAAGGCAACTGGGACAAGGTGGGGGTCACTGATGGATCACTAACCAACCTATACTAAGTAGTTTAGGATAAGCAGGTAAGGTATGAAAGCAGGTAACAACAACAGGCTATGCATCAGAGTAGGATCATACAGAAAGCAGTAGCTATTCTAATGCAAGCATGAGAGGAAAGAAATGGGCGATATCGGAATGCTCATGGGGGGTTTCCTTGCCTGGTTGCTCTGGCAAGAGAGAGGGGTCGTCAACTCCGTAATCGTACTGGGTAGCAGCAGCGTCGGTCTCGGTGTCTAGCGAGAGTAGAGGGGGAAGAAACAATAAATATAATGAAAACAAATGCATGACGATGCATGACATGACAAAGCGTGATGCTAGGTGTGCCCTAACGCGGTACGAGGTGGTACCGGTGAAGGGGGGAAACATCCGGGAATTTATCCCCGGTGTTTCGCGTTTTGGACAGACGAACCAGAGGGGGAAAGTTGCGTGTTCGTTATGCTAGGGATGTGTGGCGGGCGAACGGGCTGCGTATCCGGATTCGTCTCGTCGTTCTGAGCAACTTTCGTATACAAAGTTTTTCCATCCGAGCTACGGATTATTTTATATGAATTTTTAAAGATTAAAGCATAGTCTGAAATTATTTAAATTAACATAAAAGGAATTATGACATCAGCATGATGTCATCATGACGTCAGCAGTCAACAGAGTTGACCAAAGTCAACCCTGATGTGTGGGGCCGTTCTGTCATTGTCTAACAACTAATTAACAGTTTTAATTAACTAATCAAGTTAATTAGGTACTAAACATAGTTAATTAAGTTAATTAAATACCTAATTATTTATTTATTTATTTAACTAATTACTTATTATTATTTTTATTTTTTTAAATACATTTTTTAAACGTTTTGGGGGCGGGCCCCACTGTCATAGGCCCAGGGGCCAGCAGACGTGCGGTTAGCGGGCGGAATGGTTTCGGGCGGGGCGTAGCCCGCCCGAGCGTGGGGCGAGGCCACCGGGCGGCAGGGAAGCCCGGCAAGGGGAAGGGGTGGCCAGGGGCGCGGCCCTGGGCGACGACGAGCGCAGACGCGGCCGGTGGGGGCGCGGGCGCTGCGGCGCAGGGTAGCGGGGAGCTAGGCGGCGACGCGAGCGGCAACAGCAACAAGGGGCAGCAGCGATGTTGGCGACCACGGGAAAAGCGCGACCGCAGGACGCAACGGCGGCATGGCCATGCGCGGGCGCACGCGCGCGAGGGGCGGGAAGGAGGAGGACCGGGGTCCTCACCGTCCATTGGAGGGAAGGGGGGCATCAAGGCGCGACAACGACCGTAGGAGGAGGACGGGGACGATACGGCAAGGGGGGAGGTCCGGCGATGGCGTGGCGTCGGTTGGCGGCGTCCTGGTGCCTGCGAGGGGGCTCCGAGCGGCGGCGGCATTCCTGTGATGGGGGGTTCTGCACGTCGAGGCGGTGGCGTCGTCGGGCGCCGCAGCTGGGGGTGGCGCCGGGATGGGCACCGGCGGCAGGGCGAGAGGTGGCGCGGTCGGCACCGAGGCGAGGTCGCCAGGCGACGGCGCGTCCAGATCGAGGGAGAGGGGGCGCCGCGGCGAGGTCTGGCGTGGTGGTGACGGTTGGCGGGGCGGGGGCGATGGTGAGATGCGATGCGGCGATGGGGGCGCTCGATCCCGATCTGGATCGTGAGGAGCGAGGGAGAGAGAGAGATCGAGGGGGAGTGGGGGGTTATGCGGGTGGTGGGCTAGGGTTCGGAGTGGATCGGGAGGGGGGTTAAGGGGAGGCGGTTGGGCCGACCAGCTGAGTTGGGCCGGTTGGCTCGGGTGGGCCGAAGCCCAAGGGGAGGCCAGGGGCTATAGCCCCGTTTCTCTCCTTTTGTTTTTGTTTTAACTTTTTTTTCAGCTTTTGCAATTTTCTTTTAGTCACTAATGACCTTGCAAAAATGTTGGTCCACCACCAATATTAACAATTGATTATTTGCCACAAGATGGACATTTTAGATTTCATGTCTGACAAAAAGAATTTTTGACTTTAGATTGGATTTGAATTTGAATGGTGATTTGGATCAAGTGAAGATTAGCAATAGTAACCTAATGACATGGCACCATTAACAGGTGATTACTGTAGCATGACACTGGGGGTGTTACAAATCTCCTCCACTACAAGAATTCTCGTCCCGAGATTTAAGTGCAGAAGTAAAGAGTAACTTTGAAAGAACTGACCCTTATAGGGTTAATTATCTAGTGAACAATTCAGGGAATGTGGCAGAAGTGTCTCTCGAGTTGAAACTTAAGAAAACATTGAGAGCAAAATATGAAGGTACAATAGGCAGTTTCAAGCGAATGGACAAACGATCGATACCTGAACAGAGTGTGAGAAGGGGGTTCAGAGCATCGGGAATAGATCATCTCTCGGAAGGTGGCTTGTGACATGATACGAAGCCAAGCGTGAGGAATAACCTTAGAAACAGGGGGTACAGGAGAGTCAGGTTTCGATCCTATGGAACTGTGGGTTATGGGCCCACCATGTGGGTTAAAAGTAGGAAGGGTGTTGGCATCTTGCACGGTTATGATAGCAAGGCAGGTCAGAGTGTATCCTGTCAGTTATGTCGGCAACAACGTCGGTACCAAGGGCGAGGGACGAAGAGAACCATTTTCCAGCTCGTTGAACGAGGCAGGCCATTAGGCAAAGTTCTCGTCCATCTGTCTCTACCGGAATGTCATCAACAATAGTAACAGGGTCTTACTGATAGAGTGATACAACAAGGTGCTTACCTAAGTAGGAAATTATCTTTACTGCGATAAGTTAGTTTACCGGAAAGGTTAAACAGAAGAATGGAAAGGAAAATGTGTTTAAACACATATTTCAGGGGTATATCCTTCCCAAGGACAAGCAGAGCATGATATCCATGACAGGATAGAAGTATAAAACCATTTCGGTAAGGGGAAGGGAAATTCATGACATTACCCATACAACGGTGTTTGGATTGTAGATCAAGAAACATTTCACAATGTGCTCCCAATGTTCTTGTTGATATCCGGAATACCTCAGTCATGCTTCGAGGTAGCATTAACATGGTGTTCCAAGTAGGGGTTGGAGTTGAAGATCACAAGAAATACTCAAGGAACAATTGCAGGAATAGCAAGGAGCTCAAGGTATAACCAATACATGATCAAACATATCTTGGAAAGAAGACAAGGGGGTTGTCGATGATAACTCAAATCATCGAAGGTCAAGGATGGTTTTCTCACCATGAATTCAATTGTCATCTCAACATAAGTAAAAATGTTGATGCTGATCACGACACATTCGTCGCGAGGCTCTATGAAGATGCCATCGAGAGGTGATGTCATCAAGCAACACGAAGGATGGAGTGAAAGGCTATTGGAACCACGGATACGACACAAGCTCAAAATCAAGCTTGTTGTTCGATGTGAAATGATAAGATGAAGAAGATCGATGTAAGATTAGCTCATCGTCGGAAGTTGCTCCGGGCATAAGGATCAGGTAGCACAGTTAAAAAAAAGTTGAGATGATAATAATATAGCCGATCAGGCTAGGAATGATGTGATGGGGTATAAAGCTTCCCAGTATCAAGTACTAGGTGTAATGCCGGAAGGAAAATTGGAGTAGAGGTTGGACGGGGGAATGATTTGCAGAGGATAAGTAATTGTAACTTACCCAGTAAATGGGATCAAGGAGGAAATATGGCCGGGACCATAACTATAGGGGATCCAATTTACGGTACCGGGAGAATATTCAGCAGATTAAATATCCTTGCAAGAAGCTTTCATGATAAGTCCCACACCGTGTCCGTGGGCATGAACACACGGTTCAGGGTCGACTGCCACTTCTAAAATGCATAACCTTTCATTTTATTTCTCGCTCTTGATGAAGCTGTAGTATTGAAATTTTATCTAACGAAAAGCCAGTAGAGTATAACCCACATAACTTTTGAGTTCACACTGATTAGGGAAGGCATAGGTTCAACCCATCGGGCATCTTAGGAACCTATATCATGAATTCCAAGAATAAATAACACAAGCTTGGTAGTAGAGTATGCTTGAGAAGGCAGAGGATACTATTTTCCAAAAGCATTATGTATCCGAGGAAAGGCTCACAAGCTTATTGAATATGCAGGACGTTGTCGGATAAAATCCGAAAAAGGGGGGTTTGCTGGTCCACAAGGGATCTGATGTGAGCATCAGTACTCAACAAGAGGGAGAAAGAATGCAAGGACATCATATTATAGAAACAACTGACTAACTCAAGCTCAATTGCAAAGGATTTATGAGTTCCATGACAAGGGATCAGAAGCAATGCTCTGATTAGGGATGGATAGTTAGAATAGCCTTAGGGGTATAATCGATGGCGATTTGATTGATCGAGATTCAGCACATGTTAAAATGACGTCTGAGCCGGAAGGATGAATTCTAGAACCTGATTGAGGGTTGCGAGCATTTGCAACATATTGTATCAACGGACTCAAAATGATAATGAAAAAGGCTGTCAATAAGATTACTAGACTTATGGTATTAACCATAATGCCAGCAAGCAGGAAATTCAAGAACAATAGGCTGTTGAGGATTTTCACAAGAACGAATGGTATTATGAAGACTTTTGTGAAGTACAAGAATCAACCGAGGGTGAGCGGATACTCGATAGGTGCACAAATTTATCCGTAGGGGTATTCAGATGACAAGGAACTGCAAGGCAGTAAGCTCAAAGGATTCTCGGGAAAGGGGAGCAGTTCAGGGCATCTTGTAATAACAAGATCAATGGGATAGAATGTAAGATTGGTAAGTGTGAGTAGTTATCCATAAGGATATTTCGGTGGTAGGGAATTGCAAAGGCAACATGCACAAAGACTCGAGAGAAAATCATCGAGTACCTTTGGAATCTTCTGATGCAGCAGGCGATCATCTGAAATAAGGGGCTCTCCGGGCGGATGTGGTCACGAGATCCTAATGTCCGAGTTAGTAAAACCATGTAACTCGAATAGAAGAGAGATTAGGGTCCCAGAGTATAGACAAGGAGTAAAAGATCCTAATACCACCCATATGGCGACGTGGGCCCATAAGGCACACAGCCATGTTAGTAAAAGTTTTGCAATGTCTAGACTCGACTTCGGCCAAGGAGTGTGGAAGGGGGATTCCTACAGGCAGTTGGCTCTAATACCAACTTGTGACGCCCTCGATTCAATCGTACACTAATCATACACGCAAATGTGTACGATCAAGATCAAGGACTCACGGGAAGATATCACAACACAACTCTAGACACAAATTAAAATAATACAAGCTTTATATTACAAGCCAGGGGCCTCGAGAGCTCGAATACATAAGCTCGAAAACACAAGAGTCAGCGGAAGCAACAATATCTGAGTGCAAACATAAGTTAGACAAGTTTTGCCTTAAGAAGGCTAGCACAAAAGCAACATTGATCAAAAAGACAAGGCCTCCTGCCTGGGAGCCTCCTAACTACTCCAAGTCGTCAGCGGTCTTCATGTAGTAGTAGGCATACTCCGGGTAGTAGTAGTCATCAGTGGCGTCGTCGGGCTCCTGGGATCCATCATCTGGTCACAACAATCGGGTATGGGGAAAAAGAAGTAGCAAAGCAACCGTGAGTACTCATCCAAAGTACTCGCAAGACTTACATCAGATCTAAACTAAATATGCATCTGTATCAAATGAATGGTTTGTATCTGTGGACTAAACTGCAGAATGCCAGAAGGGAAGGGGACAGCCTAGCCTATCAAAGACTAGCATCTTCTGGAAACCACCATCTTGCAGCAACAGTAGGGAGTAGAGTAACATAAAGTAAAGTAGCAGTAGTGTTATCAACCTCGGCCAGAGATCCTTTCTCGACTCCCTGCGAGAAAGCAATCCCAGAGCCATACTATCCAGTTATCATCACAATCCAATTCTCATCAGCATCCAGTTCTCATCACAAGTATCCAGTTCTAGTTGTATCGATCGGGATACAACTCCAAGTGTCCGTTACCGTAGGACAGGCTATCGATAGATGTTTTCTTCCCTACAGGGGTGCACCAACTTACCCACCACACTCGATCAACTGCGGCCGGACACACTTTCCTGGGTCATGCCCGGCCTCGGCCAAACAATACGCCGCAACCCGACCTAGGCTTAATAGAGAGGCCAGCACGCCGGACTAAACCTATGCCCCCAGGGGTCATGGGCCATCTCCCTGGGAACTCCTGCACGTTGCGAACGCGGCCGGTGAGCAAACCTAGCTACCTCCTTCAACAAGGTAGGTGCTTTCCAGTCCAACCCGGCGCGCGCCGCTCAGTCGCTGACGTCTATTAGGCTTCGGCTGATGTAGACGACGCAGAATGCCCATACTATGCCCACGTGATGGTTAGTGCTATCAGGCCAGAGGCCCCTCGGATCAAATATCCAAATCGTAGTGGATTAGGAACATGCGGTAATGAGCAGAGACTCACGATTGATGTGACCCCGTCGCCCCGTCTCGAGTACTTGCGACAAGGGCTAAGAATGCCCGGCCACGCCTCGTAGGTATCTTGCGGGCACCTTCCAGGTCAACCAGACTCCACATCACTCGCAATTAAGCTCGCGCGGGTACCCCTCAGGGTTGACCCATCTTTAGTAACATAGCTCAGTGTAAAGTCATAGTAACCATAGTAACTGTGTGTCTAACACCAAGGGGAAAAGCCGAGGAATCACCTCGGTGAATCCCACTCGATGTTATCATCAAGGTGAACGTAAGAGGATCCACCCTCGAGGTTCACACTTGAGGGGTTGCACGACAGAGCGGTAACGGAAGTGGTTAAGGAGGAAATCACCCTCGATGACCTCGACCGTATAGCAACACTACAGAGATCTCATCAGGAGTGATGTATGAGGTTCACCCTCGGCACTCGATAGTAACTCTGTAGTGTCGTACAACTAGGGGGGGTGATGTGCGGTGTCGGGGCCTAGACGTCGATCACGTTGATCGAGTCATCGAACATAAAGCGAAGCAACTAGGACAAGGTGGGGGTCACTGATGGATCACTAACCAACCTATACTAAGTAGTTTAGGATAAGCAGGTAAGGTATGAAAGCAGGTAACAACAACAGGCTATGCATCAGAGTAGGATCATACAGAAAGCAGTAGCAGTTCTAATGTAAGCATATGAGGAAATAAATGGGCGATATCGGAATGCTCAAGGGGGGTTTGCTTGCCTGGTTGCTTTGGCAAGAGAGAGGGGTCGTCAACTCCGTAGTCATACTGGGTAGCAGTGGCGTCGGTCTCGGTGACTAGCGAGAGAAGAGGGGGAAGAAACAATAAATATAATGCAAACAAATGCATGACGATGCATGACATGACAAAGCGTGATGCTAGGTGTGCCCTAACGCGGTACGAGGTGGTACCGGTGAAGGGGGGAAACATCCGAGAAATTATCCCCGGTGTTTCGCGTTTTTGGACAGACGAACCAGAGGGGGAAAGTTGCGTGTTCTTTATGCTAGGGATGTGTGGCGGACGAACGGGCTACGTATCCGGATTCGTCTCGTCGTTCTGAGCAACTTTCATGTACAAAGTTTTTCCAACCGAGCTACGGATTATTTTATATGATTTTTTAAAGATTAAAGCATAGTCTGAAATTATTTAAATTAACATAAAAGGAATTATGACATTTGCATGACGTCATCATGACGTCAGCAGTCAACAGAGTTGACCAAAGTCAACCCTGACGTGTGGGGCCGTTCTGTCATTGTCTAACAACTAATTAACAGTTTTAATTAACTAATCAAGTTAATTAGGTACTAAACATAGTTAATTAAGTTAATTAAATACATATTTATTTATTTATTTAACTAATTACTTATTTTTATTTTTATTTTTTTAAAATACATTTTTTTAAATGTTTTGGGGGTGGGCCCCACTGTCATAGGCCCAGGGGCCAGCAGACGTGTGGTTAGCGGGCGGAACGGTTGCGGGTGGTGCGTAGCCCGCCCGGGCGTGGGGCGAGGCCACCGGGCGGCAGGGAAGCCCGGCGAGGGGAAGGGGCGGCCAGAGGCGCGGCCCTGGGCGACGACGAGCGCAGACGCGGCCGGTGGGGGCGCGGGCGCTGCGGCGCGGGGTAGCGGGGAGCTAGGCGGCGACGCGAGCGGCAACAGCAACAAGGGGCGGCAGCGATGTTGGTGAGCACGGGAAAAGCGCGGCACAGGACGCAGCGGCGCTACGACCATGCGCGGGTGCACGCGCGCGAGGGACGGGAAGGAGGAGGACCGGGGTCCTCACCATCCGTTGGAGGGAAGGGGGGCGTCGAGGCGCGACGGCGACCGTTGAGGGGGAGGACGGGGACGATCCGGCGAGGGGGGAGGTCCGGCGATGGCGTGGTGCGTCGGTTGGCGGCGTCCTGGAGCCTGTGAGGGGGCTCCGAGCGGCGGCGGCGTTCCTGTGATGGGGGGTTCTGCGCGTCGAGGCGGTGGCGTCGTCGGGCGCCGCAGCTCGGGGCAGCGCCGGGGTGGGCACCGGCGGCAGGGCGTGAGGCGGCACGGTCGGCACTGAGGCGAGGTCACCATGCGACGGCACGTCCAGGTCAAGGGAGAGGGGGCGCCGCGGCGAGGTCTGGCGCGGTGGTGACGGTGGGCGGGGCGCGGGCGATGGTGAGCTGCGATGCGGCAACGGGGGAGCTCGATTCCGATCTTGATCGCGAGGAGCGAGGGAGAGAGAGATCGAGGGGGAGTGGGGGGTTATGCGGGTGGTGGGCTAGGGTTCGGAGTGGATCGGGAGGGGGGTTAAGGGGATGCGGCTGGGCCGACCAGCTGAGTTGGGTCGGTTGGCTCGGGTGGGCCGAAGCCCAAGGGGAGGCCAGGGGCTGTAGCCCCGTTTCTCTCCTTTTGTTTTTGTTTTAACTTTTTTTTTCAGCTTTTGCAATTTTCTTTTAGTCACTAATGACCTTGCAAAAATGTTGGTCCACCACCAATATTAACAATTGATTATTTGCCACAAGATGGACATTTTAGATTTCATGTCTGACAAAAAGAATTTTTGACTTTAGATTGGATTTGAATTTGAATGGTGATTTGTATCAAGTGAAGATTAGCAAGAGTAACCTAATGACATGGCACCATTAACAGGTGATTACTGTAGCATGACACTGGGGGCGTTACATGCTTGCATTCGGTGTTGATTAATTTTAACGCATGTTCATGACTATTGTCGATCTCAAGCTGGTCGCTTCCTAGTCTTTTTCTAGCCTTCTCCTGTACTAAGCGGGAATACTGCTTATGCATCCAACTCCATAAACCCCAAAGTTATTCCATATGAGCTCACCATACCTACCTATATACGGTATCTACCTGTCGTTCGAAGTAAATTTGTATGTGCCAAACTCTAAACCTTCAAATAAATATCCTGTTTTGTATGCTCAAATAGCTCATGTATCAACTAGGGCTGTCCGTATCTTCCATGTTAGGCAGGCTATTCTCAAGAGGAGTGGACTCCGCTCCTCACTCAAGAGAAAGTGGCTGGTCACCGGGATGCCCAGTCCCATGCTTTATGCAAATCAAATCAAAATAATTGCAAACAAACTCCCCCTGGGACTCTTGTTAGTTGGAGGCACTCGTTGTTTCGAGCAAGCCATGGATTGATGCTTGTTGGTGGAGGGGGAGTATAAACTTTATCATTCTGTTTGGGAACCGCCTATAATGTGTGTAGCATGGAAGATATCGCCATCTCTTGGTTGTTATGTTGACAATGAAAGTATACCGCTCAAAATATTATTCACCTCTATTTCAAAACCGAGCTCTGGCACCTCTACAAATCCCTGTTCCCTCTGCGAAGGGCCTATCTATTTACTTTCATGTTGAGTCATCATCCTCTTATTAAAAAGCACCAGTTGGAGAGCACGCTGTCATTTGCATTCATTACTGTTAGTTTACATTGAGTATGACTTGACTGGATCTCTTTTACCATGAATTACAATGTCTAGTGAGTCCTTGGTCTTTAAAGGTGCTCTGCATTTATGTTTTGCGGTCTCAGAAAGGGCTAGCGAGATACCATCTTGTTATATCATATTATGATTGTTTTGAGAAAGTGTTGTCATCCGAGATTTACTATTATTGCTCGCTAGTTGATTATGCCATTGATATGAGTAAACATGAGACCTATGTGTTATTGTGAATATGGTTAGTTCATAATCTTTGCTAAAAACTTGAATGCCGGCTTTACATATTTACAACAACAAGAGCAAACAGAGTTTGTAAAAGTTTTTCTTTATCACTTTCAGTTTGTCAACTGAATTGCTTGAGGACAAGCAAAGGTTTAAGCTTGGGGGAGTTGATACATCTCCGTCGTATCTACTTTTCCAAACACTTTTGCCCTTGTTTTGGACTCTAACTTGCATGATTTGAATGAAACTAACCCAGACTGATGTTGTTTTCAACAGAATTGCCATGGTGTTATTTATGTGAAGAAACAAAAGTTCTCGGAATGACCTGAAACATCACAGAACGTCTATTTGGAAATAATAAAAAATCCTTGCAGAAGATGAAGACCAAGGGGCCCACACCCTAGCCACGAGGGTGGGGGCGCGCCCCCTACCTCGTGGGCCCCCTGGAGCTCCTCCGACCTCAACTCCAACTCTATATATTTGCTTTTAGGGAGAAAAAAACCAGGGAGAAGGATTCATCGCGTTTTACGATACAGAGCCGCCGCCAAGCCCTAAAACCTCTCAGGAGGGTTGATCTGGAGTCCATTCGGGGCTCCAGAGAGGGGAATCCATCACCGTCGTCATCAACAACCATCCTCCATCACCAATTTCATGATGCTCACCTCCGTGCATGAGTAATTCCATCGCAGGCTTGCTGGACGGTGATGGGTTGGATGAGATTTATCATGTAATCGAGTTAGTTTTGTTAGGGTTTGATCCCTAGTATCCACTATGTTCTGAGATTGATGTTGCTATGACTTTGCTATGCATAATGCTTGTCACTAGGGCCCGGGTGCCATGAATTCAGATCTGAACCTATTATGTTTTCATCAATATATGAGAGTTCTTGATCCTAGCTTGCAAGTCTATAGTCACCTACTATGTGTTATGATCCGGCAACCCCGAAGTGACAATAATCGGGACCACTCCCGGTGATGACCGTAGTTTGAGGAGTTCATGTATTCATTATGTGTTAATACTTTGGTCCGATACTCTATTAAAAGGAGGCCTTAATATCCCTTAGTTTCCGCTAGGACCCCGTTGCCGGAGGGTAGGACAAAAGATGTCATGCAAGTTCTTTTCCATAAGCATGTATGACTATATTTGGAATACATGCCTACATTACATTGATGAATTGGAGCTAGTTCTGTGTCACCCTAGGATATGACTGTTACATGATGAACCGCATCCGGCATAATTCTCTATCACCGATCCATTGCCTACGAGCTTTCCATATATTGTTCTTCGCTTATTTACTTTTCCGTTGCTATTGCTATCATCACTACAAAATCCCAAAAACATTGCTTTTGCTATCATTACCTTTTGCTACCATTACCACTACTATCATATTACTTTGCTACTAAACACTTTGTTGCAGATATTAAGTTTCCAGGTGTGGTTGAATTGACAAGTCAGCTGCTAAAACTTGAGAATATTAATTCTTTGGCTCCCCTTGTGTCGAATCAATAAATTTGGGTTGAATATTCTACCCTCGAAAACTGTTGCGATCCCCTATACTTGTGGGTTATCATTGAGCCTGTTGAAACAGGAGATTGTTGCAATAGGACTTACGACTTAGTGCATCAACCATGACATTGGCTTTGCCTGGGGTGTAAGTAATTCCTAAGTCGTAATACGAGATCAACTCCAACCAACGTCTTTGCCTAAGGTTCAAATCTGGTTGGGTGAAGATATACTTGACACTCTGGTGATTGGTGTAAATCTCACAACGCTTACCAAGAAGGTAATGTCACCATGTCTTAAGCGCATAGACTATGGCTGCAAGCTCTAGATGTGTAGGATAGTTCTCCTCATGTGGATGCAACTGTCGAGATGCATAGGCAATCACATGATGATCTTGCATAAGGATGCAACCTAGTCCCTGTCGTGAGGCATCACAATAGATAACAAAGTCCTTAGTGAAATCCGGTGGCACAAGTATGGGAGAATAAGTCAGGTGTCTTTTCAGTTCCTGGAAATTGTGCTCACACTATGGGGACAACTCAAACTTTTTATCTTTCTTGAGAAGTTCCATGAGAGGTTTGGCCATTTTGGAGAAGTTCTCAACAAAGTGGCGACAGTAACTTGCTAGACCAAGGAAACTACTACCTTGCTTATCTGACTCAGGTGGAGTCCAATAAAGGACGACCTGCACTCTCTTGGGGTTGATAGCAATGCCCTTACCAGATATCACGTGGCTTAAATAGGTCACTTCTGGCAACCAAAATTTGCACTTGGAGAACTTGTCATAAAGGCGGTGCTCTCTGAGTTTCTCTAACACAAGTCTGAGATGTTCGACATGCTCTTCCTTGTTCTTCGAGTAAATAAGAATATCGTCGAGGTAAACCACAACGAACTTATCTAAGTACGCCATGAAGATCGAGTTCATCAAGCGGGAGAATGTGGCTGGAGCATTGGTTAGACCGAAGGACATAACGGTGTACTCGTACTACCCATAACGAGTGAGAAAAGACTTCTTAGGAATGTCCCCGTTTCTGATCTTGATTTGGTGGTAGCCTAACCTCAAATCCATCTTGGAAAAGACTGAGGATCTAGCGAGCTGATCATACAGGTCGTTGATCCTGGGGAGTGGATACTTGTTCTTTATCGTGACCAAATTAACGAGATGGTAATATACAACCATCCGATCCGTACCATCCTTTTTCTTGATGAAGAGGACAGGACAAGCCCAAGGAGAAGAACTAGGATGGATGAAACCCTTTTGCAAGGATTCATCAAGTTGTTTCTTAATCTCAGCTAGTTCTAAGGGTGCCATGATACGTCTCCAACGTATCTACTTTTCCTAATGCTTTTCCTATTTTTTTGGACTCTAATTTGCATGATTTGAATGAAACTAACCTCGGACTGACGCTATTTTCAGCAGAACTACCATGGTGTTGTTTTTGTGTAGAAATAAAAGTTCTCGAAATGCAACGAAACTTTGCGAGGATTTTTTTATACAATGAAAGAGAATTTCTAGAGCCAAGAGACACCTAAGGGGGGCACCTGGGTGGGCACAACCCAGCAGGGCGCGCCTGCCCCCCTCCCCCAAGGGCGCCTAGGTGGGTTGTCCCCACCTGGTGGTCCCGCAGACCCTGAAACCTATGCTATAAAATCCTATTTTTCCAAAAAAAATCAGGGAAAAAGAATTACCGTGATCCACGAGATGGAGCCGCAGTCACCTCCTGTTCTTCATCAGGAGGCCAGATCTGGAGTGTGTTTGGGGCTCCGGAGAGGGGGATTTTCATTCTTCGTCACCACCAACCCTTCTCCATCGCCATTTCAATGATGCTCCCCACCGGGAGTGAGTAATTCCTTCATAGGCTTGCTGGTCGGTAAGGAGTTGGATGAGATTCATCATCTAATCTAGTTAGTTTTGTTAGGGCTTGATCCCTAGTATCCACTATGTTCTGAGATTGATGTTGCTATGACTTTGCCATGCTTAATGGTTGTCACTTTGGGCCCGGGTGCCATGATTTCAGATCTAAACCATTTATGTTATCACCATTATATCCATATTCTAGATCCGATGTTGCAAGTTATAGTCACCTACTACGTGTTATGATCCGGCAACCCCGGAGTGACAATAGTCGGGACCACTCCCGGTGATGATCGTAGTTTGAGGAGTTCATGTATTCACCATGTGTTAATGCTTTGTTCCGGTTCTCTATTAAAAGGAGGCCTTAATATCATTTAGTTTCCAATTGGACCCCGTTGCCACGGGATGGTAGGACAAAAGATGTCATGCAAGTTCTTTTCATAAGCATGTATGCCTATTTACGAATACATGCCTACATTATAATTATGAACTGGAGCTAGTGTCGTATCGCCCTAGGTTATGACTGTCACATGGTGAATATCATCCAAAAAATCGCCGGTCCAATGCCTATGAATTTATATCATATTGTTTCTGCTAAGTTACTACTGCTATCGTTAATGTTGCACTTGCTACAAAATTATTGCTATCACTATTGTCGTTACTATTGCTGTTGTCACTACTATCAAAACTATCATATTACTGTGCTATTGATCACGTTGCTGCAGATAATTAATCTCCAGGTATGGTTGAATTGACAACTTAGCTGCTAATACTTGCAAATATTCTTTGGCTCCCCTTATGTCAAATCTATAAATTTTGGTTGAATACTCTACCCCCGAAAACTGTTGCGATCCCCTATAATTGTGGGTTATCAAGCCATCTTGTAAGGACTCTTAGAAATTGGGGCGGTTCCTGGGATAAGATCTATGACAAACTATACATCTCTGTCAGGTGGAATGCCTGGCAGTTCCTCTGGAAAGACATCCGGAAAGTCACGGACTGCCGGGATATCTTTAAGGTCTATGAGAAGGCTGGCATTAAGGGAATAGAGTTGACACTTTGCAACTCTAGTTTAAACAGTGACTATCTTGCCAGATGGGTGTGTGATACGTCACCAACGTATCTATGATTTTTTATTGTTCCATGCTATTATATTATCTGTTTTGGATGTTTAATGGGCTTTAATATGCACTCTTATATTATTTTTGTGACTACCTATTAACCGGAGGCCCAATGCCAGTTTCTGTTTTTTTGCCTATTTTAGTGTTTCGCAGAAAAGGAATATCAAACGGAACGAAACCTTCGCGAGGATCTTTCTTGGAACAAACGCAAACCAGGAGACTTGGAGTGGAAGTCTGGAACTCCGTGAAGCTTCCACGAGGCAGGAGGGCGCGCCCAGGGGGGTAGGCGCGCCCCACCCTTGTGGCCCCATAGAGCTCCACCGACGTACTTCTTTCACCTATATATACTCTTATACCCTAAAAACATCAGGGGGAGCCACGAAACCACTTTTCCACCGCCGCAACCTTTTGTACCCGTGAGATCCCATCTGGGGCCTTTTCCGGCGATCTGCCGGAGGGGGATTCGATCACGAAGGGCTTCTACATCAACACCATAGCCTCTCCGATGATGTGTGAGTAGTTTACCACAGACCTTTGGGTCCAAAGTTATTAGCTAGATGGATTCTTCTCTCTCTTCGGTTCTCAATACAAAGTTCCCCTCGATGTTCTAGGAGATCTATTCGATGTAATACTTTTTGCGGTGTGTTTGCCGAGATCCGATGAATTGTGGATTTATGATCAAGTTTATCTATGAACAATATTTGGTTCTTCTCTGAATTCTTATATGCATGATTTGATATCTTTGCAAGTCTCTTCGAATTGTCATTTTAGTTTGGCCTACTAGATTGATCTTTCTTGCAATGGGAGAAGTGCTTAGCTTTGGGTTCAATCTTGCGGTATCCTTTCCCAGTGACAGTAGGGGCAGCAAGGCACGTATTGTATTGTTGCCATCGAGCATAAAAAGATGGGATTTATACCATATTGCTTGAGTTTATCCCTCTACATCATGTCGTCTTGCCTAAAGCATTACTCTGTTCTTATGAACTTAATACTCTAGATGCATGCTGGATAGCGGTCGATGTGTGGAGTAATAGTAGCAGATGCAGAATCGTTTCGGTCTACTTAACACGGATGTGAAGCCTATATTTCATAATCATTGCCTAGATATTCTCATAACTATGTGCTCTTCTATCAATTGCTCGGCAGTAATTTGTTCACCCACTGTAATACTTGCTATCATGAGAGAAGCCACTAGTGAAACCTATGGCCCCCGGGTCTCTTCCTTATTATATTGCATCTCTTTATTTACAATGCATATCGTTTACTATTTTTCAATGTGTACTTTCCAATATATACAACAAAGATACCAAAAATATTAATCTTATTATCTTTATCAGATCTCACTTTCGTAAGTGACTATGAAGGGATTGACAACCCCTTTATCGCATTGGTTGCGAGGTTCTTGATTGTTTGTGCAGGTACTAGGTGACTTGCGTGTTATCTCATACTGGATTGATACCTTGGTTTTGAAAAAACTGAGGGAAATACTTACGCTACTTGGTTGCATCACCCTTTCCTCTTCAAGGGAAAACCAACGCATGCTCAAGAGGTAGCAAGAAGGATTTCTGGCGCCGTTGTCGGGGAGATCTACGCTCAAGTCAAGACATACCAAGTACCCGTCATAAACTCTTCTCCCTCGCATTACATTATTTGCCACTTGCCTCTTGTTTTCCTCTCCCCCACTTCTAAAACGATTTTTGAAAACCTTTGCCTTTCCTTCGCCCTTCTTCCGTTCGTCCTTCTGTTTGCTCGTGTTACCATGTGCCTTCTATTAGCTTGCATCTTCGCTTGCTAAATATCTATTGTTATGAATCCTCACCATCTTGCTAATATTTAAAAAAAATCCAATTATGATGAACCAATTGCTAGTGAGTTGAGTGCACTAGATTATCTTTATGAGGTTTTGCTTGAAATTCGCGAATCTGAAAATTGTGATGAAGTGTTGAAAGAAGAAAATTATAAAGTGATTCACAATAGATCTTTGAATAAAAAGCATGATTGCAATGATGTTATTATAAATTCTATTAACATCAATTGTGCTAATAATATGCAAAACCCTAAGCTTGGGGATGCTAGTTTTGCTATGACTACTATTTATTGCAATGATCATGATTGGGGTGATTCTTCTTTTGATCTTGAAAATTTATTTAAGCCCCATGATGAATATGAGATTGATAATAGTGTTTGCAATATTATTGAAAGAGGGTTTGGAAGAGTGTCAACTTTAGATCCCACATATTTGAAGAATGTTCAATCTTATTTATTTTTTCATAAAAGTGGGTTTGGAGTGGTCATGACTTTAGTTAATGTTAATCCCACTACTATAGAAGAGTATCAACTTTGCATGCATGTGGATCGTGTTAAAAATATTTTATGTGATAGCTATTTTGTTGAATTTGCTTATGATCCCACATGTAATTATTATGAGAGAGGAAAATATGATTGTAGAAATTTTCATGTTACTAAATTACCTCTCGTTACGTTGAGATTGCTATTGTTTCTTTCCGCTTCCTTGCATATGCTAGTTTTTGCTTGCTATGATAATTTGTTTGCCTATAAGATGCCTATGCATAGGAAGTATGTTAGACTTAGATGTGTTTGTCACGTGTTTCATGATGCTCTCTTTGTGCTTCAATTCTTGTCTTTCATGTGAGCATCATTAAAATTATTAATGCCTAGCTAGGGGCGTTAAACGATAGCGCTTGTTGGGAGGCAACCCAATTTTATTTTTGTTCTTTAATTTTTTTCCTGTTTAGTAATAAATAATTTATCTAGCCTCTGTTATGATTGTGTTTTTTATGTTTTAATTAGTGTTTGTGCCAAGTAAAGCCTTTAGGATCTTCTTGGGTGATTGTTGTTTGATCTTGCTGATAAAAACAGAAAGTATGCGCTCACGGAAATAATTTTCATTTTTTACAAGAGAGCGATAAAATAACAATTCCAACTGAAGTAGATCAATATACAAATTATTTAGGTCTTTATAATTGTTCAGAAATTTTGGAGTTACAGAATTATTCGAAACCTCCAGATTGCTACAGACTGTTCTGTTTTGATAGATTCTATTTTTCATGTGTTGTTTGCTTATTTTGATGAAACTATGGCTAGTATCGGGGGGTATGGACCATAGAGAAGTTGGAATACAGTAGGTTTAACACCAATATAAATAAAGAATGAGTTAATTACAATACATTAAAGTGGTAGTTCATTTTCTTATACTAACGGAGCTCATGAGATTTTCTGTAGAGTTTTGTGTTGTGAAGTTTTCAAGTTTTTGGGTAAAGATTTGATGGATTTTGGAACAAGGAGTGGCAAGAGCCTAAGATTGGGGATGCCCAAGGCACCCCAAGGTAAAATTCAAGGACAACCAAAAGCCTAAGCTTGGGATGCCCCGGAAGGCATCCCCTCTTTCGTCTTCATCTATCGGTAGCTTTGGTTGAGGCTATATTTTTATTCACCACATGATATGTGTTTTGCTTGGAGAGTCTTGTATGATTTGAGTCTTTGATTATTAGCTTACCACAATCATCCTTGCTGTACACACCTTTTGGGAGAGACACACATGTATCGGAATTTATTAGAATACTCTATGTGCTTCACTTATATCTTTTGAGCTAGATAATTTTGCTCTAGTGCTTCACTTATATATTTTTAGAGCATGGTGGTGGCTTTATTTTATAGAAATTATTGATCTCTCATGCTTCACTTATATTATTTTGAGATTCTTTTAGAACATCATGGTAATTTTCTTTGGTTATAAAATTAGTCCTAATATGATGGGCATCCAAGATAGGTATAATAAAAACTTTCAAATAGAGTGCATTAAGCATTATGAGAAGTTTGATACTTGATAATTGTTTTGAGATATAAATATGGTGATATTAGAGTCGTGCTAATTGATTAATTGTGAAATTGAGAAATACTTGTGTTGAGGTTTGCATGTCCTGTAGCATGCACGTATGGTAACCGTTGTGTGACAAATTTGAAGCATGAGGTGTTTTTTGATTGCCTTCCTTATGAGTGGTGGTCAGGGACGAGCGATGGTCATTTCCTACCAATCTATCCCTCTAGGAGCATGCGCGTAGTGCTTGGTTTTGATGACTTGTAGATTTTTGCAATAAGTATGTGAGTTCTTTATGACTAACATTGAGTTCATGGATTATACGCACTCTCACCCTCCCACCATTGCTAGCCTCTATTGTACCACGCAACTTTCGCCGGTACCATAAGCCCATCATTTGCCTTCCTGAAAACAGCCACCATACCTAACTATTATGACATTTCCATAGGCATTCTGAGATATATTGGCATGCAACTTTCCACCGTTCCATTTATTATGACACGCTTCATCATAGTCATATTGCTTTGCATGATCATGTAGTTGACATCGTATTTGTGGCATGGCCACCTTTCATAATTTTTATACATGTCACTCTTGATTCATTGCACATCCCGGTACACCGCCGGAGGCATTCACATAGAGTCATATTTTGTTCTAAGTATCGAGTTGTAATTCTTGAGTTGTAAGTAAATAAAAGTGTGATGATCTTCATTATTAGAGCATTGTCCCATGTGAGGAAAGGATGATAGAGACTATGATTCCCCCACAAGTCGGGATGAGACTCCGGACGAAAAAGAAAAAGAAAAAAAGAGGCCAAAAAAGGAGAAGGCCCAAACAAACAAAAATAATAAATGAGAGAAAAAGAGAGAAGGGGCAATGTTACTATCCTTTTTCCACACTTGTGCTTCAAAGTAGCACCATGATCTTCATGATAGAGAGTCTCTTATGTTGTCACTTTCATATACTAGTGGGAATTGTTCATTATAGAACTTGGCTTCTATATTCCAATGATGGGCTTCCTCAAATTGCCCCGGGTCTTCGTGAGCAAGCAAGTTGGATGCACACCCACTTAGTTTCTTTTGTTGAGCTTTCATACACTTATAGCTCTATTGCATCCGTTGCATGGCAATCCCTACTCACTCACATTGATATCTATTGATGGGCCATAGCCCATTGACACGCCTAGTTGATGTGAGACTATGTTCCTCCTTTTTGTCTTCTCCACAACCACCATTCTATTCCACCCATAGTGCTATGTCCATGGCTCGCGCTCATATATTGCGTAAAAGTTGAAAAAGTTTGAAAAGGCTAAGTATGAAACAATTGCTTGGCTTGTCATCGGGGTTGTGCATGATGGGAGCATTTTGTGTGACGGAGATGAAGCATGGCCAAACTATATGATTTTGTAGGGATGAGCTTCCTTTAGCTATGTTATTTTGAGAAGACATAATTGCTTGGTTAGTATGCTTGAAGCATTATTGTTTTTATGTCAATACTAAACTATTGTCTTGAATCTTTTGGATCTGAACATTCATGCCACAATAAAGGAAATTACATTGAAAATTATGTTAGGTAGCATTCCAGATCAAAAATTCTGTTTTTATCATTTACCTACTCAAGGACGAGCAATAATTAAGCTTGGGAATGCTTGATACGTCTCAAACCTATCTATAATTTTTTATTGTTCCATGCTATTATATTATCTATTTTGGATGTTTAATGGGCTTTAATATGCATTTTTATATTATTTTTGGGACTAACCTATTAACCGGAGGCCCAGTGCCAGTTTCTGTTTTTGCCTATTTTAGTGTTTCACAGAAAAGGAATATAAAACGGAATCCAAACGGAACGAAACCTTCACGAGGATCTTTCTTTGAACAAACGCAAACCAGGAGACTTGGAGTGGAAGTATGGAACTCTATGAAGCTTCCACAAGGCAGGAGGGCGCGCCCAGGGGGTAGACGCGCCCCCACCCTCGTGGGCCGCACGGAGCTCCACCGACATACTTCTTTCACCTATATATACTCTTATACCCCAAAAACATCAGGGGGAGCCACAAAACCACTTTTCCACCGCCGCAACCTTCTGTACCCGTGAGATCCCATATGGGGCCATTTCCGGCGATTTGCCGGAGGGGGATTCGATCACAAAGGGCTTCTACATCAACACCATAGCCTCTCCGATGATGTGTGAGTAGTTTACCATAGACCTTCGGGTCCATAGTTATTAGCTAGATGGCTTCTTCTCTCTCTTTGGTTCTCAATACAAAGTTCCGCTCGATGTTCTTGGAGTTCTATTCGATGTAATACTTTTTGCGATGTGTTTGCCGAGATCCGATGAATTGTGGATTTATGTTTATCTATGAACAATATTTGGTTCTTCTCTGAATTCTTCTATGCATGATTTGATATCTCTGCAAGTCTCTTTGAATTACCGATTTAGTTTGGCCTACTAGATTGATCTTTCTTGAAATGGGAGAAGTGCTTAGCTTTGGGTTCAATCTTGCGGTGTCCATTCCCAGTGACAGTAGGGACGGCAAGGCACGTATTGTATTGTTGCCATCGAGGATAAAAAGATGGGGTTTATATCATGTTGCTTGAGTTTATCCCTCTACATCATGTCATCTTGCCTAAAGCATTACTCCGTTCTTATGAACTTAATACTCTAGACGCATGCTGGATAGCGGTCGATGTGTGGAGTAATAGTAGTAGATGCAAAATCGTTTTGGTATACCTAACACGGACGTGATGCCTATATTTCATAATCATTGCCTAGATATTCTCATAACTATGCGCTCTTCTATCAATTGCTTGGCAGTAATTTGTTCACCCACCGTAATACTTGCTATCATGAGAGAAGCCGCTAGTGAAACCTATGGCCCCCGGGTCTCTTCCTTATTATATTGCATCTCTTTATTTACAACACATCTAGTTTAGTATTTTGCAATCTTTACTTTCCAATCTATACAACAAAAATACCAAAAATATTTATCTTATTATCTTTATCAGATCTCACCACTGTAAGTGACGGTGAAGGGATTGACAACCCCTTTACCGCGTTGGTTGCGAGGTTCTTGATTGTTTGTACAGGTACTAGGTGACTTGCATGTTATCAGCTACTGGATTGATACCTTGGTTCTCAAAAACTCAGGGAAATACTTACGCTACTTTGCTGCATCACCCTTTCTTCTTCAAGGGAAAACCAACACATGCTCAAGAGGTAGCAAGAGGATTTCTGGTGCCATTGCTAGGGAGATCTACGCTCAAGTCAAGACATACCAAGTACCCATCATAAACTCTTCTCCCTCGCATTACATTATTTTCCATTTGCCTCGTTTTCCTCTCCCCCACTTCTAAAACGATTTTCGAAAACCTTTGCCTTTTCTTCGCCCTTCTTCCATTCGCCCTTCGGTTTGCTTGTGTTACCATGTGCCTTCTATTAGCTTGCATCTTCGCTTGCTAAATATCTATTGTCATGAATCCTCATCCTCTTGATAATCTTTTTAAAAGATCCAATTAGGATATAGCAATTGCTAGTGAGTTGAGTGCACTAGATTATCTTTATGAGGTTTTGCTTGAAATTCGTGAATCTGAAAATTGTGATGAAGTGTTGATAGAAGAAAATTATAAAGTGATTCACAATAGATCTTTTAATAAAAAGCATGATTGCAATGATGTTATTATAAATTCTATTAACGTCAATTGTGCTAATAATATGCAAAATCCTAAGCTTGGGGATGCTAGTTTTGCTATGACTACTATTTGTTGCAATGATCATGATTGGGGTGATTCTTCTTTTGATCTTGAAAATTTATTTAAGCCCCATGATGAATATGAGATTGATAATAGTGTTTGCAATATTATTGAAAGTGGGTTTGGAAGAGTGTCAATTTTAGATCCCACATATTTGGAGAATGTTCAATCTTATGATTTTTTTATAAAAGTGGGTTTGGAGAGGTCATGACTTTAGTTAATGTTAATCCCACTATTTTGGAAGAGTGTCAACTTTGCATGCATGTGGATCATGTTAAAAATATTTTATGTGATAGCTATTTTGTTGAATTTGCTTATGATCCCACATGTAATTATTATGAGAGAGGAAAATATGATTGTAGAAATTTTCATGTTACTAAATTACCTCTCGTTACATTGAGATTGCTATTGTTTCCTTCCGCTTCCTTGTATATGCTAGTTTTTGCTTGCTATGATAATTTGTTTGCCTATAAGATGCCTATGCATAGGAACTATGTTAGACTTAGATGTGTTTGTCACGCGTTTCATGCTGCTCTCTTTGTGCTTCAATTCTTGTCTTTCATGTGAGCATAGACCTAGCTCTGATGCCACTGTTGGGGAACGTAGTAATAATTCAAAATATTCCTACATGTCACCAAGATCAATCTAGGAGATGCTAGCAACGAGAGAGAGGGAGTGCATCTCCATACCCTTGAAGATCGCTAAGCGGAAGCATTGCAAGAACGCGGTTGATGGAGTCGTACTCGCGGCGATTCAAATCGTGGAAGATCCGATCAAGCGCCGAACGGACATCGCATCCACGTTCAACACACGTACAGCCTAGGGACGTCTCCTCCTTGATCCGGCAAGGGGAGAGGATATGTTGAGGGAGAACTCCGGCAGCACGACGGCGTGGTGGTGGTGGAGCTCGTGGTTCTCTGGCAGAGCTTCGCTAAGCACTACGGAGGAGGAGGAGGTGTCGGAGGAGGGAGGGGCTGTGCCAGGGAAGGGGTGCGGATGCCCTCCCACCCCCTCTATTTATTGGGTGAAGGGGCGAGGGGTTCGGCCCCCTAGATGCATCTAGAGGGGGGGGGGGCAGTTCTGGGAGTCTTGGACTAAGGGGTCCTCGGGGGTCCGGCCTGTTGGACATGGGCCGGACTATTGGGCCATGAAGATACCAGATAGAAGACTTTCTCTCGTGTCCGGAAAGGACTCTCCTTTGCCTGGATGGCAAGCTTGGAGTCTGGATATACTATTTCCTTTCTATGTAACCAACTTTCTATAACCCTAGTCCCCTCCGGTGTCTATATAAACCGGAGGGCTTAGTCCGTAGGAGGGCATACTCATAATCAGATAGGCTAGACTTCTAGGGTTTTAGCCATTCTGATCTCGTGGTAGATCAACTCTTGTAACCCCCATACTCATCAATATTAATCTAGCAGGATGTAGGGTTTTACCTCCATCGAGAGGGCCCGACTCTGGGTAAACATTGTGTCCCCTATCTCCTGTTACCATCAACCTCAGACGCACAGTTCGGGACCCCCTACCCGAGATCCACCGGTTTTGACACCGACATGGGTGCTTTCATTGAGAGTTCCACTGTGACTTCGAAGTTAGGGTTGATGGCTCGCCTTGTGATCCAGGACAACATCATCGCCGATGGAGCCCTGGCCTCAGGCCAAACCCTCTGGCTGGGTGGCTTTATCATGACCGTCTGTTCTGCTGGTGAGTCGTCGATGACTTCTCGGGTCATCAAAAACCGCCTCCGGATTGACTCCAAATACTCCAAACAGATGGATCCGACAGAATTATCGTCCTTGAACGAACTCCTGGATCGCATCGCAGCTTTGGGTCGCTACATACTATGGTCGGATTGGGCTTAAACCCGATCAGAGAGAAATCAAATCTCCGTCAATTACCCATCAGATAGCGGTAGTGGAGGAGCAAAACAACAACTCTCCCTCTATACTGAGGACGAACTATGTTCGGATCTCCGAGCTCGAAGAGCCGGATACCTACCCACAGAATGACACACCTTGTCCTCCGAACTTGGAATCAGACGGTAGACCTGAAAAATCGGTCGATCTCCCGGAGCCCGACCTATTAAGCTTGGAAGTTTCTCAGACTCCAGATCCGAAATTGGTTCAGGGTTCAGATTTAAATCCACCCACCCACCTAGATATACGCGATATCACATATCTACGGCAGCTATTGGGGATATTACTACTTGAGGTAAACCGGCCTTATGTAGTGGGTTGACTCTTTGAAGATTAGAAGCCCATGAAGAGGTAAAGATGATGGCGCTTTACGGAGGGCCCAAAGGCGGGTTACAGCCTGTAAATCTAAACTGGCCTAGTCATGTAACTTGTATAGTAAGATAGAGAGAGAGAGAGAGGACGAACCGGATACGTTTATGATCCGGCTTCGGGACTCTGTAGCCCGGCGGGTGTCAACCTATGTGTATAAAGGGACGACCCGGCCGCGGTTTAGAGACATAAAACAACAAATCGAGAGCCAGACAAAGCGGATTCACTCCCTGGCCTTCGAAACTCTAGCAATACCAATCACAACTAGACATGGGCTTTTACCTTCATCGAAGGGGCCGAACTAGTATAAACTCACGTGTCCCCTTGTACGGTTTAACCCCTTTAAGATAACCCGTTGTAATGGCTCCACGACTAAGTCCTTTCATGAGGACATCTGCCGTGACAAACCCACGACAGTTGGCGCCCACCGTGGGGCTATCGCACGATGGTTTTGAGTTCTTGAAGGGCAGCTTCGAGTGACTTAAGGGATACACTATGGGCTAGATGACGAAGGGTCGTCGCGGCAAGCTCTACATCGACAATAAAGGATGGGGTCCTGACGCCGATTCAATCGAATACGGGTACCGGGTCCCCTTTGGTGGGATTCACGTCTTCATCGGCAAGATCGGCGAACTGGCCCCCGAGCCAGACATCTGCACCGACATCATCGAAACGGCTTGGCGTGCAAGTTCTTCGCCGGTTCAGCCCGAGGAAAGGCATGTTTTCGTAGGTGTCATCCATGGATCAGGGTACGAGGATGGACCAGTGTTCGATGGAGAAACCGTAGTCTGCTCTGATGATGAATCTTCTGGAGAGACCGAATCGCTTTACCGGTTGCAGGACGGCCGGATTGAGGGAGGATCTGAGGGCAACAATATTTCGGATTCGCCCGGTCTACCAAACCGGGCCGCCATCTTCATGGCTGGCACACAATCGGTGCCTCATTCATCTACCGCTGCAGCAATGCTCTTCGGTTCAACGACGGCCACACCAGCAGGGGCAGGAAGCTCGGCGCCACCTCCGGCCCAAGTCTTGTCTGACTTGTTCGACGCTCTGGCAACATTGATGTCCGCGGAGGTGGACATAGCAACCAGGGATCAGCAGAATGCGGAGATTGTAAAAGTGAAAGATCAGATAGCCCAGGCTAAAGCGGACCTGGCAGCAGAGAATGCCAGGATGGCCACGGAGCGGGCCGAGTTGGAAGCACAGGCCTACCAGATTAGACTGGATCAGAATGCTTCAGAGGAATTCATGAGAATAAGGTATCAATCACGTCTCCCGTCGGTTTATGAGCCGCATAATCTTTTCAACACGCCAGGTGCAGGAGCTGGTAACCAACCCACGCTAAACCGAGCGGGGGCGCCGGGAGCAGGAGCGCCGGTTCAGCCACGCACGATGGACCTGCCTCGCCAGAACAACGTTGTGCCATCAACGCTGCCTGGGCATTATTCCAATCCGTTGTACAACATTGTGGTTGCCGCTTCACGCCTGGCGGCCCTCCCAACCGACGGCGAGTCACCGGTTGCAGTGGAAGCGCGTCGGGCCAGGGATCTCCTTCAAACAGCACTAAATCAACAGCAAGCATATTCACACAGTCGTGAGAGGATTCATTCCACTCCCCGTCCAAGCCGGAGTTATAGCAGACACGTGGAGGACGAACCGGCCGTGTCTAGTAGTGCACGTCGCCGAAATTCGCCACGAGGGAACAACCCAGCCGGGGAAGGCTCTAATGCGCAAGATGTTGTGGACCATGGCCGCGCATGTCGAGAGGCCGAGTTGACAGCTCGACACGGAGCACGGCAGCATACTCCGGTTCACCCCATGGCCTCCGTGGAGCCAAGGGTGATGTTTGGTTCCTTAGGGGTACCGTGTTTAACTCCTGCTTTGCGTAATGTAAGACTGCCCAAGGATTTCAAGGGACCTCGTAAGGTACCAAATTACACTGCCGATTTGTAGCCAGAGGCATGGGTGGAGAGCTATGAAATGGCAATGGAGATGTTAGATGTGGATGAGGCGGTGTGTGCTAAATATTTCACCATGATGTTGGAAGGAACAGCTCGCACTTGGTTGAAGAGCTTGCCGACCAACTCTGTTGGATCATGGGCCGAATGAAGCACCGGTTTATCTAGAACTTCAAGGATACGTGTAAGCAGCCAATGTCAATTGTAGATCTGGCCACTTGTGTCCAAGCGGAAGGGGAGTCCACGACCCATTGGGTCAAATGGGTCTCGGCGATTTTGCATTCATCAGATCGTATCAATGCAGACACCACAGTGTTAACATTAGAGGGCAATTGCCGTTTCAAACCGTTAAAATAGAAGTTGGGAAGGCTCAAACGTCACTGCAACGACATGTCAACACTCATGGCCGCTTTGGTTAAATATGCCGATTCAGATAATACCAAGGATCCGGATTCAGAGGAGGACAAATCGGAGAAAGGTAAGAAGAATGGCAATGCCAAAGGCCAACAACATAATCCGGTAGGACATGGAAATGCTAGTAAGCACAAGGCCGACAGTAGCTTGGACTTTGTCGCAAATACCAACGCATAGGAGAATGGCCAGCGCCGTAAAGGCAAGCAGCCCCAGAGGGGTGGAGGTCCAGGCAACAATTTGGAGCGTTTGTTAAATCAGCCATGTCTAAAGCACGGATCGAAGGAGAAACCGGCATCACATCTCTGGAAAGATTGTTATATCATGCGGGATTTCAAGAATTCCAATATGTTCCAATATGACAACGGCCCGCCCGGCGGTTCAGGAGGAGGTTTCCACGGGCCGGGTTACGGAGGTGGTGGTTCCGGTTCAGGGTTTCCAGGAAACCAAATCGGACACGTCAACTGTGACGCCCCCGATTCAATCGTACACTAATCATACACGCAAACGTGTACGATCAAGATCAGGGACTCACGGGAAGATATCACAACACAACTCTACAAATAAAATAAGTCATACAAGCATCATAATACAAGCCAGGGGCCTCGAGGGCTCGAATACAAGTGCTCGATCATAGACGAGTCAGCGGAAGCAACAATATCTGAGTACAGACATAAGTTAAACAAGTTTGCCTTAATAAGGCTAGCACAAACTGGGATACAGATCGAAAGAGGCGCAGGCCTCCTGCCTGGGATCCTCCTAACTACTCCTGGTCGTCGTCAGCGGGCTACACGTAGTAGTAGGCACCTCCAGTGTAGTAGGAATCATCGTCGGCGGTGGCGTCTGGCTCCAGGGCTCCAGCATCTGGTTGCGACAACCAGGTAGAAGGGAAAGGGGAAAAGAGGGAGAAAAGCAACCGTGAATACTCATCCAAAGTACTCGCAAGCAAGGAGCTACACTACATATGCATGGGTATATGTGTAAGGAGGCCATATCGGTGGACTGAACTGCAGAATGCCAGAATAAAAGGGGGATAGCTAGTCCTATCGAAGACTACGCTTCTGGTAGCCTCCGTCTCGCAGCACGTAGAAGAGAGTAGATTGAAGTCCTCCAAGTAGCATCTCCAAGTAGCATCTCCAAGTAGCATCTCCAGTAGCATCGCATAGCATAATCCTACCCGGCGATCCCCTCCTCATATCCCTGAGGGAGAGCGACCACCGGTTGTATCTGGCACTTGGAAGGGTGTGTTTTATTAAGTATCCGGTTCTAGTTGTCATAAGGTCAAGGTACAACTCCAAGTCGTCCTGTTACCGAAGATCACGGCTATTCGAATAGATTAACTTCCCTGCAGGGGTGCACCAACTTACCCAACACGCTTGATCCCATTTGGCCAGACACACTTTCCTGGGTCATGTCCGGCCGTGGAAGATCAACACGTCGCAGCCCCACCTAGGCACAACAGAGAGGTCAGCACGCCGGTCTAAACCTAAGCGCACAGGGGTCTGGGCCCATCGCCCTTAGCACACCTGCACGTTGCGTACGCGGCCAGTGAGCAGACCTAGCAACCTCCATTACAAAGGAAATTGCGTTAACACAGTCCAACCCGGCACGCGCCACTCAGTCGCTGACGTCAACAAGGCTTCGGCTGATACCACGACGCCGGGATACCCATAACTACTCCCGCGTAGATGGTTAGTGCGTATAGGCTTGTAGCCAACTCAGATCAAATACCAAGATCTCGTTAAGCATGTTAAATATCCGCGAACGCCGACCAGGGCCAAGCCCACCTGTCTCCTAGGTGGTCTCAACCTGCCTTGCCGCTCCGCCACAAAGTAACAGTCGGGGGCCGTCGGGAACCCAGGCCCACCTCTACCGGGATGGAGCCACCTGCCCCTTCAGCCCCCATCTCCGAACAGTATCACAGGTAATGTAACTGTGTAAAGTATATCGTATATGCCCGTGATCACCTCTCGAAGTGATCACGGCCCAGTAGTATAGCATGGCAGACGGACAAGAGTGTAGGGCCACTGATGGAACACTAGCATCCTATACTAAGCAGTAGGATAGCAGGTAATGGTAACAACAGTAGTAGCAAGGACAGGCTATGCATCAGGATAGGAATAACGGAAAGCAGTAACATGCTACACTACTCTAATGCAAGCAGTATAGAGAAAAGAGTAGGCGATATCTGGTGATCAAAGGGGGGGCTTGCCTGGTTGCTCTGGCAAGAGAGAGGGGTCGTCAACTCCGTAGTCGAACTGGGGCATCAGCATCGTCACGGGGTCTACCAAAGAGAAGAGGGGGGGGGGGGAGAAACAGTAAATACATAGCAAGCAAGTGCATAACAGGATAACAGGCAGAGCTAGACGTGTTCTAACGCGGTATGAGGTGATACCGGTGAAGGGGGAAACATCCAGGAAAATATCCCCGGTGTTTCGGGTTTTTGGACAGATGAACCAGAGGGAGAAAGTTGCGAGTTTGATATGTTAGGGGTGCGTGGCGGACGAACGGGCTGCGTATCCGGGTTCGTCTCGTCGTTCTGAGCAACTTTCATGTAGAAAGTATTTTCATCTGAGCTACGGTTTATTTTATATGATTTTCTAAAGTTTTAATCATTTTTATAATTTACTTAACTATTTAATTCTAACATTATCCAGAATAGTGCATGCTGACGTCATCATGACGTCAGCATGACGTCAGCACTCAACAGGGAGTTGACTGGGTCAATCTGACGTGTGGGTCCCGCATGTCATACTCAATTTACTCTAATTAGGATTTAACTAATCTAATCACAGTTTAAATAACTCACAATAGTTAATTAGGTTAACTAAACAAGATTAATTAAGTTAATTAATTCACTAATTAATTGATTATTTATTTATTAATTTTATTAATTCATTTTTATTTTATTTCCTTTTTCTTTTCTTCTTCTTTTTTAAACGTTCTGGGGCCGGGCCCCACATGTCTGTGGGGCCTAGAGGGTGCGGGCGTCGGGGCACAGCCCGAACAGGGGCGCACCCGACCGGGCATTGCGGGGCGGCGGTGTGGGGGTGAGGCCACCGGGCGCAACCGAGGCGGTCGGCACGCGTGCGGGCGCCGGGAATCGGCAGCGAGGGGCGGCGTCCAGGCGAAGGCCGCGACGCAGTGGGGGGAGGCGCATGAGGAGGCGATGGTGGCACGGTCACAGGTCACGAGCAGGGCGGTCGAGCGCCGTGGCCGCGGCCGTGGGCCAGCGAGGCCGTGCGCGGGAGCGACGGGGAGAGGCGCGCGGTGAGCGCGCAACGGGCGGGGCCGGAGTGCGTCGACCGCGGGCGGGGATGGTGGTGACCGGGGCGACACAGTGAGAGAGGGGGCGAAGGGGGACGGCGGCGCTCACTTGCGAACAGGGAAGGGGGGCGACGGGCCGCGTTGGCGTCGGCGAGGGAGAGGCGACGACGAGGTGGCGGAGCACAGCAGCGACGAGGCGGCGCCGGGGATGGGCGCCGGCGTCGCAGGCTCAGGGCGGCGCGGGATCTGGCCCCTCCC
Organism: Triticum aestivum; assembly: GCF_018294505.1. NCBI lineage: Eukaryota > Viridiplantae > Streptophyta > Magnoliopsida > Poales > Poaceae > Triticum > Triticum aestivum. Next base: position 73,402,940 of record NC_057797.1, read on the forward strand.
CGATCCAGTCGAGTAGGGGGGCGCCTAGGAGGAGGCAGGGGGTGGTGGTGCGGCGGTCCGGCGAGGTGGCCCCGGGCGGTGGCGACGGGCAGCGCTGCGGGTCGAACGACGGCGGCGGGCGCGGGTGCCTCGACCCAGATCGGGAGAAAGAGAGGGAGAGTGGGGAACAAGGAGGAGTGGGGTACTGTGTGTCGGTTAGGGTTTGGGCAGGGGTGTATAGGGAGCGGGGGTGGGCTGGCCGGTTGGCCGAATGGGCCAACCTGTTGGGTCGGCTGGCCCAGGGGTCCTTTTCCTTTTTTTTCTCTTTGGTAGTTTCTTTCTTTTAGTTATTTTCTTTTCTGTTTTTAAATCATTTTAAATTCCTTAGGCATTTTATAAAAATGGGTTTGTTGCACCATAATTACCTTTGTAATATTTAGTACAAACCAAACATTTGTATTTTAATGTTTGAAAACTTTTATTGTTTGACTTAAATTCAAATTTGAATTTGGATCGGTTCTAAACTAACGCGAGAATATCAACAATAATCGAGGTGACGTGGCATCATTACTAAAGGGTTACTGTAGCTTGATTGCCCAGGCGTCACATCAACCAAGGACACCAAGGCAACCAGGGAGGCTACAACCATCAGGGGAGTCAGCAGCAGCAGCAGCAGTCGGGTTATCAGAGCAATCCCAAGCAGCTGAACAATGGGCAATACCATGTCTTCACTACTAGTTTGTGCAAACGTGATCAGAAGCTTCACAAAAGGGCAGTCAACTCTGTTGAGCCGGCGGTACCGCAGTATTTACGCTGGTCTGAGCAACCTATTTTGTGGAGTAGAGATGATCACCCGCCCCGGGTTGATAATCCAGGTCATTTGGCCTTGGTGGTAGCCCCTCAAGTCGAGGGATACAAGTTCACTAAAGTGCTCATGGATGGGGGAATTAGTATCAATATTTTGTATTATGATACGTTCCACCGTATGGGGTTGACAGATAAGGATCTAAACCGTCAAATACGGTCTTTCATGGTGTGGTGCCTTGTAAGTCTGCGTATCCTGTTGGTAAGATAGCTTTGGAGGTAGCTTTTGGAGATGACTGCGATTCAAGGTCAGAAACTTTGACATTTGAGGTGGTAAAGATCAAAAGTCCGTACCATGCCTTGTTTGGGCGGCCGGTTTATGCTAATTTTATGGCAAGGCCTGTTGGGGAACATAGTAATTTCAAAATTTTCCTACGCACACGCAAGATCATGGTGATGCATAGCAACGAGAGGGGAGAGTGTAGTCTACGTACCCTCGTAGACCGACAGCGGAAGTGTTATGGCAACGCGGTTTATGTAGTCGAACGTCTTCACGGCCCGACCGATCAAGCACCGAAACTAAGGCACCTCCGAGTTCTAGCACACGTTCAGCTCGATGACGATCCACGGACTCCGATCCAGCAAAGTGTCGGGGAAGAGTTCCGTCAGCACGACGGCGTGGTGATGATCTTGATGTTCTACCGTCGCAGGGCTTCGCCTAAGCACCGCTACAATATTATCGAGGAGTATGGCGGAGTGGGGCACTGCACACGGCTAAGATAATGATCACGAAGATCAACTTGTGTGTCTAGAGGTGCCCCCCTGCCCCCGTGTATAAAGGAGCAAGAGGGGAGGAGGCCGGCCCTAGGAGGGGCACGCCAGGGGAGTAGGATTCCTACTCCTAGTTGGAGTAGGTTTCCTCCTTTCCTAGTCCAACTAGGAGAAGGGGGGGAAAGGGGGGAAGATGGGAAGGAAGGAAGAGAGGGGCCGCGCCCCAAACCCCTTGTCCAATTCGGACTGGGCTTGGGAGGGGCGCGCGCCACCTCCTGGTTCTTCCCACTAAGGCCCATTAAGGCCCATTGCTTCTTCCTCGTATTCCCGTAACTCCCCGGTACCTCTGAAAATACCCGAATCACTCGGAACCTTTTCGATGTCCGAATATAGTCGTCCAATATATTGATCTTTACGTCTCGACCATTTCGAGACTCCTCGTCATGTCCCCGATCTCATCCGGGACTCCAAACTCCTTCGGTACATCAAAAACTTATAAACTCATAATATAACTATCATTGAAACCTTAAACGTGCCGACCCTACGGGTTCGAGAACAATGTACACATGACTGAGACACGTCTCCGGTCAATAACCAATAGCGGAACCTGGATGCTCATATTGTCTCCTACATATTCTACGAAAATCTTTATCAGTCAGACCGCATAACAACATACGGTGTTACATTTGTCATCGGTATGTTACTTGCCCGAGATTCGATCGTCGGTATCTTAATACCTAGTTTAATCTCGTTACTGGCAAGTCTCTTTACTCGTTCCGTAATACATCATCTCACAACTAACTCATTAGTTGCAATGCTTGCAAGGCTTATGTGATGTGCATTACCGAGAGGGCCCAGAGATACCTCTCCGACAATCGGAGTGACAAATCCTAATCTCGAAATATGCCAACCCAACATGTACCTTTGGAGACACCTGTAGAGCATCCTTTATAATCACCCAGTTACGTTGTGACGTTTGGTAGCACACAAAGTGTTCCTCCGGCAAACGGGAGTTGCATAATCTCATAGTCATAGGAACATATATAAGTCATGAAGAAAGCAATAGCAACATACTAAATGATTGGGTGCTAAGCTAATGGAATGGGTCATGTCAATCACATCATTCTTCTAATGATGTGATCCTGTTAATCAAATAACAACTCTTTTGTTCATGGTTAGGAAACATAACCATCTTCGATTAACAAGCTAGTCAAGTAGAGGCATACTAGTGACACTCTGTTTGTCTATGTATTCACACATGTACTATGTTTCCGGTTAATACAATTCTAGCATGAATAATAAACATTTATCATGATATAAGGAAATAAATAATAACTTTATTATTGCCTCTAGGGCATATTTCCTTCAGTCTCCCACTTGCACTAGAGTCAATAATCTAGTTCGCATCGCCATGTGATTCAACATTAATAGTTCACATCACCGTGTGATTAACACCCATAGTTCACATCGTCATGTGACCTATACCCAAAGGGTTTACTAAAGTCAGTAATCTAGTTCACATCGTTTATGTGATTAACACCCAAAGAGTACTAAGGTGTGATCATGTTTTGCTTGTGAGATTATTTTAGTCAACGGGTCTATCACATACAGATCTGTAAGTATTTTGCGAATTCTATGTCTACAATGCTCTGCACGGAGCTACTCTAGCTAATTGCTCCCACTTTCAATATGTATCTAGATCGAGACTTAGAGTCATCCAGATCTGTGTCAAAACTTGCATCGACGTAACTTTTTACGACGAACGTTTTTTCACCTCCATAATTGAGAAATATTTCCTAATTCCACTAAGGATAATATTGACCGCTGTCCAGTGATCTACTCTTAGATCACTATTGTACTCCCTTGCTTAACATAGTGTAGGGTATACAATAGATCTGGTACACAGCATGGCATACTTTATAGAACCTATGGCTGAGGCATAGGGAATCACTTTCATTCTCTTTCTAACTTCTACCGTGGTCGGGCTTTGAGTCTTACTCAATTTCACACCTTGTAACACAGCCAAGAACTCTTTCTTTGACTGTTCCATTTTTGAACTACTTCAAAATATTGTCAAGGTATGTACTCATTGAAAAAACTTATCAAGCATCTTGATCTATCTATATAGATCTTGATGCTTAATATGTAAGCAGCTTCACCGAGGTCTTTCTTTGAAAAAACTTCTTTCAAAACATTCCTTTATGCTTTGCAGAATAATTCTACATTATTTTCGATCAACAATATGTCATTCACATATACTTATCAGAAATGCTGTAGTGCTTCCACTCACTTTCTTGTAAATACAGGCTTCACGGCAAGTCTGTATAAAACTATATGCTTTGATCATCTCACCAAAGCGCATATTCCAACTCCGAGATGCTTGCACCAGTCCATAGATGGATCGCTGGAGGTTGCACATTTTGTTAACACCTTTAGGATTGACAAAACCTTCTGGTTGCATCATATACAATAAATCCATTAAGGAATGTAGTTTTGTTTATCCATTTGCCGGATTTCATAAAATGGGGCAATTGCTAACATGATTCGGACAGACTTAAGCATAGATACGAGTGAGAAACTCTCATCATAGTCAACACCTTGAACTTCTCGAAAACCTTTTGCGACAATTCTAGCTTTGTAGATAGTAACACTACTATCAGCGTCCGTCTTCCTCTTGAAGATCCATTTAATCTCAATGGCTCGCCGATCATTGGGCAATTCAATCAAAGTCCATACTTTTTCTCATACATGGATCTCATCTCAGATTTCATGGCCTCAAGCCATTTCGTGGAATCTGGGCTGATCATCGCTTCCTCATAGTTCGTAGGCTCGTCATGGTCAAGTAACATGACCTCCAGAACTGGATTACCGTACCACTCTGGTGCGGATCTCTCTCTGGTTTACCTACGAGGTTCGGTAGTAACTTGATCTGAAGTTACATGATCATCATCACTAGCTTCCTTACTAATTGGTCTAGTAGTCACAGGAACAGATTTCTGTGATGAACTACTTTCCAATAAGGGAGCAGGTACAGTTACCTCATCAAGTTCTACTTTCCTCCCACTCACTTCTTTCGAGAGAAACTCCTTCCCTAGAAAGGATCCATTCTCAGCAACGAATGTCTTGCCTTCGGATCTGTGATAGAAGGTGTACCCAACTTTCTCCTTTGGGTATCCTATGAAGACACATTTCTCCGATTTGGGTTTGAGCTTATCAGGATGAAACTTTTTCACATAAGCATCGCAACCCCAAACTTTAAGAAACGACAACTTTGGTTTCTTGTTAAACCATAGTTCATTTAGTGTCGTCTCAATGGATTTAGATGGTGCCCTATTTAACGTGAATGCAGCTGTCTCTAATGCATAACCCCAAAACAATAGTGGTAAATCAGTAAGAAACATCATAGATTGCACTATATCCAATAAAGTACGGTTATGACGTTCGGACACACCATTATGCTATGGTGTTCCAGGTGGCATGAGTTTGTGAAACTATTACACATTGTTTTAATTGAAGACCGAAACTCGTAACTCAAATATTCGTCTCTGCGATTAGATCGTAGAAACTTTATTTTCTTGTCACGATAATTTTCCACTTCACTCTGAAATTCTTTGAACTTTTCAAATGTTTCAGACTTATATTTCATCAAGTAGATATACCCATATCTACTCAAATCATTTGTGAAGGTCAGAAAATAATGATACCCGCCGTGAGCCTTAACACTCATCGGATCGCATACATCAGTATGTATTATTTCCAATAAGTCAGTTGCTCGCTCCATTGTTCTGGAGAATGGAGTCTTAGTCATCTTGCCCATGAGGCATGGTTCGCAAGCATCAAGTGATTCATAATCAAGTGATTCCAAAAGTCCATCAGCATGGAGTTTCTTCATGCGCTTTACACCAATATGACCTAAACGACAGTGCCACAAATAAGTTGCACTATCATTATTAACTTTTCATATTTTGGCTTCAATATTATGAAAATGTGTATCACTACGATCGAGATCCAATGAACCATTTTCATTGGGTGTGTAACCATATAAGGTTTTATTCATGTAAACAGAACAACAATTGTTCTCCAACTTAAATGAATAACCGTATTGCAATAAACATGATCATATCATATTCATGCTCAACGCAAACACCAAATAACACTTATTTAGGTTCAACACTAATCCCGAAAGTATAGGGAGTGTGCGATGATGATCATATCAATCTTGGAACTACTTCCAACACACCTCGTCACCTCACCCTTAACTAGTCTTTGTTCATTCTGCAACTCCCGATTCAAGTTACTAATCATAGTAATTGAACTAGTATCAAATACTGAGGGGTTGCTATAAACACTAGTACACATCAATAACATGTATATCAAATATACTTATGTTCACTTTGCCATCCTTCTTATCAGCCAAATACTTGGGGCAGTTCCACTTCCAGTTACCAGTCCCTTTGCAGTAGAAGCACTTAGTCTCAGGCTTAGGATCAGACTTGAGCTTCTTCACTTGAGTAGCAACTTGCTTGCCGTTCTTCTTGAAGTTCCCCTTCTTCCCTTTGCCCTTTTCTTGAAACTAGTGGTCTTGTCAACCATCAACACTTGATGCTCTTTCTTGATTTCTACCTTCATCGATTTCATCATCATGAAAAGCTCGGGAGTCGTTTTCGTTATCCCTTGCATACTATAGTTCATCACGAAGTTCTACTAACTTGGTGATGGTGACTAGAGAATTCTGTCAATCACTATCTTATCTGGAAGATTAACTCCCACTTGATTCAAGCGATTGTAGTATCCAGACAATCTGAGCACCTGCTCACTAGTTGAGCGATTCTCCTCCATCTTTTAGCTATAGAACTTGTTGGAAACTTCATATCTCTCAACTCAGGTATTTTCTTGAAATATTAACTTCAACTCCTGGAACATCTCATATGGTCCATGACGTTCAAAACGTCTTTGAAGTCCCGATTCTAAGTCGTTAAGCATGGTGCACTAAACTATCAAGTAGTCATCATATTGAGCTAGCCAAATGTTCATAACGTCTGCATCTGCTCCTACAATAGGTCTGTCACCTAGTGGTGCATCAAGGACATAATTCTTCTGTGAAGCAATGAGGATAAACCTCAGATCACGGATCCAATCCGCATCATTGCTACTAACATCTTTCAACACAATTTTCTCTAGGAACATATCAAAATAAACATATGAAAGCAACAACGCGAGCTATTGATCTACAACATAGATATGCTAATACTACCAGGACTAAGTTCATGATAAATTAAAGTTCAATTAATCATATTACTTAAGAACTCCCACTTAGATAGACATCCCTCTAATCCTCTAAGTGATCACGTGATCCAAATCAACTAAACCATGTCCGATCATCACGTGAGATGGAGTAGCTTCATTGGTGAACATCACTATGTTGATCATATCTACTATATGATTCACGCTCGACCTTTCGGTCTCCGTGTTCCGAGGCCATATCTGTATATGCTTGGCTCGTCAAGTATAACCTGAGTATTCCGCGTGTGCAACTGTTTTGCACCCGTTGTATTTGAACGTAGAGCCTATCACACCCGATCATCACGTGGTGTCTCAGCACGAAGAACTTTCGCAACGGTGCACACTCAGGGAGAACACTTCTTGATAATTAGCGAGAGATCATCTTAAAATGCTACCGACGAACTAAGCAAAATAAGATGTATAAAAGATAAACATCACATGCAATCAAAATATGTGACATGATATGGCCATCATCATCTTGTGCCTTTGATCTCTATCTCCAAAGTATCGTCATGATTTCCATCGTCACCGGCATGACACCATGATCTCCATCATCTTGATCTATATCAATGTTTCATTACATGGTCGTCTCGCCAACAATTGCTCTTGCAACTATTGATATCGCATAGCGATAAAGTAAAGCAATTATTTGGCGCTTGCATCTTATGCAATAGAGAGACAACCATAAGGATTTTGCCAGTTGCCGATAACTTCAACAAAACATGATGATCTCATAAAACAACTTATATCTCATCACGTCTTGACCATATCACATCACAACATGCCCTGCAAAAACAAGTTAGACGTCCCCTACTTTGTTGTTGCAAGTTTTACGTGGCTGCTACGGGCTTAGCAAGAACCAATCTTACCTACGCATCAAAACCACAACGATAGTTTGTCAAGTTGGTGTTGTTTTAACCTTCACAAGGACCGGGCGTAGCCACACTCGGTTCAACTAAAGTTGGAGAAACTGACACCCGCCAGCCACCTGTGTGCAAAGCACGTCGGTAGAACCAGTCTCGCGTAAGCGTACGCGTAATGTCGGTCCGGGCTGCTTCATCCAACAATACCGCCGAACCAAAGTATGAAATGCTGTAAGCAGTATGACTTATATCGCCCACAACTCACTTGTGTTCTACTCGTGCATATAACATCAACATATAAAACCTAGGCTCGGATGCCACTGTTGGGGAACGTAGTAATTTCAAAAATTTCTATGCACACGCAAGATCATGGTGATGCATAGCAACGAGAGGGGAGAGTGTAGTCTACATACCCTCGTACACTGACAGTGGTAGCGTGATGAAAATGCGGTTGATGTAGTTGAACGTCTTCACGGCCCGACCGATCAAGCACCGAAACTACGGCACCTCCGAGTTCTAGCACACGTTCAGCTCGATGACGATCCCTGGACTCCGATCCAGCAAAGTGTCAGGGAAGAGTTCCGTCAGCACGAGGGCATGGTGACGATCTTCATGTTCTACCGTCGCAGGGCTTCGCCTAAGCACCACTACAATATTATCGAGGAGTGTGGTGGAGGGGGCACCGCACACAGCTAAGAGAACGATCACGAAGATCAACTTGTGTGTCTAGAGGTGCCCCCTGCCCCCGTATATAAAGGAGCAAGGGGGGAGGAGGCCGGCCCTAGGAGGGGCGCGCCAGGGGAGTAGGATTCCTACTCCTAGTTGGAGTAGGTTTCCTCCTTTCCTAGTCCAACTAGGAGAAGGGGGGAAAGGGGGGAAGAGGGGAAGGAAGGGAGAGAGGGGCCGCGCCCCAAACCCCTTGTCCAATTCGGACTGGGCTTGGGAGGGGCGCGCGCCACCTCCTGGTTCTTCCCACTAAGGCCCATTAAGGCCCATTGCTTCTTCCTCGTATTCCCGTAACCCCCCGGTACCTCCGAAAATACCCGAATCACTCGGAACCTTTCCGATGTCCGAATATAGTCGTCCAATATATCGATCTTTACGTCTCAACCATTTCAAGACTCCTCGTCATGTCACCGATCTCATCCGGGACTCCGAACTCCTTTGGTACATCAAAAACTTATAAACTCATAATATAACTATCATCGAAAATTTAAGCGTGCGGACCCTACGGGTTCGAGAACAATGTAGACATGACTGAGACACGTCTCTGGTCAATAACCAATAGGGGAACCTGGATGCTCATATTGGCTCCTACATATTCTACGAAGATCTTTATCGGTCAGACCGCATAACAACATACGGTGTTCCCTTTGTCATCGGTATGTTACTTGCCCGAGATTCGATCGTCGGTATCTTAATACCTAGTTTAATCTCGTTACCGGCAAGTCTCTTTACTCGTTCTGTAATACATCATCTAACAACTAACTCATTAGTTGCAATGCTTGCAAGGCTTATGTGATGTGCATTATCGAGAGGGCCCAGAGATACCTCTCCGACAATCGGAGTGACAAATCCTAATCTCGAAATACGCCAACCCAACATGTACCTTTGGAGACACCTGTAGAGCTCCTTTATAATCACTCAGTTACATTGTGACATTTGGTAGCACACAAAGTGTTCCTCCGGCAAACGGGAGTTGCATAATCTCATAGTCATAGGAACATGTATAAGTCATGAAGAAAGCAATAGCAACATACTAAACGATTGGGTGCTAAGCTAATGGAATGGGTCATGTCAATCACATCATTCTTCTAATGATGTGATCCCGTTAATCAAATAACAACTCTTTTGTTCATGGTTAGGAAACATAACCATCTTCGATTAACGAGCTAGTCAAGTAGAGGCATACTAGTGACACTCTGTTTGTCTATGTATTCACACATGTACTATGTTTCCGGTTAATACAATTATAGCATGAATAATAAACATTTATCATGATATAAGGAAATAAATAATAACTTTATTATTGCCTCTAGGGCATATTTCCTTCAAGGCCATGTTATGTTTATCTACAGCTTAAAATGCCAGGTCATAAAGGGACTATCACAATACATGGAAGTAGATGGATTGCTTTGGAGTGCGAAGAAGGCGATGCGGCTTATGCAGAGTCGGTTTGTGCCACGGAGGAGTTAAAGTTCTATAAGGAGCAAGTTGATCCGGCAGACATGACCTCTTTAAAAAAGCCAACCACGGAACATGATCCAGCGTTGAAGTTCAAATCGGCTACAGACGTTAAAATGGTTGACTTTGTTCCTGGCGATTCATCCAAATAGTTCAGCATCGGCGCTAACCTTGATCCCAAATAGGAAAGCGCGCTCATCGAGTTCATCCGTGAGAATCGGGACACCTTTGCATGGAAACCTTCTGACATGTCAGGTGTACCAAGGGAACTCGCTGAGCACACACTCAACATTGATCCTAAGTTCAAACCGGTCCGACAGTTCCTCCGCCGTTTCAACGAAGAGAGACGCAAGGCTATAGGTGAAGAGGTAGCCCGTCTGTTGGCTGCTGGGTTTATTGTCGAAGTTTTTCATCCAGAGTGGTTAGCCAATCCGGTGCTGGTTCTGAAGAAAAACGACACTTGGCGCATGTGTGTGGACTACATGGATTTAAACAAAGCTTGCCCTGCAGACCCCTTTGCTCTCCCTCGCATTGATCAGATAATTGATGCTATGGCGGGTTGTGACCGTTTGTGTTTTCTGGATGCTTACTCTCGGTATCATCAGATCAAAATGGCGGTTAAGGACCAGGAGAAAACAACCTTCATAACTCCCTTTGGAGCCTTCTGCTATGTTTCTATGCCCTTTGGACTCAAGAGTGCCTAGGCCACTTACCAGCGATGTGTTCAGAATTGCCTACATAAACAAATTAGGCGCAATGTTCATGCGTATGTGGATGATATTGTGGTCAAATCCAGAAAGGAGGAGACATTGATAGATGATCTACGGGAAACCTTTGACAATCTCCGGGGTTACAAGATGATGCTCAATCTAGAGAAGTGCGTTTTTGGTGTCCCGACAGGCAAGCTCTTAGGTTTTCTGGTTTCAAACAGAGGCATTGAGGCTAATCCGGAAAAGATTGCAGCAATTACATCCTTGGCTAAACCGGCGTGTATTAACGATGTTCAACGTCTGGCCGGCCGGATTACAGCCTTGAGCCGGTTTATCAGCCGCCTTGGAGAAAAGGCCATCCCTTTATATCAGATGCTCAAGAAAACAGATGACTTTGTCTGGAGTGAGGCAGCGGATAAAGCGTTCGAGGATCTGAAGAGGAAGCTAGTTGAACCACCCATGCTTGCAGCACCGATCGATAAAGAGCCATTATTATTATATGTGGCTGCTAATGCCCGGGCTGTTAGCGTAGCCATTATGGTAGAGCGCAAGGACCCTGGCAAGGAGTATCTGGTTCAATGGCCGGTTTATTATATCAGTGAGGTGCTCATTGAGTCAAAACAAAGGTGTCCACATTGGCACAAACTGGTGTATGGGGTGTTTATGGCAAGCCGAAAGCTTAAACACTATTTTCAGGGCCATCCCATCACAGTGGTCAGTTCAGCTCCTCTGGGCGACATCATTCAAAACAAAGAGGCAACTGGCCGGGTTGCCAAGTGGGCTATTGAGCTTGGACCTCATGGGCTCAAATATATACCCCGCACGGCGATCAAGTCCCAGGCACTTGTGGATTTCATCAACGATTGGACAGAGTTACATGCACCTGAAGAGAAACCAGATAATACATATTGGACTATTCATTTTGATGGGTCCAGACAGTTGGAGGGCTCGGGGGTTGGAGTCGTATTAACTTCCCCACGAGGTGACAAGTTTTGTTATGTCCTCCGTTTAATGTTCCCTTGTACTAACAATGCAGCTGAATATGAGGCTTTACTCCACGGGCTTCGGATGGCTAAAGAGATGAATTTGAGCCGGGTTAAGTGCTTCGGCGATTCAGATCTAGTGGCCCAGCATGTGTCTGGCACTTGGGATTCTAAAGACCCACTCATGGCTGCATATCGGCGAGAGGTAGATGCAGTGGTTGGTCACTTTAAAGGTTATCAGGTGGATCATATAGACCGGCGAAAGAATGAAGCGGCAGACTCTTTAAGTCGTCTTGGTTCCCAATGTAAACCGGTTCCGCCCAATGTCTTTCTTGATGTCTTGCACAATTCGTCAGTCAAAATACTAACTGAAGAAGATTTGGCTATTCCTGATCTGGGGGCTCAGTTGGTGGCAGCTCTGCATGCCATACCGGATTGGACGATCCCATATCTGGATTACATGAACCGGGGAGAGTTACCAGATGAGGAAACGTTGGCCCGACAGATAATCCGGCGTTCCAAATCCATGACCATACTCAACGGGGAGTTACATTGTTACAGTGTTTCAGGAGCAATTCAGCGCTGTGTTTCTCCTCAAGAAGGTCGTGAGATTTTGCGAGAAATCCATGAAGGGGATTGTGGTCACCATGCCGGTTCAAAGTTGTTGGTTGCCAAAGCTTTTCGCCACGGTTTCTACTGGTTGACGGCGCATGCTGATGCAGAGGATTTAGTCAAGAGATGTGATGGATGTCAAAAATTTGCCCGCCGTGCGCACGTTCCGGCTCAAGAGTTGCGGATGATTCCAATTACGTGGCCGTTTGCAACTCGGGCCCTTGATATGGTTGGACCTTCAAGCGCTCTAAGGACAAGAAGACCCACCTGTTAGTAGTAGTTGATAAATTCACTAAATGGGTGGAGGCAGAGCTAGTCAGCAAGTGTGATGCAGCCACGGCGGTTCAATTCATCAAAAAGGTGATATTCCGGTTTGGTTTTCCACACAGTATTATAATAGATAATGGCACTAATCTGTCAAAAGGGGAGATGGAAGAATTCTGTCAACGTGAGCACATCCGGCTTGATCTAGCATCAGTGGCTCACCCCCAATCTAATGGTCAAGCGGAAAGGGCAAATCAAGAGATTCTAAGGGGTATCAAACCAAGGCTTATGGTTCCCCTAAAGCGGACGCCGGGTTGTTGGGTTGAGGAGTTACCTTCTGTGTTATGGAGTATCAACACCACACCCAATAGGTCTACGGGTTACACACCTTTCTTCATGGTGTATGGAGTGGAGGCAGTTCTTCCTAGTGACATCCGTCACGATTCGCCCCGTGTTGCAGCTTATGTTGAGGCTGATAATGAGAAGGCACGTCAGGATTCTCTGGACCTGTTGGATGAAGAGCGTGATCTTGCAGCAGCACGTTCGGCGATTTATCAACAAGATCTTCGACGTTATCAAACCCGCCGGGTTAAAACTAGAAGCTTTCAAGAAGGTGATTTGGTGCTCCGGCTCATCCAGGATCAGACTGATATGCACAAGTTATCACCCCCTTGGGAAGGACCTTTTGTGGTCAGCAAAAACCTGCACAACGGATCTTACTACCTCATTGATGTTCGAGAGCATGAAGACTCACGCCAATCGGAGGAGGAGACAAAGCGGCCATGGAACATAGCTCTCCTTCGGCCTTATTATACTCGAAGCCATAGGCTCTTCATCTGTACATATTTATGACAGTGTATATATCATATAATAAACCAGAGCCTCCATTATAAGCGGGGTATCTGTTCTTTCTTATATCATGTGTGTGCATTTACACGATGACTAACAAAGCGGAGTCTTTGTTAAACCAGCTTTAGCAGCTGCATGGAGATAAAGAAAATCACTAGGGGGCTTGGTCATGTTTGAACCTTAGCTACACCTCTTGATAGGCATTTTAAGCCATACAAGGAAAATTTGTGGAGCCAAAGAGAGTGTTGTACATAGTGCAGACTCAAACATAGGCACACACTGAGCATCGCTCACAAAGTTACTTGGGGGCTCTTTTTTACAAAACAACAAAGAGTTTGAAAGGACCCTCGTAATTGGCTATCAAGCCACAGCTTGGAAGCCTGGTGTATTCACCTAAAACCCCGGGTTAGCCTGCCTTCATCAAGTAAGCCACTCCTATCCAGGTAATCCTGGTATGACCCATCGAACATTTGACAAGTCAATCTTTTACAGACCCTGAACTTGTCACAGTTAAAACGATGATTGGTTAATTGGAGGCCCATCTTAAAAGGCTTTGATAAATGGTTTAACTCAGAGTCCTGGCAGCCCATGAAAAGCCTCGATTTGTAGCCTGGCAGCTCGTAAAAAGCCTCGCATATTTTCCTATTTGAATTTTGTTTGTTGAAAATCATAAGTATTTTTGATAAACCGGCGTCCTTGACCCGGCTTGCTTTCCAACTACCAGTTGTTGGCACGTGATCAATTATAAACCGGTGGTCATTGACCCGGTCTGGTTTGACTAAATCACCAGTGTTATAAAGAAAATTCGGTAGTTATACCAGTCCGGTTTGATATATAGACCAGCATTATGAAGATAATATTATCAAATGTATCGGGTTGGTGTTAAATAACTTTGCTGTATACACGTTCGGTCAATCAATGAGGTATGTTTTGTACATTATTTTTTGTACAAACACTTGATTATTCAGCTAAAGTACTATATACTTCTTGTATATTATGACATGTCTAGCGGTAAACCGCTAGACACTTTTAAATTTTTTGGACCCAAGAAGGCAAGTCATCATAGGCTATGCATAAAATGTATCTTGAAGGGCGATACAGATTGTCACAAAGCGTTATGAAACATGCTCGATGCCATGGCAGATAAACAAAGTTTCAGCTATCCTATTACATGAAGCTTCAAAGCGGCTCAAACAGTGCCATTGTTTTTCACAGTAGCCATATAAACCGGCGACCGGATTAGGACTCTTCATCACGACGGTTTGATGGTTGCGGATCAGTTGGTGTAGGCACTTCTTCATCCCTCCCCCGCCGCTGGAAATCAGCCATTGACCAATCAATTCCGGTTAAAGCTTGGAACATTGCTTCCTCATGGATAAGATCAGAAGGGTTAATATCAGGAGCGTAAGTGTTCTTACGAATCGGAGGTACAAGTTCTTCGACTTCCTGGATATCGGCCGGCTATCTTTTCCCTTCTGCATCATAAAATGGTTGAAAATGGGACATATCGGTGTCCTTACCCAATTTGCTGGCCGCTGGCCGCATCTGTTTGGTCAGTCACCGAAGATCATCATTGTCAAAGTTTGAACCATCTTCTTTAACGCCTGGATATCCTTTAGTAATATCCTCCGCTTCAAGGTCTGGAATCCAGGCCTTGGCTCGAATAAGGTAGATTAATGCTCCTGCTCTCGTAGTGGCTCTCTTCAACTCGACAATACGCGCTGGTAACATCCCCAACTTCTCAAGGGTCTCCTTAATCAAAGTTGGTGCCGGTTTGTTATAAGCCGCCATACTAATGGCTCGCTGAGTTCCAGAGTATAGCTGCTCAACCAATGTATATGCCACTTTGAGCTTCATCGGCATATCTGCACCAAGATGAGTGATCTGAGTTCCTGCCAAAGATTTTATCAACATTTTGGTCAGTTTTAAGATTCATTAACTGGCGCAACATACATAAGCAGACACTTACCAAAGATAGCAGAGGTCATAGCATTGATTTGGCGCTTCAAACCGGCTAGTTCTTCAACCACCGGTTTCAGGGCTTCCTCGGCATCTACAGCTCTTTTGGTTAAACCGGCTTTTTTGGTTTCCCATTCAGCACGATCTTGGTTGAAGGATTCTTTCAGCTTTTCCATTCCGGCCAGGGCCTGGGTCAGCTCCTCTTTGGCTTTTGCAGCTTTGGCTTGTTGAGACTTCACATTTTCTTGCAAATCAGAGTTTTGGGCATCTTTGGTTCTTAGTTCAGCCTACAACATTGAAGGTATATTCAACAAAGCAACATATGTATGCACTAAGTATAAAGGATATAACAAGTTATCCACTTCATACTTGGGAGCTAATGCCTATTTGCTCTCAAATACTACACTCTATACAAGTCTCTAGAACAATGCAAGCATTATCCTTGACACTTGGGGGCTAATGTACGTTTGTTCTAAACCGGCGGTGTGGATTACAAACCAGATTAACTTGCCAAGTTAAACTGGCCTTTGGGGGCTATGCTGCAGAAAGTTATCAAACATGAGTCTTATCTACGATGGGATGCTTGAAGTGTTACAAAGATCCGGTTTATGATTAACAATCATAAAACGGCTCTTGGGGGCTACTTGGAATAGTATTTCAGCTATAAATCAATGTACAAGGGAGAAGAATTTACATCATATCGTTCTTTCATCAAATTCACCAAACCGGCTTCATAATCCCGGTTTGAGTGCAGACGGTTCAAGAAGCCGGAATGAAGCTCATCCGCGTTAAGATGAGCATAGTTTGATAAGTCGCTGCTCCATTAACCTTTATCCCTGGCAATCTGCTCTTCTTTGGTACTATGCTGAGCCAAAATGACGGGATGACCAGGAGAGCTATGGCCTATTCCAATAATAATAACGTCATCACCTTGGCCTTCAAGATTTTTGGTGGATGATGATGGAATTTCAGTATCTTTCATTGGACTAGCCCGGTTTGGTTCTGCCGGTTCAGTATCAGGGGCGGCAGGCTCAGCATCTGTTGGTTCGTCGGTATGTTGGCCATCAAGGGGTGGATCATCAAAAATTGTTTCAGTATGGAGGCCTTCCGGTTCGCCAGTCAGCTCCGGTTCACCTCTTGGTTCTTCTTCTTCGGCGACAGGGTCTTCTGGCGGATTGGTTACCCGAGCTTTCTTGCTGGGTCTGGCTTTGGCCCTGCAAACAGAATAAAAAAGGATTAACATCCTGTTCAAAAGATGTAGGGCACATTCCAAGGAAAGGTTTTTTCATAACTCACCCGGCCACAGTTTTCAAAGGGGGGAGTTGAGTTGCTGTCGATTCACCAGAAGAGGAAGGAGGTGTCACCTGATAATTTGAATCAGACGGATTAAGAGGCTGTCTGAAATAACCTGCCTTGGGGTAAGAATGGTCAGAAGTAGGAGAGACCTCAGACCGGCACTTCCGAACCGGAGTATCAGGTAAACTGGCAGAGGTGACCTGTTGGCCACTGTGCCGGGTTGTCCGGCGAGCTTCATGCTGTTGAGTCTTCAAAATAAATGTTGGATCCAAGTGAGCAAGAGGATGAGAAAAGCTTACTTTCGGGATTGCTTGGCGAGTTTCTTGTGTTGGCATAGAGTCTGAACCGGAGGAAAGGGTAATTACCTCTACATCATTAGCCTGACTAGCTTCTGCCTCCTCCTGAGGAAGATCATTGTTAAGAAGATGCGTAAAAAGAGAGCCAAGTGAGTCAAGTTCTACCTCAACTTCTGGGTCATCAGTATCATCATCAAGCTCCATATTAATCCGGTCAGCCGTTTTTCGCTTTGACGTCCATTTTACGGCTTTGGTCTTCGGGCGGGTTGGCTTGACCACTTTGTCTCCAGTTGGGTTTGCCGCTTGTCTATGGGTTTCTGTTTCCAGAAGGGGTCATCACCCTATATATATATATATCAAGAAGAAGGGTTACAGATTGTATAAGTTAAAGATATTAGAGATGAAGAGGAAGTATAATACTTACAGCAGGCGGTTTGTTCTTGGCATAGAAGGGACTCAGACCGGTTTGACTACAGACCAGTTCCGATTCATTCAGAATTTTCTTTACACGTTCAGTAACTTCTTCCTGAGATAATTGGATATTGCAGTGGCGTTGAGGATCGTCAACTTCACCGGTATATTCGAACATTAAACCAGTGCGCCGGCTTAGCGGCAAGATACTCTAGGATATCCAACAGCGCACAAAATCCATGCCTGTTAAACCATTTGCCATAAAGGCCCGGAGCTTGGCAATTTGAGGAGCATATTTTTCCCTTTCTGAAGAGCTCAGGCGTTGTGGCATTGGGTGAGTGTTGGATAGTCTATGATCACGGAAGCTGGGGAGGGGATTTTCATCCTCAGGTGAAGTGTCTCTGCAATAAAACCATGTTTGGTTCCATTCCTTTGGGTGACTATGATGTTTGGCATGAGGAAATTCCACTTCTTTCCGCTTTTGAATCGAGACACCACCAAGCTCTGTGTTCGGGCCATTTACAAACTCTGTGCGCCGGTTTAAGTGAAAGAAATCCCGGAACAGTTCCGCAGTTGGTTCTTCTTGTAAATAGACTTCACAGAAGACTTGGAAGTTGCATAAGTTGGAGACTGAGTTGGGACCAACACTTGTGGTTGCAGTTGGAAGCTGGCAAGCACATCTCGATAAAATTTTGACCCTGGCGGTTTGAAACCATGGCCTATATGGTCAACAAAGACTACTACCTCGCCTTGCCTTGGGGTTGGAGGATTCTCTGTTCCTGGAACTCACCATTTGATCTCAGTTTTCTTAGGCAAAGAGCCGATGCTAACCATCTCATTCAATTGAGCCTCGGTAACCCGGGAACGAGCCTAGTTGCAGGCAGTGAATTGTTTGGCCATTGCAAAGCGAGCAAACTGAAAATGAAAGGCCGGTTTATAAATTACGCATGGTTATACACAAGAGACAAGGGAGTAAGAAACATACTGATATGATAAATGGTACAACCCGAAGACTAGTGTAATGAGAGAAAAAGGTAATGCTAGCACAGGATTGATCAAACACTGTTAAACCGGAGCATAATTATGAAGGTAAAATACTCTTCCGGTTTATCAGAGGGCTAATGGCATAGACTACTTATACAAAGTTAAACCGCTTATATTGGTGCGAGGAGAAACAGATCTCACAGTGATGTATAAAACTTTTGGATCTAAAGCTAAGACAGAAAAGCAAAAATAATTGGATCTTGAAGGGGTGCAGAACTGAAGCAATTTTTGACAGACTAGATCAGTTCTTTGCGCATAAAGATTTGTGATGACCATGGTAGGTAAGCTACGGCAAGAGATGCGTCAAGCATGAAGTGTCCATCTATATATTAAAGGAAGAACAAGGAAGAACAACACTGATGAACTTCGGAAGAACTGCGAAGAATGTCGAAACCCTAGAATAGATCTATGGTGAAAAAAGCAGAGAACTTACCGGAGCTGGTGAGGAAGCGGAAGGGCGCCGCAGTATTCTGGTGCGTTTAGGGTGATGCAGCGGCCAAGGTCGGAGCAGAGGCGACGGTCGATGGTGGCAGCGGAGCTCCAGAGGCTGAGCAGCACGAGGAAGACAATGCGAAGAGGCACGGGGGGGGGACGGTGAAAATGACCCCTCGGTCCTATTTATAAGGTGAAGTGATAAAATGGCAAGTACGGGAATCAAGGAGCCCAAAAAATGGATAAGTTAATAAAGGTGTCGCCTCGATGACTGGATATATATTAAACGAAGGAAATCTCCGACATCAACGGATGGATGACATCAGGGCGGTTTACCGTAATCTTGAAGTATGACGTCACGGCGGTTTACAAGATCAAAAATGAAGATAAGAGAGAAGATTTTTTCAAAGTGTGGAAGATTGACATGAACAAGTTCAAACCAATCTGGGGCCTAATGTTGGGGATATTACTACTGGAGGTAAACCGGCCTTATGTAGCCGGGTTGACTCTTTGAAGATTAGAAGCCCATGAAGAGGTAAATATGATGGCGCTTTACGGAGGGCCCAAAGGCGGGTTACAGCCTGTAAATGTAAACCCGCCTAGTCATGTAACTTGTATAGTAAGATAGAGAGAGAGAGATGCCGAACTAGATACGTTTATGATCCGGCTTCAGGACTCTGTAGCCCGGCGGGCGTCAACCTATGTATATAAAGGGACGACCCGGCCGCGGTTTAGAGACACACAACAACAACTCGAGAGCCAGACAAAGCGGATTCGCTCCCTGGCCTTCGAAACCCTAGCAATACCAATCACAACTAGACGTAGGCTTTTACCTTCATCGAAGGGGCTGAACTAGTATAAACTCCCGTGTCCCCTTGTCCGGTTTAACCCCATTAAGCTAACCCGTTGCGATGGCTCCACGACTAAGTCCTTTCATGAGGACATCTGCCGTGACAAACCCACGACAGCAGCAGTCTTAGGAAACAGTCCAGCACTCTTGGGCCAGATTCCTCCTTGTCAAGAACAAGATCAAAGATTGCTGCAATGAAGACGCGATCTCAATATCCCGCAGTAATTGTACGGACGAAGGAATCCTCAATGCTATCAACCGCCGTCATGTATTACACTTTGCCGACTTGGCGACCATAGTACAGAAGTACCGTGCAATGGAAAGCACCTGGAAAACTCAGGCAACTCGTTGGGAACCGCCAGTTCCCACTCAACCTTTCATCCGGACAAAAAGGATGCACCCTCACGGGGCGCCCGACACAGCAGTAAAGAAATCCAAACCCATTACGGGGCGCAGAACCGTTCTGGAGGGATGGCTCGATAGGCCGTGCAAAATACACACAACACCGGATAACATACCTACCCACAGCCTTAGAGCATGTTGGATACTCTGGCAAGTGGCCAAGAGTGGCGAGGATATCCTCACCAAAAATACCTCGGAACAACTCCCCCCGGAACACAACGACCGCGGAGTATTGACGGTCTTTGAGACTTTCGCTTCAAACAATCGGCGCAAAAGGGCACTCCGCGATCTCACCGAAGTCTGTCAAGTTGCAACAATAAATCCTTGGAACGACATGGCCATTACTTTCAATGCGAGTGACGAACCAAAATCTCGGTCAGTCCGGGCACTAGCCGCCTTGGTCCTCAATCCAATTGTGGACGGCTTTCGACTCACCAAGGTACTCATGGACGGTGGCAGCGGATTAAACCTCATTTATGAGGATACACTCAGTAAAATGGAAATAGACAGGAGCCGTATCGAGCAAAGTAGCACGACCTTCCGAGGAATTATTCCCAGTCGGGAGGCACGATGCGCCGGAAAAATCACACTTGATGTGGTATTCGGCATGCCGGAGAACTATCGGTCCGAAGAGATAACCTTTCAAGTGGCCCCTTTCAATAGTGGATACCACGCCCTATTAGGGCGAGATGCATTCACACGCTTTCAAGCCATACCTCATTACAGGTATATGAAGCTCAAAATGCCCGGGCACAACGATATTATCACTTCCGCTAGTGATCCGGATATAGCCCTCCGCGCCGAAAACAAAACAGCCTCCCTGGCCCTTGAGGCACTCTCTGAGGCCCTTGCGGCCGAAGAGTTAACTGCGCTGTGCTCAATGGTGGATAGGGACGACATAATCCTCGATAAGCGCTCCAAATCCACCTCCTTTAAACTAGCAGATGACATAATCAAATTTCAGGTCCACCCGACGGACCCAAAGAAGACAGCTTCCATCTGTGCGCAGCTGGCCCAATGGTGGACACCGCACTACGAGCATTCCTACGCGAGAACTGGGACATATTCGCCTGGCACCCATCTGATATGCCAGGAATCCCATGGAGGTTGGCTGAACACAACCTCAATATGTTGAAGGGATACAAGCCAGTCAAGTAAACACTGCGGCGCTTTTCCGAACCCAAACGACAAGCTATGGGGGAGGAGCTAGCCAAGATAATTGAGGCCGGATTCATCAAAGAAATAAAACATCCAGACTTGCTAGCAAACCTGGTAATGGTGCCAAAAAAGGATAAATCCTGGCGCTTGTGCGTCGATGTCGGTGTCAAAACCGGCGGATCTCGGGTAGGGGGTCCCGAACTGTGCGTCTAAGGCGGATGGTAAGAGGAGGCAGGGGACACGATGTTTTACCCAGGTTCGGGCCCTCTTGATGGAGGTAAAACCCTACGTCCTGCTCGATTTATTCTTGATGATATGGCTATTACAAGAGTAGATCTACCGTGAGATCAAGGAGGCTAAACCCTAGAAGCTAGCCTATGGTATGATTGTTGTTCGTCCTATGGACTAAAGCCCTCCGGTTTACATAGACACCGGAGAGGGCTAGGGTTACACCGAGTCGGTTACAATGGTAGGAGATCTACATATCCTTATCGCCAAGCTTGCCTTCCACGCCAAGGAAAGTCCCTTCTGGACACGGGACGAAGTCTTCAATCTTGTATCTTCATAGTCCAGGAGTCCGACCGAAGGTATAGTCCGGCTATCCGGACACCCCCTAATCCAGGACTCCCTCAGTAGCCCCTGAACCAGGCTTCAATCACGACGAGTCCGGCGCACAGATTGTCTTCGACATTGCAAGGCGGGTTCCTCCTCCAAGTACTTCATAGTAGATTTTGAACACAAAGGTAGTGTCTGGCTCTACAAAATAAGTTTCCATATATTACCATAGAGAGAATAATATTTACACAAATCTAATCTGCTGACGTATTCCGTAGCGCGACATCACACCACGGCCAAGTCTTTATTCGAATCGTTTTACTGTCCCACCTCAGCGCGTTTAGCGAGGCGGTCCTTGGCACGTCTTGTCAAAGCAGAGATCGTGTCCCCTTATTCCGGGATTCTCATCAATACGGCCGTGGGTAACCCAACCACGCCATTGATTATGGCGCTTGGGAGCTAAGCGAGTTTTACCAGGCTGGTGGGGACGCATAATCGCATCCGCCCATATAAGGGGATAAGGATCCACCTTTTCATCCACGCCTTCTTCCTCCTTTGCCTATCCATTTCTAAGTACTCAAGCTCCAGTGCCCAAGTCCGCACACCCCACCTCAACCTTCTCTAGCCATGTCTGGAGCGGGAGGCAAGTGGATGATCTCCTCCGTCACGGAGGGACTCATCAAAAAACTGAAGAAGGCCGGATACTTGTCTAACGACATTGCGCACCGGCTTCTCGAAGAGGGGCAGCTCATCCCCACCCCTAGGCCCCATGAGAGGGTGGTGTTCCTCCCCCATTTCCTCCGCGGACTGGGCTTCCCTCTCCACCCATTTGTCCGGGGGCTCATGTTCTACTATGGCCTGGATTTCCATGATCTGGCCCCGAACTTTGTCCTCAACATCTCGGCGTTTATCGTCGTGTGCGAGGCTTTCCTCCGCATCCGCCCCCATTTCAGCCTATGGCTCAAGACTTTCAATGTCAAGCCGAAGGTGGTGCGCGGCACCCAGGCGGAGTGCGGAGCCGCCATGGTGGGCAAGATGCCCAACGTCCTATGGCGCGAGGGCTCCTTCGTGGAGACCCTAAAGGGTTGGCAATTGGGGTGGTTTTACATCACCAAGCCGCGCGGCCCTGAATGGGTCGCAGCCCC
The DNA here is from genome assembly GCF_018294505.1 of Triticum aestivum. Lineage (NCBI taxonomy): Eukaryota > Viridiplantae > Streptophyta > Magnoliopsida > Poales > Poaceae > Triticum > Triticum aestivum. The sequence goes on from NC_057797.1 coordinate 73,425,790, forward strand.
CGAGTTCCGATCCGGACCCCCTACACGGCTCACCTCCTGGAAAGAGACGGGCCTGTCGTGGGGTAAAAAAGGAGAGCTGACCGGACTCCAAACACGCATCCAAACCCTGGTGGACAAGAAGCTCAAACTTGTCAACATAGTCCAGGTTATGCTCATCCGCCGGATCCTCCCGTGTCAACAACGGGCTTTCAACCTGTGGGAGTTTGACCCGGCGTAGCACCGAACTCTGAGCAGGCTCTTCGACACGACGTACGAAGATGCCTGGAAGGTTCTTTTCAAGGGCTCCGAGGCCCCCGCATCCGCTACCGAGGATCGCGGATTCAGCACGCAGCGTCACGCTAGTGCGGTAAGCTGTTTTTATCTTTACAGGGTATTGGTTTTTCATAGTTTGACTCCATGCGGGATCTAAGCTCCCTTACCTTTGACAGGATTGGCAGGAGACGTCCAGACAGATCAACTATCCGGCTCCTTTGCCCGAAGGCGAAGAAGAAGGCCACGGGGACTCGAAAGAATGCCCGGCGCCTGGAGGTGTCGGATTCATCATCTGACGACTCCAAGACGCACTCCTCCCGTGAAGACGAGGAGGAGGAAGAAGAGACCTCTCCCCCTCCAGCGGGGGGAGGGAAGAAAAGGAAGGCCGCCACAACTAGGGAGGCCGAAGGGTCCAAGAAGGGGAAGACCCTTCCTCCGGACTACTCCACCAACGACGACGACGGCGAAGAGGAGTGGCCGCACAGGGCCAAGCCCCTGGCGAGATCGTAAGTATTCGGACACAAGAGCAATTCATAGTGTTCCTTTCTTGCACAGCTCCTCCTTACGCCGAATATGACTATGCAGCCCGCCCAAGGCCGGGCTCGACGAGTCGTCGAGCGGCTCCCTGGATTCGTCGGATGTGAATTCACTTCCGACGGCTACCTCCCCCCACACTACGGACGACGCCGAGGTGGCGTCCCAACAGGTTCCAAGCCGGGAGGAGGTGGTCTTGGAGGCGCCGCAAGGCGACCTCCCGGCCTCCGGCGTAAAGGGGATAGAACCCCCAAGGGCTCCAAGTCCGACCTTGAGCCAGACACCATGCTAGAACCGTCAACGGTTCCGGACTCCTGTAGGCAACCTCCTTCCAAGAGGAGCCAGCCTACCGAGCCAGTGACCTCCGTCCAACCGGAGGCACCGGACAATTTGCTGGTGGTGCTTAACGGCGCCTCCATCGACGAGGAGCACCTCACTATTATGAGTGCGGTGATCCAGAAGGTTCAGTCCGCCAAGAGCGGACTGACTGAAGCCTGTGCCAGCCTTCTAATAGGCTTTGAGGTAAGTAAAGTATATGTAAAAATATTACCGCATAGACAGTAGCCCCTGATGCTCTGTTCGGTGTTCGGAAAGAAAAGCCGAATAGAGGATCTAATAACATTGCAGGGTCTAACATAATCAAGTCAATATGCGTATGCAGGCTTCGCTGCTGGCCTCCTCCGCACTGACTGCGGAGGTGGATACGCTGAAGCAAAACCTCGCGTGGTCTGAGAACGAGCTCGGCCATGCCAAGAGGCAACTCGAGGAGAAGGAAGGTAAGTAATACCTTGCGCAAGTATATAGAGAAGATGTGGTTGCAAAAAATGACAGGATCAATGTGTTATTATAGGGGCCACGACCGAGGTGGCAACCCTTAAGAAAGTGCTGTCCGAGGCCGAAAACAGAGCGGCCGCGGAGCGCACAGAGAGAGGGAAGCAGGAGGCGCAGGTGGAGGAGGTGCAGAAAGAGCTCCAGGCTCTCGTGAAAAACACGAGAGTTTGGAGCTTGACTCAAAGACGCAAGCGTCCGAGCTTGCGGCAGCCCTCGAAAGTGCGAAGTCTGCCAAGGCCGAAGCCCAGAAAGCCCTCCAAGAAATTGAAGCAATGAAGAAGAAAGCGGCGGGTAAGGCATTCATTATGCAAAGCAAGCACATGAAAGTGAGTTACTTGTTACTTACCCGAGTCTGGAGCTCTCCGGGACCATTCGCAGATTTGCCCTGCAGTGCGTCTGACGCCGCCGCCTATTACCGAGCCGAGGAGGGGAGCTCGACGGAGAAGGTGTTCTGGTCTCAGTATGCTGAGGCCGGACACCTGGTGCCTTTGAGCGACCAGCTGAAGCAAATGGTCGAGCTCCACAAGGTGGCCGAACAGACCATAAAGGGCCTCATAGTTCGGCTTTGGCCTGGAGAGGCTCTGCCTGGTAGCTACTTCAGGCTGGTGAGGCGGCTGGTGGATGCCTGTCCACGGCTTGAAGTAATCAAGCGCTCCGTCTGCATCGAAGGTGCCCGTAGGGCGCTTGCCCGTGCTAAAGTGCACTGGGGCAAGATGGATGCGGAGAAACTGGTGAATGACGGGCCGCCGCTGGGCAAGGAGCATCGCGTCCCGGAAGCGTATTATGAGGGCATCCTAAAGGGTGCCCGCCTTATAGCGGATGAATGCTCCAAAGATTTAATTTTTGAGTAAACTCGCATTTGTTATCCTGTACGCTGAAAACTTGTTCATATGCGCTAAGGAACGCTTTTGAATTTAAAATATTACCTTCTGTGCGGCCGTTTATCAAATTTGAGGGATGGCGAGTCGTCGGCTTTTGCCCCCATGCCATGAGTGCTGGGGTGTTCGGGATAAACATGAGCGCTCTTTTTCCCATTCTTGGGTCCTTCGAGGGAGGCGCTCAACACAACGAACAAGGCAATCGGACTATAATGCTTCAACACTCTCACTTAGCCATAGAATTCTATAATTTTAAATTTCAGCGAAGCCCCTAGTGTTTAGAAGACCGAGTTCGAGGCGCTATCCACGCCTAGGCCGGACAAAGCCGACTCCTCACTCTAAGCGGCATAAGTCTTTAGGGACTCGAAAACCTCTCGAGCAGCGACCAGCTCTCGCCTCATCATGACAGTCAGTTTTAGCTTTCTCTATTGAGGTGCTTAGCCCAGCTCAACTGGGGCACAATCGTAGTAGTTCTCCTAGTGCTACCTTAGCCGATATAACGGAACGTAAGGTACCAAAACATAGGAGCCGAGCAAACCCAACTATTGACCCAAGACATGATTCGGAGCCGATGCATATAATGCTATAAGTTCGGGGTGCCGCACTTGTGAAAGTGTTCGGACTTCTCACACCGTATTGTGGGGTACTTAAGCCCCTGGCGTATTGGCCGTACCAAAGTGTACGGGTGCAACATGTCATTAATGAACATATATTCGTAGAAAAAGAGTAATGCAATAATAGACGGAAGCTATGCATTGTTTATTTAAAAAAGCTGCGATCAAAGCAGAACGATACAAATAGTGCAATAAGCAAAAGATGGGACTATTTAACATGTCCTTTCCAGGGGCGAGCTGCGGAATGGTATGTGAAACAGGTATACTGCTCATTATAGAGACCACCTTAGAGTTCCATAGTGCGGCGTAGCTTTCTGCTTCCCTGGTTGTATCGTTTGTGCGGCAATTGTACTGCCGGACAAGCCTTCTAAAGAATGGAGTCCTGAAAATAAGAGAAAATTAAGAAATCGGCAGCCCCTAGTGCGGTTTAGGCCGCGTTTTGGGTGTGCCGTGATGGTGCCCCTCCCCCTGTGCCCATGGTATTTCCAGAGCGTAGTCATGTACGCGCAACACTGGTTTCGCAAGTTCGCGAGGGCTGGGGTTGGGGCTGCATTGCTATGCTTGCTCGGAACGTGCCAGGCGGTCTTGTTGTAGGTTACTCTGGGCGCGCCTGATGGTGTCCAGACGTTTAATGGCCGGACTGGAGAATTGCCTTGAGAGGCTGCTTTGTACTTCCGCTGCGATAGCCGCCGTATGCTCCTCCGTTTGGAGAGAGCGTTCGGTGTTTCCATTGACCGTGATGACTCCTTGAGGGCCTGGAATCTTGAGCTTGAGGTATGCGTAGTGCGGCACCGCATTGAACTTGGGAAATGCGGTTCGCCCAAGCAGTGCGTGATAGCCACTGCGGAACGGGACTATGTCGAAGATTAACTCCTCGCTTCGGAAATTATCCGGAGATCCAAAGACCACTTCAAGTGTAACTGAGCCTGTACAGTTGGCCTCTACACCTGGTATGACGCCTTTGAAGGTCATTTTAGTGGGTTTACTCCTCGAGGGATCGATGCCCATTTTCCGCACTTAATCCTAGTAAAGCAAGTTCAGGCTGCTGCCGCCGTCCATAAGGACTCTAGTGAGGTGAAATCCATCAATAATTGGGTCTAGAACCAATGCGGTGAATCCGCCATGACGGATGTTAGTGTGGTGGTCCCTTCGATCAAAAGTGATCGGGCAGGAAGACCATGGGTTGAACTTTGGGGCGACTGGCTCCATCGTGTATACGTCCCTTAGCGCACGCTTCCGCTCCCTCTTGGGGACGTGGGTTGCGTACATCATGTTAACCGTCCGCACTTGTGGGGGCAAACCTTTCTGTCCACTGTTGTTCGGCGACCGGGGCTCCTCCTCGTCATCGCTATGCAGCCCCTTGTCTCTACTTTCGGCATTTAACTTGCCTGCCTGCTTGAACACCCAACAATCCCTGTTGGTGTGATTGGCCGGTTTTTCGGGGGTGCCATGTATCTGGCATGAACGGTCGAGTATTCGGTCCAAACTGGACGGGCCCGGAGTATTCCTTTTGAATGGCTTTTTCCATTGACAGGGTTTAGAGCCTCTGAATCCGGCATTAACTACCATATCCTTAGTATTGTCGCCGTTAATGCGGCGCTTTTGCTTGTTGCGACGCGACCTGCCACTGCTGTCCTTGGTATCCGAATTACCAGGGCTCTTGGTCATGTTATTGCTGCGAGCTAGCCAACTGTCTTTGATGGGGTTATGTACCTAGGGTAGGGTCATGGACCTGATCCAAGTAACTTACCCCAGGACATCCTTAGAAGAGGTCGCCTTCCAGTCGACCAACGAGGATTCACTCGACTGTCCTGAAGGACTCGACCACGAAGACTCACTCGACCACCAGGAGGTCAAGAGGCACTCTGCACTGCAACGGCCTGTAATCAAGTAGACTTTATGATAGTAAAGGCACTTTATGTGGGGCGTTACCAGTAACGCCCCAGACTTAACTCACCTTAAACCCTCTCCTACGTGGGCTGGCTGGGGTCCTGGCGCACTCTATATAAGCCACCCCCCTCCACAGGCAGAGGGGTTCGGCACCTTGTAATTCATACATTCATAATCCACTCGACCGCCTCCGGGCTCCGAGACGTAGGGCTGTTACTTCTTCCGAGAAGGGCCTGAACTCGTACATCCTTTGTGTTTACAACCTCTCCATAGCTAGGACCTTGCCTCTCCATACCTACCCCCCACTCTACTGTCAGGCTTAGAACCACGACAGTTGGCGCCCACCGTGGGGCAGGTGTTTTAGCGATTCTGTGGAGAAGTTGCGATTCTTCCGAGTACTCTCATCATGGTGTCTGCTGGAGTTTTGGTCGAGGGTCAAGAGATCCGTCTCGGCACCCTCACCTTCATCGCCGACGACTCCGCATGGCTCCAGGAGGCTCCACTCGACGTAGACGCGCTCCCCGTCCGCGGTGCGACGCATTTTCGCGCATGTGTCCGCAGCGTTCTGCTACGGCAACCGTCGACCCAGTATCGGTCGGTTCCTCCATCGTCCACCCTCCCGGTCTCCCGCCAGCGCAAGCGCTCGGGCCGGTCGAGGCTTCAGCGATGGGTGAGTCACGCGGTGGCTCGCCAATCGGCCACTACACAAGTTGCGGCAATCGAGCCCAACGAATCTCTCTACGGCTTGTTCGATCAGTCGACTGGCTCCGGAGAGACTGCATCCGAGTGCGGAAGCAGTGATCCAGCGGCGGAAATCTTTATGGTCGACGGGCCCCACAGCCCTCCTGGCTTCGCCCGTGGTGGTGGAGCAGGTGACGGCGGCGACCCTGCACGAGACTACGAAGAGTACCAGCCCGAGCCACTCGACTCTCTGCAAAGAGAAGAGCTTCGCCGCAGGAACGAGGATCCCCTGCGTATTCCCATCGCAGGAGAAACCCCCGAGGCTCGTGCCTTGGAGGAGGCGCGTCTGGCCAATTTGGCCGAGCGCACTCGACTGGAGAACCTTCAGCGAGCACTCGACGAGCGCGCGCGGCAACGAGTTCCCGACACCAGTCGACGTCAACTCTTCCCGCCGACTCAGGTATATCGAACCCCAATTCAGAATTTAGCAGCTGCGACCCGTATAGCAGAGTCCATTCAGCCTTCGCAGTCGGAAGCTGGCAGAGGTTTGCTGCAGATCAGGGATCTGCTCCGGGCAGCAGGAGATCAGAATTCAGCCGTGTCTCAGTCGCGCAACAGAATTCACAGTCGATCTGTCACTGTGAATACGGTTCAGTCGGCTCACAGCCCCAGATCGCCTCCGCGGCGCGAAGGGCGTGAGAATCGGCGAGATCAATATGGCGACAGACTCGACCGAGATGATAGGCGTCGAGTGCCCTATTCCCCTCCGAGGGGTGGGTCTTACGCTCCTCGGCAGCCAGATGATAGGCGTCAGTACAGTACAGGGCGTAGGGTTCCAGTTGACCCCAGAGAGCCAGGCTTCGACGCGCGATCCATTATCGTGCAAGGGTTGGTCGACCGGAACAGAGCCCATCGAGGCGCACTCGACAGAGATGTACCCACGAGCAGTCGAGTACATGTTTCTGGTCCTGAATGTTTCAGCAGAGCTATCAGAGCCGCAGTTATCCCCCCCAATTTCAGGTTGGCAACAGGAGTCAGCAAGTTCACTGGTGAGTCTAAGCCTGAAACTTGGCTTGAAGACTACCGAGTGGCAGTTCAGATCGGTGGTGGGAACGACGAGGTGGCCATGAAGCATTTGCCCCTCATGTTGGAGGGTTCTGCCAGGGCATGGTTGACTCAATTACCTCCTAGCAGCATTTACACTTGGGAAGATCTGTCCCGAGTGTTCGTCAGAACGTTTGAAGGGACTTGCAAGCGACCAGCGGGATTGACAGAGTTGCAAGTCTGCGTGCAGAAAACTAATGAGACTCTCAGAGAGTATATTCAGAGGTGGATCACTTTGCACCACACTGTGGAAAATGTCTCTGATCATCAGGCAGTATGCGCCTTCAAAGACGGCGTCAAGAACAGAGAACTGAGTTTGAAATTTGGTCGAACCGGTGACATGACCTTGAGTCGGATGATGGAGATTGCTACCAAGTACGCCAACGGCGAAGAAGAAGACCGACTCCGAAGCGGCAAGCACAAGCCGAGTCAGTCGGAAAAAGGAAACACCAGTCGGAAACAGAAGCGGAAGGCTGAACCGGCAGCTCCTGGAGAGGCTCTGGCCGTGACTCAAGGAAAGTTTAAGGGGAAACCAAAAGGATCCTGGAACCCCAAGAAGGTAAAGGATAAAGAGGGGAACGACGTGATGGATATGCCGTGTCACATTCACACGAAGAAAGATGAAGAGGGGAATATCATTTACCCAAAGCACACCACTCGCCAATGTCGACTCCTGATCCAGCAGTTTCAGGGAAAACAGTCTAAGGACAAGGAGAAGGAGTCGGACAAGGCCGAAGACAAAGAGGACAGTGAGGGAGGATATCCGCATATCAACTCCACTCTGATGATCTTTGCAGATGTGGAAAGCAGAAGTCGACTGAAAGTGATTAACCGAGAGGTGAACATGGTTGCCCCAGCAAAGGCAAATTATCTGAAGTGGTCTCAAACACCCATCACATTCGACCAATCTGATCACCCGACTCATATTGCCACCCCCGGGAGGCAAGCTTTGGTGGTCGATCCAGTTGTCGAAGGCACTCGACTGACAAAGGTGCTGATGGATGGTGGAAGTGGGCTGAACTTATTGTATGCAGACACATTGAAAGGTATGGGCATTCCGATGTCCCGACTGAGCACTAGTAACATGAGCTTCCATGGAGTTATACCAGGGAAGAAGGCCGAGTCACTCGGCCAGATAGCTTTGGACGTAGTGTTTGGTGATTCGAAGCATTTTCGCAAAGAAAAGTTGACGTTTGAGGTCGTGGATTTTCAAAGTGCATATCATGCCATTTTGGGGAGACCAGCCTATGCACGGTTCATGGCTCGACCATGTTACGTGTACCTCAAACTGAAGATGCCCGGTCCCAAAGGTGTGATCACTGTCACCGGTGATAGGAAAAAGGCAGAGGAGTGCTTTCAGAAGGGCTCCAAGATTGCCGATTCCCAAGTGACAGCGGTCGAGTTCGAAGAATACAAGCAAAACGCAGATCCGAGTGACTTGCTGCGATCCAAGAAGCCCGCCACAGAGTCTGCATTCCAGTCGTCCGGTGAGACGAAGCCTGTTCACATTCACCCGACCGACCCCGAAGCAGCTCCGACCCGCATCTCCACAACACTCGACCCAAAATAGGAAGAAGCGCTCATCCAGTTCCTCCGTGAGAACTGGGACATTTTTGCATGGAAGCCCGCTGACATGCCAGGTGTTCCCAGGGGACTGGCTGAGCATCGCCTAAGAGTCGACTCGTCTGCAAAGCCAGTCAAAGAGCATCTTCGGCGGTCCGCCGTCCAGAAGAGAAAGGCCATCGGTGAAGAAGTGGCTCGACTGTTGGCGGCAGGATTTATCCGAGAGATATACCACTCCGAGTGGCTCGCTAATGTCGTCATGGTTCCTAAGAAGGACAAGTCGCTCCGAATGTGCATTGATTTCAAGCACATCAACCGGGCCTGCCCGAAAGATCACTTTCCTCTCCCTCGCATAGATCAAATTGTTGACTCGACCGCGGGATGCGAGAGGTTGTCTTTTTTAGATGCTTACTCCGGGTACCACCAGATCCGTCTGTACGGGCCCGATGAGGTAAAAACAGCTTTCATCACTCCATTCGGGTGCTTCTGCTATATCACCATGCCATTCGGCCTCAAGAATGCCGGAGCCACATTTATGCGAATGATTCAGAAGTGTCTACTCACCCAAATCAGTCGGAATGTGGAAGCTTATATGGATGATATTGTTGTCAAGTCACGAAAAGGTTCCGACCTGCTCGCTGACCTCGCCGAAACATTTGCCAACCTCAGAAGGTATGATATCAAGCTCAATCCATCAAAGTGCACATTTGGAGTTCCTGGTGGCAAGTTACTCGGTTTTCTCGTTTCCGAACGGGGAATCGACGCTAACCCAGAGAAGATTGGCACTATTCTCCGAATGAAACGCCCTGTGCGAGTGCACGATGTCCAGAAGCTTACTGGATGCTTGGCCGCATTAAGTCGATTCATCTCACGACTCGGTGAAAAGGCACTGCCTCTTTACCGACTGATGAAGAAGGCTGACAAGTTCGAGTGGACTCCAGAAGCTGATGCAGCGTTTGCCGAGCTAAAAGCTCTGCTCTCCACCCAGCCGGTGCTTGCTGCTCCAATCAGCAAAGAGCCTCTGTTGCTCTACATCGCAGCCACAGGACAAGTTGTCAGTACTGTGCTAACGGTCGAGCGGGAAGAAGAAGGAAAAGCTCTCAAAGTTCAGCGCCCAGTGTATTATTTGTCTGAAGTCTTGACTCCATCCAAGCAGAGATATCCTCATTATCAGAAGCTTGTGTATGGAATATACATGACCACAAAGAAGGTTGCTCATTATTTCTCTGACCATTCCATCACAGTCGTCAGCGACGCTCCACTATCAGAGATTTTGCACAACAGAGACGCAACTGGTCGAGTGGCCAAATGGGCGATTGAACTTCTTCCCCTTGATATCAAGTTTGAGGCAAAGAAAGCCATTAAGTCCCAGGCGATAGCAGATTTCCTCGCCGAGTGGATTGAACAACAGCAGCCGACTGAAGTTCACTCGGAGCATTGGACCATGTTTTTCGATGGCTCTAAGATGTTGAATGGTTCCGGTGCTGGGGTTGTCCTGGTTTCCCCCAGAGGAGATAAGCTCAGATATGTGCTCCAGATTCACTTTGATTCCTCCAACAATGAGGCAGAATATGAGGCCCTCCTATATGGGTTGCGCATGGCCATTTCACTCGGCGTCCGTCGCCTAATGGTCTATGGCGACTCGGATTTAGTGGTCAATCAGGTGATGAAAGAGTGGGACGTGAGAAGCCCAGCCATGACTGGATACTGCAGTGCAGTGAGGAAGCTGGAGAAGAAGTTCGAGGGGTTGGAGCTCCATCATATACCCCGACTGAAAAATCAAGCAGCTGATGATCTAGCAAAGATAGGTTCCAAGAGAGAAGCCATTCCGAGTGGTGTGTTCTTGGAGCATATACACACTCCGTCAGTCAAAGAAGATCCTTTCACCGAAGAAACTCCGCAGCCCAAGGGCGCCACAGATCCGACTGAAGTTGAAATCCCAGCGGTGGTCGACTTGATCATGGAGGTTTTGGTGGTCATTCCCGACTGGACGATTCCGTATGTCGCATATATCTTGAGGAAAGAACTTCCGGAGGATGAGGAAGAGGCTCGACAGATCGTCCGTCGATCTAAGGCCTTTACCGTAATCAAAGGACAATTATACAGAGAAAGCGCGACTGGAGTCGGTCAGAAGTGCATAACACCAGAAGAAGGTCGACTCATCCTCAATGATATTCACTCGGGGACCTGTGGTCATCACGCGTCCTCTCGGACCATCGTGGCCAAAGCATACCGAGCCGGATTTTACTGGCCCAAGGCGAATGAGATGGCAAAAGAGATAGTAGATAAGTGCGAGGGATGTCAGTTCTACTCGAATATGTCGCACAAGCCTGCGTCAGCTTTGAAGACCATCCCGCTCGTCTGGCCTTTTGCAGTTTGGGGGCTGGACATGATCGGTCCTTTGAGAACAGGACGAAGTGGCTTCACGCATTTACTGGTGGCAGTCGACAAGTTCACCAAGTGGATCGAGGCTAAACCAATCAAGAGCCTTGACACCGGTACTGCTGTTAGCTTCATCAGGGAACTAATATTCAGATATGGAGTCCCGCACAGCATCATTACGGATAATGGGTCGAACTTTGACTCAGAGGAATTCAGAGCTTTCTGCGACTCCCAGGGCACACGGGTCGACTACGCATCAGTCGCCCATCCGCAGTCGAATGGACAAGCAGAGCGAGCTAATGGACTGATTCTCAAGGGACTGAAGCCTCGACTGATGCGTGATCTCAAACACGCGGCTGGAGCTTGGGTCGACGAACTTCCATCTGTACTCTGGGGACTGCGGACCACGCCTAATCGGTCGACCGGAAGAACTCCATTCTTCTTGGTCTATGGAGCTGAAGCGGTCTTGCCGAGTGATCTTCTCCACAATGCTCCTCGAGTTGAAATCTACAACGAAGCAGAAGCTGAACAAGCGCGGCAGGACGCAGTCGACCTTTTAGAGGAAGAAAGGGAGATGGCTCTGATCCGGTCGACCATCTACCAACAAGATCTGCGGCGTTTCCACGCCCGAAACGTGAGAGGTCGAGCCTTCCAGGAAGGGGATTTGGTTCTCCGAGTGGATCAGCACAAACCACACAAGCTTGCTCCTTCTTGGGAAGGCCCCTTCATCGTCACCAAGGTTCTCCACAACGGGGCGTACCGTCTTTACAACGTCAAGCATAATATCGACGAGCCCCGAGCTTGGAACGCGGAGCTACTCCGCCCGTTTTACACTTAAGCTTTATCACTCGGATGAGTTGCAATAAAATACTTCTGTAGTTCATGGACCTCAAAATAATAAGCGTCATAGTTCCTCCATAATATCTGTCACTTTTTATTTTTTGTCCAATGAAATTCCCCTCAGTGGGTGACTTAGCTGCGAATCCGTTTCGCCTAAGTTTGTAAAAATCCTACCGAGTGGTGAGCCAGACTCCCACTCGGAGGCTTAGCCGCGAATCCGTTTCGCCTAAGTTATCAAAATCCTACCGAGTGGTGAGCCAGACTCCCACTCGGAGGCTTAGCTGCGAATCCGTTTCGCCTAAGTTATAAAAATCCTACCGAGTGAAGAGCAACCCTCTCACTCGGGGGCTTAGCTGCAGTCCAAGCACTCGCCTAAGTTGTGAAAATCCTACCGAGTGGTAAGCCAGCCTTCCACTCGGAGGCTTAGCTGCAGCCTCGTGCTCGCCTAAGTTATAAAAATCCTACCGAGTGAAGAGCAACCCTCTCACTCGGGGGCTTAGCTGCAGTCCAAGCACTCGCCTAAGTTGTGAAAATCCTACCGAGTGGTAAGCCAGCCTTCCACTCGGAGGCTTAGCTGCAGCCTCGTGCTCGCCTAAGTTATAAAAATCCTACCGAGTGAAGAGCAACCCTCTCACTCGGGGGCTTAGCTGCAGTCCAAGCACTCGCCTAAGTTGTGAAAATCCTATCGAGTGGTAAGCCAGCCTTCCACTCGGAGGCTTAGCTGCAGCCTCGTGCTCGCCTAAGTTATAAAAATCCTACCGAGTGAAGAGCAACCCTCTCACTCGGGGGCTTAGCTGCAGTCCAAGCACTCGCCTAAGTTGTGAAAATCCTACCGAGTGGTAAGCCAGCCTTCCACTCGGAGGCTTAGCTGCAGCCTCGTGCTCGCCTAAGTTATAAAAATCCTACCGAGTGAAGAGCAACCCTCTCACTCGGGGGCTTAGCTGCAGTCCAAGCACTCGCCTAAGTTGTGAAAATCCTATCGAGTGGTAAGCCAGCCTTCCACTCGGAGGCTTAGCTGCAGCCTCGTGCTCGCCTAAGTTATAAAAATCCTACCGAGTGAAGAGCAACCCTCTCACTCGGGGGCTTAGCTGCAGTCCAAGCACTCGCCTAAGTTGTGAAAATCCTACCGAGTGGTAAGCCAGCCCTTCCACTCGGAGGCTTAGCTGCAGCCCGTGCTCGCCTAAGTTATGAAAATCCTACCGAGTGAAGAGCAACCCTCTCACTCGGGGGCTTAGCTGCAGCCCAGTGCTCGTCTAAGTGGACTAAAGAATAAATCGATTGCAGCACAGGCACCTTGCCTTGAACCTGCAAAAGACATTCCGAGCCGAAGGCAATCGTATTCAAGCACCAAATCCAAGTTTGAATCGACATCTAAAGGAACCGAAAGTGCTCAGGCGTCAAGCCTGTTAAGGTTTGTCGGTTACAATTTCACTCGGCATACCGAGGCAAATTTAAAGCATCGAGCCAGAAGAAGTTTTTTACCCCTCCTGTGGAGGGCTGGAAGGTGCAACAAATTCATCAAGGTCAATCCCGTCGGTGATCCGAGTGGCAGCTGCAAGGAAAGTTTCCATAAAGGATCTGAAGTCGTGCTTCTTGGTATTGGCCACCCGAAGGGCCGCCAGCTTCTCTTCTCGCGCATCTTTGCAGTGGACTCGGGCCAGACACAGAGCGACATCTGCACCACACCGAGCCGAGGACTTCTTCCACTCCTGCACTCGACCAGGGATCGTGTTCAAGCGGGCCATCAGCGACTCAAGGTCATTCTGAAGTGTCTCCTCAGGCCAGAGCGTCGAGTCGATGCGAGATGTGGCGGCCTTCAGCCTTGCGAGATAGTCCACGACAGCTGCAACACGAGACTCCAGTCGGAAAACATCCATGGCAACTTCGTCGTTCACCGGAGAATTGACGGGGTCAAGGTTTGGCTCCAGTCGGCTGGTTTCTTCTTCAAAGTTTTGACAAAATTCTGCAAGGGTGATCACTAAGTCAAGGAGATAGTCGAATGGAAAAAGCCACAATTGGAAATATTTGCCAAACATGGAGGTTTACCTTCAAGCATAAGGAACAACTTTTTGGCAAGGCCGCTCAGGAAGGCCTCCAGTTCAGTTTTCTTCTCAGTCAATTTGCTGACTTGGTCGGTCAGGGCAGCTTTGTCAGTTTTCAGTCGACTGACCTCCTTGTTGGCAATCCCAAGAGCAGCTTTCAGATTGGTATTGTCTTGTTCGAGCTTGGTAACTGAAGCTAACTTCTCGTCAGCAAGCTTGATCTTCTCAGCTAGCTCAAGGTCTTTCTTCTGCTGGGCCTCCCTTACCTTACCTGCAAGTTACAGCAAGATCAGATGCTGAAACAAGCAAGGGGAAAAGCAGTCGTCAGGGTCTCACCAAACATACCTTCGGTCTCCTCCTTTGCCTTTGTCAGCTTCTCCTGAACCAGCCTCAAGCTCAGCTCGACTTGAGTATGTTTTTGTTCCAGCTCTGAGTAGCGAGCCACAAGATCACAGGAGTTCTGTGAAGAACCAATCGACTAAATGTCAAATATAATTCACTTCCGAGTGAAAAAGAGATAAACACACGTTTCTAAGACTACAGCCAAATACAAGCATTCGACCGTAGTCTCGGGGACTACACCCAGTGGGTGCACTCAGCGTGCCCCCACTAATCCTGTTAAAGACAAAGTCGACCAGTCGACCTCAAAAAAAAATGTGCGAGATGCATTCTCTAAGACTGTGATCAACTGCAAGCAGTCGACCACAGTCTCGGGGACTACACCCAGTGGGTGCACTCAGCGTGCCCCCACCGGTTTGTGAAATCCAGTCGACCAGTCGACTGACAGAAAGATTGACATTATAAAGCCTAAGGCCGACTGCCAACAGTCGACCTTAGCCTTGGGGACTACACCCAGTGGGTGCACTCAGCGTGCCCCCACCGGTTTGTGAAATCCAGTCGACCAGTCGACTGACAGAAAGATTAACATTATAAAGCCTAAGGCCGACTGCCAGCAGTCGACCTTAGCCTTGGGGATTACACCCAGCGGGTACACCCAGCGTGCCCCCGCTAACACGGAGTTTATTCGACACACCCAGTGGGTGATTACTATAAATTCCGGAAAAGAAAAGTTTTTGGTAGCATATCCAACAGAACAAACAGCGGTCGACTGACCTGGACATTGATTTGGAGGGCAGAGCTGGCGTCATAAGCTGCCTGGCTCGCGTCCCGGATAGTCTTCAGCTGCTCCATCATGAGTCCCGCCTGGCGTATTGCCTCCTTCGCTGCGCCAGCTTGGTCCTCTGGGACGTGGTGCGTCGTGAAGAGGGAGGACTGCTGGGCACTCGTCAGTGGATTTGCGAAGGACACCGTGTGTCGAGTGATGTTCTCTTCTTCCACAGTCAGAATCTCAGGCGCCGTCACATCCTGAGGCACCTTACTGGCGGACGCTTTCCGACTCCTCCTGCGTGCCAGTGTTTCTTCATCCTCGTCGTCATCAGGGAGATTGATAACAGTATTGGGTGGAGCTGCGGAGAAGAATCAGGATCAGAGATCGCGAGTCAGTCGACTAAGAACGATGTTAAGAATACAGTACCTGGGTTCGAAGTTGCTGCATCCTCCATCTCGTGGTCATCTGCCCGGGCCGAGGTCTCAGAAGTAGCAGCACTGCAACTCCAAAGGATCGGTCGACTAACTTCAGCGTCGACCAGAGATAAAGTTCGCACAGAATAAGAAAATATGAGCAGCACAATTACCCTGATATGGTGGGGATGGACACCTTCATCTTCGGCAGGAGCTTGGTCGGCTTTGGCGGAGCCCCCCTAAGCTGCTTCGGCGCCTTTTCAGTCGGCGCTGGAGAAGTGGTCCTAGGGCGCTTGGTCGACTGCGTCGCAACCCCCTTGCCACGTTCAGTCGAAGGGTCGTGGACGAGCTTCGACCGCCTTTCCGAGCGCGGTGGCACGACCTCCTCCTCTTCCTCCTCGTCTTCGGCATCATCATCATCGCCGTCGTCATCATCATCGTCGTCGTCGTCCCCTGCAACGTCCGAGTCCCATTCCTCCTCGTCCTGGCTCTCGCCCCCACTCGCCTCACCCTCCTCAGTCGGAGTTTGTGCCCCGTTGGGCATCGAGTACAGCTCGGTGAGGGCCTAGCAGATATCAAGACAATGATCAGTCGACCAGTCGGCAGAGTAAACAGAGATGAATGCGACAAGAATGCAGTGGAGAGCAGGGCAAGTGTACCTTATTTGGATCACTGTTGTGGTCGAGTGGAGGAATCCTTCTGGCTCCGCGTGGGTTGTCCTTGTTTCCGGTGACGGCTGCCATCCATCTTTCCAGAGTGGCATCGTCGACTGCTTCTGGATGGACTCTAGTCTCGTCTTCGGTCCCACAGTACAACCACATGCAGTGGCTCCTGAACTGGAGGGGCTGGATGCGACGCCTGAGGAAGACCTCCAGGAGATCCATACCCGTCACTCCCTCCCGAACCAACTGCACCACGCGCTCCATCAACATCTTCACGTCAGCTTTCTCCTCCGGAATCAGCTTCAGAGGGGAAGGCTTGCGCACTCGGTCCATGGTGAACGGAGGGAGTCCACTCGACTGCCCTGGCGTCGACTGGACCTGGCAGTAGAACCAAGTCGACTGCCAGCCTCTGACGGACTCGGGAAAGGTCATGGGCGGGAAGGTGCTCTTATTCCTCACCTGAATCCCCAGGCCTCCGCACATTTGGACGACTCGGGTTTTTTTCATCACCTGGGCTCGCCTTCTTCACGGTCTGAGATCGACACGTGAATATATGTTTGAACAAACCCCAGTGCGGTCGACAGCCCAAGAAACCCTCACACATGGACACGAACGCGGCAAGATAGGCAATGGAGTTTGGGGTAAAGTGGTGGAGTTGCGCTCCGAAGAAGTTCAAAAAGCCACGAAAGAAAACACTCGGTGGCAAGGAAAACCCGCGATCAACATGGGTGGCCAAAAGCACACACTCACCCTCTTCTGGCTGGGGCTGCCACTCCTTCCCCGGAAGCCTCGCAGCTCCGTGGGGGATCAAGCCCTCGTTGGCCATGTCGAGGAGGTCGTTCTCCGTGATAGTCGACTGGATCCAGTCTCCTTGGACCCAGCCCTTCGGCAGGCGGGATCTGGACGAGGACCCTCCGCGGCTGGTGGACCTTCCTTTCGCCTTCTCCGACGCCGACGCCTTCTTTGCACGCTCCAGCGCCACCGTCTTCTCCTTGGCCATGGTCGCCGGCGAGATGCGCGAAGGGAAGTGGTGCGGGGGCGAGAGCAAGCACGCTGAGCAGGGAGGAAGGAAGCAGAGAGAGAGGGAGAATGCTAAGGCGCAGCACAGAAATCCTTGCCGGGCACATTTATAAGGTCCCTTCCGAGTGGATGACAGGTGGGCCCGGTCGATCTAATCATATCTGGAACAGTTATGCAGACGGGATACGTGGCGAAAAAGGCGGCGCGGAGATCGAGGCGTCCATGCCCCGTCCCATCCGAACGCCGCGGTCCGCCCCGCTTCGCGCGCGCCCCAAAATTTCGCATCCCGCGGAATCCGCGAGCAACAAATCAGTCTGTCAGGCGCGGTGTTTTCGGCGATCCGTCGCTCGGAGATCGTCGAAGCCTGAAAGATCACTCGACGCAAAAACAGAATGGATCAAGTCGACTGAAGGCAAGTCGTTTCCTGTCGACAAAGGAATTCTTTGGTCCAGAACAGCGCACAACCGGAGCACAAAGATTAATCGGAAACGACATCAACTCCTTCTTCACTCGAAGCCTCAATCCATTCGGGGGCTAATGATGGGGTTATGTACCTAGGGTAGGGTCATGGACCTGATCCAAGTAACTTACCCCAGGACATCCTTAGAAGAGGTCGCCTTCCAGTCGACCAACGAGGATTCACTCGACTGTCCTGAAGGACTCGACCACGAAGACTCACTCGACCACCAGGAGGTCAAGAGGCACTCTGCACTGCAACGGCCTGTAATCAAGTAGACTTTATGATAGTAAAGGCACTTTATGTGGGGCGTTACCAGTAACGCCCCAGACTTAACTCACCTTAAACCCTCTCCTACGTGGGCTGGCTGGGGTCCTGGCGCACTCTATATAAGCCACCCCCCTCCACAGGCAGAGGGGTTCGGCACCTTGTAATTCATACATTCATAATCCACTCGACCGCCTTCGGGCTCCGAGACGTAGGGCTGTTACTTCTTCCGAGAAGGGCCTGAACTCGTACATCCTTTGTGTTTACAACCTCTCCATAGCTAGGACCTTGCCTCTCCATACCTACCCCCCACTCTACTGTCAGGCTTAGAACCATGACAGTCTTCTCCCGCGCAAAAGCGGGTCATAAGTGTCATGAGGGCTGCCATAGATTTAGGCTTTTCCTGTCCTAGGTGCCGTGCAAGCCACTCGTCACGGATGTTATGCTTGAAGGCTGCTAGGGCCTCTGCGTCCGGACAGTCGACGATTTGATTTTTCTTGGTTAGGAACCGTGTCCAGAATTGTCTGGCCGATTCCTCTGGCTGCTGAATTATGTGGCTAAGGTCATCGGCGTCTGGTTGTCGCACATAAGTGCCCTGGAAATTGTCGAGGAATGCGGTTTCCAGGTCCTCCCAACAACCAATTGATTCTGCTGGCAAACTGTTAAGCCAATGCCGAGCTGGTCCTTTAAGCTTGAGTGGGAGGTATTTGATGGCGTGTAGGTCATCACCACGGGCTATGTGGATATGAAGGAGATAGTCCTCGAACCATACCACAGGATCTGTTGTGCCATCATATGATTCGATGTTCACGGGTTTGAAACCCTCGAGGATTTGATGATCCATTACTTCATCTGTGAAGCATAGTGGGTGTGCGGCGCCTCTGTATTGGGCTATATCACGATGCAGCTTAAACAAGCTTTGTCTACTGTGTTCAGCCCGACCGGATTTACTGTATCCGGAGTGATGATTACCGTCTCGTGCCGTGGGGCGCCCACGCTATCTGTAGATCGATCTTGTTTACCTTGCCTTGTCCTCCAATATATCTCGCAGGTCTAGCGTGTTTTCCCATGCCTTGGTATTTTTTGAGCGGCGCCGGGGTGCGGCTTGAGTGGAGGGCCGAGAGGCTTCTCTGTCGCGGCCACGGGGTGGCCGGTCGGCCGCATCATGCGCTGGTGATGTACATTTAGGTGCTTCCTCCTCTAATTGGGGTAGCAACCTGCGCTTTGGGTAGCTCTTGGAGGGGCGTTCGAATTCATACTCTTCGGCCACAAGGACTTCAGTCCATCTGTCGGCTAGCAAATCTTGATCAGCTCTAAGCTGTTGTTGTTTTTTCTTGAGGCTGTTCGCCGTGGCCATAAGCCTGCATTTGAAACGCTCTTGTTCGACGGGATCCTCCGGCACGACAAACTCATCATCGTCGAGGCTTGCCTCGTCTTCGGAGGGAGGCATATAATTATCGTCCTCGACCTCTATGTCTGTCGCTCTCTCATGAGGGCTGGCTTCTCCATCCTCCAGTGCTTGCTGGAGGTGGTTGTCTTCGGCACTGTACGAGGTGTTATTATCTCCCATGCCGGAATCACCATTTTTGCTTTGGCGGGATTTAGAGCGGCGCCACTGACGCTGACGCTTAGGCTGCTTCTTGGAGGGGTCATCCTCCGCTGTTCCATCGCCATTGCCTTCTTTTGGGGTGTCCACCATGTATATATCATACGACGAGGTGGCTTTCTAGTGCCCTATAGGCGCTGGTTCTTGATCATCTCCTGCATCGGCGTCCATACCGTCGATGTCTTCATAGTGGAAGTCGAGCATGTCGGTTAAATCATCGACATTGGCTACGAAGTGGGTGGTGGGTGGGCTTTGAATTTCTTCATCATCCGCATCCCAACCTTGCTGACTAAAGTCCGGCCAGGGCTCTCCTGATAAAGAGAGAGACTTTAGTGAATTCAGAATATCGCCGAAGGGCGAGTGCTGAAAGATGTCCGCGGCGGTGAACTCCATGATCGGTGCCCAATCGGGTTCGATCGGTAGGGGCGCGGAGGGCTCGGAGTCTGGAGAGGAGTACGGCTCCTTGGAGTCACGGGCTTCGCAGAGAATAGGGCTGGTGTTCAGCTCGATCACCGTAGAGATTGCAGCCCCCGAGGTGGTGTCCAACCACCCATCCTCGATTGGCGTAGATGGCTCCGAATTAAGGGTCAGAGCTGATATGGGTGCGGCCTCCAGGGCACTGTTCGGCGGCAGAGCTAGATCGTGCCCATTGTGACAGTGCGGCGCGCTCGGCTGCGGCTCGAATCCGTCGAAGATCAAGTCTCCATGGAGGTCGGCCATGTAGCTCAAACTTCCAAATTTGACCTGATGGCCAGGGGCGTAGCTTTCGATCTGCTCCAGATGACCAAGCGAATTGGCCCGCAGTGCAAAGCCGCCGAATACGAGATCTGTCCGAGGAGAAAGGTCTCACCCAGGATAGCATCGCTGTTGATGATCGGAGAAGCCATCGGGCCTAAAAGTGACGACACAGAGGAACTCTCAATGAAAGCACCAATGTCGGTGTCAAAACCGGCGGATCTCGGGTAGGGGGTCCCGAACTGTGCGTCTAAGGCGGATGGTAACAGGAGGCAGGGGACACGATGTTTTACCCAGGTTCGGGCCCTCTTGATGGAAGTAAAACCCTACGTCCTGCTCGATTTATTCTTGATGATATGGGTATTACAAGAGTAGATCTACCGTGAGATCAAGGAGGCTAAACCCTAGAAGCTAGCCTATGGTATGATTGTTGTTCGTCCTATGGACTAAAACCCTCTGGTTTATATAGACACCGGAGAGGGCTAGGGTTACACCGAGTCGGTTACAATGGTAGGAGATCTACATATCCGTATCGCCAAGCTAGCCTTCCACGCCAAGGAAAGTCCCTTCCGGACACGGGACGAAGTCTTCAGTCTTGTATCTTCATAGTCCAGGAGTCCGGCCGAAGGTATAGTCCGGCTATCCGGACACCCCCTAATCCAGGACTCCCTCAGTTGATTTCAAAGACCTCAACAAAGCTTGCCCTAAGGATCCATTCCCCCTCCCCTGCATCGATCAAATTATTGATGCCACTGCGGGACACGACTCATTGTGTTTCCTCGACGCGTATTTCGGATACCATCAGATTAAAATGAAGGAATCCGAGCAAGCCACAACGACATTTATTACCCCATACGGGCCTTTCTGCTTCAACACTATGCCCTTTGGGCTCAAAAACGTCGGCGCCACCTACCAATGCATGATCCAAACATGCATGGAGAAACAAATCGGCAAGACAGTTGAAGCATATGTGGACGACGTTGTCATCAAGACTAAGCACATTGAGTCATTAATCGATGACTTACGTCTCACATTCGACAATCTCCGAACATATGACATTAAGCTCAATCTGGAAAAATGTGTTTTCGGCATCCCCTCTAGGAAACTACTGGGCTTCATTGTTTCCAGTAGAGGAATCGAGGCAAATCCAGGCAAAATCCGAGCTTTATCGCAATTGGCTACACCAACAGACCTTAAAAAGGTCCAAAAACTAGCTGGATGCGTGGCAGCTTTAAGCCGCTTTATCTCCAGACTAGGAGAAAAAGCATTGCCACTTTATCGACTTCTCCGACGCACCGATCACTTCGAGTGGACAGATGCAGCAACGGCCAGATTGGAAGAAATAAAGGCTCTTTTAGCAAGCAACCCAATCCTAGTTGTGCCAAGCGTCGGCGAACCAATGTTATTATACATGTCCGCAACACGCCAGGTGGTGAGCGCAGTACTCGTCGTCGAACGTGAGGAGGACGGACACAAATTCCCGCTCCAGAAGCTAGTATACTACGTATCCATTGTCCTAACTCCATGCAAGTCCCGGTACCCTCATTATCAAAAGATAGCGTACATGGTCTTCATGGCATCCCGGAAGCTACAACACTATTTCCACTGAACGACATAATAAACAATTGCGGTGCCATGTGCCGGATTGCCAAGTGGGCCATTGAGCTCCTTCCATTCGATATAACATATAAGCCACACCGGGCTATCAAATCCCAAGTTTTGGCAGACTTCGTCGCCAAATGGACAGGAGCCGAACTCCCTAAAGAGTACGACACATATTCCAACTGGGTCATGCACTTCGTTGGTTCCAAAATGCTGGCGGGCTTAGGGGTGGGCGTTGTCTTAACATCCAACACTGGAGATACAGTTCAGTACGTACCCCAAATATTATACACAGATTCCAATAATGCAGCCGAATACGAGGCCTTATTGCATGGTCTTCTGATAGCTTCTCCATGTGAATTCAATGCCTGGAAGTGCGTGGGGACTCGAACCTCGCGATATCTCAAATAAATGGAGATTTTGATACCAAGGATCTGAAGATGGCAGCTTACCGTAACGCTGTTCTCAAAATGTCGGCTGGGTTCGAGGGGCTCGAGTTTCACCATGTTGTCAGGACCCCGATTCTAAGTCACACCGATCTAGCCTGTAACACCTCATATCACTTTGAGACCTCACACACGGTATTCCCACCGGTGTCGCCTTACCATGGCCTAGGACCGTTTGCGCCTTTTGGCTCACGTATATGATAGTGTCACTAGCATCCATATGATAGAGAACCCGGGCCGACATGACTAGTCGTGAACCCAAAGTGGCACTAACTTACAGGGACAGGCATACATGAATTAACATCGAGCATGTCGGTCAACAGCGTGTGAATCCGGGCTGTGGCAACTGGGCTAGCAGGACTCCGGGAACCCGGGCTGTAGCAGGCTAGCAGGACTCCGGATGTCACCGCGTGACATTTCCCCGAAGGGACAGACACAGGAACGAAGTGAATCACATGCTGGCCAGTCTAAGTGTTCCGAAGCAGTAGTGCTGGGCTAGCAGGACTCCGATGAACCGGGCTGTAGCGGACTACTATGGCTCATGGAAGCACAAGACTACATTTCCCCATAAGAGAGGCTACCAAGGATAAACAACTAGGTTGTCGGATCCCACACATACCAAGCATTTCAATCATACACACAATATGCTCAATATGTGCAATACAACATGGCATCACAACAAGACTCTACGACTTAGAGTATTTTATCATTAGGCTCCGAAGAGCCAGATAAAACAAAGATGGGTCTCATGACCCAACATTCAGAGCATACAAGTGAAAGCACATGCTGAAGCTTAACATGTCTGAGTACAGACTTCTACAAATGAAAAAGGCCGAGAAGCCTGACTATCTACCAGATCTTGCCGAGGGCACAAGATCGTAGCTGAGGTATCGAGCTAAACGTCGAAGTCCACACGAAACTACTAGCGAGACTGAAGTCTCTCTGCAAAAACATAAATTAAGCAAATGTGAGTACAAATGTACCCAGCAAGACTTACATCAGAACTAGCTACATATGCATTGGTAGCAACAAAGGGGGTGGTGGAGTTTAACTGCAGCAAGCCAGCTTTAACTCAGTGGCTAACCTAAACTACGACTGCAAGTAACTCTTTTGAGGTGCGCACACGAGTCCACAAATTCACCATACCAATACACCACTATGGATCCGCTCCCGTCTCCCTGCGATAACGCCATCCATAGCACTCACACTTATCTTGCGCATTTTAGAGTATCCACTTTCACTTGTCTATGAACTATGCAAGGGGTCCAAGTTTCCATATCCGAGGAATCTAGCTATTCGAATAGATAATGATAACCCTGTAGGGGTGTACTTCTTCACACACGCTCTCGCCACTTACCACCATGTACACGTCGTGTATCTCGGCAACCTTCAAGCGGAAGCCTGTTGTGGGAGTCGGCCATGACCTAACTAACCGCACAAGTCTCTCGTCCAGGTTTATCGAGGATATTGGAATCTTGTACATGAACTAGTATTCTCACATCAACTCCTTTTCCCTTGAACAAATCAATCAGTGGCTTGGTGTGCTAGGAACACATATGGAGTGGAGGCGGCCAACTTATCAAACCATAGAGCACTTCGCACATGCATGACTAACTTGGGATGATTCCAGAGGAGGCAAAAATAGACTTTCTCGAATTCACTGCGGCAACTTGCATCAAATGCACATGAATTAGAGGCAGTCACTTCTTCCATCCAAACATATGCTTCATGAGCTAGCATGAAGAAATGCCTTCAAAAGTTTCCAACACTAGCTTAATGTTCAACATGAATCATGGAGGAGAGAAAGACGTTGTCGATGCGCTCAACAAAAATTTATCAAGATTTCCATAAGATGGGGTTACATGGTTATGTGAACAAGATGATAGCATTGATCAGGCCAAAATATGTAATGATGTATGCTCTAGGGATCAACCACAAGTAAGACTACATTACGACATTGTTGGTACTGATTTGATTTGGTGATAGCCCATACTCAAATCAAAGTTTTGATAAGACAATAGGTCCAACAACTGATCACAGGGACCAATCGATGAAGATATCATCTTTCTATAACTAACACACAAACACATCGATATCCTGTTGGAACGAACTAGGTTAGGCAAGCTTTTATCTTCCGACTCTCCAAGTTGTTGTTTGGCTTAACCAACTAGCTCAGGGGTATCCAACACAGATTCTTAGAGAAGGAGTGTGTCGGTGTCAAAACCGGCGGATCTCGGGTAGGGGGTCCCGAACTATGCGTCTAGGCCGGATGGTAACAGGAGGGAAGGGACACGAAGTTTTACCCAGGTTCGGGCCCTCTTGATGGAGGTAAAACCCTACGTCCTGCTTGATTAATATTGATGATATGGGTAGTACAAGAGTAGATCTACCACGAGATCGGAGAGGCTAAACCCTAGAAGCTAGCCTATGGTATGATTGTTGTTGGGTATGTTGTCCTACGGACTAAAACCCTCCGGTTTATATAGACACCGGAGAGGGTTAGGGTTACACAAAGTCGGTTACAATGGTTGGAGATCTACATATCCGTATCACCAAGCTTGCCTTCCACGCCAAGGATAGTCCCTTCCGGACATGGGACGAAGTCTTCAATCTCGTATCTTCATAGTCCAGGAGTCCGGCTGAAGGTATAGTCCGGCCATCCGAACACCCCCTAATCCAGGACTCCCTCAGTAGCCCCTGAACCAGGCTTCAACGACGACGAGTCCGGCGCGCAAATTGTCTTCGGCATTGCAAGGCGGGTTCCTCCTCCAAGTACTTCATAGAAGATTTTGAACACAAAGATAGTGTCCTGCTCTGCAAAATAAGTTTCCACATATTGCCATAGAGAGAATAATATTTACACAAATCTAATCTGCTGACGTATTCCGTAGTTTGACACACCACGGCCAAGCCTTTATCCGAGTTGTTTCATTATCCCACCTTAGCGCGTCATGCGAGGCGGTTTCCTTGGCACGTCTTGTTAAAGCATAGATCGTGTCCCTTTATTCCGAGATTCTCATCAATACGGGCGTGGGTAACCCAACCGCTTCTAGGACTCCTATATTATAGGCAAGTCCAAACGGACACGGAGAGGACGCTTGATATTCACCCTCTTTATAAAGGGACGAGGCTTTTATTTGTCCCTCCCGTGCTCAATCGAATCCTTCCCCCACGTCAAGCTCAAACGCCCAAAGTTCAGGTCAGGTGCTCCGAACCTTCAGTCATGTCCGGATCTAGCTTTCAAGGCCGATGGGTGCCTTCCTCCGCCATGGAAGAAGACATCAAAAAGTTGAGGGAGGCCAGATATCTGACCGCCGAGATTTTGCATCGGCTGCCTCCCCGAGGGCAGGCCGTCTCCACCCCCAAACCCAACGAGAACGTCGTGTTCGTCTCCCACTTCCTCCGAGGTCTAGGCCTTGCTCTGGATCCTTTCGTTAGGGGTTTGATGTTTTATTACGTGCTAGACTTCCATGATCTAGCTCCGGACTCCTTTCTTCATATCACGGCATTTATTGTCGTGTGCGAGGCCTTCCTCCGGGTTACCCCTCACTTTGGCCTATGGCTCAAGACCTTTGAAGTGAAGCCGAAGATGATCGAGGGGCAACTTGCAGCGTGTGGAGGTGCCTCAATACGCAAGATGACGGGAGCTCCGTGGCCCAAAGGTTCCATCCCAGAGGTGTGTGAATTGTGGCAACATGAGTGGTTCTACATCACGGCTCCTAGAAGTACCAAGTGGGCGGCCGCCCCTATTTTCCGCTCGGGCCCTCCACCACAACTGATGTCATGGATCAGCACAGGTCTGAGCTGGGGTCCAGCCAAGGACGTGCCTCTACTGCAAAGCCGCATTCGAGATCTCTTCAATGGAGATTTCAGTTTGGTTGCGGTAATACAAGTTATGCTGGTTCGTCAAGTCCAGCCTTGCAAACGCCGGCCTCTTCGCCTGTGGGAGTTCAATCCCGAGGGACGCGTGTCATTCAAAATTTTCTCGGCCTGACGCACGAGGAGATGTAGAAGTCATTCTTCGGACCTCAGGTGGAGTGTCCGGAAATCACCGAGGACGTGGGCCTGAGTAGTAACCGCGCCGCCGAACAGGTAAGGCATCTTCCGGCTGAACATACTATCTCTCCTTTGTTACGAAGTTATATCTGAGAGTTCACTTTTTGACCAGGACTGACTAACAAAGGCGAAGTCGATTCGGTGTTCGGCCCCCCTCCCTGAGGGTTTGGAAAATCCCGTATTGGAAAAGATGCCCCAGACCGCACCTTGCTCGGAGCCCTTGAAGGAAGATACTGTGGAGGATAATGCGGGTGGACGCGGGCCCCCAACGCTGCCCATTCTAGCCGAGGGAGCGAGCGTCTCCATGAAGGAAGACGACCAGAAGAGGAAAAGGACTGCGCCCGGGGATTCGGAAGCCGAAGCTTCCAAACGGGAGAAGAAGTCTCCCACAGAGGGTCCTACCTTGGGGGGCGCTGTTGCCGCACAAAGTCCGCGGGGGGATCAATTCTCCCGCGAGTCGTAAGTGACCCGAAATACTTTAATAGTACAAATATGCCATCTTTTTCTTCTGAGAAAAGAACCACCGCATATATTTTTGCAGTTCGGGCCTTAGCCCCTCTCAAATGAGCTCGTCTTCAGGGGATCTTGTTCCGGAGATGATTGAGGGAGTCCTGGATTAGGGGGTGTCCGGATGGCCGGACTATACCTTCAGCCGGACTCCAGGACTATGAAGAAACAAGATTGAAGACTTCGTCCCGTGTCCGGAAGGGACTTTCCTTGGCGTGGAAGGCAAGCTTGGCGATACGGATATTCAGATCTCCTACCATTGTAACCGACTCTATGTAACCCTAACCCTATCCTGTTTCTATATAAACCGGAGGGTTTTAGTCCGTAGGAGAACAGACACATCAACAATCATACCATAGGCTAGCTTCTAGGGTTTATCGTCTTTGATCTCGTGGTAGATCTACTCTTGTACTACCCATATCATCAATATTAATCAAGCAGGACGTAGGGTTTTACCTCCATCGAGAGGGCCCGAACCTGGGTAAAACTTCGTGTCCCTTGCCTCCTGTTACCAAAGACGCACAGTTCGGGACCCCCTACCCGAGATCTGCCGGTTTTGACACCGACATTGGTGCTCTCATTGAGAGTTCCTCTGTGTCGTTGCCATCAGGAAGGATGCCTCGCCTCGTCTTTAAAGACGGCACCATTGCTAAGAGAGCTTTGGCTGTCGGTCAAACCCTCCGGGTAGGTGATTTTCTTATGACCGCCTGTTCGGCTTCTGCGCCGACGATGACCTCTCGAGCCATCGAAAACAATCTTCATGTCAGTTCGGAACTCGCCGAGCAGTTAGATCCAATGGAGCTTTCCTCCATAAACGAGCTCTTGGATCGCTTCGCCGCCCTGGGAGTCGCTACGGATTACGACCAGATTGGGCCTAAAACCGATCTGAGAGAGATTAACTCTCCCCAAGTCACCCATCACGTTGCCGTGGTAGAGGGACAGTGCGGCGACCCTTCGTCTATCTTAAGGACTCGCTACGTCCGGATTCCCGATCCCTCCAAGCCGGATACCCGCGGAGGGGAGGATATCACTCAAGACCTGAACTTAGAGTCAGGCGACGGGCTGGATTCATTGGACAACACCCAGGGATCCAAATTTTCGAGTTCAGAAATTCCTCGGCCTCTGAGCCTCAGACGGGGTGAGGCTTCGGATTTAACTCCACCCACCCACCCCAACATAAGCGATCTATCCAAAATCAGGCAAGAGCCCGACGAAACAGTACATCATTACTGGGCTAGATTCCTCCTGGTTAAGAACAGGCTAAGGGACTGCCGCGAGGAAGACGCAATCTTAATCTTCTGCAATAATTGCACGGACAAGGGAATACTCAACGCCATAAGTCGCCGTGATATCACACGCTTCGCTGACTTGGCGTCCATTGTACAAAAGTATTGTGCGATGGAAAGCGCCTGGAAAACCAAAATAAAATTTTGGGACAATCCGGCCCTAAATACAAACCCAGTCCGAAATAAAAGGGTGCAGCATAACCAGACACCCAGGTCAAATACCAAAAAGCAAAAACCCTCTATAGGGCATGGAACCGTACTGGAAGGATGGCTTAACGGACCCTGTAAAATTCACAGTACAGAGGACGCCACACCAACTCACAGCCTTAGAGCATGTTGGATACTCCGGCAGGTGGCCAAAATTGGCGAAAACCTCCTAATTCCGGAGGCCACAGAAAGCCACCCCAGAGACACCCATACGGTATTAACAGTCTTCGAGACTTTCGCATCAAATAATATGCGAAAAAGGACACTCCGCAGCCTTGCCGAAGTCTACCAAGTAGCAACAATAAACCCATGGAGTGACACGGCTATTACCTTTAACGCCAGTGATGAACCTAAATTCCGAACAGCCCGAGCACCAGCCGCATTGGTCCTCAGCCCAATAGTGGACGGCTTTCGTCTTACCAAGGTACTCATGGACGGCGGCAGCGGATTGAACCTCATTTACGAGGAAACCCTTCAAAAAATGGAAATAGACTGGAACCGCATTGAGCGAAGCAGCACAACCTTTAGAGGAATAATCCCCAGTCGGGAAGCGCGCTGTACAGGAAAAATCACACTAGATGTGGTGTTCGGCACGCCGGATAATTACAGGTCCGAAGAGATCACGTTCCATGTGGCTCCGTTCAGCAGCGGTTATCACGCTCTGCTAGGGCGGGAAGCGTTTACAATCTTCCAAGCAATACCCCATTACGGGTACATGAAGCTCAAAATGCCCGGGCCTAACGGGATCATCACTCTCGCTAGTGATCCGGACATAGCACTCCGCGCCGAAAACAAGACAGCCGCACTGGCCCTCGAGGCACTATCCGAAGCCCTAGCGGCTGAGGAACTGACTGCGCTGCGCTCTACGGTGAATAGGGACGATGTGGTACTCGACAAAAGATCCAAGTCCACCTCCTTTAAACCGGCGGACGAAATAGTCAAATTCCAAGTCCATCCAACGGACCCAAATAAAACAGCTTCCATCGGGGCACAGTTAAACCCTGATGTAGACGCCGCACTGCGAGAGTTCCTACGAGAAAACTGGGACATTTTCGCCTGGCACCCTTCAGACATGCCAGGAATCCCACGCAGGCTGGCCGAGCACAGCTTAAATATCCAAACAGGATTCAAACCTGTCAAACAGGCTCTTCGGCGTTTTTCCGAACCTAAGAGACAGGCTATGGGAGAGGAGCTAGCAAAGCTATTGGAGGCCGGATTCATCAGAGATATAAAACATCCGGACTGGCTAGCAAACCTGGTGATGGTACCAAAGAAGGACAAATCCTGGCGCCTGTGCGTTGATTTTAAAGACCTTAACAAGGCTTGCCCAAAGGATCCCTTCCCCCTCCCCCGCATCGATCAAATTATCGATGCTACCGCAGGACACGATTCGTTGTGTTTCCTCGACGCATATTCCGGCTACCATCAAATCAAGATGGCAGAATCTGACCAATCCGCAACGGCATTTATCACACCATACGGCCCATTCTGCTTCAACACAATGCCCTTCGGGCTCAAAAACGCCGGCGCAACATATCAGCGCATGATTCAGACATGTCTGGCAAGCCAGATCGGCAAAACAGTGGAGGCATATGTAGATGATGTGGTCGTCAAAACAAGACATGTCGAATCTCTAGTAGACGACTTGAGGCTCACATTTGATAACCTCCGAACATACGACATCAAGCTCAACCCGGAAAAATGCGTTTTCGGCGTTCCAGCCGGAAAGCTCTTGGGCTTCATTGTATCCGGTAGAGGAATCGAAGCAAATCCAGCCAAGATCCGAGCTCTGTCGCAACTGGATATCCCAAAGGACCTCAAACAAATACAAAAGTTAACCGGATGCGTGGCGGCTCTAAGCCGCTTTATCTCCCGCTTGGGAGAAAAGGCCCTACCCCTTTACCGCCTCCTTCGGCGCACCGAACACTTCGAATGGACGGATGCAGCCACGGCCGGACTCGAGGAGATAAAAGCCATACTTGCAACAAACCCAGTCCTGGCCGCGCCAAATATTGGCGAACCAATGCTATTATACATTGCAGCAACACATCAGGTTGTAAGCGCAGTGCTCGTCGTCGAACGAGAAGCGGACGGACACAGATTCCCCCTTCAAAAGCCGGTCTATTATGTGTCCACTGTCCTCACTCCTTGCAAATCACGGTACCCGCATTATCAAAAGATCGCGTACGCGGTATTCATGGCATCCCGGAAGCTACGACACTACTTTCAAGAGTGTTCAATAACAGTAGCCTCGGAAGTACCACTTAACGATATTATAAACAACCGTGACGCAACGGGCCGGATTGCAAAATGGGCCATTGAGCTCCTCCCGTTCGACATAACTTATAAGCCACGGCGAGCCATCAAGTCGCAAGTCTTGGCCGACTTCGTCGCAGAATGGACGGAGGCCGAACTCCCTAAAGAGTACGACACATATTCAAATTGGATCATGCATTTCGACGGCTCCAAGATGTTGGCCGGACTGGGGGCTGGCGTCGTTTTGACGTCCCCCACAGGAGACACAGTTCAATACGTACTCCAGATTATGTACACGGACTCCAACAACGCAGCCGAATATGAGGCCCTTTTACATGGTCTCCGGATGGCAGTATCCATGGGCATTCAACGCCTAGAGGTGCGCGGGGACTCGAACCTCGCAATATCCCAAATAAATGGAGACTTCGATGCCAAGGATCCAAAAATGGCAGCTTACCGCAACGCCGTCCTAAAAATGTCAGCTCGGTTCGAGGGGCTTGAATTTCACCATATAGCCCGGGAAAATAATCAGGCGGCAGATGTCCTGGCACGCATCGGCGCAAAACGCGATGTAGTCCCCCCCAACATCTTCTTGGAAAGGCTGTTCAAGCCATCCGTAGTATGGGAAGGGGAGCCGAACAATAACACCCCGGACCCAACCGCACTGCCCGACACCGAACATTCTGACACAATCGGAGGCTCTGCCAATGAAATAACACCTTCAGCCCACGTAATAATGGCCGTCATCGCCCCGTGGACAGAACCATTCCTCGCCTACCTCACTAGGCAGGAACTCCCCGAGGACCAAAATGAGGCACGCTGCATAGTGCGGCGATCCAAAGCCTACAGAGTCCACGAGGGAGAGCTTTATAAGAAAAGCACTACCGGAGTCCTTCAAAGGTGCATCTCCGAAGAGGAGGGGCGGAACCTCCTGGCTGAAATTCATGCCGGACTGGGCGGTCATCACGCTGCAGCTCGGTCCCTTGTAAGCAAGGCCTTCCGTACAGGCTTTTATTGGCCGACGGCCCGGGCAGACGCTCAGGACTTAGTCCAACGATGCACCGGTTGCCAGCTCTTTGCAAACCAAAGCCATATGCCACCCACCGCCCTCCGAACTATCCCCATTACTTGGCCCTTCGCGGTCTGGGGGCTTGACATGGTTGGACCCCTTAAAGGCGGAACCCACAAGCAAAAATACTTACTGGTCATGGTGGATAAATTCACCAAATGGATAGAAGCCAAGCCTGTTAAGACGGCCGAATCCGGACCGGTGATAGACTTTATATCCGGGGTCGTACACCATTACGGCGTTCCCCACAGCATCATCACTGATAACGGCACGAACTTCACGGCCGACGAGGTAAAACTCTGGTGCAAAAACATGGGCATCAAGCTCGACTATGCTTCCGTCTATCACCCACAAACTAACGGCCAGGTCGAACGTGCAAATGGTCTTATCATGAGCGGCATTAAACCCAGATTAGTGCGGTCCCTCAAGGAATCTAACACGCACTGGGTAGAGGAGCTCGACTCCGTACTCTGGGGGCTGCGGACCACGCCGAATCGCACCACCGGATACACACCATTCTTTATGGTGTACGGCGCAGAGGCAGT
Organism: Triticum aestivum; assembly: GCF_018294505.1. Classification (NCBI taxonomy): domain Eukaryota; kingdom Viridiplantae; phylum Streptophyta; class Magnoliopsida; order Poales; family Poaceae; genus Triticum; species Triticum aestivum. The sequence goes on from NC_057797.1 coordinate 73,457,643, forward strand.
TTTGCCCTGCGACATAATTCATGACTCACCTCGAGTGCGCATGTACGAAGAAAGAGAAGCCGAGCTCGATCGGCAGGACAGCTTAGACACATTGGAGGAGGAGCGTGACGTGGCAAAAGCCCGTTCCACATTCTATCAACAGCAGGCTCGAAGATACCAAAGCAGAGAAGTACGGGCCAAAAATTACAACGTTGGCGAATTAGTTCTACGACTACCGGACAAGAAAAAGGACAAACTCAAGCCCAAGTGGGAAGGTCCCTTCATAATTGACCAAGTCCTGACTAGTGGAGTGTACCGCCTGCGAGATGCATCGGATAACCGACTCAAGCTGAACCCATGGAACGCAGCCAGTCTCCGAAGATTCTATGCCTAGCGCCGGACTCTATGTTCATCTCCTTCCTCTGTCCATTTTTTATATATTTTCTGTCTTGCATTTCTCTTCTTCTTCTCTCTCTCTCTCTCTCTCTCTTATAGCCCTTAAAGGCTCATAAAGTGACGCACCATCCGCGCTCATTAAACCTGGGGGCTTGTTTAAACAGAAGCTTATTCATACGGGCTTTCATGCCCAACACATGCGTCACACTTCCGCATGTACCTTTTATTCACCATTATATGCATCGATATGACTTAAGTTTTGGCCAAGCTGGGTTGCCTGGCTCCTGTGCTTACCCCTACGTTCCCGATTGTTCGGCTAGGTGGTAAAGGGAGCACCTCTGCGATTGTTACTGCCGGGTCAGCCGGACGTGTACCTCAGACTGGGTGAAGCCGAAAGCTAGAGTTCTTAAGGGAATGTTCGGTCGGTGAACTAAAGATGATCTTTTTTATTTTTATCTATACGCCCCCAGATGTTTTTCCTGCGTTTCTTTTCGCAGCATGGACATGCACCTTAGGGCATGCCTCCCAGGGAAAGGAACCCCTAACGGAACTATTCTCCCTGGAAGATGTTTCTTACTAACCATGTAATATAACATAACTAGTCGGGCACTTGTCTGTTCACGCACTAATGACCCCTACGCCTGGTCTCCATGCATTCCCCGGTTCCTATATAACCGCATGGGAATTCGGACACACTCCGGACCGTCAGGTCCCGAGGCTGAAGCGAAAAGGTCGGCCATGACAAATGATCTACAATCCGGCTAGAAGGCATTATAAATGTCAACTAAATTACATAGTCATTTTGACTGATCGTATTCCTCTTCAATACCATCTAACAGGCTGTCTAATTTACAGTCCTGCTGGGAATACTTTGCGGCCAACTCTACTTGGCCGTATACTAAGCTTACATGGATCTCTTTCCCATCGGGCCCTATAGGACTGACCTCGGCCATGTGGTTGGGGTTAGCCTTTGCGTACCGCGTCTTCACCATGGCCCAGGCCTCCCTAGCGCCTTGACGGCAGGCTGATATCTTCCACAATCGGAAGCGCCACCGTGCTCCTTTTAGCTTCTCCGCAAGCTCTCCAAGACCTTCGGGCATGGAGACGGATGGCCATAGGGCCTAGGGTGACGCCTCGCATCGCCTGCCGAACTCGATCGAGCAGTTGCGAGAGCTCGGGAAGAAGGTCACCCATAGAACCGGGCATCTCCTCTGCAGGACGGCCTGTTAGCACACCTACAGACATTGCTATGTTAGTCGACTTCCCCGCCGAACTTTCTTTCAAAAGGTTTATTCAAGCACTTACTAAATATGTTGTGCCGAAGCCGCTGATTCTCCTTCACGGAGTCTGACAGCTGGGCATGAACATCTTTTAGCTCGACACCCAACTTGGTGTTGGCATCTCGGAGATCGTTCTTCTCCCCCATCACCTTTAACAGCACCCTCTCACCAGCCTTTAGCTAGCGTAGGAGGTGTTGCCTTTTCGGATCCAATCCGGCGCCATCTGCAATTTCATTTGTCAGATCCGCACCAAAGCCGTGCTTCACAAAATACTTATCTTTCGAAGTGTATATTACCAGAGGGGGCCTCCTTAGGCTCCCCTGCCGTGGCTAGTGCGGCCTCAAGTTGGGCTTTGCACTCTTCCAGCTCCTTGGACAATAGGGAATTCTTTTCTGTAAGAACCTGCATAACAAATGATCCTTAAATCAGTTATTTTAACTGTTTCAAGTCTCGGGGGCTACTGGTATATATATAATTACCAAAATTTTCTTACCCGTATGTCTTTTACATATCGCTTCGTGGCTCTAGTTAGACCATTTTGAGCGGCACGGAGGTATGCATCTCCCGACTTAAAGGCATCTAACGCCTCTTGGGAGAAACAAGCGTCGCAAAGAATTGTCCAGCGACGCCTGTGGTTCATGGCGCTCTCCACCTCAGAGTTGGTGGCAGACAACCTGTCCGCATCCTCCGTCGGAGGAGCGTCCAGTGCGCGCCTTGTGTTCGGCCCCGCTTCCGGGCCAGGCTTTGGAGCCTGGCTGGTGGAGGCGTGATTGGTGGTCTCTCTGAATATAGTTCGGCGAGGTCTCTTTGTCCTGAAGAGGGCACAAGTGTTAATATGCCCTGAAGGTACGACACGTGGGATAAGGGGGTGCGCCATACCTTTGCGCTGACGCCCCGGTCCAGACTGCACCTCTTTTCTACCCACGGGGCCCTGCGGCCCCTCGTTGGCTTGTCGCCGCAGGTTCGGCCTCCCATTTCTGGGAGGCCGGGATTAGCCCTGGATAATCGGCCGTAATGGCCAACAGGGCGTTATCCTTGCTCAATTGATGGAACACTCCATCAATCAGATCCACCGAAAGCTCCGGATCCTCTTGCGAGTCCTGGCCGAGGGACCGTCCTGGGTCCTCGGGTTGTGGAGAAGGGCTGTTTATTTCTTTAAATAGCCTGGCACAGTTCCTGTGTCGAATTCACTAAGATTAAATATTTAACAATAGGGATATAAAACAGATGGGCAAGATGTGATCACTCACCCAGCTTGGACGATTGTACATGGAAAATCCACCCTTTGGGTCTACGTGGAGAAAATCCTCCTCTTCTCCCTTGTACAAAGCGGACAAGGTCTTTATTAGAGCCGCAGCCGAATCCGGCCCCTTACGGCCGTAGCGGATGGTGTCGTCCTCCCCATTGAAATCCCACATGGGGTGGCTTCTATACTGTAGCGGCTGCACCCCTCGCATGATGCATGCGGCCATGACCCCGATCATGGTTAGTCCGGAATGACCTAACAATCTTATCCGGCCCATCATGTAAACAACGTCCCTGTCACTTTCCCTCTGAGGGCTCCGTGGGCGCCAGCTTAGGCACTTCTTTAAGGGAGCGTTGTTGAATTCAGGGAGGCTGATCCGGACAGGATCCGGCAGCGTGACGTCTTCTATGTAAAACCATTCCGACGGCCAGTCTTCGGACGCCTTCTTTGGGGTTCCGGATAGATAGCCGGTCCCGGTGATGCGCCATACTTCAGCTCCACCCACTTGATACATAGACCCATTCTTGGAACGGGGCACGAGGCAAAATAACTCCCTCCACAGTCCGAAATGAGCTTCAACACCCAAGAACAGCTCGCAGAGGGCTACAAAGCCCGCGATATGCAATACTGAGGCAGGCGTGAGATGACGTAGCTGGAGGCCGTAGAACTCCAGCAGCCCCCGGAGAAATGGATGGATTGGAAATCCGAGCCCCGTTATTAAATAATGGACGAGGCACACCCGCTCTCCTTTGGAGGGATTAGGGGCGCTCTCCGCTTGCTCTCCGCCATTATAGACGGCAAGACCGGCTTGAACCGGGATCATATAGGCCAGGGGGAGAAATCCCTTGGTCTGGAGCGTCACTAACTCGCTATGCGTGATGAAGCATCTTTCCCAATATCCAGGCTTAGGGCTGGAAGGGCGGGAGGAGGAGTCGGGACGGCTGGCCATGGTGGAATGTATCTTTGTCGAATGCGCTCTGATGAACACTCGCGAAGGGGGAAGGTGTGGTTTGGATCTAAATCCTTGTCTCCTTAAATAGGTCAGGTTGTTTACGCGGCTAGGGGTGTGAATGTAAAAACACTCAGACCTTTCATATTTGTTTGACACATGGGGAGCAGCCATTATTGGCGCAGAAGCCAAGGAGCGCAACATCTACGAGAAACCGGACTTTATTCAACAGGTACATGGAATTTGGAGGAGAACCCGCCTTGCAATGCCAAAGACAATCTGCGCGCCGGACTCATCGCCATTGAAGCCTGTTTCGAGGGCTACTGAGGGAGTCCTGGATTAGGGGGTGTCCAGATGGCCGGACTATACCTTCAGCCGGACTCCAGGACTATGAAGATACAAGATTGAAGACTTCGTCCCGTGTCCGGAAGGGACTTTCCTTGGCATGGAAGGCAAGCTTGGCGATACGGATATTCAGATCTCCTACCATTGTAACCGACTCTATGTAACCCTAACCCTATCCGGTGTCTATATAAACCGGAGGGTTTTAGTCCATAGGAGAACAGACACATCAACAATCATACCATAGGCTAGCTTCTAGGGTTTAGCCTCTCTGATCTCGTGGTAGATCTACTCTTGTACTACCCATATCATCAATATTAATCAAGCAGGACATAGGGTTTTACCTCCATCGAGAGGGCCCAAACCTGGGTAAAACTTCGTGTCCCTTGCCTCCTGTTACCATCCGGCCTAGACGCACAGTTCGGGACCCCCTACACGAGATCCGCCGGTTTTGACACCATGGAGAGCGAAACGCCTCCTCCGGACTCCTCCGCTCCGGAAGCGGGCGACCCTGAAGTGTCGTCGCGGAGGGCCTCTCCGAGTCCGGTGAGGCCAGAAGATAATCCCATTGACCCCCGAAGCTCCCAGTGTCCGGCTCCCGAAGAGAGCAGACAAAAGAGTCTGGCACCGTCTAGTGTGCGATCGGATGTTCTGAGGGAGTTGGTGGGGCGAGCGGCCATCTCAGATGAACACCGTGTGCTGATGAATACAGTGATGGAGAGAATATCGTCCGCCAAAAGCGGATTGCATGAAGCTTTTATGAGTCTACTGACAGGCTTTGAGGTACGTAAAAAGAATGTATGATACTCCTGCACATGCTAGGTGTGCCCTGTGTAGATACTAGCCCCTGAGACTCTAGTTGTTGTCGGAAACGACGACGAACAGAGGATCATATTCCCAAGTAATAACCATACTGCCTCTATGTGCAGGTGATGGAAGCTCCGGTGGCTAGCCGGACTAGCGAGTTTGCCCATTTACAACGGCAGTTGGATGCGGCAGACGCCGACATCGAGCTTGTTAACAAAAGGCTTGACGAGGCACAGGGTAAGTGCCATTATCTTGTAAAGGCCACATAGGAAGAGCAGCATGATGCCAGTATCTTTAATATGTTGTGACTGCAGATGGAGTTGCCACTGTTGAAGCCTTGCAGGCAGAACTTGCCCGAGCCAAGGAACAAGCGAGGTTGGGTAATTCGGCTGCTTTGAAGGTGGCCGAAGAGTTGCAAGACAAGAAGGCCACGCATGGCGAGAGTCGAGACAAGATGGCCAAGATGGCCACAGAATTAAAAGCCGCCATCGACCATTGCCGGGTTCTTGAAAAGGAAGACCAAGCGAAGGCATCGGACCCTGAGAAGGCTGCTACGACAAGAAAGGACCTCCGCTCTGTTATGAGGGCAAAGAAGGAGGAGCTACGGGAAGCCGGGGATATTGTAGCTGGGAAATCCTTTATGTTGCGAAGGAAGTTCGGGGATCCATGGTATGCCCCTCTGGATCGGCTGTGGAGTTCGGAGGATGTATATATGGATTTGGCAGCGAGCGCTACCGATGCGGCCAAGTATTTCCAGGGTCAGACGGACCATGAAGTAGACCGGCTGTTTTGGATAGAATTCCATTCTCCCAAGCGTCCGCTTTCATTGACTGACCAATTAGCCGAATGGGCCGAACTAAATAGGTTGTCCGGACTCTCCATGAGGTCTGTTGTGGATCAGCTATGGCCGGAAAGGTCAAAACCGAACAACTATTTCAGCTTGGTGCAACAGTTCCTTGACGTGGTGCCGCGCATTAATGCAATGAAGAGGTCGGCGTGCATAGAGGGTGCACGGATGGCCTTTGCCCGTGTTAAAGCATACTGGGCAGAGATGGATGCTACCACTGTTGCAGCGCGGGGTTCGACCATAGGTCGAAGGGCTACTGAGCACTACTTTGAAGAAGTTCTTGAGGGTGCTCGTTTGATAGAGACCCAGTGCTCAAAAAATGTTATGTTTGAGTGATATGTAATCTCATTGTAAGCGAAATGCTTTTATAAATTTTTATAAGGCTATTTTTATACTTTTCCCTGAAAGTAATATGATGCCTCCTGGGCGGCCGTTTATGTATACATGTGTATAACCTGAAAGATTGCAGCCGTCGGCTTCAACCCTCACGCATATAATGCGGAGGTGCTCGCAAAAACACGCATTCACACTTAACCCAACGTCTTGGTCCTATTAAGGAGGTGATAGCGGAGCGAGCGAGGCAACCAGACTATGATGCTTTAGCACTTTCACTTAGCCATAGGAGTTTGACAGTGGGGCTACTAAATAGCCCCTGGTGGCTCCGCACTTTCCCGATCCCGGGGTGCGTACATGCCTGGCCGGAAAACGGCCCTTCGTTAAGGCGGAGAAATTCTAACATTCCAACAGGTCATCGAGTGGTTGACCAGTCTCATGCTATATCATGACAGTCAGTTTTCGGCTTTCTCCACTGAGGTGCTCGTCCGGATGAACCAGGGCACAATCGCAGTAGTTCGCCGGTAAAGCGGAACGTAAGGCACCAAAACACAGGAGCCGGGAAAACCCAACATTTGACCAAAGACAATGATTCGGAGCTGATGCATATAAGGCCAAACTCGCGACGCCGAACACTCCCTAAGGTATTCGGTCTTAGTGGTATAAACCGGGCCTAAATAATGGCCTTTGTAAGAAGCCCCTTGTGTCCAGGTACGTGCATTGTTCTGGCGTGGCCACATGCCAAGACGTCAGCATCCTCTTCAACGGTGGATATGTATCAACAAGAGACAGTAAAAAAGGTTTACGCAGGGTCTTAATCTAAAAAGAATCCTTGGAGCGGGTCCCTGCTGCACATCTGCGCTTGTGTCTCCGTTGTGCCGTATCCTGGACGGGTGTAGCACGATGATCGTCTGTAAAAGAGAGGAATTTAGGTGAAAAAGTTGTCATGCAAAAAAGATAGTTTTTTTAAGGAAACCACGTATAATTCAAGATGAGGAGAAATTGCCACTTGTCTGTGCGCGTTGAGCCCCTTGTATTGACAAATAGGGGTGTGACCATTTATTCGGTATAAGTAGCGGCGCCGGACTCGATTAGTTGTGCCAGAGGTCTTGACGACCTATTGGATGCTTTCGCTGGTCCGGGCGCCTTTAGTGTGCGGCTGCCAAGGCAGCCTCACTCTCTTCGGCGCGCAGAGATTGCTTGATATTTCCGTGCACTGAAATGATGCCACGTGGACCGGGCATCTTGAGTGTGAGGGAGGCGAAGTGTGGTATTGCATTAAAGCGAGCGAAAGCTTCACGTCCGAGCAATGCTTGATAGCCACTTTGAAATGGAGTGATGTGGAAGGTTAAATGCTCGCGATGGAAGTTATCGGGGGAGCCGAATATAACCTGTAGTAGGAGGGAGCCCGTACAACGAGCCCCTGGGCCTGGCGTTACTCCTTTAAAGGTAGTATTGCTATGGCGAATTTGTGTTGGGTCTAACCCCATCCCGCGGATTGTATCCTGATATATTAGGTTTAGGCTGCTGCCGCCGTCCATCAAGACTCATGTGAAGTGATATCCGCCAATTACTGGGTCTAATACCAGGGCAGCCCATCCTGCGTGTCGGATACTTGCTGAGTAATCGCGATGGTCGAAAGTGATCGGTTGAGACGACCAGTGGCAGGACTTCGCGGTGACAGGCACTTGGGTATATTTTCCTGGGAGTGCCGTGTTGTTTTTTCCCTTGATCACGTGTAACACGTTTACTGTTTTGACTTCTGGTGGAAATTTCTTTTGTTCCCCCGTGTCTTGCTTGGGAGGCTCGTCCTCGTCTTCACTTGGTGTATCCTCCCCCTTGTGTACGGCGTTGAGCTTGCCGGACTGCTTGAAGACCCAACATTCTCTGTGGGTATGATTAGCAGGTTTACCAGGGGCACTATGGATCTGACATACTTGGTCCAGAATTTTGTTGAGGCTGGACAGTTCATCCCTGGTGCCTTTAGGGGGCGGCTTTTGACCTGGCTGAGAGCTTTTGAATCCAGCAGTTACTGTCGTGCCCTTCGTGCTGTATTCTTTATTCCGGCGTTTGCTATTGCTGTTGCGCCGTGATTTCCCGTTTCCATCTCTAACTTCAGATGTACTAGGGTCGCTGGTGCTGCATCTGGCTAGCCAGCTATCCTCACCCGCGCAAAAGCGGGTCATGAGGTTTGTTAATGCAGCCATCATTCTCGGCTTATTTTGGCTGAGGTGTCTGGCGAGCCATTCGTCATGGACACTATGCTTGAAAGCTGCAAAGGCTTCAGCGTCCGGACAGTCGACAATCTGGTTCTTTTTAGTAAGAAACCTGTTCCAAAGCTTTCGGGCTAACTCTCCGGGTTGTTGAGTTATATGACTCAAATCGTCCGCGTGCGGAGGTCGGACATAAGTCCTTTGAAAATTTGCCCGAAAGGCGTCTTCGAGCTCTTCCCAACTTCCAATGGAGCTTTCGGGGAGGCCTTTGAGCCAGTGATGAGCTGGCCCTTTGAGCTTGAGGGGTAAGTACTTGATGGCGTGGAGATCATCTCCTCGAGCCATATGGATGTGAAGGATATAGTCCTCAATCCGGACCCCAGGGTCCGTTGTTCCGTCGTATGCCTCTATGTTTAGGGGCTTGAATCCCTCTGGAAATTCATGGTCCAGCACCTCATCGGTGAAACATAAGGGGTGTGCAGCACCCCTGTAGCTGGGTGTACCGCGTTGTTCGGATGTTTGTTGTGTTGCATTGTATGCTGGGGCGCGCTTGCGTGGTCCATAGATGGATCTCGTTGCCCCATCCTTTGGGTGCGAGCCCTCGCATGGGTCGCGTGTTGTATTGTGAGTGGTGTTATATGCCGCTCTGTGTTGATAGAGGGGTCGTTTATCCGACCAGGTGGCTACTTTGATATTTGGTTGTGGGGGGGTTTGAGGCCTCCTCATCGAATTCAGGTAGCAGTTTCCGCTTTGGGTAGCTCTTGGAGGGGCGATTGTCGCCATACCTCACTGCTGTGTTGAGTATTTTACTCCATCTGATGTGGAGTGTGTCTTGCGCAGCCTTGAGCCTTTGTTTCTGCTTTTTCAGACTCCTCGCGTTGGCAACAAGCCTTTTATGGGCAGTCTGCTGCTCCGGGTGCCTGTCCGGCGTTATGTCGTCCGGACCATTATCCTTGATAGGATTTGTTTGTTCGGTTTGATTATCCGAATTGCCGTTGTCCGGCAGCGGTTCACCCTGCTCCAGCGCTGGGTCTGTGTGATCGCTATTTCTGTCGAGGCAGGATTTGGGGCAGCGCTTGCATCGCCGCTTTGACTGCTTTTTGAGGGAACAGGCCTTCGGTACGTCCTTCCGCTCCTCGTCGTCATCTTTTGGTGCATCCACCATGTAGTCATATGACGAGGCGGTGTTCCAGGGCCCAATAGGCGCTGGTTCTTCATCGTCTCCTTCATCGGCGTCCATACCGTCGATGTCTTCGGAGTCGAAGTCGAGCATGTCGGTTAAATCATCGACAGTGGCTACAAAGTGGGTGGTGGGTGAGCTTTGAATTTCTTCATCGTCCGTATCCCAATCTCGCTGAGCGTAGTCCGGCCAGGGCTCTCCTAATAAAGAGAGAGACTTTAGTGATTTCATAATATCGCCCAAGGGCGAGTGCTGAAAGATGTCCGCGACAGTAAACTCCATGATCGGCTCCCAATCGGATTCGATCGGCAGAGGCGCGAATGGTTCGGAGTCTGGAGAGGAGTCCGGCTCCTTGGAATCACGAGTCTCGCGGAGTGCGGGGCTGGTGTTCGGCTCGATCGCCGTTAGGATCGCAGCCCCCGAGGCGTTGTCCAACACCCCATCCTCGATCGGCGCATTTGGCTCCGAATTAAGGGTCGAAGCCGATGCGGATGCGGCCTTCAGGGCACTGTTAGGCGGCAGAGCTAGATCATGCTCGTCGTGGCAGTGCGGCGCGCTCGGCAGTGGCTCGAATCCGTCGAAGATCAAGTCCCCGCGGATGTCAGTCGTGTAGTTTAAACTTCCAAATCTGACCTGACGGCCAGGGGCATAGCTTTTGATCTCCTCCAGATGGCCAAGTGAATTGGCCTGCAGTGCAAAGCCGCCGAAGACAGAGATCTGTCAGGGGAGACAAGTTTCACCTTGGACCGCATCACTATCGATGATCGTAGGAGCCATCAAGCCTGACGGCGACGACACAGAGGAACTCTCCATGAAAGCACCAATGTCGGTGTCAAAACCGGCGGATCTCGGGTAGGGGGTCCTGAACTGTGCGTCTAGGCCAGATGGTAACAGGAGGCAAGGGACACGAAGTTTTACCCAGGTTCGGGCCCTCTCGATGGAGGTAAAACCCTACGTCCTGCTTGATTAATATTGATGATATGGGTAGTACAAGAGTAGATCTACCACGAGATTGGAGAGGCTAAACCCTAGAAGCTAGCCTATGGTATGATTGTTGTTGGGTATGTTGTCCTACGGACTAAAACCCTCCGGTTTATATAGACACCGGAGAGGGTTAGGGTTACACAAAGTCGGTTACAATGGTAGGAGATCTACATATCCGTATCGCCAAGCTTGCCTTCCACGCCAAGGAAAGTCCCTTCCGGACACGGGACGAAGTCTTCAATCTCGTATCTTCATAGTCCAGGAGTCCGACTGAAGGTATAGTCCGGCCATCCGAACACCCCCTAATCCAGGACTCCCTCAGAGTGGTTTATGGAAAAACCAACTTGATCAGGAACTCCACATAGCAGTCAGGTGACAACCTGGTAATACTTCCGAGAAGATATTCGGAAAATCACGAACCACCGATATGTCACTAAGCTCGAGAACAATCTTGCTTCTCAGGCATGACGATATGATCAAATAAGCAAGGATTGGCACTATCCTAACTCATTGATCGATAAGTGCACTGGAAATAAGGCTAGGTAGCACGATCGACCTTAGGGTGATGATTCAAAAATCAACACGCTAAGAATGAGGTTATTGTCCATTAACCACCAAGAAATGGGGTTGCTAGGAGTATTGATTTCACACACCACGATTCACTTGTCGGTATTCCGGTTACAATAACACGGAGACCTAGCAATGAATGATGATGGCGAGAAGTATCACTATATCAAGAGTCCATAGGAGGTGGTGCAATTCCCATGACAACCTTGACATCAAGACGGTAATACTTCAGGGTAGAACAGAATTAAAAGCTGGATTGGCATTTTGATCTGCGGAATACAACTACTTTGACCCAATCCTGGATATGGATGAGGTACTGGAGTTTGTTTCTCCTAGTCATTCTGAACTAGAACGGCTTGACGGGCCACAACAATAATAGGCATCGATGAACACGAATGCACTACTACTCCTGACCATCAATTGATAGACGAGGGCCAGGAAATAACTAAAGAGGGACAACCCAAAAGAACATATGATTTTCTAAGTTGTGGATGCATAGATTAGTATGTCGAACAAGTTCAACATATTTCTCCCGGATAACCCATGCAGAAGAAAAGGGACTGGCAGATTCACAATATGAATGGAGTACTCCTCAAGAGCACTCTTGTTGTGATCTTTTGGTTCAAGGAACTTCTGCCATAAGCAGTTCATGGTATTTGGAAGAAGGATATACCACGGACATCGAGGACTATCGCAAAGGGTTACTAATATCCCAAAGGAATTAGCAACACTATCAACAGGAAGTGAGTAGAGTGATTCTTGGGTCAAGAACCCAGGAGTAGAATACCTACTACTAAATAGCATCACGGGATGCTTTCAAGAATGATGGCCAGAATCATCACACTGGGAACACAAAACATGGCTAGATTACTAGGTGATTCCCTAATATATCCAGGGTCATAATAATAGCTACAACATATATGTTGAGGCAATGGATTACCTCAACTTACCGACTAATGTGGTTAATCTAGCTCAAGGAACACCGGGAACGGGAAGGAAAGATTTGCAAATGCATCAGACTATTTAGAGACCCGGGATGACTCGGATAACATAACGGCTATAATTACTCAAAAAGATTTTAGACAACATGCAAAAATGGTGGCATAGCCACTCAACATCACAAACTCAAGGTTCTGAGGCCAGCTATGAACATATGGAAGTAGTAGGAACTAAACTGAGGCTTGAACTCAACAATCCTAGGCAACTACGGTTTAGTAACACGTCATCCTGAGAGATAGAAGAGAAGCCTAGCTCTTAACCCCGTAGAAAAGATAAGATGACTCAGATCAGAAGGGCATGAGGACAAGGAGTAAAAAGAGCCTTATGTTCCCATCCACAATCAATTCCCTTATATAACTAAAGCATTTCTAGACTCAACTTCGACCAGCTTGGCTTGGTAATCCTACAGGCAGTCAGGCTCTGATACCAAAGCTGTCAGGACCCGATTCTAAGTTACACCGATCTAGCATGTAACACCTCATATCACTTTAAGACCTCATGCATGGTATTCCCACGGGTGTCGCCTTACCATGGCCCGGGACCGTTTGCACCATTTGGCTCACGTATATGATAGTGCCGCTACCATCCATATGACAGAGCACCCGGGCCGACATGACTAGTCGTGAACCCAAAGTGGCACTAACTTATGGGGACAGGCATACATGAATCAACATCGAGCATGTCGGTCAACATCGTGTGAATCCGAGCTGTAGCAACTGGGCTAACAAGATTCCGAGAACCCGGGCTGTAGCAGGCTAGCAGGACTCCGGATGTCACCGCGTGACATTTCCCCGAAGGGACAGACACAGGAATGAAGTGAATCACATGCCGGCCAGTCTAAGTGTTCTGGAGCAGTAGTGTTGGGCTAGCAGGACTCCGATGAACCGGGCTGTAGCGGACTACTATGGCTCATGGAAGCATAAGACTACATTTCCCCATAAGAGAGGCTACCAAGGATACACAACTAGGTTGTCGGATCCCACACATACCAAGCATTTGCATCATACACACAATATGCTCAATATGTGCAATACAACATGGCATCACAACAAGACTCTATGACTCAGAGTATTTTATCATTAGGCTCCGAAGAGCCAGATAAAACAAACATGGGTCTCATGACCCAACATTCAGAGCATACAAGTCAAAGCACATGCGGAAGCTTAACATGTCTGAGTACAGACTTCTACAAATGAAAAAGGCTGAGAAGCCTGACTATCTACCAGATCCTGCCGAGGGCACAAGATCATAGCTGAGGTATCAAGCTAAATGTCGAAGTCCACACGGAACTACTAGCGATACTGAAGTCTCTCTGCAAAAACATAAATTAAGCAAACGTGAGTACAAATGTACCCAACAAGACTTACATCAGAACTAGCTACATATGCATTGGTAGCAACAAAGGGGGTGGTGGAGTTTAACTGCAGCAAGCTAGCTTTGACTCAGTGGCTAACCTGAACTACGACTGCAAGTAACTCTTTTGAGGTGGCGCACAGGAGTCCACAAATTCACCATACCAATACACCACTATGGATCTGCTCCCGTCTCCCTACGAGAACGCCATCCATAGCACTCACACTTATCTTGCGCATTTTAGACTATCCACTTTCACTTGTCTATGAACTATGCAAGGGGTCCAAGTTTCCATATCCGAGGAATCCGGCTATTCGAATAGATAATGATAACCCTGGGTGTACTTCTTCACACACGCTCTCGCCACTTACCACCATGTACACGTCGTGTATCTCGGCAACCTTCAAGCGGAAGCCTAGTGAGGGAGTCGGCCACGACTTGACTAACCGCACAAATCTCTCGTCCAGGTCTATCGCCTATTCAGGTTCCATCCACAAGGAGATCCGGCCGGGGTGTCGCTCACGGACCCAAACGATGTGTGCAGGGTTCCGAAGCCCACCATGCGGGTGCCACTTGGTACACCGTGCCACAGTGCCTAGTCTGTCCCAAGTCCACCTGTACCGGGTGCCACTTGGTAGACTACTAACACTACATACAAACAGCAGAAACTAGTTGCAACTCCTGGACAGAGATCGAGTTGATTAATAAGCCGAGAGGGGCCGAGTTACCGGAACCCAATGGGTGGTAGTAACTGTTCATGGATCACAAACACTAAACTCAATTCCTGATGACGGCTGCAATGAGACAACCCACCATGTACTCCTACATGGCCTCTCACCGCCACCTTTACCAAAACGTGTTCACACACTTAGCTCACACACAGTAGGACATGTTCATCACCATTCGAATTCATCCCCGATGAATTAGACCTGACTCAACTCTAAGAAGTAGCAGGCATGACAAACAAGCATGAATGAGTAGGCACACGGGGCTCAAACAACTCCTACTCATGCTAGTGGGTTTCATCTATTTACTGTGGCAATGACAGGTCATGCAGAGGAAAGGGGTTCAACTACCGCAGCATGTAACAGTTGAATCATTGTTGTCCTAATGCAGTAAAAGAGAGCAGGAGCGAGAGAGTGGGATTGTATCAGAATGAACAAGGGGGTTTTGCTTGCCTGGTACTTCTAAAGATAGTATAGCTCTTCATCGGTGTCATCGAATTCAGCGCTGGATCAACGTCTACTGAGGGGGGACAACCACTGGCAACTAAGAAAGAACACAATCAACACATGACAATATGCAACAATATGATGCATGCTATGACATGGCAATATGAATGTGTTTTGGGCTAATGCAAGCTAGAACATATTGAAATGAGTCCATTTGAACCAAAGATTCAAATGCAAACCCATTTTATGAAGTCATATTAGTGCATTAACTTGTTTCACATAAACAGCAAGGTTAAAGTGTTCTAACATGCATGAAACTAGTACAAATGGAAAGATTGGATTTTTTTGATCATTTTTCATATATAACTTATTTGATTTGGAGTTACGGTTGATTTTCTATGATTTTTAGAAGTTTGGGGTATTTTCTGAAAATAGTAAATCATTTCCGATTTATTTCAAAATTCCAGAAAGTATTTACTGCGTCATCCTGACGTCATGACGATGTCAGCAAGTCAACATGGCTGGTTTGGGTCAAACCTAACGTGTGGGGGCCACATGTCAGTGCCACAGGGCTGATTAGCTCGCTGACCGGTGGGCTAGGACAACAGCCACGTCAGCAGGGTCAACTCTGACGGGTGGGTCCCGCTGGGTTAATCTAAACTAAACAAGAATTAAAACCCGGGGTTAATTAGGGCGTGGGGCCCACGTGTCAGTGGCTGTGGGGTTGGTTACCGGGGTTATTAGCAGGTGGTTAGGTGCTAATGACGGCGCCACGTCGGCCTCGCCGGAGTTCGGGTGTTTACGGGGTTTGTGCTACCGTGCATGAGAGGGCGAGCTGGTGGGCGTTATCGGCTCCTGGGAGCACGGTGAGTTCGGTGACATGCTCGAATGCGAGCACCAGTGACTGTGGCTGCGGCGGCGACATGGACGACGGCCGGAAGCTCACGGCTCCGGTGATTGGCATGGCTAGAGCGAGCAAAATCGCGTGAGGAGACAGGGGAATCGAAGAGGAGCTCACGGTGGCGTCGACGGCAGTCTCAGTGGGCTCGGGGACGCGTCGGAGCGGGAGCACGGTCGCCGGCGATCTCGGTGACCCGAGGAGGAAGAAGACGTCGGGGACGGTGCTCCGGGGCTCTTCCAGTCACGTGGATCAGTGGAGACGGTGTAGAGGTATACGGCGGAGATTCTTGGCGCATCGGAGAGGCGTGTGGGGGCCAGTGCCCATGATGGTGCCCGTCGGCAGCAGCGGGTGTGTTCGGTGGTGCCGCACGGAGAGAGCAGAGGAGGGGAAGAGGTCCAGGGGGAGAGGGAAGAGTGCAGGGGGGGTGCTGGGCGTCTCCAGGCAAGCAACTGGACTCGCGGGGACGCTGTGAGTGCGAAGCAGGATGCGGAAGCCTCCCAACGCACGCGTGCGTCTTCGCCTCTGCCTACTGGCAGAGGAAGACGACGAGCGACAAGGTAGGTGGGCTGGGCTGGTCAAGCTGGGCCGGCTACAGGTAAGTGGGCTAGGTAGGTTCCTTTCTCCTTTTCTGTTTTTCTATTTTGTTTCTCTGTTTTGATTTGAATCTTGCCACTGTTTGAAATTCCAACAGTTTCAAACCAGTGTCATAAAATCCTCTGAACAATTTTATGTTGTTAGATGGACTTTTCCAAAAGCACATAAAACATTTCAAAGTTATTTGAAAATATATTCTATATATATATTATGAATATAATTCCAAATTCAAATACAATAATTATTTAAATTCAGTGCCCAAAATATTCCTACAAATGTTCATTATTTTTGGATTGGTGCAAAAACCTTCCCAAAAATATCAAACAGTTAATAAGAACATTTTGAGAAACATTGAATTCAATTTTCCAGGGTTCTTTTCCCTTCTTGAATTATAATTTGAGGCTTCCAAATTTCCTCAATTCAAGTTTCAAAAATTTAAACATGATGCAAGCAAGATGCAAACACTAGGCAGCACCAGAAGCTAGGGATGTGACACATGTAGCTCAAGAAAGTAATCAGCAGCGGATGTCCTGGCCCGCATCGGCGCCAAGCCCGACCCCGTCCCACCTAACATCTTTCTGGAAAGGCTTTTCAAGCCATCCGTGCTGTAGCAAGGGGATAGCGGCAACATCAGTCCGGATCCGACAATAACCCCAGATTCCGAACATACTGATACCATCGGAGGCTCAGCCACCGAAACAACACCGTGGGCCCATCTTATTATGGCAATCATTGCCCCATGGACCGAACCCTTCTTGGCCTACCTCACCACGCGGGAGCTCCCTGAGGATCAGAATGAGGCTCGCTACACTGTTTGGTGTTCGAAAGCCTATAAGGTCCACGAAGGAGAACTCTGCAAGAAAAGCACTACCGGAGTACTTCAAATATGTATCTCCGAAGAAGAGGGGTGGCAGCTCTTGGCTGAAATTCATGTCGGTCTCGGCGGTCACCACGCCACAGCTCGGGCCCTTGTAAGCAAGGCCTTCCGTACAGTTTTCTACTGGCCGACGGCTCAAGCATATGCACAGTACCTTGTCCAACGTTGCGTCGGATGCCAGGTTTTTGCCAACCAAAGCCATATGCCACCCACTGCTCTACAAACAATCCCCATCACTTGGCCTTTCGCGGTTTGGGGGCTTGACATGGTCGGACCCCTTAAAAGAGGCAGCCATAAGAAAAAATATCTGCTAGTTATGGTACATAAGTTCACTAAGTGGATAGAGGCCAAGACAGTTAAAACGGCCGAAGCCGGACCAGTGATAGACTTTATATTCAGCGTTGTACACTGTTACGGTGTCCCACACAGCATCATCAGCGACAACGGCTCTAATTTTATAGCCGATGAGGAGAAAGCCTGGTGCGCTAATCTAGGCATTAAGCTTGACTATGCCTCCATCTATCATCCGCAAACAAACAGTCAAGTCGAACGAGCCAATGGCCTTATTATGAGAGGCATGAAACCTAGACTAGTATGTTCTTTTAAGGAATCAAACAAGCACTGGGTTGAGGAGCTCGATTCCGTACTCTGGGGGCTGCGGACCACGCCCAACTGCACTACCGGATATACACCCTTGTTCATGGTGTATGGCGCAGAGGCTGTGTTACCCTGCGACATTATTCATGACTCGCCTCGAGTGCGCATGTAGAGAGAGAGGCCGATCTTGATTGGCAGGATAGCTTAGATGCCCTGGAGGAGGAGTGCAATGTTGCAAAACCCGTTCCACATTTTATCAACAGCAGGCCCGCAGATATCTAAGTAGAGAAGTACGGGACAAGACTTACAATGTTGGCGAACTCGTTTTACGCTTGCCGAAGAAGAAAAAGGACAAACTAAAGCCCAAGTGGGAGTGTCCCTTCATCATGGAGGAAGTTCTCACCGGAGGAGTGTATCGCCTGCGTGATGCATCAGACAACCGCCTAGAACCGAACCCCTGGAATGCGGCTAGACTCCGAAGATTCTATGCCTAGCGCCGAACACTTCGTTTGCTTCCTCCTCCCTTTTTGTTTACATTATTTTTTATCCTCTCTTTTCGCCCTCTTTTATTATCATGTAAACTTTTGTGCGGTTAAACCGTACACCTATGGCCTACACATTCTCAAATGTATACGTCCATTATACCTGGGGGCTTCTTATACAGAAGCTTGTTATTGTTATTTCTCGAGCATTAAGCTCTTCACATATGCGTCTTTTCCTCATATGTACCTTCTCTTCGCCATTATATGCATCAATATGACTTAAGTTCTAGCCAAGCTGGGTTGCCTGGCTCCTGTGCTTATGCCCTACGTTCCCGTTAGTTCGGCTAGGGCATAAAGGGGGCACCTCTATGATTGTTACTGCTGGGTCATCCGGATGTGTACCTCAGACTGGGTGAAGCCGAAAGCTAGCGTTCTTAAGGGAATATTCAGTCAGCGGACTAATGACATTTTACATTTCTTCCACTTCAAACCCCCAAATGTTACAAATACTGCAATGTTTTCAATCACAGTTCGTACATGCACATTAACGCATGCACACCCTGGGAAAGGAACCCTTAACATAACTGTTCTCTCTGGAAGATGTTTCTTACAATCACAATGTAATATAACATAACTAGTCGGATACAACTTGTCTGTTCAAGCAACTATGACCCCTACGCCTGGTTTCCATGCATACCTTGGTCTATTTTACCGCTTGGGTATTCGAAAAAACTCCGCACCTTCGGGTCCAGAGGTCGAAGCAAAAAGGCCGGTCATGACAATCGTTTTACAGTCTGGCTAGGAATAAATATACCAAGGAAAGTACATAGTCACTTGGACTCAAAAACATCCTCCTCTATACCGTCCAATAGGTTGTCTAGCTTACAATCCTGTTGGGAATATTTTGCAGCTACTTCTACTTGGTCATATACTAAATTAACGGGAATTTCTTTCCCATCTGACCCTAGCGGTCCGGCCCAGGCCATATGATTTGGATCAAGCTTGGTATACCGTGTCTTTACCATGGCCCAGGCCTCTCGCGCACCTTCCCAGCAGGCCGATATCTTCGATAATTGAATACGCCGCCATGCCCCTTTGAACAGCTCCACGAGCTCCACCATGCCTCCTGGAGGAGAGGCGGATGGCCATAAAGCCTTGCCAACACTATCCATTGCCTGTCGAACTCGCTCGTGCATCTGGGACAACTCTTGTAGCAGGTCGCCTTGAGATGCGGACATTTCTTCCTCGGGACGGCTAGTCAGCATACCTACAGACATAAATCTGTCAGTTCTGGCCTTCGCCGAATTGTAGGGAGGCAAGTTCGAAAAGCATACTGAATATGCCGCCTTGTAGCCTCCTATTCTCCTTGACAGCGTCAGCTAGCTGGGCTCGAACATCTTTTAGTTCCTCGACGAGTCGGGTATGGGAATCCTGCAGCTTGTTCTTTTCATCCCTAACCTGCGTCAGCACACATTCGCCGGCTGCATGTTTCTTTTTGGCCTCTTGTTCACCCGCCTGGGCGTCCTTCAGTTTCTCTCATAGTTGCTCTACTGATTCTATCAGCAGAAACACAACAGTTTTAATATAACTGATGTATGATTATATTTCTTTCTGCTGGGGAGAAACATTACCAGGCGGTGCCTCCTTGGATTTTTCCAATTCGGTGGTAGCCGCAGTCAGTTGAGTCTAACATTTTTCCAGCTCTTGAGACAGCAGGCTATTCTTCTCCATAAGTGCCTCATTATACAATGATCCTTAAATCAGTTGTATCACCTGCTTTAAGTCTCAGGGGCTACTGGTATATGATTATTAAATCTACACTCACCCGCATATCTCTTAAATGCTGGTCTGTGGCTCTAGCAAGCCCGTCCCGAGCAGCTCGGATGTACGCATCGGCAGAGCTGAAGGCATCGAACGCCTCCTTTGAAAATCCGTGGTCACATAGAGCGGCCCTCCGACGATGATGATTCATGGCGCTCTCCACTTCAGAGTTCATGACGGACACATCATCCGAATCCTCTATGGCAGGACAGTTCGGTGCCACTCCCGTGTCAGCCCCTCCCCTTAGGGCAGGGTCTGGCACCTGATTAGTGGAGCCATGATGGGCAGGATCACCGGACATAGTCTGGCGGACAATTTTCCTGATAGAATGCAGCAAATGGCATCATAGTTTGATGTGGCGATCAGGAGATCTATTTTTAAAAGAAAGCCTTACCTCTTTGATGAAGGTTCTGCCGTATTGTCGTTTGCTTTCCTCTTCAAAGATGTTCTCGGTGCGGGCGCCGCTCTCCTCGGAGATGCTTCTCGTGCACGTTGTGGTGTCGAGCGCCTCCCCTTTGGAACACGGAATAGTGTGGAGGGTGAGGCATAATAGAGAAATGATGTCTACTACACAACCTTCTTCTTGTAGACGTTGATGGGCCTCCAAGTGCAGAGGTTTGTAGGACAGTAGCAAATTTCCCTCAAGTGGATGACCTAAGGTTTATCAATCCGTAGGAGGCGTAGGATGAAGATGGTCTCTCTCAAGCAACCCTGCAACCAAATAACAAAGAGTCTGTTGTGTCCCCAACACACCCAATACAATGGTAAATTGTATAGGTGCACTAGTTCGGCGAAGAGATGGTGATGCAAGTGGTATATGGATGATAGATATGAGTATTTGTAATCTGAAAATATAAAAACAGCAAGGTAACCAATGATAAAAGTCAGCGTAAACGGTATTGCAATGCTAGGAAACAAGGCCTAGGGTTCATACTTTCACTAGTGTAAGTCCTCTCAACAATACTAACATAATTGGATCATAAAACTATCCCTCAACATGCAACAAAGAGTCACTCCAAAGTCACTAATAGCGGAGAACGAACGAAGAGATTATGGTAGGGTACGAAACTACCTCAAAGTTATTCTTTCCAATCAATCCATTGGGCTATTCCTATAAGTGTCACAAACAGCCCTAGAGTTCGTACTAGGATAACACCTTAAGACACAAATCAATCAAAACCCTAATGTCACCTAGATACTCCAATGTCACCTCAAGTATCCGTGGGCATGATTATACGATATGCATCACACAATCTCAAATTCATCTATTCAACCAACACATAGAACCTCAAAGAGTGCCCCAAAGTTTCTACCGGAGAATCACGACGAAAACGTGTGCCAACCCCTATGCATAGGTTCATGGGCGGAACCCGCAAGTTGATCACCAAAACATACATCAAGTGAATCACGTGATATCCCATTGTCACCACAGATATCCACGGCAAGACATACATCAAGTGTTCTCAAATCTTTAAAGACTCAATCCGATAATATAACTTCAAAGGGGAAACTCAATTCATTACAAGAGAGTAGAGGGGGGAAGAAACATCATAGGATCCAAATATAATAGCAAAGCTCGCGATACATCAAGATCGTATGACCTCAAGAACACGAGAGAGAGAGAGAGAGAGAGAGATCAAACACATAGCTACTGGTACATACCCTCAGCCCCGAGGGAGAACTACTCCCTCCTCGTCATGGAGAGCACCAGGATGATGAAGATGGCCACCGGAGAAGGATTGCCCCCTCTGGCAGGGTGCTGGAACGGGTCTAGACTGGTTTTCGGTGGCTACGGAGGTTTCTGTCGGCGGAACTCCCGATCTATTGTGCTCACGGATGTTTTTAGGGTATATGGAGATATATAGGCGGAAGAAGTACGCCAGGGGGGCCACGAGGGGCTCATGAGGGTGGAGGGGGCGCCTAGGGGGGTGGGCGCGCCCCCTGCCTCGTGACCTTCTTACAGATCCCTCGACGTGCACTCCAAGTCTTCTAGGCTTCTTTCCTTCCAAAAATGAGTTCCGTGAAGTTTCAGGTCAATTGGACTCCATTTGATTTTCCTTTTCTTCGAAACCCTAAAACAGGGTAAAAACAGAAACTGGCACTGGGCTCGGGGTTAGGTTAGTCCCAAAAATGATATAAAAGTGTATAATAAAGCCCATAAACATTCAAAACAGTAAATAATATAGCATGGAGCAATCAAAAATAATAGATATGTTGGAGACGTATCAGCATCCCCAGGCTTAATTCCTGCTCCTCCTCGAGTAGGTAAATGATAAAAGAAAGAATTTTTGATGCGGAGTGCTACTTGGCATAATTTCAATGTGATTCGTCTTAATTGTGGTATGAATATTCAGATCCAAAAGATTCAAGACAAAAGTTCATATTGACATAAAAATGATAATACTTCAAGCATACTAACTAAGCAATTATGTCTTCTTAAAATAACATGGCCAAAGAAATTTCATCCCTACAAAATCATATAGTTTAGTCATGTTTCATTTTCGTCACACAAGAATGCTCTCATCATGCACAACCCCGATGACAAGCCAAGCAATTGTTTCATACTTTAGTAATCTCAAACCTATAAACTTTCACGCAATATATGAGCGCGAGCCATGGACATAGCACTATGGGTGGAATAGAATATAATGAGGGGGGTTATGTGGAGAAGACAAAAAAGAGAAAGTCTCACATCAACGAGGCTAATCAATGGGCTATGGAGATGCCCACCGATTGATGTTAATGCAAGGAGTAGGGATTGCCATGCAACGGATGCACCAGAGCTATAAATGTATGAAAGCTCAACAAAAGAAACTAGCGGGTGTGCATCCAACTTGCTTGCTCACGAAGACCTAGGGCACTTGAGGAGGCCCATTGTTGGAATATACAAGCCAAGTTCTATAATGAAAAATTCCCACTAGTATATGAAAGTGATAACTCAAGAGACTCTCTATATGAAGAACATGGTGCTACTTTGAAGCACAAGTGTGGAAAAAAAGGATAGTAGCATTGCCCCTTTTTATTTTCTTTTTTGGGGGGGCCTTCTCTTTTTTCTTTGGCCTTTCTCTTTTTTTGGGACAATGCTCTATTGAATGATGATCATCACACTTCTATTTATTTACAACTCAATTATTACAACTCGATACTAGAACAAACTATGACTCTATATGGATGCCTCCGGCGGTGTACCGGGATATGCAATGAATCAAGAGTGACACATATGAAAAAAATATGAACGGTGGCTTTGCCACAAATACTATGTCAACTACATGATCATGCTAAGCAATATGACAATGATGAATGTGTCATGATAAACTGTATGGTGGAAAGTTGCATGGCAATATATCTCGGAATGGCTATGGAAATGCCATAATAGGTATGTATGGTGGCTGTTTTGAGAAAGATATAAGGAGGTTTATGTGTGAAAGAGCGTATCACATCACGGGGTTTGGATGCACCGGCGAACTTTGCACCAACTCTCGATGTGAGAAAGGGCAATGCACGGTACCGTAGAGGCTAGCAATGATGGAAGGGTGAGAGTGCGTATAATCCATGGACTCAACATTAGTCATAAAGAACTCACATACTTATTGCAAAAATCTACAAGTCATCAAAAACCTCGGTACTACGCGCATGCTCCTAGGGGGATAGATTGGTAGGAAAAGACCATCGCTCGTCCCCGACCGCCACTCATAAGGAGGACAATCAAATAACACCTCATGTTTCAAATTTGTTACACAACGTTTACCATACGTGCATGCTACGGGACTTGCAAACTTCAACACAAGCATTTCTCAAATTCACAACTACTCAACTAGCATGACTTTCATATTACTACCTCCATATCTCAAAACAATTATCAAGTATCAAACTTCTCATAGTATTCAACACACTCATAAGAGAATTTTATTATTCTTGAATACCTAGCATATTAGGATTTTAAGCAAATTACCATGCTATTAAGAATCTCAAAATAATATAAGTGACGCATGAGAGTTCATCTATTTCTATAAAATAAAACTACCACCATGCTCTAAAAGATATAAGTGAAGCACTAGAGCAAATGACAAACTACTCCGAAAGATATAAGTGAAGATCAATGAGTAGTCGAATAATTATGCAACTATGTGAAGACTATCTAACATTTAATAATTTCAGATATTGGTATTTTATTCAAACAGCAAGAAAAACTAAATAAAATAACATGACGCTCCAAGCAAAACACATATCATGTGGCAAATAAAAATATAGCTCCAAGTAAAGTTACCGATGAACGAAGACGAAAGAGGGGATGCCTTCCGGGGCATCCCCAAGCTTAGGATTTCGGTTGACCTTGAATATTACCTTGGGGTGCCTTGGGCATCCCCAAGTTTAGGCTCTTGCCACTCCTTATTCCATAGTCCATCGAATCCTTACCCAAAACTTGAAAACTTCACAACACAAAACTTAACAGAAAACTCGTAAGCTCCGTTAGTATAAGAAAATAAATCACCACTTCAAGGTACTGTAATGAACTCATTCTTTATTTATATTGGTGTTAAACCTACTGTATTCCAACTTCTCTATGGTTTATAAACTACTTTACTAGCCATAGATTCATCAAAATAAGTAAACAACCCATGAAAAACAGAATCTGTCAAAAACAGAACAGTCTGTAGTAATCTGGATCAAACGTATAATTATGGAACTCATAAAATTCTCAAATAAATTTCTAGACCTGATTAATTTATCTATTAATCATCTGCAAAAATAATTAACTAAATATCACTCTCCAAATAAAAATGGCAGCAATTCTCTTGAGCGCTAAAGTTTCTGTTTTTTACAGCATGATCAACAAGACTTCCCCCAAGTCTTTCCAAAGGTTCTACTTGGCACAAACACTAACTAAAAGCATAAAACCACATCTAAACAGAGGCTAGATGAATTATTTATTACTAAACAGGATCAAAAAGCAAGGAACAAAAATAAAGTTGGGTTGCCTCCCAACAAGCGCTATCGTTTAACGCCCCTAGCTAGGCATGATGATTTCAATGATGCTCACATAAAAGATAAGAATTGTAACATAAAGAGAGCATCATGAAGAATATGACTAGCGCATTTAATTATAACCCACTTCCTATGCATAGGGATTTTGTGAGCAAATAACTTGTGGGAACAATAATCAACTAGCATAGGAAGGTAAAACAAGCATAACTTCAAAATTTTAAGTACATAGAGAGGAAACTTGATATTATTGCAATGCCTACAAGCATATGTTCCTCCCTCATAATAATTTTCAGTAGCATCATGAATGAGTTCGACAATATAACTAGCACCTAAATCATTATTTTCATGATCTACAAGCATAGAAAATTTACTACTCTCCACACAAGCAAAATTCTTCTCATGAATAATAGTGGGAGCAAACTCAACAAAATAACTATCATGTGATTGAAAATTAAGAGCAAGATGACAAGTTTCATGGTTATCATTATTATTTAAAGCATACATGTCATCACAATAATCATCATAGATAGGAGGCATGCTTTCATCATAATAAATTTGCTCATCAAAACTTGGGGAACAAACAATATCATCTTCGTCGGACATAGCTTCCCCAAGCTTGTGGCTTTGCATATCATTAGCATCATGGATATTCAAGGAATTCATACTAACAACATTGCAATCATGCTCATCATTCAAATATTTAGTGGCAAACATTTTATAGATTTCTTCTTCTAGCACTTGAGCACAATTATCCTTTCCATCATACTCACAAAATATATTAAAAAGGTGAAGCGTATGAGACAAACTCAATTCCATTTTTTATAGTTTTCTTTTATAAAATAAACTAGTGATAAAACAAGAAACTAAAAGACTCGATTGCAAGATCTAAAGATATACCTTCAAGCGCTAACCTCCCCGGCAACGGCGCCAGAAAAGAGTTTGATGTCTACTACACAACCTTCTTCTTGTAGACGTTGTTGGGCCTCCAAGTGCAGAGGTTTGTAGCACAGTAGCAAATTTCCCTCAAGTGGATGACCTAAGGTTTATCAATCCGTAGGAGGCATAGGATGAATATGGTCTCTCTCAAGCAACCCTGCAACCAAATAACAAAGACTCTCTTGTGTCCCCAACACACCCAATACAATGGTAAATTGTATAGGTGCACTAGTTCGGCGAAGAGATGGTGATACAAGTGGTATATGGATGATAGATATGAGTATTTGTAATCTGAAAATATAAAAACAGCAAGGTAACTAATGATAAAAGTGAGCGTAAATGGTATTGCAATGCTAGGAAACAAGGCCTAGGGTTCATACTTTCACTAGTGTAAGTCCTCTCAACAATACTAACATAATTGGATCATAAAACCATCCCTCAACATGCAACAAAGAGTCACTCCAAAGTCACTAATAGCGGAGAAAAAACGAAGAGGTTATGGTAGGGTACGAAACCACCTCAAAGTTATTCTTTCCAATCAATCCGTTGGGCTATTCCTATAAGTGTCACAAACAGCCCTAGAGTTCGTACTAGAATAACACCTTAAGACACAAATCAATAAAAACCATAATGTCACCTAGATACTCCAATGTCACCTCAAGTATCCGTGGGCATGATTATAAGATATGCATCACACAATCTCAGATTCATCTATTCAACCAACACATAGAACCTCAAAGAGTGCCCCAAAGTTTCTACCGGAGAATCATGACGAAAACGTGTGCCAACCCCTATGCATAGGTTCATGGGCGGAACCCGCAAGTTGATCACCAAAACATACATCAAGTGAATCACGTGATATCCCATTGTCACCACAGATATCCATGGCAAGACATACATCAAGTGTTCTCAAATCTTTAAAGACTCAATCCGATAATATAACTTCAAAGGGGAAACTCAATTCATTACAAGAGAGTAGAGGGGGGAAGAAACATCATAGGATCCAAATATAAAAGCAAAGTTCGCGATACACCAAGATCGTATCACCTCAAGAACACGAGAGAGAGAGAGAGAGAGATCAAACACATAGCTACTGGTACATACCCTCAGCCCCGAGGGAGAACTACTCCCTCCTCGTCATGGAGAGCACCGGGATGATGAAGATGGCCACCGGAGAAGGATTTCCCCCTCCACCAGGGTGCCAGAACGGGTCTAGATTGGTTTTCGGTGGCTACGGAGGTTTCTGGCGGCGGAACTCCCGATCTATTGTGCTCACGGATGTTTTTATAGTATATGGAGATATATAGGCGGAAGAAGTACGTCAGGGGGGCACGAGGGGCTCACGAGGGTGGAGGGCGCGCCCCCTGCCTCGTGACCTCCTCGCAGATCCCCCGACATGCACTCCAAGTCTTTTGGGCTTCTTTCCTTCCAAAAATGAGTTCCGTGAAGTTTCAGGTCAATTGGACTCCGTTTGATTTTCCTTTTCTTCGAAACCCTATAACAGGGTAAAAACAGAAACTGGCAATGGGCTATGGGTTAATAGGTTAGTCCCAAAAATGATATAAAAGTGTATAATAAAGCCCATAAACATTCAAAACAGTAAATAATATAGCATGGAGCAATCAAAAATTATAGATACGTTGGAGACGTATCAAGAAACTCTTTCGAAGAAGGTGTCTCTTACACGAGCGGCGGGGGTTTTCGGACCTTTCTGACTGCAGCATGAGGCGTCATCTTCCCCATTATAGTGCCACATGGGAAGCCCTTTGTATTGGAGTGGTTGGACCCCCCGCACTATGGAGATCGCCATTACTTCGATTATTGATAGTCCGGACTGGGCGAGTGTCTTAATCTTGCCCATCAACTGACTGACTTCTGCACTATCTTCCTCCTCGAGGCTCCGAGGGCGCCAGCTGTGGCGTTTCTTCAACGGAGCGCTTGAAAATTCAGGGAGACCCATTCGGACTGGGTCAGGGAGAGCGACGTCGTCAATATAGAACCATTCGGAAGGCCACTCTTAGGAAGCCTTTTTTGGTGTGCCGGACAGGTATCCAGTCCCGGCGATGCGCCATACCTCTGCTCCTCCAACTTCGAATATTGACCCCCCTTGGTTATGAGGAACAAGGCAGAACAGTTTTCTCCATAATTCAAAATGGGCTTCACAGCCAAGGAATAGCTCACACAAAGCAACATAACCTGCGATGTGCAGGATGGAGGCAGGAGTGAAACTGTGCAGTTGGAGGCCATAATACTCCAGAAGTCCTCGGAGGAAGGAATGAATTGGAAATCTGACACCTCTTAGCAAGAAGGGGACGAAGCATACTCATTCCCCCTGGACGGATTCGGGAAATTCTCCACCTGAACCCTGCCATTGAAGGACGTCAATCCTACTCGGACGGGAACTAGATCCACGGGGGGAAGAAAGCCCTGTTTTTGCAGCTTTGTCAGCTAACTGTGGGATACAGAACACCTCTCCCATTCACCTTTTTAGAGCCGTGGGGACGAGCGGAAGAGCTGGGAGCACTAGCCATGTTGGAGCGGTTCCTTCTAGCAGGCTCTGAGGATTTTCTCGCAGGGTTTGGAATGGATCTGAGATCTATTCCCTTTAAATAGGAACCTCTCTGGTATGGTCAGGGTGGTATGTGTAAAAATACCCCGACCTCTCATATTCGCTCGCCACGTGGAAGCTAAAATCAGGAAGGCATGGAAGCCGATGGGCGCGAAATTAAATGGAGAAGCCGAATGCCGCTCCTTAAGTCAGGGACCTTGAAGTAATCGAAGGAGGAACCCGCCTTGCAATGCGGAAGACAATCTGCATGCCGGACACCTCGTCGTTGAAGTCTGGTTCGGGGGCTACTGAGGGAGTCCTAGACTAAGGGGTCCTCGGGCGTCCGGCCTGTTGGACATGGGCCGAACTATTGGGCCATGAAGATACCAGATAGAAGACTTTCTCCCGTGTCCGGAAAGGACTCTCCTTTGCGTGGATGGAAAGCTTGGCGTCTGGATATACTATTTCCGTTCTATGTAACCGACTTTGTATAACCCTAGTCCCCTCCGGTATCTATATAAACTGGAGGGCTTAGTCCGTAGGAAGGCATACTCATAATCAGATATGCTAGACTTCTAGGGTTTTAGCCATTGCGATCTCGTGGTAGATCAACTGTTGTACCCCCCATACTCATCAATATTAATCTAGCAGGACGTAGGGTTTTACATCCATCGAGAGGGCCTGAACCTGGGTAAAGATTGTGTCCCCTACCTCCTATTACCATCAACCTCAGATGCACAGTTCGGGACCCCCTACCCGAGATCCGTCGGTTTTGACACCGACGGCGGCCAAGGGGGAATGCTTGCCCCCCAAAGCAAGGTGGGAGGCACCCCTCCCCCTAGGGTTCCCAACCCTAGGCGCCTTAGGCCCTTGGGGGGCCGCACTAGCCCACTAGGGTCTGGTTCCCTCCCATATTCAGCCCATTAAGTCCCCCGGGGCAAGTGGCCCCACCCGGTGGACCCCTGGACACCTTTTGGTGGTCCCGGTACAATACCGATAACCCCAAAACTATATCGCGACTGAAACTGGACTTCCCAGATATAAATCTTCACCTGCGGACCATTCCTGAACTCTAGATGACGTCTGGGATCTCATCCGGGACTCCGAACAACCTTCGGTAACCACATACAATTTTGCATAACAACTCTCGCGTCACCGAACCTTAAGTGTGTAGACCCTACGGATTCGGGAACCATGTAGACATGACCGAGACATCTCTTCAGCCCATAACCAACAGCAGGATCTATATACCCATGTTGGTTCCCACATGTTCCACGATGATCTCATTAGATGAACCACAATGTCGGGGATTCAATCAATCTCGTATACAGTTCCCTTTGTCCATCGGTATGTTACTTGCCTAAGATTCGATCGTCGGTATCCCCCATACCTCATTCAATCTCGTTACCGGCAAGTCTCTTTACTCGTTCCATAACACATGATCCTGTGACCAACTCTTTAGTCACATTGAGCTCATTATGATGATGCATTACCGAGTGGGCCCAGAGATACATCTCCATCATACGGAGTGACAAATCCCAGTCTTGATTCGTGCCAACCCAACATACACTTTCGGAGATACCTGTAGTGCACCTTTATAGTCACCCAGTTACATTGTGACGTTTGATATACCCAAAGCACTCCTACGGTATCCGGGAGTTGCACAATCTCATGGTCTAAAGAAACGATACTTGACATTAGAAAAGCTCTAGCAAACAAACTACACGATCTTGTGCTATGCTTAGGATTGGGTCTTGTCCATCACATCATTCTCATAATGATGTGATCCCATTATCAACAACATCCAATGTCCATGGTCAGGAAACCACAACCATCTATTGATCAACGAGCTAGTCAACTAGAGGCTTACTAGGGACATATTCTGGTCTATGCATTCACACATGTATTACGGTTTCCGGTTAATACAATTATAGCATGAACAATAGACAATTATCATGAACAAGGAAATATAATAATAACCACTTTATTATTGCCTCTAGGGCATATTTCCAACAGTCTCCCACTTGCACTAGAGTCAATAATCTAGTTACATTGTGATGAATCAAACACCCATAGAGTTCTAGTGTTGATCATGTTTTGCTCATGGAAGAGGTTTAGGCAACGGATCTGTGACATTCAGATACGTATGCACTTTACAAATATCTATGTCTCCATCTTGAATATATTCACGAATGGAGTTGAAGCGATGCTTGATATGCCTGGTCTTCTTGTGAAACCTGGGCTCCTTGGCAAGGGCAATAGCTCCAGTGTTGTCACAGAAGAGAGTCATCAGGACCGGCGCATTGGGAATGACTCCGAGGTCGGTGATGAACTCCTTCATCTAGACTGCTTCCTGTGTTGCCTCCGAGGCAGCTATGTACTCCGCTTCACATGTAGATCCCGCCACGACGCTTTGCTTGCAACTGCACCAGCTGACTGCCCCACCATTGAAAATGTACATGTATCCGGTTTGTGACTTGGAGTCATCCAGATCTCTCTCGAAGCTAGCATCGACGTAACCCATTACGACGAGCTCTTCGTCACCTCCATAAACGAGAAACATATCCTTAGTCCTCTTCAGGTACTTCAGGATACTCTTGACCGCTATCCAGAGTTCCATACCGGGATCACTTTGGTACCTCCCTACCAAACTTATGGCAAGGTTCACATCAGGTCTAGTACATATCATGACATACATAATAGAGCCTATGGCTGAGGAATAGGGGATGACACTCATCTTTTCTCTATCTTCTGCTGAGGTCGGGCATTGACCCGTGCTCAATCTCACACCTTGCAATACAGGAAAGAACCCCTTCTTGGACTGATCCATATTGAACTTCTTCAATATCTTGTCAAGGTACATGCTTTGCGAAAGACCAATGAGGCATCTCAATCTATCTCTATAGATCTTGATGCCTAATATGTAAGCAGCTTCTCCAAGGTCCTTCATTGAAAAACACTTATTCAAGTAGGCATTTATTGTCACATCCCTAGTTCTGGTATGACCTAGACTAGTTAGTCATGTCTGCATCATGTTTAAATTTCATTTAAATTTGAAATGGGGATTTGTGAAACCCTCAGAAATTATTCCTGGAAATAACCCAGATAAAAATTGCTCCAAAAAGGTCCAAGAAAATGTTCATGTTGCTCTCTGATAATATTTGTCAGAGTTAAAATTCAAACAAATATTATTAGGAGCTCATAGATATTTATTTTGGCCTTTTGGAATTAATGCAATACTTATTTGCATTGGATATATATGTGTTATATATTTTATATATGTCCAATAATTCTGATTTTTATGTGAGGGGCTCTGGAATATTTCAACTAGGTCCTACAATAAATTTCAGAAGAAAATAAATTGATTTAGAATTTTACTAAATCAGAAAACAAATTTCAAAAATAGAAAAGAAAAACAAAAGGAGAGAGAACCTACCTGGGCCACTTACCTGGCAGCCCAGCAGCCCAGCCCAGCCAGCTGGCCGACGCCAGTCGTCCCTGATCTCTCGCCAGGAGGACAGGGCATGTGGCCGGCGCGCGCGCACCGCCGTGCCGCCACGCCACCTACCTGCCTGGCCTCCCCCCCCCGTCGCTCTAGATGTCCCGTGCGATGCCACGCGCCATCCCGGACCTCTCTCACTCTCTCTCTCTCTCTCTCTCGTTATCCCTCCTCCCCTGGATCCCTCTCTCTCGACCCGCCCGAGCGCTGTCGTCGCCGTCGCTCGCCGTTGCCGTAGCCACCACCTCCACCTCTCCCTCTCTCCATGTCTACAAGCTCCGCCACGTCTCCGTCTACCTCTCCGTCGAGCCACACGCCTCGGGAGGCCCTGGAGCGCCTCCATTGCCGTCGTCTTCATCTCCGGCTGCCGTGGATCCCCATCGCCGCACCGTCGACCTCAGCGCGTCCCCTAGCTCACCGTCAAGCCCACCGAGATCGTTGTGAGCTCCTGCTCCTTTTCCCTCTCTCCATTTAGCCGTTCGCGCGTCGTAGCCCCGTCTACCGCCATGGCCATAGCTCTTCGCTGCCGTCCATGTCGTCGCCATCACGTTAGCCGCTGTAGCTCGCTCCCGAGCACTCAGGCGTGCTCCTGGTGCCACGAGGGTGCCGCAGAGCCCCTCGGGTGGCCTTCCCGTGCCCCGCAGCCCGCTCCTGCCCGTAGCCGTGCTCCGGCCGCCGCCCCAAGCTCCGCTTCAGCGAGCTCCGGCCACCCCGCGTCCTCCTGTCGCCTCCCCTGGATGCGCGCGAGCCTGGGCTTCGCGTGGGTGGTCTCCGCCGCCTAAATGGTCGCCGGAACAACAATCCCGTGCCCCTCCGCCGCGTTCGGCCTCGCCGGCGGCTAAACGCCGGCGGGTTGACTGGGTTTGACCCCCCCAATTGACCAGATTTGACCCATATGGGTTAATGACATGTGAGGTCCGGCCCTGCTAATTTTAGTTTAGGATTAGTTTAACAACTAATTAAACCCTATTAACTAACTGAGTCACTGACGTGTGGACCCCACACGTCAGGTTTGACCTGGTCAGCCGCGGTTGACTCGCGGACATGATGCATCTGTCATACTGACGCAATATATCATTTTTTGGTTTTAAAATAAATCAGGAAAATCCATAAAATGATATAAAGTTCAAAAATTCATAGAAATTCAACCGTAGCTCAGATTGAAATAATTTATATATGAAAAATTATCAAAAAAATTCAATCTGTCCATATGTACCAGTTTCATGCATGTCAAACCAAGTTATACCTGTTGTATATGTGAAAACACATAAATGGCTTTTAAAGAGAGTTAACTTGGAGTTGCATTTGAATCCTTGGTTCAAATGGACTTCCTCCAAATGAATGCTAGCTGCATTAGCTCAAACAACATCACATATTCATGCCATGTTCATACATCATATTGTTGCATATGCTTGCGTTTTGATTGCCGACATCGTTCCTTCTCGATAGGTCCTGCTCCGGAGAGTGTTCCAGAGTACCTGTCTGAGAAGCAGTGCCCCTCTGTTGATCTACCAGGCAAGCAAACCCCCCTTGTTCATTCTGATACAATCCCACTCTCTCGCTCCTGCTCTCTTTTATTGCATTAGGACAACAGCGATTCAACTTCTACTTTATGATGCGGTAGTTGAACCCATTCCTCTGCATGACCTGTCATTGCCATAGTAAATAGTTGAAACTCACTAGCATGTGTAGGAGTTGATTGAGCCATGTTGTGTTCCTACCATGCCATGCCTGCTATTGCTTAGAGTTGTGTCAGGTCTGATTCATTGGGAATGAATTGGAGTGTTACGATATGTTCTCGTGCTGAGAGTTAAGTGTGTGGACACGATTTGGTAAAGGTAGCGGTGAGAGGCCATGTAGGAGTACATGGTGGGTTGTCTCACTGGAATCGTCCTTAAGCACTGACTTCTGTGTATGTTGTCCAATGACTAGATACTACCACGCATTGGAATGCTTAAGTGCCCCTCTCGACTTATTAACCAACTTGATCTCTGTCCAGGAGTTGCAATTAGTTTCAGGTGTTTGTAGGTAGTTTTAGTAGTCTACCAAGTGGCACCCAGTCAGGTGGGCTTGGGACAGACTAGGCACAAGTGGCACGGTGTACCAAGCGTAGATCCATCCGACAAGGTGGGCTTGTGAAGCCTGCACACATCGTTTGGGGCAGTGAGTGAAACCCCGGTCGGATCTCCTTGCGGATGGAACCCGAATAGGCGATAAACCTGGACTAGAGTCTTGTGTGGTTAGTTAGGTCGTGGCCGACTCCCTCGCCGGGCTTCCGCTTGATGGTTGCCGAGATACATGACGTGTACATGGCGGTAAGTGGCGAGACCGTGTGTAAAGAAGTACACCCCTGCATGGTTAACATGATCTATTCGAATAGCCGGGTCCGCGGTAATGGACTTCTTGGATGCTTACGTGGTACATAGATAACATGAAGTGGATACTCTAAAATGCTCAAGACAAGTGTGAGTGCTATGGATGGCCTTCTCGTAAGGAGACGATAATGAATCCAAGGTAGTGTATTGATGTGGTGATTAGTTGACTCGTGTGCACTGCCTCACCTCAAAAAAGTTTCTCATAGTCGTAGAACATGATAGCCACTGAGTCAAAGCTGGCTTGCTGCAACTAAAACCCACATTACCTTTTTGATACAAATGCATGTATGATAGGATCTGATGTCAGTCTTGCTGAGTACCTTTGTACTCGCGTTTACTTTAATTATGTTTTGCAGGTGAGACATCTGTCTCACTAGTAGTACCACTTGGACTTCGACGAGTAGCTTGTTACCTCAGCTACGATCTTGTACCCTTGGGAGGGACTTGTAGTTGGTCAGGCTTCTCAGCCTTTTTCTTTTGTAGTTGTCTGTACTCAGACATGTAATGCTTCCGTTGCTTGTATGCTCTGAATGATGGGTCATGAGACCTCTGTTTGTATTAAATGCTATGTGGCTCTTCGGGGCCTTTATCTATATGAGTTTGCGTTATGTTGTGATGCCATGTTGTACAGCACATACTTGCATGTTATGCGTACATGTAACGTGTATTGCTATGTGTGGGATCCGACAACCTAGTTGTCTATCCTTGGTAGCCTCTCTTATGGGGAAATGTAGTCTAGTGCTT
This sequence comes from Triticum aestivum, assembly GCF_018294505.1. Taxonomy (NCBI): domain Eukaryota; kingdom Viridiplantae; phylum Streptophyta; class Magnoliopsida; order Poales; family Poaceae; genus Triticum; species Triticum aestivum. The sequence continues at coordinate 73,492,650 of NC_057797.1, forward strand.
CCACCGAGCCATGGTAGTCCGCTACAGCCCGGTTTATCGAAGTCCTGCTAGCCCAGCACTACTGCTCCGAAATACTTAGACTGGCCGGCATGTGATTCACTTCGTTCATGTGTCTGTCCCTTCGAGGAAATGTCACGCCGTGACATCCGGAGTCCTGCCTAGCCTGCTATAGCCCGGGTTCCCGGAGTCCTGTTGGCCCAGTTGCTACAGCCTGGATTCACATGCTGCTGACCGACATGCTCAATGTTGTTTCATGTATGCCTGTCCCCGTAAGTTAGTGCCACTTTGGGTTCACGACTAGTCATGTCAGCCCGGGTTCTCTATCATATGGATGCTAGCGACAGTATCATATACGTGAGCCAAAAGGCGCAAACAGTCCCCGACCATGGTAAGGCGACACCCGTGGGAATACTGTGTGTGAGGCCGCAAAGTGATATGAGGTGTTACATGCTAGATCGGTGTGACTTAGAATCAGGGTCCTGGCAGCTTTGGTATCAGAGCCTGACTGCATGTAGGATTTCCAAGCCAACCTGGTCGAAGTTGAGTCTAGAAATTCTTTAGTTATGTAAGGAAATTGATTGTGGAAGGGAACGTAAGGCTCTTTTACTCCTTTTACCTCATGCCTTCTGATCTGAGTCATCCTATCTTTACTACGGGGTTAAGGAACTAGGTTTCCTCTTCTGTCTATCAGGATCACGTGTTACTATTCTGTAGTCTCATAGGATTGGTTGATCAGAGTCATATTCCAGTTTTCAAGTACTTCCGGTGTAGTATGTTTAGTAATATCTCAGAACCTTGAGTGATGATGTTGAGTATGGTGCTACCCCGTCTTCTGCAGAATGTCTCATTTTGAGCATTTTACTGCTGTTATGCTGCCGGAATTGTCCTAGGAGTTTGAGAGATACTAAATTTCCTTGTGCTACATGTTGCATCTTATAGTTGTTGACCTCGTCCTTGGTTCCGCTTCTCAGGATGTCGTCAGTTAACCGAAGTTCTATTGCTCATTGCCTGAACCACGGAGGTGGTAGGGATGAGGAGGATCCTCCCGACCAACCTTCATTGGTAGAGTTCATGTTAGAGATAGAGAGGAACAAGCGAGAGTCTAACCGTTTGTTAGCACGTATTAAGGAGAACACCGCCCATCAGTACAAAGGGTCTGCGTCCATTCATGACTTCATTGGTCTGAAACCACCTACCTTCCATCATTCCATTGAGCCACTCGATGCCGATGACTGGCTCCATAGTATCACTCTCAAGCTGCGTTTTGCGAACGTAGCTGAAGGTGACAAGGTCACCTATGCTGCATATCACCTGGAAGGTCCTGCTAGTCTTTGGTGGCAGAACTATGAGGCTATGCTTCCAGCCGGCCAGATACCTACCTGGAAAGATTTCACTGAGGCTTTTCGCGAGCATCACATTCCTGAAGCCCTCATCGATCGCAAGAGAGAAGAGTTCTGTATTTTCAGCCAGGGTAAGATGGCTGTTGATGCTTATAGTAGAGAGTTTGAGAACCTCGCTCGCTATGCTGCAGAAGAAGTGTCCACGGACACCAAGAAGCAGGCTAGGTTCCGGAAGGGTCTCAACCCGAAGTTGCGTCATGATCTCCACTTGCACCATTGCAATACATTCCAGGCTCTTGTGAACAAGGCCATTAACGCGGAGACAGCTCAGCTCACTTACGAGGAGTCTCGTAAGCACACCCGTGATTTGGGTTCTTCCTCCGGTTCTAGTTCTCAGAAGCGCCGGATTTGGGTTCCAAACTCTGCTCTTCCACCCAGTTACACACCGACGTCATCTTATGTGGTGCCTCACCCGGTCCAGTTATATGCTCCACCCAGGCCTATTGGTGGACCTCCTGCCAATGCGGGTCCATGTCCTATCTCCAAGATTTGTTAGAAGTGCAAAGAGTCAGGCCACATTTCCCGTATTTGCACTCAGACCCGTGTTGCTCCACCCCAGCCCGAGAAGTATGTTGGCCGTGGTAGTAAGCCATCACGCAAGATGATCAGTGACAAGTCAGCTCCCACTGAACATGGACGTGTGCATCATATCTCAGCTAAAGACGCTCATGATGATCCAGATGTCGTTCTTGGTACACTCCTTGTCAACTGTCATCCAGCTTCGGTTCTATTTGATACTGGAGCATCTCAATCCTTCATTTTCGAAAGTTATGCCAGCTTGCACGACATGTCATTTTGTGATATGCCCTCCCCACTACTCATTCAAACTCCTGGATCCAAGTGGCAAACTTCTAGGATAAGTTATGGCAATGAAATACATGTTGATAGACTTGTATTCCTAGCTTCCTTGGTATCCCTTAAGTCTTTAGATATTAACATCATCTTGGGTATGGACTGGATGAAAGCTCATTATGCCAAGATTGACTGTTACACCAGGTCTGTTCAGCTCACACACCCCTCTGGCGAGATAGTCACTGTCTCCACTAGAATTGCAAAGTGTCAGCTTTATTTCTCTTAATGCTAGCCCTCTTCTAGACCTTGAGGATATCCTGGTAGTCCGTGACTTTCCGGATGTCTTTCCAGAAGAACTACTAGGTGTTCCACCTGACAGAGATGTAGAGTTTGTCATAGATCTTATCCCAAGAACCGCTCAAATTTCTAGGAGACCTTACAAGATGGCACCTTTAGAGGTAGCTGAGATTAAGAAACAACTTGATGAGTCCTTGCAAAAGGGTTTCATCTGTCCTAGTTCTTCTCCTTGGGCTTGCCCCGTTCTCTTCATCAAGAAGAAGGATGGTATGGACCGGATGGTTGTAGATTATCGATCCGCTCCCCAGGATCAATGATCTGTGATCAGCTCGCTGGATCCTAAGTCTTTTCAAAGATGGATTTGAGGTTAGGCTACCACCAAATCAAGATCAGAAATGGGGACATTCCTAAGACGGCTTTTGTCACTCGTTATGGCCAGTACGAGTACACTGTCATGTCCTTTGGTCTAACCAATGCTCCAGCTACATTCTCCCGCTTGATGAACTTGATCTTCATGGAGTACTTGGATAAGTCCGTTGTGGTTTACCTCGATGATATCCTTATTTACTCGAAGAACAAGAAAGAACATGCCAAACATCTTAGACTTGTGTTAGAGAAACTCAGAGAGCATCACCTTTATGTCAAGTTCTCCAAGTGCGAATTTTGGTTGCTATAAGTGACCTACCTAGGCCACGTGATCTCTGGTAAGGGCATTGCTGTCAATCCCGAGAGAGTTCAGGCCGTTCTTGATTGGACTCCACCCGAAACAGTTAAACAAGTTAGGAGTTTCCTTGGTCTAGCCAGTTATTGTCGCCACTTCGCTGAGAACTTCTCCAAAGTGGCCAAACCTCTCACGGAACTTCTCAAGAAAGATAAAAGGTTTGAGTGGTCCCCACAGTGTGAGTACAGTTTTCAGGAACTGAAAAGACGCCTGACTTCTGCTCCCATACTTGTGCCACCGGATTTCACTAAAGACTTTGTTATCTACTGCGACGCCTCACGACAGGGACTAGGTTGCATTCTTATGCAGGATCGCCATGTGATTGCCTATGCATCTCGACAGTTGCATCCACATGAGGATACTTATCCTACACATGATTTAGAACTTGCAGCCGTATTCTATGCACTTAAGACATGGCGACATTACCTTCTCGGAAACGTTGCGAGATTTACACCGATCACCCGAGTCTCAAGTATATCTACACCCAAACAGATTTGAACCTTAGGCAAAGACGTTGGTTGGAGTTGATCTGAGATTACAAATTAGGGATTACCTACACCCCAGGCAAGGGCAATGTCATGGCTGATGCGCTAAGTCGTAAGTCCTATTGCAGCAATCTTATGTTGCAGCAGGGCCAAGCACTTCTCCATGAGGAATTCTGTAAGCTTAATATTCACATTGCTCCTCACAAATTCCTTTCTACCTTGGTGGCGAAACCTACCCTTGAGGATCAGATCATTTCTGACCAGAAGTTTGATAGGGGTGTTATCCGCATCAAGAGAAACATTAAAAAAGGAGTTGGTGGAAGTTTCTCTATAGATGATCGAGGTGTTGTTTTCTTTGAAAATTGTTTGGTGGTTCCCAAGAATCAACATCTACGATAACTAATCCTTAAGGAGGCTCATGAATCCCCTCTCACGATTCATCCCAGTAGTACTAAGATGTATCACGACCTACGCCAGAGGTTCTGGTGGACTAGAATGAAGAGAGAAATCGTTGAGTTCATTGCTAACTGTGACGTTTGTCGTCGCGTTAAGGAAGAACATCAGAGACCTACTGGCACCCTTCAGCCTTTAGCTATTCCTGAGTGGAAATGGGATAAAGTTGGTATGGACTTCATCACCGGCTTTCCCAGGACCAAGAGAGGGAATAATGCTATCTTCGTAGTCATTGATCGTCTTTCCAAAGTGGCTCACTTCCTACCTGTTCGAGAGAATATCACCGCTAGTCAGCTCGCTGACTTATGTATTTCTCGAATAGTTTCACTTCATGGTGTTCCACTAGAGATCAATGCAGACCGTGGTAGTCTTTTCACTTCTCATTTCTGGGAGAGTTTCCAAACTGCCATGGGCACCCATCTTTCCTTCAGTACCGCTTTCCACCCTCAATCAAGTGGTCAGGTGGAAAGGGTCAACCAAATTCTCGAAGACATGCTTAGAGCTTGTGTTATCTCATTCGGTATGGATTGGGAGAAGTGTCTTCCCTTCGCCGAGTTTGCTTATAACAATAGCTACCAATCCAGCCTCAAGAATGCTCCTTTTGAGGTTCTGTATGGATGAAGATGTCGAACACCTTTGAACTGGTCAGAAACCGGTGAAAGACAATTCTTTGGACCGGACATGATTTAGGAGGCAGAAGAGCAAGTTCCTGTCATTCGTGAGAATTTGAAAACAGCCTAATCTCGTCAAAAGAGCCAGTATGACCGCCTCCATAAGGAAGTGGCTTATGAAATTGGCGACAAGGCTTACCTTCGGGTTACTCCTTTGAAGGGTACGCATCGTTTCGGTATCAAGGGCAAGTTGGCTCCTCGTTACATTGGTCCTTTTCGCATTCTCGCTAAACGAGGAGAGGTTGCCTACCAGTTGGAACTACCCCCACATCTTTCCCGAGTACATGATGTCTTCCACGTCTCTCAACTCAGGCGTTGCTTCTCGGATCCCATCCGTGGAGTGGACCACGAAACACTTGATCTCTAAGATAACCTCACTTATCGAGAGTACCCCGCCCGCATTCTGGATCAAGCAGAGCATGTCACTCCACATCATAACATCAAGTTTCTCAAGGCTCAATGGTCTCATCATTCCGAGAGAGAAGCTACTTGGGAGCGTGAAGATCGTCTTCGACTAGAGTATCCCACTTTCTTTCCATCGACCCCTGAATCTCAGGACGAAATTCTTTCAAGTGTGGGCGAGTTGTCACATCCCTAGTTCTGGTATGACCTAGACTAGTTAGTCATGTGTGCATCATGTTTAAATTTCATTTAAATTTGAAATGGGGATTTGTAAAACCCTCAGAAATTATTTCTGGAAATAACCCAGATAAAAATTGCTCCAAAAAGGTCCAAGAAAATGTTCATGTTGCTCTCTGATAATATTTTTCAGAGTTAAAATTCACACACATTTTATTAGGAGCTCATAGATATTTATTTTCGCCTTTTGGAATTAATGCAATACTTATTTGCATTGCATATATATATATATATATATATGTTATATATTTCATATATGTCCAATAATTCTGATTTTTATGTGAGGGGCTCTGGAATATTTCAACTAGCTCCTACAGTAAATTTCAGAAGAAAATAAATTGATTTAGAATTTTACTAAATCAGAAAACAAATTTCAGAAATAGAATAGAAAAAAAAAGAGAGAGAACCTACCTGGGCCACTTACCTGGCAGCCCAGCGGCCCAGGAGGCCAGCCCAGCCAGCTGACCGACGCCAATTGTCCCTGACCTCTCGCAAGGAGGACATGGCATGTGGCCGGCGCACGCGCACCACCGTGCCGCCACGCCACCTGCCTGCCTGGCCTCCCCCTCGTCGCTCTGGATGTCCTACGCGACGCCACGCGCCATCCCAGACCTCTCTCACTCTCTCTCGTTCTCCCTCCTCCCCTGGATCGCTCTCTCTCGACCCGCCCGAGCGCTGCCGTCACCGCCGCTCGCCATTGCCGTAGCCACCACCTCCCCCTCGCCCTCTCTCCGTGTCTGCAAGCTCCGCCACGTCTCCGTCTACCTCTCCGTCGAGCCACAATCCTCTGTTCCGGAGACTCCAATACATTCCCAATGAATCGTTCCTTCTCGATAGGTCCTGCTCCGGATAGTGTTCCAGAGTACCTGTCTGAGAAGCAGTGCCCCTCTGTTGATCTACCAGGCAAGCAAACCCCCCTTGTTCATTCCGATACAATCCCACTCTCTCGCTCCTGCTCTCTTTTATTGCATTAGGACAACAGCGATTCAACTTCTACTTTATGCTGCGATAGTTGAACCCATTCCTCTGCATGACCTGTCATTGCCACAGTAAATAGTTGAAACTCACTAGCATGTGTAGGAGTTGATTGAGCCATGTTGTGTTCCTACCATGCCATGCCTGCTATTGCTTAGAGTTGTGTCAGGTCTGATTCATTGGGAATGAATTGGAGTGTTACGATATGTTCTGGTGCTGAGAGTTAAGTGTGTGAACACAATTTGGTAAAGGTAGCGGTGAGAGGCCATGTAGGAGTACATAGTGGGTTGTCTCACTGGAACCGTCCATAAGCATTGAGTTATGTGTATGTTTTCCAATGACTAGCTACTACCATGCATTGGAATGCTTAAGTGCCCCTCTCGACTTATTAACCAACTTGATCTCTGTCCAAGAGTTGCAATTAGTTTCTGGTGTTTGTAGGTAGTGTTAGTAGTCTACCAAGTGCCACCCGGCCAGGTGGGCTTGGGACAGACTAGGCACAAGTGGCACGGTGTACTAAGCGTAGATCCATCTGACAATGTGGGCTTGGGAACCCTGCACACATCATTTGGGGCCGTGAGTGAAACCCCGACCGGATCTCCTTGCGGATGGAACCCGAATAGGCGATAAACCTGGACTAGAGTCTTGTGTGGTTAGTTAGGTCGTGGCCGACTCCCTCGCCAGGCTTCCGCTTGATGGTTGCCGAGATACATGACGTGTACATGGCGGTAAGTGGGAGAGCGTGTGTAAAGAAGTACACCCCTGCAGGGTTAACATGATCTATTCGAATAGTCGGGTCCGCGGTTATGGACTTCTTGGATGCTTACGTGGTACATAAACAACATGAAGTGGATACTCTAAAATGCTAAAGACAAGTCTGAGTGCTTTGGATGGCCTTCTCGTAAGGAGACGAAAATGAATCCATGGTAGTGTATTGATGTGGTGATTAGTGGACTCGTGTGCACTACCTCACCTCAAAGAAGTTTCTCGTAGTCGTAGAACAGGATAGCCACTGAGTCAAAGCTGGCTTGCTGCAACTAAAACCCACATTACCTTTTTGATACAAATGCATGTATGATAGGATCTGATGTAAGTCTTGCTGAGTACCTTTGTACTCACGTTTGCTTTATTTATGTTTTGCAGGTGAGACATCTATCTCACTAGTAGTACCACTTGGACTTCGACGAGTAGCTTGTTACCTCAGCTACGATCTTGTACCATTGGGAGGGACTTGTAGTTGGTCAGGCTTCTCAGCCTTTTTCTTTTGTAGTTGTCTGTACTCAGACATGTAATGCTTCCGTTGCTTGTATGCTCTGAATGATGGGTCATGAGACCTTTGTTTGTATTAAATGCTATGTGGCTCTTCTGGGCCTTTGTCTATATGAGTTTGCGTTATGTTGTGATGCCATGTTGTACAACACATACTTGCATGTTATGCGTACATGTAACGTGTATTGCTATGTGTGGGATCCGACAACCTAGTTGTCTATCCTAGGTAGCCTCTCTTATGGGGAAATGTAGTCTAGTGCTTCCACCGAGCCATGGTAGTCTGCTACAGCCCGGTTTACCGGAGTCCTGCTAGCCCAGCACTACTGCTCCAGAACACTTAGACTGGTCGGCATGTGATTCACTTCGTTCCTGTGTCTGTCCCTTCGGGGAAATGTCATGTAGTGACATCCGGAGTCCTGCCTAGCCTGCTACAGCCTGGGTTCCCGGAGTCCTGTTAGCCCAGTTGCTACAGCCCGGATTCACACGCTGCTGACCGACATGCTCGATGTTGTTTCATGTATGCCTGTCCCCGTAAGTTAGTGCCACTTTGGGTTCACGACTAGTCATGTCGGCTCGGGTTCTCTGTCATATGGATGCTAGCGACACTATCATATACGTGAGCCAAAAGGCGCAAATGTTCCCGGGCCATGGTAAGGCGACACCCGTGGGAATACCGTGTGTGAGGCCGCAAAGTGATATGAGGTGTTACATGCTAGATCGGTGTGACTTAGAATCGGGGTCCTGACATTTATGCTTTCCAAAAGTTCTATATCATTTCCCATCAATAGTATGTCATCCACATATAATATGAGAAATGCTACAGAGATCCCACTCACTTTCTTGTAAACATAAGCTTCTCCATAAGTCTGCATAAACCCAAACACTTTGATAATTTCATCAAAGCGAATGTTCCAACCCCGAGATGCTTGCACCAGCCCATAGATGGAGCGCTGGAGCTTGCATACCTTGTCAGCATTCTTAGGATCGACAAAACCTTCCGGCTACATCATATACAATTCTTCCTTAAGGAAACCATTAAGGAATGTCGTTTTGATGTCCATTTGCTATATCTCATAATCATAGAATGCGACAATTGCTAACATGATTCGGACAGACTTCAGCTTCACTACGGGTGAGAAGGTCTCATCGTAGTCAACCCCTTGAACTTGTCGATAAACCTTAGCGACAAGCCGAGCCTTATAGATGGTCACATTACCATCCGCGTCAGTCTTCTTCTTAAAGATCCATTTATTCTCTATGGCTTGCCGATCATCGGGCAAGTCTGTCAAAGTCCACACTTTATTTTCATACATGGATCCTATCTCGGATTTCATGGCCTCAATCCATTTGTTGGAATCCGGGCCCGCCATCGCTTTGTCATAGTTCGAAGGTTCATCGTTGTCTAACAACATGATTTCCAGGACAGGGTTGCTGTACCACTCTGGTGTGGAATGTGTCCTTGTGGACCTACGAAGTTCAGTAGCAACTTGATCCGAAGATTCATGATCATCATCATTAACTTCATCTCTAGTCAGTGCAGGCACCACAGAAACATCTTCCTAAGCTATGCTACTCTCCGGTTCGAGAGGTAGTACCTCATCAATTTATACTTTCCTCCCACTTACTTCTTTCGAGAGAAACTCCTTCTCCAGAAAGGATCCATTCTTGGCAAGTAAGATCTTGCCTTCGGATCTGAGGTAGAAGGTATACCCAATAGTTTCCTTAGGGTATTCTATGAAGACACATTTTTCCGACTTGGGTTCAAGCTTTTGAGGTTGAAGTTTCTTGACATAAGCATCACATCCCCAAACTTTCATAAACGAAAGCTTAGGTTTCTTCCCAAACCATAATTCATATGGTGTCGTCTCAACAGATTTCGACGGAGCCCTATTAAAGTGAATGCGGCAGTCTCTAAAGCATAACCCCAAAATGATAGCGGTAGATCGATAAGAGACATCATAGATCGCACCATATCCAATAGAGTGCGATTACGGCGTTCGGACACACCATTACGCTGAGGTGTTCCAGGCGGCGTGAGCTGTGAAACAATTCCACATTTCCTTAAGTGTGTGCCAAACTCGTGACTCAAGTATTCCCCTCCATGATCTGATCGTAAGAACTTTATTTTCCTGTCACGTTGATTCTCTACCTCATTATGAAATTCCTTGAACTTTTCAAAGGTCCCAGACTTGTGTTTCATTAAGTAGACATACCCATATCTACTTAAGTCATCAGTGAGGGTGAGAATATAACGATAGCCACCGCGAGCCTGAACGCTCATTGTACCACACACATTAGTATGTATGATTTACAATAAGTTGGTTGCTTGCTCCATTGTTCCGGAAAACGGAGTCTTGGTCATTTTTTCCCATGAGGCATGGTTCACATGTGTCAAATGATTCATAATCAAGAGACTCCAAAAGTCCATATGCATGGAGTTCTTCATGTGTTTGACACCAATGTGACCAAGGTGGCAGTGCCACAAGTATGTGGGACTATCATTACCAACCTTACATCTTTTGGCATTCACACTATGAATATGTGTAACATCATGTTCGAGACTCAATAAAAATAAACCATTGACCAGCGGGGCATGACCATAAAACATATCTCTCATATAAATAGAACAACCATTATTCTCGGATTTAAATAAGTAGCCATCTCGCATTAAATGAGATGCAGATACAATGTTCATGCTCAAAGCTGGCACCAAATAACAATTATTGAGGTTTAAAACTAATACCCAAGGTAGATGTAGAGGTAGCGTGCCGACGGTGATCACATCGACCTTGGAACCATTCCCGACGCGCATAGTCACCTCGTCCTTCGCCAGTCTCCGCTTATTCCGCAACTCCTGTTTTGAGTTACAAATATGAGTTACCGCACCGGTATCAAATACCCAGGAGCTACTACGAGCGCTGGTAAGGTCCACATCAATAACATGTATATCACATATACCTTTGGCGTTGTCGGCCTTCCTATCCGCTAAGTACTTGGGGCAGTTCCGTTTCAAGTGACCATTTCCCTTGCAATAAAAGCACTGAGTGTCGGGCTTGGGTCCATTCTTTGGCTTCTTCCCGGCAACTGATTTACCGAGTGTGGCAACTCCCTTGCCGTCCTTCTTGAAGTTCTTTTTACCCTTGCCTTCCTTAAAACTAGTGGTCTTATTCACCATCAACACTTGATGTTCCTTTTTGATTTCCACCTTCGCTGATTTCGGCATTGAATATAACTCAGGAATGGACTTCTACATCCCTTGCATATTGTAGTTCATCACAAAGCTCTTTTAGCTAGGTGGAAGCGACTGGAGGATCCTGTCAATGACCGAGTCATCTGGAAGATTACCTCCCAGTTGAGACAAACGGTTGTGCAACCCACACATTTTGAGTATATGCTCGCTGACAGAACTGTTTTCCTCCATCTTACAACTGTAGAACTTGTCGGAGACTTCATATCTCTCGACCGAGTATGAGCTTCGAAAATCATTTTCAGCTCTTGGAACATCTCATATGCTCCGTGCTGCTCAAAACGCTTTTGGAGCCCCGGTTCTATGCTATAAAGCATGCCGCACTGAACCATGGAGTAATTATCACTACGCGACCGCCAGGCGTTCATAACGTCTTGAGTTGCTGGAAAAATGGGTGTGTCACCTAGCGGTGCTTCAAGGACATATGCTTTCTTGGCAGCTATGAGGATGATCCTCAAGTTACGGACCCAATCCGTATAGTTACTATCATCGTCTTTCAGCTTGGTTTTCTCTAGGAACGCATTGAAGTTGAGGGCAACATTAGTGTGCGCCATTTGATCTACAAGACATATTGTAAAGATATTTTAGACTAAGTTGATGATAATTAAGTTCATCTAATCAAATTATTTAATGAACTACCACTCAAATAGACATCCCTCTAGTCATCTAAGTGATACATGATCCGAATCGACTAGGCCGTGTCCGATCATCACGTGAGACGGACTAGTCATCAACGGTCTACATCTCCATGCTGATCGTATCTACTATACGACTCATGTTCGACCTTTCGGTCTCTCGTGTTCCGTGGCCATGTCTGTACATGCTAGGCTCGTCAAGTCAAACTAAGTGTTTCGCATGTGTAAATCTGGCTTACACCCGTTGTATGCGAATGTTAGAATCTATCACACCTGATCATCACATGGTGCTTCGAAACAACGAACCTTCGCAATGATGCACAGTTAGGGGGAACACTTTTCTTGAAATTTTAGTGAGGGATCATTTTATTTATGCTACCATCGTTCTAAGAAAATAAGATGTAAACATGACAAACATCACATGCAAATCATAAAGTGACATGATATGACCAATATCATCTTGCGCCATTGATCTCCATCTTCGAGGCGCGGCATGATCACCTTCGTCACCGGCATGACACCATGATCTCCATCATCGTGTCTTCATGAAGTTGTCTCACGAACTATTTTACTATGGCTAACGGTTAGCAATAAAGTAAAGTAATTACATGGCGTTTTCATCGACACACAGGTCATACAATAAATTAAGACAACTCCTATGGCTCCTGCCGGTTGTCATATGCATCGACATGCAAGTCGTGATTCCTATTACAAGAACATGATCATTTTCATACATCACATATATCATTCATCACATCTTTTTGGCCATATCACATCACATAACATACCCTGCAAAAACAAGTTAGACATCCTCTAATTGTTGTTGCATGGTTTACGTGGCTGCTAAGGGTTTCTAGCAAGAATGTTTCTTACCTACGCAAAAGCCACAACGGTGATATGCCAATTGCTATTTACCGTTCATAAGGACCCTCTTCATCGAATCCGATCCGACTAAAGTGGGAGAGACAGACACCCGCTAGCCACCTTATGCATGAAGTGCATGTCAGTCGGTGGAACCAGTCTCACGTAAGCATACGTGTAAGGTCGGTCCGGGCCGCTTCATCCCACAATGTCGCTGAATCAATATAAGACTACTAATGGTAAGCAAATTTATCAAATCGTCGCCCACAACTACTTTGTGTTCTACTCGTGCATAGAATCTATGCATAGACCTACCTCTGATGCCACTATTGGGGAACGTAGTAATAATTCAAAATTTTCCTACATGTCACCAAGATCAATCTAGGAGATGCTAGCAACGAGAGAGAGGGAGTGCATCTTCATACCCTTGAAGATCGCTAAGTGGAAGCATTACAAGAACGCGGTTGATGGAGTCATACTCGCGGCGATTCAAATCGCGGAAGATCCGATCAAGCGCCGAACGGGTGGCGCCTCTGTGTTTAACACATGTACAGCCCGGGGACGTCTCCTCCTTCTTGATCCAGCAAGGGGAGAGGAGAAGTTGAGGGAGAACTCCGGCAGCACGACGGCATGGTGGTGGTGGAGCTCATGGTTCTCTGGCAGAGCTTCGCTAAGCACTACGGAGGAGGAGGAGGTCTCGGAGGAGGGAGGGGCTGCGCCAGGGAAGGGGTGCGGATGCCCTCCCACCCCCTCTATTTATAGGGTGAAGGGGAGAGGGGGGTCGGTGAAGGAAATATGCCCTTGAGGAAATAATAAAGTTATTATTTATTTCCTTATTTCATGATAAATTTTTATTATTCATGCTAGAACTGTATTAACCGGAAACATAATACATGTGTGAAAACATAGACAAACAGAGTGTCACTAGTATGCCTCTACTTGACTAGCTCGTTGATCAAAGATGGTTATGTTTCCTAACCATAGACATGAGTTGTCATTTGATAAACGGGATCACATCATTAGGAGAATGATGTGATTGACTTGACCCATTCCGCTAGCTTAGCACTTGATTGTTTTAGTTTACTGCTATTGATTTCTTCATGACTTATACATGTTCCTATGACTATGAGATTATGCAACTCCCGATTACTTGAGGAACACTTTGTTTGCTACCAAACATCACAACGTAACTGGGTGATTATAAAGGTTCTCTACAAGTGTCTCCCATGGTACTTGTTGAGTTGGCATAGATCAAGATTAGGATTTGTCACTCCGATTGTCGGAGAGGTATCTCTGGGCCCCCTCGGTAATGCACATCACTATAAGCCTTGCAAGCAATGTAACTAATGAGTTAGTTGTGGGATAATGCATTACGGAATGAGTAAAGAGACTTGCCGGTAACGAGATTGAGCTAGGTATTGAGATACCAACGATCGAATCTCGGGCAAGTAACATACCGATGACAAAGGGAACAACGTATGTTGTTATGCGGTTTGACTGATAAAGATCTTCGTAGAATATGTAGGAGCAAATATGAACTTCCAGGTTCAGGTATTGGTTATTGACCGGAGACGTGTCTCGGTCATGTCTACATAGTTCTCAAACCCGTAGGGTCCGCACGCTTAACATTCGGTGACGATCGGTATTATGAGTTTATGTGATTTGATGTACCGAAGGTAGTTCGGAGTCCCGGATGAGATCGGGGACATGACGAGGAGTCTCGAAATGGCCGAGACGTAAAGATCGATATATTGGATGACTATGTTCGGACATTGGAAAGGTTCCGAGTGATTCGGTTATTTTTCGAAGTACTGGAGAGTAACGGGAACACGGGGAAGAAGTATTGGGCCTCATGGTACAAGTGGTGGAAGAGAGGAGGCAGGGCGCGCGGCCCCCCTAGCCCAAACCGGATTGGACTAGCCCCCCCCCCCTTTCCTCCTTTCCTCCCTCTCCTTCCTTCTCCCTCTCCTCCTTCCTTTCCCCCTCCTGGTAGGAGTAGGAAAGGGGAGTCCTACTCCTACTAGGAGGAGGACTCCTCCTGGCGCGCCCTGCAAGGGCCGGCCGGCCTCCCCCTTGCTCCTTTATATATGGGGATAGGGGGCACCCTAGGACACACAAGTTGATTGTTCCAAGCCGTGTGCGGTGCCCCCTCCACCACAATCCACCTCGATCATATCGTAGCAGTGCTTAGGCGAAGCCCTGCATCGGTAGCAACATCATCACCATCATCACGCCGTCGTGCTGACGGAACTCTCCCGTGAAGCTCTACTGGATCGGAGTTTGTGGGACATCATCGAGCTGAACGTGTGCTGAACTCGGAGGTGTCGTGCGTTCGGTACTTGGATCGGTCGGATAAGACGTTCGACTACATCAACCGTGTTCTCATAACGCTTCCGTTTACGGTCTACAAGGGTACGTGGACAATACTCTCCCCTCTCATTGCTATCCACCACCATGATCTTGCGTGTGCATAGGAATTTTTTTTGAAATTACTCCGTTCCCCAACAGTCGGCCCCCTAGATGCATCTAGAGGGGGGCGGCCAAGGGGGAAGGCTTGCCCCCCAAAGCAAGGTGGGAGGCACCCCTCCCCCTAGGGTTCCCAACCCTAAGTGCCTTGGGCCCTTGGGGGCGCACCAGCCCACCAGGGTCTAGTTCCCTCCCATATTCAGCCCATTAAGTCCCCCGGGGCAGGTGGCCCCACCCGGTGGACCCCCGGACACCTTTCGATGGTCCCGGTACAATACCGATAACCCCCGAAACTATTCCAGTGACTGAAACTGGACTTCCCATATATAAACCTTCACCTCCAAACCATTCCTGAACTCCTTGTGACGTCCGGGATGTCATCCGGGACGCCGAACAACCTTCGGTAACCACATACAATTTCCCATAACAACTCTAGCGTCACCGAACCTTAAGTGTGTAGACCCTACGGGTTCGGGAACCATGTAGACATGACCGAGACATCTCTCCGGCCAATAACCAACAGCAGGATCTGGATACCCATGTTGGTTCCCACATGTTCCACGATGATCTCATCAGATGAACCACGATGTCGGGGATTCAATCAATCCCGTATACAATTCCCTTTGTCCATCATTATGTTACTTGCCGGAGATTCGATCGTCGGTATCCCCATACCTTGTTCAATCTCGTTACTGGCAAGTCTCTTTACTCATTCCGTAACACATGATCTTGTGACCAACTCTCACTACTAGAAAAAGGGCTGCTAGTGGCGCACTACTGGTGCGCCACTAGCATCACGCCATTAGAATTTTTTTCTAATGGATCTCAGGTCATTATGTCTTAATCTCGGGTCAATATGCTTAATCTCAGGTCAAATCGCACTCCATGGTCAAACTTCCCGAAAGGTCACCCATCCTCACACTACTCCAGCCCAAGCACGATTAACTTCAGAGTTCTATCCAACCCCAGCAACAGCTCACTTCACAGGCACTTGTTGACATATCTAGCATACCAATCCTATTATACCTTGTTGATGTCTAGGACTTTGTTCATGTTCATGACTATGATGAAATTTTGAAAAATATTTCAAACTTCCCGGTCATATTAAAAACCTTTTTTTAATTTTTTTGCCTCTAGATCTTGAAAGCCCCGTAACTTTTTTTTGTTAGGTTTTTGGGGATTTTGAAAATGTTTAACGGGGTTCCCCGTTAAATTCGGATGTAACTTTTCGAGTAGATGATTTTTCATATATAAAACTTTTTAATCCGAGTTCGTATGCAAAAGTTATGCCCATTTTACAAATTTCCAGAGAGATTTTGCAAATAAAGTCGAAATTTATATTTGTAAATTTTCCCAACAACTAGACCACATATCACATGGCAAACTTATTTTCTTTTGTTTTTTTGACATTTTTATTATTTTTTTTATTTTCTTTTAAACTGAAAAGGCGGTCCAGGGGGGGTTGCATTTGGTGGAAGCCGGGCAAACTAGTAATGGCGCACCGTGGGGTGGTGCGCCATTAGTAGTTAAACTAGTAATGGCGCACCACACCCATGGCGCGCCATTACTAATTTTCAAAAAAAATTTAAAAAAATTGAATTTTTTTTGAAAAAAACATAGTAATAGCGCACCAGTGGACAGTGCGCTGTTACTAGTTAAAAACTAGTAATGGCGCACTGTCCACTGGTGCGCCATTACTAACATAAAAAGTTATTTTTTTTACTTTTTTTTCAAAACTTCTAATGGCGCACCGTGGGTGTGGTGCGCCATTACTATGTCAACTAGTAATGGCGCACCACACCCACGGTGCGGCATTAGTAACAAATTTTGTTTTTATTTTTTTTTAAAACTTCTAATGGCGCACCGCACACCAGGTGCGTCATTAGTAATATATTACTAATGGCGTACCTGTATGTGATGCGCCATTGCTATATTCTAATGGCGTACCTGTATGTGGTGCGCCATTACTATATTCTAATGGCACACCACACACGTGGTGCGCCATTAGTGTCCATTTCATCTATAGCCCTTTTCCTAGTAGTGTCTTTAGTCACATTTAGCTCCTTATGATGATGCATTACCGAGTGGGCCCAGAGATACCTCTCCATCATACGGAGTGACAAATCCCAGTCTTGATTCGCGCCAACCCAACAGACACTTTTGAAGATACCTGTAGTACACCTTTATAGTCACCCAGTTACGTTCTCACGTTTGATACACCCAAAGCACTCCTACGGTA
Organism: Triticum aestivum; assembly: GCF_018294505.1. Lineage (NCBI taxonomy): Eukaryota > Viridiplantae > Streptophyta > Magnoliopsida > Poales > Poaceae > Triticum > Triticum aestivum. The sequence continues at coordinate 73,509,800 of NC_057797.1, forward strand.
TCCGGGAGTTTCACAATCTCATGGTCTAAGGAAACGATACTTGACATTAGAAAAGCTCTAGCAAATGAAGTACACGATCTTGTGCTATGCTTAGGATTGGGTCTTGTCCATCACATCATTCTCCTAATGATGTGGTCCCGTTATCAACGACATCCAATGTCCATGGTCAGGAAACCACAACCATCTATTGATCAACGAGCTAGTCAGCTAGAGGCTTACTAGGGACATATTCTGGTCTATGTATTCACATATGTATTACGGTTTCCGGTTAATACAATTATAGCATGAACAGTAGACAATTATCATGAATAAGGATATATAATAATTACCACTTTATTATTGCCTCTAGGGCATATTTCCAATAAACTTGGCATTAATCGTCTTGTCTGATGGATTACCACGGCCAATAGACTTCTCGGGCTGGGGTGGAGCATAACTGGCCTGAGAGCAGTGACGTGCATAGTGTCCTGGCTCTCCGCATGTGAAACAAGTCCTTGAAGTAGGACATGGACCCGCATTGGAAGGCGGTCTACCAATAGGCCTGGGTGGAGCATACGACTGAACTGGGTGAGGCGCCACATAAGATGGCCTTGGTGCATATTCGGGTGGAAGAGCGGAGTTCGGAACCCAAATCCGCGCTTCTTAGAGCTAGAACCGGAGGAAGAACCCATATCACGGGTGTGCTTACGAGAATCCTCCTAGGAAAGTTGAGTTGTCTCTACATTGATGGCCTTGTTCGCAAGAGCCTGGAATGTATCACAATGGTGCAAGTGGAGATCATGGTGCAACTTAGGGTTGACACTCTTCTGGAACCTAGCCTACTTCTTGGCATCCGTGGACACCTCCTCTACGGCATAATGGGCGAGGTTCCCAAACTCTCTATTGTAAGAATCAACAACCATCTTACCCTGGGTGCAACTACAGAACTCTTCCCTCTTGCGGTCGATGAGAGCTTGAGGAATGTGATGCTCGCGGAAGGCCTTAGTGAAATCTCTCCAGGTAGGAATCAGACCAACTAGAAGCATAGCCTCATAGTTCTGCCACCAAAGACTAGTAGGACTTTCCATGTGATATGTAGCATAGGTGACCTTGTCACCTTCATCTACGTTTGCAGAACGCGGCTTATGAGTGACGCTACGGAGCCAGTCATCTGCATCGAGTGGCTCAATGGACTGATGGAAGGTGGGTGGGTTCAGGCCAATGAAGTCGGTGATGGAAACTAACTCGTTACGCTGATGGTCAGTCTTCTCCTCAATATATGCCAACAAGCGGTTAGACTCGTGCTTGTTCCTCTCAATCTCTAACATGAACTCTGCCAACGAAGGCTAGTCGGGAGGATCCTCATCCCTACCATCTTCGTGGTTCCAGCTACGAGCAACAGAACTTCGGTTAACTGGCAACATCCTGAAGAACGAAACCAAGGGAAAACAAGGATGGATTCATCATCAACATAAGGATATAGAATATAGCATAAGGAAATTTGTATCTCTCTCGCAACTGGGACAATTTTGGCAGCATAACGGCAGTAAAATGCTCAATACGAGACATCCTACAAAAGATGGGGTAGTACCATACTCGACATCATCACTCAAGGTTTTGTGGCAGTATTACTCAAACTACACATGAAGTACTCGAAAACTAGAATATGACTCTAATCAACCAATCCTATGAGTCTACATCTACGGAGTAGTAACTTGTGATCTTAATAGACGAAAGAGAAAGCCTAGTTCCTTAACCCCATAGGAAAGATACGATGACTCAGATTAGAAGGACATAAGGTATAAGGAGTAAAAAGAGCCTTATGTTCCCTTCCATAATCAATTCCCTTATATAATTAAAGAATTTCTAGACTCAACTTTGACCAATTTGGCTTGGTAATCTTACATTCAGTCAGGCTCTGATACCAATGCTGTTAGGACCCCGATCCTAAGTCACACTAATCTAGCATGTAACACATCATATCATTTTGCGGCCTCACGCACGGTACTCCCACACCTGCCACCTTACCTTGGTCGGGGCCGTTTGCGTCTTTTGGCTCACGTATATGATTGCGTTGCTAGTATCCATATGACAAAGAACCCGGGTCGACATGGATAGTCATGAACCAAGGTGGCACAGTCGTACAGGGACAAGCATACGTAACACAGCAATGAACATGTTGGTCATCAATGTATGAACCCAAGTTATAGCAAGCTAGAAGGATTAAAGGAACAATGCATGACACTTCCCTGAAGAGACAGACACAGGATCAAAGAAGGATACATGTCGGCCAATCCTAGTGTTTTGGAGCAGTAGCGAACTACTATGGATCAGTGGAAGCACTAGGGAGCATTTCCGCATAAGAAAGGCTACCAAAGGCAAACAACTAAGTGTCGAACACCACACATAGCAATACATGTTACACGTATGCATAACATGCAAGTATGTGATGTACAACATGGCATCACAACATCACAACATGTTACACATATGCATAAGATGCAAGTCCACCCTACCGGGTGCCACTTGGAATAAAAATAGCACTACCTAGAAACACTAGAAACTAGTTGCAACTCCTAGACGGAGATCAAGTCGGTTAATAAGTCGAGAGGGGTCGAGTTACCAGAACCCAATGTGTGGTAGTATGTAACGCCCCGAGACCGTTGCGCCAAGTGTCTTCTAGTTATTCGCTGTTGTTGCCTTGTCATTTGTTTGCGTGTCATGCATTTCATATCATGTCATCATGTGCATCTCTATTGCATACGTGTTCGTCTCATGCATCGGAGCATTTTCCCCGTTGTCCATTTCTCAATCCGACACTCCTACGTCCTCCAGCGCCCTCTTTTGCCTCCTTTCGTGTGTGGGTGTTAAAATTTCTCGGAATGGACCAAGATTTGCCAATTGGCCTTGGTACACCACCGATAGACCGCCTGTCAAGTTTCGTGCCATTTGGAGTCCGTTTGATACCCCAACGGTTAACCGGGGAACCGTAAAGGCCTCGTGTGTGTTGCAGCCCAGCACCCCTCTTAAGTCGTCCAATAACCCTTCCAAACCCCCTCCATCCTCTCGGTCGTTCGATCACCACCACGTGGCTGAAAACCACACCTCATTTGGACTCTCCTAGCTCCCTCTACCTATATATTTGCACCTCCCCCCAAAAAATTCGCGGATGAACCCTAGCCTTCCCCTTCCTCGCGCCGCCGGACATGTCCACCCAGCCGAACATGTCCAGCCGGCCACGTCGTCCAACTAATAGCAAAGCGCCATGTCACCCCGCCGCCGCTCCCCAACACTCCACGGGCGCCACGTCGCTAACCCGGCTGCCGGTCAATGCCTCCCACCGCGCGGGCCCGCCGAGCCCAAATCCGGCCCGCGCTGGGCCGAACCGGGCCCGGATCCCGCCGCGTGCGCCGCCCCGATGCTTCGCCGCCGCCGCGCACCGCCGGAGCTGCTCGCGGCCCGCCGCGCGGATCGCCCCCGGCCGACGCCTGCCTCGCCATCCGCCGCTCAGGTCCGGCGGGACCCCGCAGCCCGCGCCTCCCGCGGACTCCGCAAACTCCGGCCGGCCCCCATCCTTCTCCTCACTTCGGCGAGCTTCTCATCAAGTCCGGCCGCCATCCCACCGCAACTCCGGCGAGGATCCGGCGAACCTCGGTCTTCGCGCCGCCTCAGATCCAGATCTAAAAACGAGGTTGACCCCGAGATTTTCGTCTAAGTCCCAAAAATCTTACATTCTGATGCTCACTTCATCATGCCATGACTTTGTGCTCGGTGGTCCGTTTTGTGCATATGACATATCAAAATGTTCATCATGATGTGCTCTTCATTTTGTTCCATTGTGCCATGCTTGTTCGAGTCCATCTTGATGCCCAAATTTTTTTAGGATCATGCGGGTATCTTGGAATCGTTCCGATGGTTTTGTGGCGAGAACATTATTCTTGGTGACTCCTGACATTTAGGGGTTGTGGCAGTGTCCCGGGGGGTTGAGATCCAAGGTGTTGTCGTCATAATTTTATCTTTGCAGTTCTGGAATGCCTAAGTTTCGCCGACATCGAAAATATCTTTTATGAAGTTGTTGGTGAGATAACCTCGACGCCACCCAGTACTGGGGCGGGAGTTCGGGAGTATTGCCATAACTCGTATAACGGATGCTTTTCGAAGGTTGAGGTAAACGATTTCTGAAGGTTTCTTGGTTATGTGTTGAAGGATGGATACAGCTGGATGTAGGATTTGCTAGTTTTGGGTGAGATATTATGCTTCCCTGTATCCCCAACACCTGATTGCATAACCAGAAAGTTTCGGGAGTTTATAAGTGGGAATTCAAGTATCACATAGGAATTCTTTCCAACAGACACATGATACGATATGGGATCTATCATCTGTTTTCTGGCTTATTTTGCAAGCCAATCCTTTGTTTTGTTTCGAGTTGTGGTATTCGAGTTGCTTCGAAGTCAAGTGTTGATTCCATACCTTTCCTAAGTGGTGTTCTCATATTTCTATGTGAATAACGATCCTTCTTGATCATCGAGGTTGTCATGTTAATTCTTTCCAACCGGTGTGATTCTCTTCAAGATGATCCTATCATTTTCCCATCCGTAAGATCAACTCAAAGTCTTTTCAACGTTATTTGTTTCATCCGTCCCAAGTTGTCTTTGTTTTTCCCAACCTCCCACCCTTTTTCCTTCAAGGCTTGGATTTATTAACCAAGTAGCCATCTTATTGATGTCAAGTCTATCCATTCTTTTACGTCAATGTTCTTCTCCGGTGATTCTCAGGAAGATACTAACGGAGCTTCAAGTTCGTCACTATTCACTCATTTTCTTCTCCGATGGAGTCAATCCTTGTCGATCACATCCTTTTTCGTCGTTTAAAATGATTTTCCCATGCCGTTGCACCTCTTAATCTTTCACTTCTCGCTATTCAATTGTTCCGGAGTGCTGAAGATATCTCAGAAGAATCATGTTTCCACTCGGCATTCGTTCAAGCTCTTTTGAGGATGTTATCTCATTCAAGCCATTCAATTCAACCGGCGCAATCTTCCATTAAATCATTCAACGGTGTTTCTTTTCAGTGGGACCTAACCCACAGGTCTTTTCCCAGGATCGTACCTGACTCTTCTAATTTTCCCGGAGCTTCTCAAGTTCTTTTCCAAGTTTGACGTAAGAATGAGTTATCATCAGTCAAATGCCTTCTCCAAGATCTTTCACATTCTTTTCATCTTTGGTTCAACCTTTCTAATTTTCATTCCGGAGTGCCTCAACAATTCTTGATGGTGTTACTCGTCGTCATTCTCGGATTTGAAGACCGAGGAAGATTTTTCTCTTAATCTTGCTCCATTCTCTTCAAGATTCGTGGTTCTAGCTTCATGATAGCCTCTCATAATTGTTTTCAATTGTGAGAATTCTTTTCACCCATCCGGAGCAATTCAGGAGTCTTTTTAGTTTGATTCTCTAGAGCCCGTCTTCTCATAATTATTCATTCTAGCTTTCAGCTCTCGTTCTCAAATCTTACCGGTGCATCATTCAAGTATTCTCCAATCAGTTTGTGATCTCTTCATTTTCATGTATCTAAATCCCCTCAAGTATCTTCACTCGTTCTCTAATTCTTCCCGGTGTTTCTTTATCTTTTGTTCGATCGTTTTCAAATTCTTACGGTCGTTCGTTCAAGATTACTTTCCTCTTGTTATCATATCAATTCATTCGTTATTTCCAAATCCGAGCGGTGGTTTGTTGAAGACCTTCCCAAGTTTGCACTATATCTATCTTAACCCTTTTTCTACAAGAATAAGTAGTTTGCCAAATCCGTTGCTTGTCATCAAGCTAAAGTGGTGACGGATACGCATAACATAATTCTTATTATTGTTTCATCCAAGGGATTAATTCCTTATTCCGGAGGTTCATCAAATTCTCGGTTTTATTTGGTTCATCTTTTCTTTTCGCGGAGTTCCAAGCTCTCATCATCACAAAGATCCATCTAATCATTGCAAGGTTTCAACCTTATTCTTTTCATCCTTCATTTCGTTTGATCATTCTTTTATTACCGGAGTTCTTCATGGAGGCTCTACATGTTGGTTCATAAAGGATTTGATTCCTTCTCGAAGTGCTCATCAAGATTCTTTTCAGAGGAGCTCAAGCATTCTTCATCTCGCATTCCGAAGTGCAATTCTTTCTACCATATCATTGGAGGTCGTATTATCTCATTCTTGATAATTTGAGTTCATGTTTCAGGATTCACATGTTGTTAAGAATGAGGTATTTTAAATCCATCAATCTCTTCATTGGAGTTATATTGGGTTATATTTCACCTAAAGCTTTCCGTAAGGATTGTTGCTATTTATGGTGCTTATAAATGGTCCAACTTCTTCAATTATCCTCCCGGTGAAATAATTTTTTCATCTCCTTGTTGATATCAATCCAATCTATTGTTTTGTTAGTGGCAGAATCAACTGAAGATTTCGACGTGTTTTCAATAAGCCCACAACAAGCTTACTCTTTTCGTTGTTGGTAATCCAACAGCTCCGTTCTAGAATTTGTTGTAAGCATGCTCTCTCAAAATCTTGTTTCCCTCTGTTCATTCCATTCCATTCTTGCTTTTCTTTCAGAGGCATCGTGATGTTGCTCTTTTCTCTCATCATCTCGAATGGTGAGGATTGTGTTCTTTTCGTGCTTATCCATTTAACCGGAGTGTTGTGCCCTCTGCTCAAGTTCTTTTCGCCTTGTCAAGTCTTGCATCTCTTTTCAACCGGAGTGTTGTCCGGATTTGTTCTTCCTTGTTACTCTTTTCTAACGGAGTGTTTTCAACTTCGTTCATCTAGGTTGTATTCTCTTCTCAAAATTGTTTAACGTCTCAAGGTTCTTTGGTTTCACTCATTTGTTAAAGAAGAAACTTTGTTTTACCTTTTCTCTTCCTCTTTCGTTTCCCTCCGGTGCCATCCTAGATCTCGGGACAAGATCCTCTCGTAGTGGTGGAGTGTTGTAACGCCCCGAGACCGTTGCGCCAGGTGTCTTCCAGTTATTCGCTGTTGTTGCCTTGTCATTTGTTTGCGTGTCATGCATTTCATATCATGTCATTATGTGCATCTCTTTTGCATACATGTTCGTCTCACGCATCCGAGCATTTTCCCAGTTGTCCGTTTCTCAATCCGACACTCCTACGTCATCCAGCGCCCTCTTTTGCCTCTTTTCGCGTGCGGGTGTCAAACTTTCTCGGAATGGACCAAGATTTGTCAAGCGGCCTTGGTACACCACCGGTAGACCTCCTGTCAAATTTGGTGCCATTTGGAGTCCGTTTAATACTCCAAAGGTTAACCAGGGAACCGTAAAGGCCTCGTGTGTGTTGCAGCCCAACACCCCTCTTAAGTGGCCCAATAACCCTTCCAAAGCCCTTCCATCCTCTCAGCCGTTATCACGATCGCGTGGCCGAAAACCGCACCTCATTTGGATTCTCCTAGCTCCCTCTACCTATATATTTGCACCTCCCCCCGAAAATTTGTGGATGAACCCTAGCCTTCCCCTTCCTCGCGCCACCGAACATGTCCAGCCCGCCAGACATGTCCAGCCGGCCACGTCATTCGACCAATGGCGAAGCGCCACGTCACCCCGCCGCCGCTCCCCTCCACTCCACGGGCGCCACGTCACCAACCCCGCCGTCGGTCAACGCCTCCCACCGCGCGGGCCCGCCGAGCCCAGATCCGGCCTGCGCCGGGCCGAACCTGGCCCGGATCCTGCCGCGTGCGCCGCCCCGATGGTTCATCGTCGCCCCGCGCCTTCCACCGCGCGCCGCCCGAAGCTGCTCGCCGCCCGCCGCCGTGGATCGCCTCCGGCCGACGCCCGCCTCGCCGTCCGCCGCTCAGGTCCGGCGGGACCCTGCAGCCCGCGCCTCCCGCGGACTTCGCAAACTCCGGCCGGCCCCCGTCCTTCTCCTCACTCCGACGAGCTTCTCATCAAGTCTGGCCGCCGTCCCACCGCAACTCCGGCGAGGATCCGGCAAACCTCGGTCCACGCGCTGCCTCAGATCCAGATCTGAAAACGAGGTTGTCCCCGAGATTTTCGTCTAAGTCCCAAAAATCTTACATTCTGATGCTCCCTTCATCATGCCATAACTTTGTGCTCGGTGGTCCGTTTTGTGCATATGACATGTCAAAATGTTCATCATGATGTGCTCTTCATTTTGCTCCATTGTGCCATGCTTGTTTGAGTCCATCTTGATGCCCAGATAGTTGATGCAACAGTGCTATAAGATGTTAGGTGCTGCTTCTTATCAGATTATGAGCATTTGTCATTTTTGCCATGATTATTGTGTTCTGCCTATGGTCATGAGCTCTACATGTGTTTTGGGCTATGACATGCCATCTTTACAGGGGTGTATGACATGTACTTTTGTGATCAATGTGGTGACTAGCACAAGCATGCAAAGTAGCTCTCGTGATATTGCTGATTTCAGGGACTTAGAATCTCACTGTCATTTCCCTGCTGTTATTTTTATGCCATGTATTCATGTTGCTACAAAGAGATCCATGCTTCTTTTGAGTATGTTTAGTAAGGATGATTTTTACATATGGTTATGCTCTATCCATCCGTGTCCCTGTTTGTATTTATGGAGTACCCTAGCATGACTCAATCTTGCTCTACTTTTGCTATAAACTGTTCCTGGCAGATTGTTTACGTGTTAATCAATTTTGCCAAGGTTATTGTAGTTGATCCATGCATGCTATGAGATTGCTCTTGCTTTGGTTAGCTTCTTTAACATGTCTTCTTGCTGGTAGTATGCTTAGTTTGTCATGAAATGTCTTAAGTTGAGTGAATCAAGCTCGCAAACATGCCTTCATAATTCTGTTTATGCCATGTCCAGTTTTTTGCTAGGTCTGAATCTGTTAAGGAAACTTGCTATGTTTACATGGGTACCATCATAACTTTTCGAGTAGATGATTTTTCATATATAAAACTTTTTAATCTGAGTTCGTATGCAAAAGTTATGCCCACTTTACAAATTTCCAGAGAGATTTTGCAAATAAAGTTGAAATTTATATTTGTAAATTTTCCCAACAACTAGACCACATATCACATGGAAAACTTATTTTCTTTTATTTTTTGACATTTTTATCATTTTTTTATTTTTTAAAAACTGAAAACGCGGTCCACGGGGGGGGGGGGGGGGGTTGCATTCGGTGGAAGCCGGGCAAACTAGTAATGGCGCACCGTGGGGTGGTGCGCCATTAGTAGTTAAACTAGTAATGGCGCACCACACCCACGGTGCGCCATTACTAGTTTTGAAAAAAAATATAAAAAAATTTGAATTTTTTTTGAATTTTTTTTGAAAAAAACTTAGTAATGGCGCACTGTCCACTGGTGCGCCATTACTAACAAAAAAAATTATTTTTTTTACTTTTTTTTAAAAACTTCTAATGGCGCACCGTGGGTGTGGTGCGCCATTACTATGTCAACTAGTAATGGCGCACCACACCAAAGGTGCGGCATTAGTAACAAATTTTGTTTTTATTTTTTTCAAAACTTCTAATGGCGCACCGCACACCAGGTGCGTCATTAGTAACATATTACTAATGGCGTACCTGTATGTGGTGCGCCATTGCTATATTCTAATGGCGCACCACACACACGGTGCGCCATTAGTGTCCATTTCATCTATAGCCGTTTTCCTAGTAGTGTCTTTAGTCACATTTAGCTCGTTATGATGATGCATTACCGAGTGGGCCTAGAGATACCTCTCCATCATACGGAGTGACAAATCCCAGTCTTGATTCGTGCCAACCCAACAGACACTTTTGGAGATACCGGTAGTGCACCTTTATAGTCACCCAGTTACGTTCTGACATTTTATACACCCAAAGCACTCCTACGGTATCTGGGAGTTTCACAATCTCATGGTCTAAGGAAACGATACTTGACATTAGAAAAGCTCTAGCAAACGAAGTACACGATCTTGTGCTATGCTTAGGATTGGGTCTTGTCCATCACATCATTCTCCTAATGATGTGGTCCCGTTATCAACGACATCCAATGTCCATGGTCAGGAAACCACAACCATCTATTGATCAACGAGCTAGTCAACTAGAGGCTTACTAGGGACATATTCTGGTCTATGTATTCACACATGTATTACGGTTTCCGGTTAATACAATTATAGCATGAACAGTAGACAATTATCATGAATAAGGATATACATAATAATAACCTCTTTATTATTGCCTCTTGGGCATATTTCCAATAGACTTGGCATTGATCGTCTTGCCTGATGGATTACCACGGCCAATAGACTTCTCGGGCTGGGGTGGAGCATAACTGGCCTGAGAGCAGTGACGTGCATAGTGTCCTGGCTCTCCACATGTGAAACAAGTCCCTGAAGTAGGACATGGACCTGCATTGGAAGGCGGTCTACCAATAGGCCTGGGTGGAGCATACGACTGAACTGGGTGAGGCGCCACATAAGTTGGCCTTAGTGCATATTCGGGTGGAAGAGCGGAGTTCGGAACCCAAATCCGCGCTTCTTAGAGCTAGAACCGGAGGAAGAACCCATATCACGGGTGTGCTTACGAGAATCCTCCTAGGAAAGTTGAGTTGTCTCTACATTGATGGCCTTGTTCGCAAGAGCCTGGAATGTATCACAATGGTGCAAGTGGAGATCACGGTGCAACTTAGGGTTGAGACTCTTCCGGAACCTAGCCTACTTCTTGACGTCCGTGGACACCTCCTCTACGGCATAATGGGCGAGGTTCCCAAACTCTCTATTGTAAGAATCAACAACCATCTTACCCTGGGTGCAACTACAGAACTCTTCCCTCTTGCGGTCGATGAGAGCTTGAGGAATGTGATGCTCGCGGAAGGCCTCAGTGAAATCTCTCCAGGTAGGAATCAGACCAACTAGAAGCATAGCCTCATAGTTCTGCCACCAAAGACTAGTAGGACTTTCCATGTGATATGTAGCATAGGTGACCTTGTCACCTTCATCTACGTTTGCAGAACGCGGCTTATGAGTGACGCTACGGAGCCAGTCATCTGCATCGAGTGGCTCAATGGACTGATGGAAGGTGGGTGGGTTCAAGCCAATGAAGTCGGTGATCGAAACCAACTCGTTACGCCGATGGGCAGTCTTCTCCTCAATATATGCCAACAAGCGGTTAGACTCGTGCTTGTTCCTCTCAATCTCTAACATGAACTCTGCCAACGAAGGCTGGTCGGGAGGATCCTCATCCCTACCATCTTCGTGGTTCCAGCTACAAGCAACAGAACTTCGGTTAACTGGCAACATCCTGAAGAACGAAACCAAGGGAAAACAAGGATGGATTCAGCATCAACATAAGGATATAGAATATAGCATAAGGAAATTTGTATCTCTCTCGCAACTGGGACAATTTTGGCAGCATAACGGCGGTAAAATGCTCAATACGAGACATCCTACAAAAGATGGGGTAGTACCATACTCGACATCATCACTCAAGGTTTTGTGGCAGTATTACTCAAACTACACATGAAGTACTCGAAAACTAGAGTATGACTCTAATCAACCAATCCTATGAGTCTACATCTACGGAGTAGTAACTTGTGATCTTAATAGACGAAAGAGAAAGCCTAGTTCCTTAACCCCGTAGGAAAGATACGATGACTCAGATTAGAAGGACATAAGGTATAAGGAGTAAAAAGAGCCTTATGTTCCCTTCCACAATCAATTCCCTTATATAATTAAAGAATTTCTAGGCTCAACTTCGACCAATTTGGCTTGGTAATCCTACAGTCAGTCAGGCTCTGATACCAAAGTTGTTAGGACCCCGATCCTAAGTCACACTAATCTAGCATGTAACACATCATATCATTTTGCGGCCTCACGCACGGTACTCCCGCACCTGCCACCTTACCTTGGTCGGGGCCGTTTGCGTCTTTTGGCTCACGTATATGATTGCATCACTAGTATCCATATGACAAAGAACCCGGGTCGACATGGATAGTCATGAACCAAGGTGGCACAGTCGTACAGGGACAAGCATACGTAACACAGCAATGAACATGTTGGTCATCAATGTATGAACCCAAGTTATAGCAAGCTAGAAGGATTAAAGGAACAATGCGTGACACTTCCCTGAAGAGACAGACACAGGATCAAAGAAGGATACATGTCGGCCAATCCTAGTGTTTCGGAGCAGTAGCGAACTACTATGGATCAGTGGAAGCACTAGGGAGCATTTCCGCATAAGAAAGGCTACCAAAGGCAAACAACTAAGTGTCGAACACCACACATAGCAATACATGTTACACATATGCATAACATGCAAGTATGTGATGTACAACATGGCATCACAACATAACTCAACAACTCATATAGATAAAAGGCCCTGAAGAGCCAACATAGCATTATATTACAAACAGGGGTCACATGACCCATCATACAAAGCATACATGCAACAGAAGCATAACATGTCTGAGTACAGACAACTACAAATGAAAAAGGTTGAGAAGCGTGAATATCTACAAGACCCTCCCAAGGGTACAAGATCATAGCTGAGGTAACAAGCTATTCGTCAAAGTACAAGTGGAACTACTAGTGAGACAGAAGTCTCATCTGCAAAACATAAATTAAGCAAAGGTGAGTACAAAGGTAATTAGCAAGACTTACATCAGATCCTATCATACATGCATTAGTATCAATAAGGAAATGTGGGGTTTAGCTGCAGCAAGCCAGCTTTGACTCATTGGCTATCCTGTTCTATGACTACGAGTAACTTCTTTGACGTTAAAAAGCGCACATGAGTATACTAATCACCACATCAATACACTATTATGGATTCATTCATGTCTCCCTACGAGAAGGCCATCCATAGCACTCACACTTGTCTTGAGCATTTTAGAGTATCCAGTTCAAGTTGTCTATGTACCATGTAAGTCTCCAAGCAGTCCATAACCGAGGACGCGGCTATTTGAATAAATGATGATAACCCTGCAGGGGTGTACTTCTTCACACACGCTCTTACCACTTACCCCATGTACACGTCATGTATCTCGGCAACCTTCAAGCGGAAGCATGGCAAGGGTGTCGACCATGACCTGACTAACCACAGAAGACTCTAGTCCAGGTTTATCACCTATCTAAGGTCAAACCCGCAAAGGGAAGTCCGACAGAAGTTTCCATCACGGCCAAAACGATGTGAGCAGGGTTCCCAGTCCCACGATCCAGGTGCCACATGGTAATCCGTGCCACTTTACCTAGTCAGTCGCAATTCCACCCTACCGGGTGCCACTTGGAATAAAAATAGCACTATCTAGAAACACCAGAAACTAGTTGCAACTCCTAGACGGAGATCAAGTCGGTTAATAAGTCGAGAGGGGTCGAGTTACCAGAACCCAATGTGTGGTAGTATGTAACGCCCCGAGACCGTTGCGCCAAGTGTCTTCCAGTTATTCGCTATTGTTGCCTTGTCATTTGTTTGCGTGTCATGCATTTCATATCATGTCATCATGTGCATCTCTATTGCATACGTGTTCGTCTCATGCATCCGAGCATTTTCCCCGTTGTCCATTTCTCAATCCGACACTCCTACGTCCTCCAGCGCCCTCTTTTGCCTCCTTTCGTGTGTGGGTGTTAAAATTTCTCGGAATGGACCGAGATTTGCCAATTGGCCTTGGTACACCACCGGTAGACCGCCTGTCAAGTTTCGTGCCATTTGGAGTCCGTTTGATACCCCAACGGTTAACCGGGGAACCGTAAAGGCCTCGTGTGTGTTGCAGCCCAACACCCCTCTTAAGTGGTCCAATAACCCTTCCAAACCCCCTCCATCCTCTCGGCCATACGATCACCACCGCGTGGCCGAAAACCACACCTCATTTGGACTCTCCTAGCTCCCTCTACCTATATATTTGCACCTGCCCCCAAAAAATTCACGGATGAACCCTAGCCTTCCCCTTCCTCGCACCGCCGGACATGTCCACCCCGCCGGACATGTCAAGCCGGACATGTCCAGCCGGCCCCGTCGTCCAACTAATAGCGAAGCGCCATGTCACCCCGCCACCGCTCCCCAACACTCCGCGGGCGCCACGTCGCTAACCCCGCCGCCGGTCAACTCCTCCCACCGCGCGGGCCCGCCGAGCCCAAATTTGGCCCGCGCTGGGCCAAACCGGGCCCGGATCCTGCCGCGTGCGCCGCCCCAATGCTTCGCCGCTGCCGCAGGCCGCCCGGAGCTGCTCGCAGCCCGCCACGCGGATCGCCTCCGGCCGACGCCTGCCTCGCCGTCCGCCGCTCAGGTCCGGCGGGACCCCGCAGCCCGCGCCTCCCGCGGACTCCGCAAACTCCGGCCGGCCCCCATCCTTCTCCTCACTTCGGCGAGCTTCTCATCAAGTCCGGCCGCCATCCCACCGCAACTCCGGTGAGGATCCGGCGAACCTCGGTATGTGCGCCGCCTCAGATCCAGATCTGAAAACGAGGTTGACCCCGAGATTTTCGTCTAAGTCCCAAAAATCTTACATTCTGATGCTCACTTCATCATGCCATAACTTTGTGCTCGGTGGTCCGTTTTGTGCATATGACATATCAAAATGTTCATCATGATGTGCTCTTCATTTTGTTCCATTGTGCCATGCTTGTTCGAGTCCATCTTGATGCCCAATTTTTTTTAGGATCACGCGGGTATCTTGTAATTGTCCGATGGTTTTGTGGCGAGAACATTATTCTTGGTGCCTCCTGACATTTAGGGGTTGTGGCAGTGTCCCGGGGGGTTGAGATCCAAGGTGTTGTCGTCATAATTTTATCTTTGCAGTTCTGGAATGCCTAAGTTTCGCCGACATCGAAAATATCTTTTATGAAGTTGTTGGTGAGATAACCTCGACGCCACCCAGTACTGGGGCGGGAGTTCGGGAGTATTGCCATAACTCGTATAACGGATGCTTTTCGAAGGTTGAGGTAAACGATTTCTGAAGGTTTCTTGGTTATGTGTTGAAGGATGGATACAGCTGGATGTAGGATTTGCTAGTTTTGGGTGAGATATTATGCTTCCCTGTATCCCCAACACCTGATTGCATAACCAGAAAGTTTCGGGAGTTTATAAGTGGGAATTCAAGTATCACATAGGAATTCTTTCCAACAGACACATGATACGATATGGGATCTATCATCTGTTTTCTGGCTTATTTTGCAAGCCAATCCTTTGTTTTGTTTCGAGTTGTGGTATTCGAGTTGCTTCGAAGTCAAGTGTTGATTCCATACCTTTCCTAAGTGGTGTTCTCATATTTCTATGTGAATAACGATCCTTCTTGATCATCGAGGTTGTCATGTTAATTCTTTCCAACCGGTGTGATTCTCTTCAAGATGATCCTATCATTTTCCCATCCGTAAGATCAACTCAAAGTCTTTTCAACGTTATTTGTTTCATCCGTCCCAAGTTGTCTTTGTTTTTCCCAACCTCCCACCCTTTTTCCTTCAAGGCTTGGATTTATTAACCAAGTAGCCATCTTATTGATGTCAAGTCTATCCATTCTTTTACGTCAATGTTCTTCTCCGGTGATTCTCAGGAAGATACTAACGGAGCTTCAAGTTCGTCACTATTCACTCATTTTCTTCTCCGGTCGAGTCAATCCTTGTCGATCACATCCTTTTTCGTTGTTTAAAATGATTTTCCCATGCCGTTGCACCTCTTAATCTTTCACTTCTCGCTATTCAATTGTTCCGGAGTGCTGAAGATATCTCAGAAGAATCATGTTTCCACTCGGCATTCGTTCAAGCTCTTTTGAGGATGTTATCTCATTCAAGCCATTCAATTCAACCGGCGCAATCTTCCATTAAATCATTCAACGGTGTTTCTTTTCAATGGGACCTAACCCACAGGTCTTTTCCCAGGATCGTACCTGACTCTTCTAATTTTCCCGGAGCTTCTCAAGTTCTTTTCCAAGTTTGACGTAAGAATGAGTTATCATCAGTCAAATGCCTTCTCCAAGATCTTTCACATTCTTTTCATCTTTGGTTCAACCTTTCTAATTTTCATTCCGGAGTGCCTCAACAATTCTTGATGGTGTTACTCGTCGTCATTCTCGGATTTGAAGCCGAGGAAGATTTTTCTCTTAATCTTGATCCATTCTCTTCAAGATTCGTGGTTCTAGCTTCTTGATATCCTCTCATAATTGTTTTCAATTCTGAGAATTCTTTTCACCCATCCGGAGCAATTCAGGAGTCTTTTTAGTTTGATTCCCTAGAGCCCGTCTTCTCAGAATTATTCATTCTAGCTTTCAGCTCTCGTTCTCAAATCTTATTGGTGCATCATTCAAGTATTCTCCAATCAGTTTGTGATCTCTTCATTTTCATGTATCTAAATCCCCTCAAGTATCTTCACTCGTTCTCTAATTATTCCCGGTGTTTCTTTATCTTTTCTTCGAATTTTCAAATTCTTACGGTCGTTCGTTCAAGATTACTTTCCTCTTGTTATCATATCAATTCATTCGTTATTTCCAAATCCTAGCGGTGGTTTGTTGAAGACCTTCCCAAGTTTGCGCTATATCTATCTTAACCCTTTTTCTACAAGAATAAGTAGTTTGCCAAATCCGTTGCTTGTCATCAAGCTAAAGTGGTGAAGGATACGCATAACGTAATTCTGATTATTGTTTCATCCAAGGGATTAATTCCTTATTCCGGAGGTTCATCAAATTCTCAGTTTTATTTGGTTCATCTTTTCTTTTCCCGGAGTTCCAAGCTCTCATCATCACAAAGATCCATCTAATCATTGCAAGGTTTCAACCTTATTCTTTTCATCCTTCATTTCGTTTGATCATTCTTTTATTACCGGAGTTCTTCATGGAGGCTCTACATGTTGGTTCATAAAGGATTTGATTCCTTCTCGAAGTGCTCATCAAGATTCTTTTTAGAGGAGCTCAAGCATTCTTCATCTCGCATTCCGAAGTGCAATTCTTTCAACCGTATCATTGGAGGTTGTATTATCTCATTCTTGATAATTTGAGTTCATGTTTCATGATTCACATGTTGTTAAGAATGAGGTATTTTAAATCCATCAATCCCTTCATTGGAGTTATATTGGGTTATATTTCACCTAAAGCTTTCCGTAAGGATTGTTGCTATTTATGGTGCTTATAAATGGTCCAACTTCTTCAATTATCCTCCCGGTGAAATAAGTTTTTCATCTCCTTGTTGATATCAATCCAATCTATTGTTTTGTTAGTGGCAGAATCAACTCAAGATTTTGACGTGTTTTCCATAAGCCCACAACAAGCTTACTCTTTTCGTTGTTGGTAATCCAACAACTCCGTTCTAGCATTTGTTGTAAGCATGCTCTCTCAAGATCTTGTTTCCCTCTGTTCATTCCATTCCATTCTTTCTTTTCTTTCGGAGGCATCGTGATGTTGCTCTTTTCTCTCATCATCTCGAATGGTGAGGATCGTGTTCTTTTCGTGCTTATCCATTTAACCGGAGTGTTGTGCCCTCTGCTCAAATTCTTTTCGCCTTGTCAAGTCTTGCATCTCTTTTCAACCGGAGTGTTGTCCGGATTTGTTCTTCCTTGTTCCTATTTTCTAACGGAGTGTTTTCTACTTTGTTCATCTATGTTGTATTCTCTTATCAAAATTGTTTAACATCTCAAGGTTCTTTGGTTTCACTCATTTGTCAAAGAAGCAACTTTGTTTTACCTTTTCTCTTCCTCTTTCGTTTCCCTCCGGTGCCATCCTAGATCTCGGGACAAGATCCTCTCATAGTGGTGGAGTGTTGTAATGCCCCGAGACCGTTGCGCCAGGTGTCTTCCAGTTATTCGCTGTTGTTGCCTTGTCATTTGTTTGCGTGTCATGCATTTCATATCATGTCATTATGTGCATCTCTTTTGCATACGTGTTCGTCTCACGCATCCGAGCATTTTCCCAGTTGTCTGTTTCTCAATCCGACACTCCTACATCCTCCAGCGCCCTCTTTTGCCTCTTTTCGCGTGCGGGTGTCAAATTTTCTCGGAATGGACCAAGATTTGTCAAGCGGCCTTGGTACACCACCGGTAGACCTCCTGTCAAATTTGGTGCCATTTGGAGTCCGTTTAATACTCCAACGGTTAACCGGGGAACCGTAAAGGCCTCGTGTGTGTTCCAGCCCAACACCCCTCTTAAGTGGCCCAATAACCCTTCCAAACCCCCTCCATCCTCTTAGCCGTTCGATCACGATCGCGTGGCCGAAAACCGCACCTCATTTGGATTCTCCTAGCTCCCTCTACCTATATATTTGCACCTCCCCCCGAAAATTTGCGGATGAACCCTAGCCTTCCCCTTCCTCGCGCCGCCGGACATGTCCACCCCGCCAGACATGTCCAGCCAGCCACGTCGTCCGACCAATGGCGAAGCGCCACGTCACCCCGCCGCCGCTCCCCTCCACTCCACGGGCGCCACGTCACCAACCCCGCCGTCGGTCAACGCCTCCCACCGCGCGGGCCCGCCGAGCCCAGATCCGGCCTGCCGGGCCGAACCTGGCCCGGATCCCGCCGCGTGCGCTGTCCCGATGCTTCGTCGCCGCCCCACGCCTTCCACCGCGCGCTGCCCGGAGCTGCTCGCCGCCCGCCGCCGCGGATCGTCTCCGGCCGACGCCCGCCTCGCCGTCCACCGCTCAAGTCCGGCGGGACCCTGCAGCCCGCGCCTCCCGCGGACTCCGCAAACTCCGGCCGGCCCCCGTCCTTCTCCTCACTCCGGCGAGCTTCTCATCAAGTCTGGCCGCCGTCCCACCGCAACTTCGGCGAGGATCCGGCAAACCTCGGTCCACGCGCTGCCTCAGATCCAGATCTGAAAACGAGGTTGACCCCGAGATTTTCGTCTAAGTCCCAAAAATCTTACATTCTGATGCTCCCTTCATCATGCCATAACTTTGTGCTCGGTGGTCCGTTTTGTGCATATGACATGTCAAAATGTTCATCATGATGTGCTCTTCATTTTGCTCCATTGTGCCATGCTTGTTTGAGTCCATCTTGATGCCCAGATAGTTGATGCAACAGTGCTATAAGATGTTAGGTGCTGCTTCTTATCAGATTATGAGCATTTGTCATTTTTGCCATGATTATTGTGTGCTGCCTATGGTCATGAGCTCTACATGTGTTTCGGGCTATGACATGCCATCTTTACAGGGGTGTATGCCATGTACTTTTGTGATCAATGTGGTGACTAGCACAAGCATGCAAAGTAGCTCTCGTGATATTGCTGATTTCAGGGACTTAGAATCTCACTCTCATTTCCCTGTTGTTATTTTTATGCCATGTATTCATGTTGCTACAGAGAGATCCATGCTTCTTTTGAGTATGTTTAGTAAGGATGATTTTTACATATGGTTATGCTCTATCCATCCGTGTCCCTGTTTGTATTTATGGAGTACCCTAGCATGACTCAATCTTGCTCTACTTTTGCTATAAAATGTTCCTGGCAGATTGTTTACGTGTTAATCAATTTTGCCAAGGTTATTGTAGTTGATCCATGCATGCTATGAGATTGCTCTTGCTTTGGTTAGCTTCTTTAACATGTCTTCTTGCTGGTACTATGCTTAATTTGTCATGAAATGTCTTGTGTTGAGTGAATCGAGCTCGCAAACATGCCTTCATAATTCTGTTTATGCCATGTCCAGTTTTTTGCTAGGTCTGAATCTGTTAACGAAACTTGCTATGTTTACATGGGTACCAACATAACTTTTCGAGTAGATGATTTTTCATATATAAAACTTTTTAATCCGAGTTCGTATGCAAAAGTTACGCCCACTTTACATATTTCCAGAGAGATTTTGCAAATAAAGTCGAAATTTATATTTGTAAATTTTCCCAACAACTAGACCACATATCACATGGCTAACTTATTTTCTTTTATTTTTTGACATTTTTATCATTTTTTTATTTTTTTAAACTGAAAAGGCGGTCCACGGGGGAGGGGGGGCGGGGGTTGCATTCGGTGGAAGCCGGGCAAACTAGTAATGGCGCACCATGGGGTGGTGCGCCATTAGTAGTTAAACTAGTAATGGCGCACCACACCCACGGTGCGCCATTACTAGTTTTGAAAAAAATATAAAAAAATTGAAATTTTTTTGAAAAAAACTTAGTAATGGCGCACCACACCAAAGGTGCGGCATTAGTAACAAATTTTGTTTTTATTTTTTTTTCAAAACTTCTAATGGCGCACCGCACACCAGGTGCGTCATTAGTAATACATTACTAATGGCGTACCTGTATGTGGTGCGCCATTGCTATATTCTAATGGCGCACCACACACACGGTGCGCCATTAGTGTCCATTTCATCTATAGCCGTTTTCCTAGTAGTGTCTTTAGTCACATTTAGCTCGTTATGATGATGCATTACCGAGTGGGCCCAGAGATACCTCTCCGTCATACGAGTGACAAATCCCAGTCTTGATTCGTGCCAACCCAACAGACACTTTTGGAGATACCTGTAGTGCACCTTTATAGTCACCCAGTTACGTTCTGACATTTTATACACCCAAAGCACTCCTACGGTATCTGGGAGTTTCACAATCTCATGGTCTAAGGAAACGATACTTGACATTAGAAAAGCTCTAGCAAACGAAGTACACGATCTTGTGCTATGCTTAGGATTGGGTCTTGTCCATCACATCATTCTCCTAATGATGTGGTCCCGTTATCAACGACATCCAATGTCCATGGTCAGGAAACCACAACCATCTATTGATCAACGAGCTAGTCAACTAGAGGCTTACTAGGGACATATTCTGGTCTATGTATTCACACATGTATTACGGTTTCTGGTTAATACAATTATAGCATGAACAGTAGACAATTATCATGAATAAGGATATATATAATAATAACCACTTTATTATTGCCACTAGGGCATATTTCCAATAGACTAGGCATTGATCGTCTTGCCTGATGGATTACCACGGCCAATAGACTTCTCGGGCTGGGGTGGAGCATAACTGGCCTGAGAGCAGTGACGTGCATAGTGTCCTGGCTCTCCGCATGTGAAACAAGTCCCTGTAGTAGGACATGGACCCACATTGGAAGGCGGTCTACCAATAGGCCTGGGTGGAGCATACGACTGAACTGGGTGAGGCGCCACATAAGATGGCCTTGGTGCATATTCGGGTGGAAGAGCGGAGTTCGGAACCCAAATCCGCGCTTCTTAGAGCTAGAACCGGAGGAAGAACCCATATCACAGGTGTGCTTACGAGAATCCTCCTAGGAAAGTTGAGTTGTCTCTACATTGATGGCCTTGTTCGCAAGAGCCTGGAATGTATCACAATGGTGCAAGTGGAGATCACGGTGCAACTTAGGGTTGAGACTCTTCCGGAACCTAGCCTACTTCTTGGCGTCTGTGGACACCTCCTCTACGGCATAATGGGTGAGGTTCCCAAACTCTCTATTGTAAGAATCAACAACCATCTTACCCTGGGTGCAACTACAGAACTCTTCCCTCTTGCGGTCGATGAGAGCTTGAGGAATGTGATGCTCGCGGAAGGCCTCAGTGAAATCTCTCCAGGTAGGAATCAGACCAACTAGAAGCATAGCCTCATAGTTCTGCCACCAAAGACTAGTAGGACTTTCCATGTGATATGTAGCATAGGTGACCTTGTCACCTTCATCTATGTTTGCAGAATGCGGCTTATGAGTGACGCTACGGAGCCATCATCTGCATCAAGTGGCTCAATGGACTGATGGAAGGTGGGTGGGTTCAGGCCAATGAAGTCGATGATGGAAACCAACTCGTTACGCTGATGGGCAGTCTTCTCCTCAATATATGCCAACAAGCGGTTAGACTCGTGCTTGTTCCTCTCAATCTCTAACATGAACTCTGCCAACGAAGGCTGGTCGGGAGGATCCTCATCGCTACCATCTTCGTGGTTCCAGCTACGAGCAACAAAACTTCGGTTAACTGGCAACATCCTGAAGAACGAAACCAAGGGAAAACAAGGATGGATTCAGCATCAACATAAGGATATAGAATATAGCATAAGGAAATTTGTATCTCTCTCACAACTGGGACAATTTTGGCAGCATAACGGCAGTAAAATGCTCAATACGAGACATCCTGCAAAAGATGGGGTAGTACCATACTCGACATCATCAGTCAAGGTTTTGTGGCAGTATTACTAAAATTACACATGAAGTACTCGAAAACTAGAATATGACTCTAATCAGCCAATCCTATGAGTCTACATCTACGGAGTAGTAACTTGTGATCTTAATAGATGAAAGAGAAAGCCTAGTTCCTTAACCCCGTAGGAAAGATACGATGACTCAAATTAGAAGGACATAAGGTATAAGGAGTAAAAAGAGCCTTATGTTCCCTTCCACAATCAATTCCCTTATACAATTAAAGAATTTCTAGACTCAACTTCGACCAATTTGGCTTGGTAATCCTACAGTCAGTCAGGCTCTGATACCAAAGCTGTTAGGACCCCGATCCTAAGTCACACTAATCTAGCATGTAACACATCATATCATTTTGCGGCCTCACGCACGGTACTCCCACACCTGCCACCTTACCTTGGTCGGGGACGTTTTTGTCTTTTGGCTCACATATATGATTGCGTCGCTAGTATCCATATGACAAAGAACCCGGGTCGACATGGATAGTCATGAACCAAGGTGGCATAGTCGTACAGGGACAAGCATACGTAAAACAACAATGAACATGTTGGTCATCAATGTATGAACCCAAGTTATAGCAAGCTAGAAGGATTAAAGGAACAATGTGTGACACTTCCCT
The DNA here is from genome assembly GCF_018294505.1 of Triticum aestivum. Taxonomy (NCBI): domain Eukaryota; kingdom Viridiplantae; phylum Streptophyta; class Magnoliopsida; order Poales; family Poaceae; genus Triticum; species Triticum aestivum. The sequence continues at coordinate 73,532,471 of NC_057797.1, forward strand.
GAAGAGACAGACACAGGATCAAAGAAGGATACATGTCGGCCAATCCTAGTGTTTCGGAGCAGTAGCGAACTACTATGGATCAGTGGAAGCACTAGGGAGCATTTCCGCATAAGAAAGGCTACCAAAGGCAAACAACTAAGTGTCGAACACCACACATAGCAATACATGTTACACGTATGCATAACATGCAAGTATGTGATGTACAACATGGCATCACAACATAACTCAACAACTCAGATAGATAAAAGGCCCTGAAGAGCCAACATAGCATTATATTACAAACAGGGGTCACATGACCCATCATACAAAGCATACATGCAACAGAAGCATAACATGTCTGAGTACAGACAACTACAAATGAAAAATGCTGAGAAGCGTGAATATCTACAAGACCCTCCCAAGGGTACAAGATCGTAGCTGAGGTAACAAGCTATTCGTCGAAGTACAAGTGGAACTACTAGTGAGACAGAAGTCTCATCTGCAAAACATAAATTAAGCAAAGGTGGGTACAAAGGTACTTAGCAAGACTTACATCAGATCCTATCATACATGCATTAGTATCAATAAGGAAATGTGGGGTTTAGCTGCAGCAAGCCAGCTTTGACTCATTGGCTATCCTGTTCTATGACTACGAGTAACTTCTTTGACGTTAAAAAGCGCACATGAGTATACTAATCACCACAACAATACACTATTATGGATTCATTCATGTCTCCCTACGAGAAGGCCATCCATAGCACTCACACTTGTCTTGAGCATTTTAGAGTATCCAGTTCAAGTTGTCTATGTACCACGTAAGTCTCCAAGCAGTCCATAACCGAGGACGCGGCTATTTGAATAAATGATGATAACCCTGCAGGGGTGTACTTCTTCACACATGCTCTTACCACTTACCCCATGTACACGTCATGTATCTCGGCAACCTTCAAGCGGAAGCATGGCAAGGGTGTCGACCATGACCTGACTAACCACAGAAGACTCTAGTCCAGGTTTATCACCTATCTAAGGTCAAACCCGCAAAGGGAAGTCCGACAGAAGTTTCCATCACGGCCCAAACGATGTGAGCAGGGTTCCCAGTCCCACCATCCGGGTGCCACTTGGTAATCCGTGCCACTTTACCTAGTCAATCGCAAGTCCACCCTACCGGGTGCCACTTGGAATAAAAATAGCACTACCTAGAAACACCAGAAACTAGTTGCAACTCCTAGACGGAGATCAAGTCGGTTAATAAGTCGAGAGGGGTCGAGTTACCAGAACCCAATGTGTGGTAGTATGTAACGCCCCGAGACCGTTGCGCCAAGTGTCTTCCAGTTATTCTCTATTGTTGCCTTGTCATTTGTTTGCGTGTCATGCATTTCATATCATGTCATCATGTGCATCTCTATTGCATACGTGTTCGTCTCATGCATCCGAGCATTTTCCCCGTTGTCCATTTCTCAATCCGACACTCCTACGTCCTCCAGCGCCCTCTTTTGCCTCCTTTCGTGTGTGGGTGTTAAAATTTCTCGGAATGGACCGAGATTTGCCAATTGACCTTGGTACACCACCGGTAGACCGCCTGTCAAGTTTCTTGCCATTTGGAGTCCGTTTGATACCCCAACGGTTAACCGGGGAACCGTAAAGGCCTCGTGTGTGTTGCAGCCCAACACCCCTCTTAAGTGGTCCAATAACCCTTCCAAACCCCCTCCATCCTCTCGGCCGTTCGATCACCACCGCGTGGCCGAAAACCACACCTCATTTGGACTCTCCTAGCTCCCTCTACCTATATATTTGCACCTCCCCCCAAAAAATTCGCGGATGAACCCTAGCCTTCCCCTTCCTCGTGCTGCCGGACATGTCCACCCCGCCGGACATGTCCAGCCCGACATGTCCAGCCGGCCACGTCTTCCAACTAATAGCGAAGCGCCATGTCACCCCGCCGCCGCTCCCCAACACTCCGCGGGCGCCACGTCGCTAACCCCGCCGCCGGTCAACGCCTCCCACCGCGCGGGCCCGCCAAGCCCAAATCCGGCCCGCGCTGGGCCGAACCGGGCCCGGATCCCGCCGCATGCGCCGCCCCGATGCTTCGCCGCCGCCGCGCGCCGCCCGGAGCTGCTCGCGGCCCGCCGCGCGGATCGCCTCCGGCCGACGCCTGCCTCGCCGTCCGCCGCTCAGGTCCGGCGGGACCCCGCAGCCCGCGCCTCCCGCGGACTCCGTAAACTCCAGCCGGCCCCCATCCTTCTCCTCACTTCAGCGAGCTTCTCATCAAGTCTGACCGCCATCCCACCGCAACTCCGGTGAGGATCCGGCGAACCTCGGTCTGCGCGCCCCGCCAGACATGTCCAGCCGGCCACGTCGTCCAACTAATGGCGAAGTGCCATGTCACCCTGCCGCCGCTCCCCAACACTCCGCGGGCGCCACAAGTCGCTAACCCCGCCGCCGGTCAACGCCTCCCACCGCGCGGGCCCACCGAGCCCAAATCCGGCCCGCGCTGGGCCGAACCGGGCCCGGATCCCGCTGCGTGCGCCGCCCCAATGCTTCGCAGCCGCCGCGTGCCGCTCGGAGCTTCTCGCTGCCCGCCGCCGCGGATCCCCTCCGGCCGACGCCCGCCTCGCCGTCCACCGCTCAGGTCCGGCGGGACCCCGCAGCCCGCGCCTCCCGCGGACTCCGCAAACTCCGGCCGGCCCCCATCCTTCTCCTCACTTCGGCGAGCTTCTCATCAAGTCCGGCCGCCATCCCACCGCAACTCCAGCAAGGATCCGGCGAACCTCGGTCTGTGCGCCGCCTCAGATCCAGATCTGAAAACGAGGTTGACCCCGAGATTTTCGTCTAAGTCCCAAAAATCTTACATTCTGATGCTCACTTCATCATGCCATAACTTTGTGCTCGGTGGTCCGTTTTGTGCATATGACATATCAAAATGTTCATCATGATGTGCTCTTCATTTTGTTCCATTGTGCCATGCTTGTTCGAGTCCATCTTGATGCCCAAATTTTTTTAGGATCACGCGGGTATCTTGGAATTGTTCTGATGGTTTTGTGGTGAGAACATTATTCTTGGTGCCTCCTGACATTTAGGGGTTGTGGCAGTGTCCCGGGGGGTTGAGATCCGAGGTGTTGTCGTCACAATTTTATCTTTGCAGTTCTGGAATGCCTGAGTTCCGCCGACATCGAAAATATCTTTTATGCAGTTGTTGGTGAGATAACCTCGACGCCACCCAGTACTGGGGCGGGAGTTCGGGAGTATTGCCATAACTCGTATAACGGATGCTTTTCGAAGGTTGAGGTAAACGATTTCTGAAGGTTTCTTGGTTATGTGTTGAAGGATGGATACAGCTGGATGTAGGATTTGCTAGTTTTGGGTGAGATATTATGCTTCCCCTGTATCCCCAACACCTGATTGCATAACCAGAAAGTTTCGGGAGTTTATAAGTGGGAATTCAAGTATCACGTAGGAATTCTTTCCAACAGACACATGATACGATATGGGATCTATCATCTGTTTTCCGGCTTATTTTACAAGCCAATCCTTTGTTTTGTTTCGAGTTGTGGTATTCGAGTTGCTTCGAAGTCAAGTGTTGATTCCATACCTTTCCTAAGCGGTGTTCTCATATTTCTATGTGAATAACTATCCTTCTTGATCATCGAGGTTGTCATGTTAATTCTTTCCAACCGGTCTGATTCTCTTCAAGATGATCCTATCATTTTCCCATCCGTAAGATCAACTCAAAGTCTTTTCAACGTTATTTGTTTCATCCGTCCCAAGTTGTCTTTGTTTTTCCCACCCTCCCACCCTTTTTCCTTCAAGGACTTGGATTTATTAACCAAGTAGCCATCTTATTGATGTGAAGTCTATCCATTCTTTTACGTCAATGTTCTTCTCCGGTGATTCTCAGGAAGATACTAACGGAGCTTCAAGTTCGTCACTATTCACTCATTTTATTCTCCAGTGGAGTCAATCCTTGTCGATCACATCCTTTTTCAGTGGGACCTAACCCACAGGTCTTTTCCCAGGATCGTACCTGACTCTTCTAATTTTCCCGGAGCTTCTCAAGTTCTTTTCCAAGTTTGACGTAAGAATGAGTTATCATCAGTCAAATGCCTTCTCCAAGATCTTTCACATTCTTTTCATCTTTGGTTCAACCTTTCTAATATTCATTCCGGAGTGCCTCAACAATTCTTGATGGTGTTACTCGTCGTCATTCTCGGATTTGAAGACTGAGGAAGATTTTTCTCTTAATCTTGCTCCATTCTCTTCAAGATTCGTGGTTCTAGCTTCATGATATCCTCTCATAATTGTTTTCGATTGTGAGAATTCTTTTCACCCATCCGGAGCAATTCAGGAGTCTTTTTAGTTTGATTCTCTAGAGCCCGTCTTCTCAGAATTATTCATTCTAGCTTTCAGCTCTCGTTCTCAAATCTTACCGGTGCATCATTCAAGTATTCTCCAATCAGCTTGTGATCTCTTCGTTTTCATGTATCTAAATCCCCTCAAGTATCTTCACTCGTTCTCTAATTCTTCCCGGTGTTTCTTTATCTTTTCTTCGATCGTTTTCAAATTCTTACGGTCGTTCATTCAAGATTACTTTCCTCTTGTTATCATATCAATTCATTCGTTATTTCCAAATCCTAGCGGTGGTTTGTTGAAGACCTTCCCAAGTTTGCGTTATATCTATCTTAACCCTTTTTCTACAAGAATAAGTAGTTTGCCAAATCCGTTGCTTGTCATCAAGCTAAAGTGGTGAAGGATACGCATAATGTAATTCTTATTATTGTTTCATCCAAGGGATTAATTCCTTATTCCGGAGGTTCATCAAATTCTCGGTTTTATTTGGTTCACCTTTTCTTTTCCCGGAGTTCCAAGCTCTCATCATCACAAAGATCCATCTAATCATTGCAAGGTTTCAACCTTATTCTTTTCATCCTTCATTTCGTTTGATCATTCTTTTATTACCGAAGTTCTTCATGGAGGCTCTACATGTTTGTTCATAAAGGATTTGATTCCTTCTCGAAGTGCTCATCAAGATTCTTTTCAGAGGAGCTCAAGCATTCTTCATCTCGCATTCCGAAGTGCAATTCTTTCTACTGTATCATTGGAGGTCGTATTATCTCATTCTTGATAATTTGAGTTCATGTTTCATGATTCACATGTTGTTAAGAATGAGGTATTTTAAATCCATCAATCTCTTCATTGGAGTTATATTGGGTTATATTTCACCTAAAGCTTTCCGTAAGGATTGCTGCTATTTATGGTGCTTATAAATGGTCCAACTTCTTCAATTGTCCTCCCGGTGAAATAAGTTTTTCATCTCCTTGTTGATATCAATCCAATCTATTGTTTTGTTGGTGGCAGAATCAATTCAAGATTTCGACATGTTTTCCATAAGCCCACAACAAGCTTACTCTTTTCGTTGTTGGTAATCCAACAACTCCGTTCTAGCATTTGTTGTAAGCATGCTCTCTCAAGATCTTGTTTCCCTCTATTCATTCCATTCCATTCTTTCTTTTCTTTCGGAGGCATCGTGATGTTGCTCTTTTCTCTCATCATCTCGAATGGTGAGGATTGTGTTCTTTTCGTGCTTATCCATTTAACCGGAGTGTTGTGCCCTCTTCTCAAGTTCTTTTCGCCTTGTCAAGTCTTGCATCTCTTTTCAACCGGAGTGTTGTCCGAATTTGTTCTTCCTTGTTCCTCTTTTCTAAAGGAGTCTTTTCAACTTTGTTCATCTCTGTTGTATTCTCTTATCAAAATTGTTTAACGTCTCAAGGTTCTTTGGTTTCACTCGTTTGTCAAAGAAGCAACTTTGTTTTACATTTTCTCTTCCTCTTTCGTTTCCCTCCGGTGCCATCCTAGATCTCGGGACAAGATCCTCTCGTAGTGGTGGAGTGTTGTAACGCCCCGAGACCGTTGCGCCAGGTGTCTTCCAGTTATTCGCTATTGTTGCCTTGTCATTTGTTTGCGTGTCATGCATTTCATATCATGTCATTATGTGCATCTCTTTTGCATACGTGTTCGTCTCACGCATCCGAGCATTTTCCCAGTTGTCCGTTTCTCAATCCGACACTCCTACGTCCTCCAGCGCCCTCTTTTGCCTCTTTTCGCGTGCGGGTGTCAAACTTTCTCGGAATGGACCAAGATTTGTCAAGCGGCCTTGGTACACCACCGGTAGACCTCCTGTCAAATTTGGTGCCATTTGGAGTCCGTTTAATACTCCAACGGTTAACCGGGTAACCGTAAAGGCCTCGTGTGTGTTGCAGCCCAACACCCCTCTTAAGTGGCCCAATAACCCTTCCAAACCCCTTCCATCCTCTCAGCCGTTCGATCACAATCGCGTGGCCGAAAACCGCACCTCATTTGGATTCTCCTAGCTCCATCTACCTATATATTTGCACCTCCCCCGAAAATTTGCGGATGAACCCTAGCCTTCCCCTTCCTCGTGCCGCCGGACATGTCCACCCCGCCAGACATGTCCAGCCGGCCACGTCGTCCGACCAATGGCAAAGCGCCACGTCACCCCGCCGCCACTCCCCTCCACTCCGTGGGCGCCACGTCACCAACCCCGCCGTCGGTCAACGCCTCCCACCACGCGGGCCCGCCGATCCCAGATCCGGCCTGCGCCGGGCCGAACCTGGCCCGGATCCCGCCACGTGCGCTGCCCCGATGCTTCGTCGCCGCCCCGCGCCTTCCACCGCGCGCCGCCTGGAGCTCCTTGCCACCCGGCGCCGCGGATCGCCTCCGGCCGACGCCCGCCTCGCCGTCCACTGCTCAGGTCCGGCGGGACCCTGCAGCCCGCGCCTCCCGCGGACTCTGCAAACTCCGGCCGGTCCCCGTCCTTCTCCTCACTCCGGCGAGCTTCTCATCAAGTCTGGCCGCCGTCCCACCACAACTCCGGCGAAGATCCGGCAAACCTCGGTCCACGAGCTGCCTCAGATCCAGATCTGAAAACGAGGTTGACCCCGAGATTTTCGTCTAAGTCCCAAAAATCTTACATTGTGATGCTCCCTTCATCATGCCATAACTTTGTGCTCGGTGGTCCGTTTTGTGCATATGACATGTCAAAATGTTCATCATGATGTGCTCTTCATTTTGCTCCATTGTGCCATGCTTGTTTGAGTCCATCTTGATGCCCAGATAGTTGATGCAACAGTGCTATAAGATGTTAGGTGCTGCTTCTTATCAGATTATGAGCATTTGTCATTTTTGCCATGATTATTGTGTGCTGCCTATGGTCATGAGCTCTACATGTGTTTCGGGCTATGACATGCCATCTTTACAGGGGTGTATTCCATGTACTTTTGTGATCAATGTGGTGACTAGCACAAGCATGCAAAGTAGCTCTCGTGATATTGCTGATTTCAGGGACTTAGAATCTCACTGTCATTTCCCTGCTGTTATTTTTATGCCATGTATTCATGTTGCTACAGAGAGATCCATGCTTCTTTTGAGTATGTTTAGTAAGGATGATTTTTACATATGGTTATGCTCTATCCATCCGTGTCCCTGTTTGTATTTATGGAGTACCCTAGCATGACTCAATCTTGCTCTACTTTCGCTATAAAATGTTCCTGGCAGATTGTTTACGTGTTAATCAATTTTGCCAAGGTTATTGTAGTTGATCCATGCATGCTATGAGATTGCTCTTGCTTTGGTTAGCTTCTCTAACATGTCTTCTTGCTGGTACTATGCTTAGTTTGTCATGAAATGTCTTGTGTTGAGTGAATCGAGCTCGCAAACATGCCTTCATAATTCTGTTTATGCCATGTCCAGTTTTTTGCTAGGTCTGAATCTGTTAACGAAACTTGCTATGTTTACATGGGTACCATCATAACTTTTCGAGTAGATGATTTTTCATATATAAAACTTTTTAATCCGAGTTCGTATGCAAAAGTTATGCCCACTTTACAAATTTCCAGAGAGATTTTGCAAATAAATTCGAAATTTATATTTGTAAATTTTCCCAACAACTAGACCACATATCACATGGCAAACTTATTTTCTTTTATTTTTTGGACATTTTTATCATTTTTTTATTTTTTTTAAACTGAAAAGGCGGTCCACGGGGGGGGGGGGGGGGGGGTTGCATTCGTTGGAAGCCGGGCAAACTAGTAATGGCGCACCGTGGGGTGGTGCGCCATTAGTAGTTAAACTAGTAATGGCGCACCACACCCATGGTGCGCCATTACTAGTTTTGAAAAAAATATTAAAATTTTTGAATTTTTTTTGAAAAAAACTTAGTAATGGCGCACCAGTGGACAGTGCGCCATTACTAGTTAAAAACTAGTAATGGCGCACTGTCCACTGGTGCGCCATTACTAACAAAATAATATTTTTTTACTTTTTTTTAAAACATCTAATGGCGCACCGTGGGTGTGGTGCGCCATTACTATGTCAACTAGTAATGGCGCACCACACCAAAGGTGCGGCATTAGTAACAAATTTTGTTTTTATTTTTTTTCAAAACTTCTAATGGCGCACCGCACACCAGGTGCGTCATTAGTAATATATTACTAATGGCGTACTTGTATGTGGTGCGCCATTGCTATATTCTAATGGCGCACCACACACACGGTGCGCCATTAGTGTCCATTTCATCTATAGCCGTTTTCCTAGTAGTGTCTTTAGTCACATTTAGCTCGTTATGATGATGCATTACCGAGTGGGCCCAGAGATACCTCTCCGTCATAAGGAGTGACAAATCCCAGTCTTGATTCGTGCCAACCCAACAGACACTTTTGGAGATACCTGTAGTGCACCTTTATAGCCACCCAGTTACGTTCTGACATTTTATACACCCAAAGCACTCCTACGGTATCTGGGAGTTTCACAATCTCATGGTCTAAGGAAAAGATACTTGACATTAGAAAAGCTCTAGCAAACGAAGTACACGATCTTGTGCTATGCTTAGGATTGGGTCTTGTCTATCACATCATTCTCCTAATGATGTGGTCCCGTTATCAACGACATCCAATGTCCATGGTCAGGAAACCACAACCATCTATTGATCAACGAGCTAGTCAACTAGAGGCTTACTAGGGACATATTCTGGTCTATGTATTCACACATGTATTACAGTTTCCGGTTAATACAATTATAGCATGAACAGTAGACAATTATCATGAATAAGGATATATATAATAATAAACTCTTTATTATTGCCTCTAGGGCATATTTCCAATAGACTTGGCATTGATCGTCTTGCCTGATGGATTACCACGGCCAATAGACTTCTCGGGCTAGGGTGGAGCATAACTGGCCTGAGAGCAGTGACGTGCATAGTGTCCTGGCTCTCCGAATGTGAAACAAGTCCCTGAAGTAGGACATGGACCCGCATTGGAAGGCGGTCTACCAATAGGCCTGGGTGGAGCATACGACTGAACTGGGTGAGGCGCCACATAAGATGGCCTTGGTGCATATTTGGGTGGAAGAGCGGAGTTCGGAACCCAAATCCGCGCTTCTTAGAGCTAGAACCGGAGGAAGAACCCATATCACGGGTGTGCTTACGAGAATCCTCCTAGGAAAGTTGAGTTGTCTCTACATTGATGGCCTTGTTCGCAAGAGCCTGGAATGTATCACAATGGTGCAAGTGGAGATCATGGTGCAACTTAGGGTTGAGACTCTTCCGGAACCTAGCCTACTTCTTGGCGTCCGTGGACACCTCCTCTACGGCATAATGGGTGAGGTTCCCAAACTCTCTATTGTAAGAATCAACAACCATCTTACCCTGGGTGCAACTACAGAACTCTTCCCTCTTGCGGTCGATGAGAGCTTGAGGAATGTGATGCTCGCGGAAGGCCTCAGTGAAATCTCTCCAGGTAGGAATCAGACCAACTAGAAGCATAGCCTCATAGTTCTGCCACCAAAGACTAGTAGGACTTTCCATGTGATATGTAGCATAGGTGACCTTGTCACCTTCATCTACGTTTGCAGAACGCGGCTTATGAGTGACGCTACGGAGCCAGTCATCTGCATCGAGTGGCTCAATGGACTGATGGAAGGTGGGTGGGTTCAGGCCAATGAAGTCGGTGATGGAAACCAACTCGTTACGCTAATGGGCAGTCTTCTCCTCAATATATGCCAACAAGCGGTTAGACTCGTGCTTGTTCCTCTCAATCTCTAACATGAACTCTGCCAACGAAGGCTGGTCGGGAGGATCCTCATCCCTACCATCTTCGTGGTTCCAGCTACGAGCAACAGAACTTCGGTTAACTGGCAACATCCTGAAGAACGAAACCAAGGGAAAACAAGGATGGATTCAGCATCAACATAAGGATATAGAATATAGCATAAGGAAATTTGTATCTCTCTCGCAACTGGGACAATTTTGGCAGCATAACAGCAGTAAAATGCTCAATACGAGACATCCTGCAAAAGATGGGGTAGTACCATACTCGACATCATCACTCAAGGTTTTGTGGCAGTATTACTCAAACTACACATGAAGTACTCGAAAACTAGAATATGACTCTAATCAACCAATCCTATGAGTCTACATCTACGGAGTAGTAACTTGTGATCTTAATAGACGAAAGAGAAAGCCTAGTTCCTTAACCCCGTAGGAAAGATACGATGACTCGGATTAGAAGGACATAAGGTATAAGGAGTAAAAAGAGCCTTATGTTCCCTTCCACAATCAATTCCCTTATATAATTAAAGAATTTCTAGACTCAACTTCGACCAATTTGGCTTGGTAATCCTACAGTCAGTCAGGCTCTGGTACCAAAGCTGTTAGGACCCCGATCCTAAGTCACACTAATCTAGCATGTAACACATCATATCATTTTGCGGCCTCACGCACGGTACTCCCACACCTGCCACCTTACCTTGGTCGGGGCCGTTTTCGTCTTTTGGCTCACGTATATGATTGCGTCGCTAGTATCCATATGACAAAGAACCCGGGTCGACATGGATAGTCATGAACCAAGGTGGCACAGTCGTACAGGGACAAGCATACGTAACACAGCAATGAACATGTTGGTCATCAACGTATGAACCCAAGTTATAGCAAGCTAGAAGGATTAAAGGAACAATGCGTGACACTTCCCTAAAGAGACAGACACAGGATCAAAGAAGGATACATGTCGGCCAATCCTAGTGTTTTGGACCAGTAGCGAACTACTATGGATCAGTGGAAGCACTAGGGAGCATTTCCGCATAAGAAAGGCTACCAAAGGCAAACAACTAAGTGTCGAACACCACACATAGCAATACATGTTCCACGTATGCATAACATGCAAGTATGTGATGTACAACATGGCATCACAACATAACTCAACAACTCATATAGAGAAAAGGCCCAGAAGAGCCAACATAGCATTATATTACAAACAGGGGTCACATGACCCATCATACAAAGCATACATGCAACAGAAGCATAACATGTCTGAGTACAGACAACTACAAATGAAAAAGGCTGAGAAGCGTGAATATCTACAAGACCCTCCCAAGGGTACAAGATCGTAGCTGAGGTAACAAGCTATTCATCGAAGTACAAGTGGAACTACTAGTAAGACAAAAGTCTCATCTGCAAAACATAAATTAAGCAAAGGTGAGTACAAAGGTACTTAGCAAGACTTACACTAGATCATATCATACATGCATTAGTATCAATAAGGAAATGTGGGGTTTAGCTGCAGCAAGCCAGCTTTGACTCAGTGGCTATCCTGTTCTATGACTATGAGTAACTTCTTTGATGTTAGAAAGCGCACATGAGTATACTAATCACCACATCAATACACTACTATGGATTCATTCATGTCTCCCTACGAGAAGGCCATCCATAGCACTCACACTTGTCTTGAGCATTTTAGAATATCTAGTTCAAGTTGTCTATGTACCACGTAAGTCTCCAAGCAGTCCATAACCGAGGACGCAGCTATTTGAATAAATGATGATAACCCTGCAGGGGTGTACTTCTTCATACACGCTCTTACCACTTACCCCATGTACACGTCATGTATCTCGGCAACCTTCAAGCGGAAGCATGGCAAGGGTGTCGACCAGGACCTGACTAATCACAAAAGACTCTAGTCCAGGTTTATCACATATCTAAGGTCAAACCCGCAAAGGGAAGTCCGACAAAAGTTTCCATCACGGCCCAAATGATGTGAGCAGGGTTCCCAGTCCCACCATCCGAGTGCCACTTGGTAATCCGTGCCACTTTACCTAGTCAGTCGCAAGTCCACCCTGCCGGGTGCCACTTGGAATCAAAATAGCACTACCTAGAAACACCAGAAACTAGTTGCAACTCCTAGACGGAGATCAAGTCGGTTAATAAGTCGAGAGGAGTCGAGTTACCAAAACCCAATGTGTGGTAGTATGAAACGCCCCGAGACCGTTGCGCCAGGTGTCTTCGAGTTATTCGCTGTTGTAGCCTTGTCATTTGTTTGCATGTCATGCATTTCATCTCATGTCATCATGTGCATATCTATTGCATACGTGTTCATCTCATGCATCCGAGCATTTTCCCCGTTGTCCATTTCTCAATCCGACACTCCTACGTCCTCCAGCGCCCTCTTTTGCCTCCTTTCGTGTGTGGGTGTTAAACTTTCTCGGAATGGACCGAGATTTTCCAATTGGCCTTGGTACACCACCGGTAGACCACCTGTCAAGTTTCGTGCCATTTGGAGTCCGTTTGATACCCCAACGGTTAACCGGGGAACCGTAAAGGCCTCGTGTGTGTTGCAGCCCAACACCCCTCTTAAGTGGTCCAATAACCCTTCCAAACTCCCTCCATCCTCTCGGCCGTTCGATCACCACCGCGTGGCCAAAAACCACACCTCATTTGGACTCTCCTAGCTCCCTCTACCTATATATTTGCACCTCCCCCAAAAAATTCGCGGATGAACCCTAGCCTTCCCCTTCCTCGCGCCGCCGGACATGTCCACCCCGCCGGACATGTCCAGCCGGCCACGTCGTCCAACTAATGGCGAAGTGCCATGTCACCCTGCCGCCGCTCCCCAACACTCCGCGGGCGCCACAAGTCGCTAACCCCGCCGCCGGTCAACGCCTCCCATCGCGCGGGCCCACCGAGCCCAAATCCGGCCCGCGCTGGGCCGAACCGGGCCCGGATCCCGCTGCGTGCGCCGCCCCAATGCTTCGCAGCCGCCGCGCGCCGCTCGGAGCTTCTCGCTGCCCGCCGCCGCGGATCCCCTCCGGCCGACGCCCGCCTCGCCGTCCACCGCTCAGGTCCGGCGGGACCCCGCAGCCCGCGCCTCCCGCGGACTCCGCAAACTCCGGCCGGCCCCCATCCTTCTCCTCACTTCGGCGAGCTTCTCATCAAGTCCGGCCGCCATCCCACCACAACTCCAGCAAGGATCCGGCGAACCTCGGTCTGCGCGCCGCCTCAGATCCAGATCTGAAAACGAGGTTGACCCCGAGATTTTCGTCTAAGTCCCAAAAATCTTACATTCTGATGCTCACTTCATCATGCCATAACTTTGTGCTCGGTGGTCCGTTTTGTGCATATGACATATCAAAATGTTCATCATGATGTGCTCTTCATTTTGTTCCATTGTGCCATGCTTGTTCGAGTCCATCTTGATGCCCAAATTTTTTTAGGATCACGCGGGTATCTTGGAATCGTTCCGATGGTTTTGTGGCGAGAACATTATTCTTGGTGCCTCCTGACATTTAGGGGTTGTGGCAGTGTCCCGGGGGGTTGAGATCCGAGGTGTTGTCGTCACAATTTTATCTTTGCAGTTCTGGAATGCCTGAGTTTCACCGACAGCGAAATATCTTTTATGCAGTTGTTGGTGAGATAACCTCGACGCCACCCAGTACTGGGGCGGGAGTTCGGGAGTATTGCCATAACTCGTATAACGGATGCTTTTCGAAGGTTGAGGTAAACGATTTCCGAAGGTTTCTTGGTTATGTGTTGAAGGATGGATACAGCTGGATGTAGGATTTGCTAGTTTTGGGTGAGATATTATGCTTCCCCTGTATCCCCAACACCTGATTGCATAACCAGAAAGTTTCGGGAGTTTATAAGTGGGAATTCAAGTATCACGTAGGAATTCTTTCCAACAGACACGTGATACGATACGGGATCTATCATCTGTTTTCCGGCTTATTTTGCAAGCCAATCCTTTGTTTTGTTTTGAGTTGTGGTATTCGAGTTGCTTCGAAGTCAACTGTTGATTCCATACCTTTCCTAAGCGGTGTTCTCATATTTCTATGTGAATAACTATCCTTCTTGATCATCGAGGTTGTCATGTTAATTATTTCCAACCGGTGTGATTCTCTTCAAGATGATCCTATTATTTTCCCATCCGTAAGATCAACTCAAAGTCTTTTCAATGTTATTTGTTTCATCCGTCCCAAGTTGTCTTTGTTTTTCCCACCCTCCCACCCTTTTTCCTTAAAGGACTTGGATTTATTAACCAAGTAGCCATCTTATTGATGTGAAGTCTATCCATTCTTTTACGTCAATGTTCTTCTCCGGTGATTCTCAGGAAGATATTAACGGAGCTTCAAGTTCGTCACTATTCACTCATTTTCTTCTCCGGTGGAGTTAATCCTTGTCGATCACATCCTTTTTCGTCGTTTCAAATGATTTTCCCATGCCGTTGCACCTCTTAATCTTTCACTTCTCGCTATTCAATTGTTCCGGAGTGCTGAAGATATCTCAGAAGAATCATGTTTCCACTCGGCATTCGTTCAAGCTCTTTTGAGGATGTTATCTCATTCAAGCCATTCAATTCAACCGGCGCAATCTTCCATTAAATCATTCAACGGTGTTTCTTTTCAGTGGGACCTAACCCACAGGTCTTTTCTCAGGATCGTACCTGACTCTTCTAATTTTCCCGGAGCTTCTCAAGTTCTTTTCCAAGTTTGACGTAAGAATGAGTTATCATCAGTCAAATGCCTTCTCCAAGATCTTTCACATTCTTTTCATCTTTGGTTCAACCTTTCTAATTTTCATTCCGGAGTGCCTCAACAATTCTTGATGGTGTTACTCGTCGTCATTCTTGGATTTGAAGACCGAGGAAGATTTTTCTCTTAATCTTGCTCCATTCTCTTCAAGATTCGTGGTTCTAGCTTCATGATATCCTCTCATAATTGTTTTCGATTGTGAGAATTCTTTTCACCCATCCGGAGCAATTCAGGAGTCTTTTTAGTTTGATTCTCTAGAGCCCGTCTTCTCAGAATTATTCATTCTAGCTTTCAGCTCTCATTCTCAAATCTTACTGGTGCATCATTCAAGTATTCTCCAATCAGTTTGTGATCTCTTCGTTTTCATGTATCTCAATCCCCTCAAGTATCTTCACTCGTTCTCTAATTCTTCCCGGTGTTTCTTTATCTTTTCTTGATCGTTTTCAAATTCTTACGGTCGTTCGTTCAAGATTACTTTCCTCTTGTTATCATATCAATTCATTCGTTATTTCCAAATCCTAGCGGTGGTTTGTTGAAGACCTTCCCAAGTTTGCGTTATATCTATCTTAACCCTTTTTCTACAAGAATAAGTAGTTTGCCAAATCCGTTGCTTGTCATCAAGCTAAAGTGGTGAAGGATACGCATAACGTAATTCTTATTATTGTTTCATCCAAGGGATTAATTCCTTATTCCGGAGGTTCATCAAATTCTCGGTTTTATTTGGTTCATATTTTCTTTTCCCGGAGTTCCAAGCTCTCATCATCACAAAGATCCATCTAATCATTGCAAGGTTTCAACCTTGTTCTTTTCATCCTTCATTTCGTTTGATCATTCTTTTATTACTGGAGTTCTTCATGGAGGCTCTACATGTTGGTTCATAAAGGATTTGATTCCTTCTCGAAGTGCTCATCAAGATTCTTTTCGGAGGAGCTCAAGCATTCTTCATCTCGCATTCCGAAGTGCAATTCCTTCTACCGTATCATTGGAGGTCGTATTATCTCATTCTTGATAATTTGAGTTCATGTTTCATGATTCACATGTTGTTAAGAATGAGGTATTTTAAATCCATCAATCTCCTCATTGGAGTTATATTGGGTTATATTTCACCTAAAGCTTTCCGTAAGGATTGTTGCTATTTATGGTGCTTATAAATGGTCCAACTTCTTCAATTATCCTCCCGGTGAAATAAGTTTTTCATCTCCTTGTTGATATCAATCCAATCTATTGTTTTATTAGTGGCGGAATCAACTCAAGATTTCGACGTGTTTTCCATAAGCCCACAACAAGCTTACTCTTTTCGTTGTTGGTAATCCAACAACTCCGTTCTAGCATTTGTTGTAAGCATGCTCTCTCAAGATCTTGTTTCCCTCTGTTCATTCCATTCCATTCTTTCTTTTCTTTCGGAGGCATCGTGATGTTGCTCTTTTCTCTCATCATCTCGAATGGTGAGGATTGTGTTCTTTTCGTGCTTATCCATTTAACCGGAGTGTTGTGCCCTCTTCTCAAGTTCTTTTCGCCTTGTCAAGTCTTGCATCTCTTTTCAACCGGAGTGTTGTCCGAATTTGTTCTTCCTTGTTCCTCTTTTCTAATGGAGTGTTTTCAACTTTGTTCATCTCTGTTGTATTCTCTTATCAAAATTGTTTAACGTCTCAAGGTTCTTTGGTTTCACTCGTTTGTCAAAGAAGCAACTTTGTTTTACCTTTTCTCTTCCTCTTTCGTTTCCCTCCGGTGCCATCCTAGATCTCGGGACAAGATCCTCTCGTAGTGGTGGAGTGTTGTAACGCCCAGAGACCGTTGCGCCAGGTGTCTTCCAGTTATTCGCTGTTGTTGCCTTGTCATTTGTTTGCGTGTCATGCATTTCATATCATGTCATTATGTGCATCTCTTTTGCATACGTGTTCGTCTCACGCATCCGAGCATTTTCCCAATTGTCCGTTTCTCAATCCGACACTCCTACGTCCTCCAGCACCCTCTTTTGCCTCTTTTCACGTGCGAGTGTCAAACTTTCTCGGAATGGACCAAGATTTGTCAAGCGGCCTTGGTACACCACCGGTAGACCTCCTGTCAAATTTGGTGCCATTTGGAGTCCGTTTAATACTCCAACGGTTAACCGGGGAACCATAAAGGCCTTATGTGTGTTGCAGCCCAACACCCCTCTTAAGTGGCCCAATAACCCTTCCAAACCCCCTCCATCCTCTCAGTCGTTCGATCACGATCGCGTGGCCGAAAACCGCACCTCATTTGGATTCTCCTAGCTCCCTCTACCTATATATTTGCACCTCCCCCCGAAAATTTGCGGATGAACCCTAGCCTTCCCCTTCCTCGCGCCGCCGGACATGTCCACCCCGCCGGACATGTCCAGCCGGCCACGTCGTTCGACCAATGGCGAAGCGCCACGTCACCCTGCCGCCGCTCCCCTCCACTCCGCGGGCGCCACGTCACCAACCCCACCGTCGGTCAACGCCTCCCACCGCGCGGGCCCGCCGAGCCCATTTCCGGCCTGCGCCGGGCCGAACCTGGCCCGGATCCCGCCGCGTGCGCCGCCCCGATGCTTCGTCGCCGCCCCGAGCCTTCCACCGCGCGCCGCCCGGAGCTGCTCGCCGCCCGCCGCTGCAGATCGCCTCCGACCGACGCCCGCCTCGCCGTCCGCCGCTCAGGTCCGGCGGGACCCTGCAGCCCGCGCCTCCCGCGGACCCCGCAAACTCCGGCCGGCCCCCGTCCTTCTCCTCACTCCGGCGAGCTTCTCATCAAGTCCGGCCGCCGTCCCACCGCAACTCCGGCGAGGATCGGGCAAACCTCGGTCCACGCGCTTCCTCAGATCCAGATCTAAAAACGAGGTTGACCCTGAGATTTTCGTCTAAGTCCCAAAAATCTTACATTCTGATGCTCCCTTCATCATGCCATAACTTTGTGCTCGGTGGTCCGTTTTGTGCATATGACATGTCAAAATGTTCATCATGATGTGCTCTTTATTTTCCTCCATTGTGCCATGCTTGTTTGAGTCCATCTTGATGCCCAAATAGTTGATGCAACAGTGCTATAAGATGTTTGGTGCTGCTTCTTATCAGATTATGAGCATTTGTCATTTTTGTCATGATTATTGTGTGCTGCCTATGGTCATGAGATCTACATGTGTTTTGGGCTATGACATGCCATCTTTACAGGGGTGTATGCCATGTACTTTTGTGATCAATGTGGTGACTAGCACAAGCATGCAAAGTAGCTCTCGTGATATTGCTGATTTCAGGGACTTAGAATCTCACTGTCATTTCCCTGTTGTTGTTTTTATGCCATGTATTCATGTTGCTACAGAGAGATCCATGCTTCTTTTGAGTATGTTTAGTAAGGATGATTTTTACATATGGTTATGCTCTATCCATCCGTGTCCCTGTTTGTATTTATGGAGTACCCTAGCATGACTCAATCTTGCTCTACTTTTGCTGTAAAATGTTCCTGGCAGATTGTTTACATGTTAATCAATTTTGCCAAGGTTATTGTAGTTGATCCATGCATGCTATGAGATTGCTCTTGCTTTGTTTAGCTTCTTTAACATGTATTCTTGCTGGTAGTATGCTTAGTTTGTCATGAAATGTCTTGTGTTGAGTGAATCGAGCTCGCAAACATGCCTTCATAATTCTGTTTATGCCATGTCCAGTTTTTTGCTAAGTCTGAATCTGTTAACAAAACTTGCTATGTTTACATGGGTACCATCATATCTTCTGATCCTTTTTGGCTTATGGTCATTAAGGGACTTTTGTTATATGCTTTGATTAGATTCATGACATGCCTTGTATTGCTATGTTCTGTTACTGTAGCATGTTGTTAGCTTGCTCTAAACATTGCTTCCTGATGTAAATTCCTGGCATGTTATTTTCACTAAGTCTGTGAAGCTGATATCTTTTGCACTTATGTCATGCTTGTTTGAACCTGCTATTGTGAGATTTAGCCGTAGCTCAGTGTTCATATTTTTTCAAGCATCTTGAGTAGATCACTGTCGTGTGCTTTGTTGCTATGTTGGAGTGCATTAGATTAGTTTCTTGTTGCATTCTAGATGGCATCGTGCTGTTAATCGCAGAATTGTGCCATTATTGCTTTGCTTGCCATTTGCAAACCGTGCATCCGATTCCGGTGATCTTTATATCGATTTCGACCAAAATCAACTCATCTTTCCAGCGGCACTCTTGGTTTTCCAAGTTGAGGCCTGGTTCAATCTTTTCCTTCCGGGGCATGCATACGCATTGCATATCACATCTCGCATATCATGCCATGTTATGCTTGGTTGTTTACTTTGTTGCTTGCTTCTTTCCGGGTTGCTTCTCTCGTTAGCTTCGGTTTCGTTCCGGAGTTGTGAGGATCCATTCGACTACGTCCGTTTATCTTCTTTATGGACCCGTTCTTCTTCCTTGCGGGATCTCAGGCAAGATGACCATACCCTCGAAATCACTTCTATCTTTGCTTGCTAGTTGCTCGCTCTATTGCTATGCTGCGATACCTACCACTTGCTATATCATGCCTCCCATATTGCCAAGTCCAGCCTCTAACCCACCTTGTCCTAGCAAACCGTTGCTTGGCTATGTTACCGCTTTGCTCAGCCCCTCTTATAGCGTTGTTAGTTGCAGGTGAAGATGGAGTTTGTTCCATGTTTGGAACATGGATATGTTGGGATATCATAATATCTCTTATTTTAATTAATGCATCCATATACTTGGTAAAGGGTGAAAGGCTCGGCCTTATGCCTGGTGTTTTGTTCCACTCTTGCCGCCCTAGTTTTTGTCATACCGGTGTTATGTTCCTTGATTTTGTGTTCCTTACGTGGTTGAGTGTTATGGGAACCTGAGGGAGTCCTGGATTAGGGGGTCTTCAGACAACCGGACTATCTCCATTGGCCGGACTGTTAGACTATGAAGATACAAGATTGAAGACTTCGTCTCGTGTCCAGATGGGACTCTACTTGGCGTGGAAGACAAGCTAGGCAATACAGATATGGATATCTCCTCCTTTGTAACCGACCTTGTGTAACCCTAACCCTCTCCGGTGTCTATATAAACCGAAGGGTTTTAGTCCGTAGGACAACAACCATAACATACAATCATACCGTAGGCTAGCTTCTAGGGTTTAGCCTCTCTGATCTCGTGGTAGATCTACTCTTGTACTACCAATATCATCAATATCAATCAAGCAGGACGTAGGGTTTTACCTCCATCAAGAGGGCCCGAACATGGGTAAAACATTGTGTCCCCTGCCTCCTGTCACCATCCGGCCTAGACGCACAGTTCGGAACCCCCTACCCGAGATCCGCCGGTTTTGACACCGACATTGGTGCTTTCATTGAGAGTTCCTCTGTGTCGTCACCTTTAGGCCCGATGGCTCCTCCGATCATCAACAATGATGCACTCCAGGGTGAGACTTTCCTCCCCGGACAGATCTTCGTGTTCGGCGGCTTTGCACTGCGGGCTAATTCGCTTGGCCATCTGGAGCAGATTGAAAGCTACGCCCCTGGCCATCAGGTCAGATTTGGAAGTTTGAACTACACGGCCGACATCCGCAGAGACTTGATCTTCAACGGATTCGAGCCACAGCCAGGCGCGCCGCACTATCACGACGGATATGACCTAACTCCGCCGCTGAACAGTACCCTAGAGGCCGCGCCCGCATCAGCTCCGACCCTTAGCTCGGAGCCAACTGCGCCAATCGAGGACGGGTAGCTAGACACCACCTTAGGGGCTGCAGTCTCAACGGCGATCAAGCCGAACACCAGCCTAAACCTCTGCGAAGCCCGTGACTCCAAGGTGCCGGACTCTTCTCCGGACTCCGAACTGTCCGCGACCCTACCAATCGAATCCGATTGGGAACCAATCATGGAATTCACCGCCGCTGATGTCTTTCAGCACTCTCCCTTCGGTGACATTCTGAATTCACTAAAGTCTCTCTCTTTGTCAGGAGAGCCCTGGCCGGACTATGGCCAACAGGATTGGGATGCGGACGACAAAGAAATTCGACGCCCACCCACCACCCACTTCGTAGCCACTGTCGATGATTTAACCGACATGCTCGACTTCGACTCCGAAGACATCAACGGTATGGACGACGATCTAGGAGACGAACATGAACCAGCGCCTATAGGGCACTGGAAAGCCACCTTGTCCTATGACATATACATGGTGGATACACCCAAAGAAGGCAATGGCGACGAGACAACGGAGGATGACCCCTCCAAGAAGCAACCCAAACGCCGACGTCAGCAGCGCCGCTCTAAGTCCCGCCAAAGCAAAAGTGGTGATACCAGCACAGGAGATAATAACACTCCGGATAGTGCCGAAGACAACAACAATCCCCTCCAGCAAGATTTAGAGCAAGAGGAGGGAGGAGCCAGCCCTCCTGAGAGAGCGGCAGACGGAGAGGAGGAGGATGACAATTACATGCCCCCCTCCGAAGATGAGGCAAGCCTCGGCGACGATGAATTCGCCATACCAGAGGATCCCGTCGAACAACAGCACTTCAAGCGCCGGCTTATGGCCACGGCAAATAGCCTGAAGAAAAAGCAGCAGCAGCTTCAAGCTGATCAAGATCTGCTAGCTGACAGATGGACTGAAGTCCTCGCGGCCGAGGAATATAAACTCGAGCGCCCCTCCAAGAATTACCCAAAGTGCAGGTTACTACCCCGACTGGAGGAAGAAGCATATGATACGGCTGATCGGCCGCCTCGTGGCCGCGATAGAGAGGCATTCCAGCCAAAAACTCAGCCTCTACCCCGACGCCATTCAAATAAAAAGGCATGGGAGATACGCCAGACCTGCGAGACATATTGGAGGACAAAGCAAAGCATGCAAGATCGATCTACGGATCACGAGGGCACACAACTCTGCGAGACGATAAACTTCACGCCGGATACAGTAAAAACAAATCTGGTCGGGCCGAACACAGCGGGCAAGACCCATTTGAGCTGCATCACGATATAGCCCAATACAGAGGCGTTGCACACCACTTATGCTTCACAGACGAGGTAATGGAACATCAATTCCCAGAAGGTTTCAAACCTGTAAATATTGAATCATACGACAGCACAACAGATCCCGCAATATGGATCGAGGATTTCCTCCTCCACATCCACATGGCCCGCGGTGATGACTTACACGCCATCAAATACCTCCCACTAAAGCTCAAAGGACCAGCGCGGCATTGGCTTAACAGCTTGCCGGCAGACTCCATTAGCTGTAGGGAAGATCTGGAAGCCGTATTCCTCGACAACTTTCAGGGCACTTATGTGCGACCACCAGATGCCGATGACTTGAGCCACATAATTCAGCAGCCAGAAGAGTCGGCCAGGCAATTCTGGACTCGGTTCCTTACAAAGAAAAATCAAATCATCGACTGTCCGGATGCAGAGGCCTTAGCGGCTTTCGAACACAACATCCGAGACGAGTGGCTAGCCCGGCACCTTGGTCAGGAAAAGCCGAAATCTATGGCAGCTCTCACGACGCTCATGACCCGCTTTTGCGCGGGAGAAGACAGCTGGCTGGCTCGCAGTAATAACATATCAAAGAACCATGGTACCTCGGATACCAAGGATGGAAATAGCAGGTCATGTCAGAACAAACATAAGCGCCGCATTAACAGCAAAAAGTACCGAGGATACGGCAGTCAATGCCGGATTCAAAGGCTCTAAACCCGGTCAGCGGAAAAAGCCATTCAAACAAAGTACGCCGGGTCCGTCCAGCTTGGACCGTATACTCGATCGCTCGTGTCAAATACACGGCACCCTAGACAAGCCAGCCAATCACACCAATAGGGATTGTTGGGTGTTCAAGCAGGCCGGCAAGTTAATTGCCGAAAACAAGGACAAGAGGCTGCATAGCGATGACGAGGAGGAGCCCCGGCAGCCACACACCGGAGGACAGAAGAGGTTTCCCCCGCAAGTGCGGACGGTGAACATGATATACGCAACCCACATCCCCAAGAGGGAGCGGAAGCGTGCGCTCAGGGATGTATATGCATTGGAGCCAGTCGCCCCAAAATTCATCCCTTGGTCCTCCTGTCCAATCACCTTCGATCGCAGGGACCACCCCATTAGTATCCGTCATGGCGGATTCGCCGCACTGGTCCTAGACCCAATCATTGACAGATTTCACCTCACTCGAGTCCTTATGGATGGCGGAAGCAGCCTGAACCTGCTTTATCAGGACACAGTGCGCAAAATGGGTATAGACCCCTCAAGGATCAAACCCACAAAAACGACCTTTAAAGGCGTCATTCCAGGTGTAGAGGCCCATTGCATAGGCTCAATTACACTGGAAGTGGTCTCCGGATCCCCGGATAACTTCCAAAGCGAAGAGTTAACCTTCGATATAGTCCCGTTCCGTAGTGGTTATCACGCGCTGCTTGGGCGAACCGCATTTGCTAGATTCAATGAAGTACTACACTATGCATACCTCAAGCTCAAGATGCCAGGACCTCGCGGAGTTATTACAGTCAATGGAAATATAGAGCGCTCTCTCCGAACAGAGGAGCACACCGCGGCCCTCACAGCAGAAGCGCAAAGCAGCCTCTCAAGGCAATCAACCAGTTCGACGCTTCAAAGCCCGGACACCTTCAAGCGCGCTTGGGGCAATCGGCAAATAGACTGCCTGGTGTGATCTGAGCTCGCGTAGCAATACGACGGTCACCCCAATCCGAGCCCAACGGTGAAACTCGTGCCGCGTGTACATAATTACGCATTAAAAATACCAGGGCACAGGTGGGGAGGGGGGCACAACTGCGGCATGCCCCAAGACGCGGCCTAAACCGCACTAGGGGCTTCCCATTTGGTTATTTTTCTTTTTTTCAGGACATTAATCTCTGAAAACACTGTCCGGCAGCACTATTCCCGAACACATGATGCAGCAACCAAGGAGGCAGACAGCTACGCCATACCACAAAATTCCCAGGTGGATTACAGTAACGAGCGAAATTTTCGATTTAATATCATTCCTCAGCTTGCCCTTGGAAGGGACATAGTCCTACTCTTTGCTTATCACACTATCTATATCACTCTGCTTTAACGCATTTTTTTAATAAACAATGCATGACAATTACGACTATTATTGCATTCTTGTTATATACATATCTATGTGTTCATTAATGACGCCTTGCAACCGTACACTTCGGTACGGCTAATACACCAGGGGCTTATGTACCCCACAATACGGTGTGAAAATTCCGAACACTTTCACAAGTGCGGCACCCCGAACTTATAGCATTATATGCATCAGCTACGAATCATGTCTTTGGTCAAATGTTGGGTTTGCCCGGCTCCTATGTTTTGGTACCTTACGTTCCGCTCTATCGGCTAAGGTAGCGCTAGGAGAACTACTGCGATTGTGCCCCAGTTCTGCTGGGTTTAGCACCTCAGTAGAGAAAGCTAAAACTGACTGTCATGATAAGGCGAGAGACTACTCGCTGTTCGGTGAGGTTTTTGAGTCCCTAAAGACTTATGCCGCTTAGAGCGAGGGGTCGGCCCTGTCCAGCTTAAAGGCGTGTATCGCGCCCCAAATTCGGCCTTCTGAATACCAGGGGCTTTGCCGAAATTTAAAATTATAGAATTCTATGGCTAAGTCAGAGTGATAAAGCATTATTAGTCTGGTTGCCTTGTTCACTGTGCTGAGCACCTTCCTCGAAGGACCCAAACATGGGAACAAGAGTGCTCAGGTTTATCCCAAACACCCCAGCACTCGTGGCATGGGGGCAGAAGCCGAGGACTAGCCATCTCTCAGATTGGATAAACAGCCAAATAGAAGGTAATATTTTAAATTCAAACAAGCGTTGCATAGCGCATATGAAACAAGTTTTCATAAATACAGGATAAAACGAACAAGTCTCACTCAAATATTACATCTTTGGAACACTCGTCAGCTATGAGACGGGCACCCGGCAGAACACCCTCATAATACATCTCGGGGTGGTGGTGCTCCTTTCCTGCCGGCGGCCCCTCGTTGATCAGCTTCACGGCGTCTAGCTTGACCCACTACAATTTCACACGGGCGAAAGCCCGGCGTGCACCTTCAATGCAGACAGATCGCTTGACGACCTCCAGCCGCGGGCAGGCATCCACAAGCCGCCTCACTAGGCCGAAGAAGCTGTTCGGAAGGGCGTCGCCAGGCCACAGCCGGACTATAAAGCTCTTCATGGCCCGATCGGCTGCCTTATGTAGCTCGACCATCTGCTTCAGCTGGTCACTCATTGGCACCGGGTGTTCGGCCTCAGCATACTGAGACCAGAACAGCTTCTCCATTAAACTTTCATCCTCGGCCTGGTAAAATTGTGCGACATCGGACACGCTGTGGGGCAAATCTGCGAATGCTCCTGGAGAGCTCCGGATTCGGGTAAGTAATCGGTAATTTACTTTTACATGCTTGCTTTGCATATAGAAAGCCTTACCCGCCGCTATCTTCTTCATTGCATCGATCTCCTGGAGGGCCTTTTGGGCTTCGGCCTTGGCACTTCTTGCGCTCTCGAGGGCCGCGGCAAGCTCAGACTCCCGCGTCTTTGAGTCAAGCTCCAACGCCTCATGCTTCGCCACGAGAGCCCGAAGCTCTTCCTGCACCTCGCCCACCCGAGCCTCGTGCTTCTCTCGCTCGGTGCGCTCCTTGCCCGTGTTATCTTAGGCCTTGGCTAGCGCTTGCTTCGGGGTCGCCACCTCGGTCGTGGCCCCTGGCAAATATACGTTGATACTGTCATTTTGCAATCGCGTCTTCTTTTATATATACATATCTATAGACAGGGTATTACTTACCCTTGTTCTCCTCGAGCTGCCTCTTGGCAAGGCCGAGCTCTTTCCTGGACCCCTCGAGGTCCTGCTTCAGTACAGCGACCTCCGCAGTCAGTGCGGCGGACGCCAGCAGCGAAGCCTGCATATGCATATTGACATACTTATATTAGACTCCTGCGATATTATTTGATCCTCTGTTCGGCTTTTCTTTGTGAACACCGAACAAAGCATCAGGGGCTACTGTCTATGCGGTAATATTTCTACTACATTTTAAAACACTTACCTCAAAGCCTGTTAGAAGGCTGGCACAGGCTTCAGTCAACCCGCTCTTGGCGGACTGAACCTTTTGGACCACCGCACTCATAACAGTACGGTGCTCCTCGTCGATGGAAGCGCTACAAAGCGCTTCCAGCAGATTGACCGGCGCCTCTAGATGGACAGAGGTCACCATCACATGCGTCTTGCCCCTCTTAGAAGGAGGCCGCCTGCCCGAGCTTGGAACCGCTGGAGGTTCCGGCGCGGTGTTCGGCTGAGGGCCAAAATCGGAGCTCTTAGGGGCCCCGTCCCATCGGCTCCTGAAGTCCGGAAGGTTGCCTTGAGGCGCCTCCGGGACTGTCTCCCCTTGATCCGGTGCCTCTTGAGACAACACCTCGGCGTCGTCCGCAGGAGGAGGGGAGGTGGCGGTCGGGACTGGATCGCTATCCATGTTCGACGAGCCCAGGGAGCCGTCCGATGATACATCGATGCTGGCTCGTGGCGGCCTACATAATCATGTTCGGCGTTAGGGAAAGCAGTGCGACAAAGGAATGCCACGTGTTACTCTGGTATCTGAATACTTACGATCTCCCCAGGGGCTTGGCCCTGGGCAACCACTCGTCTTCGTCTTCGTCGGCGGCGGTGGAGCTGTCCGGAAGGAGAGTCCTTCCCTTCTTGTACCCTTCGGCCCCCTAGTTGGGGCGGCCTTCCTTTTCTTGTCTCCCTCGCTTGGGGGGGAGCATCTTCTTCTTCCTCCTCATCTTCGGGGGAAGAGTGTGCCGCAGAGTTATCGGACGATGAGTCCGATAACACCTGGCGCCGGGAACTCTTTTGGGTCCCCTTGGCCTTCTTGGTCTTCCCCGGCACCTTGTAAGGAGCTGGAGTCAGCATCTCCGTCAAGAGAGCGCCCGTAGTGTCTTTGGGCAAAGGGGTCGGACAGTTAATCTGCCTCGATGTCTCCACCCAGTCCTGTCAAAGGCATGGAGATTAGACCCCGCACATAATTAAGCTAGGGGAAATAAATGTTCTATGGGCTTTGCGCTTAGTCCTGTCAAAAGCTTGTCAACATAGTCCAGGTTATGATCATCCGCTGTCCTTCATGGCCTTATTGAACTCACCGAACACGCTAGGCGCTTTGCGCTTAGTCCGCGGTCCTCAGCGAGAGAAGGAGGGACCCCGGCGCCCTTGAACAGCACCTTCCAGACGTCCTTGTGCATCGTATCAAAGAGCTCGCTCAGAGTTTGGTGTCGGGCCGGGTCGAACTCCCACAAGTTAAAATCCCGTTGTTGACACGGGAGGATCCGGCGGATGAGCATAACCTGGACTATGTTGACAAGCTTGAGCTTCTTGCTTGCCATACTCCGGATACATTTCTGGAGTCCGTCCAGCTCCACCGATGAACCCCACGACAAGCCCTTCTCTTTCCAAGAAGTGAGGCGTGTAGGGAATCTGGATCGAAACTCGGGGGCTGCCGCCCACTTGGCGTCGCGCGGCTCGGTGATGTAGAACCATGCCGATTGCCATCCCTTTATTTTCTCCACGAAGGAGCCTTCAAGCCATATAACATTGGGCATCTTGCCCACCATGGCTCCGCCGCATTCTGCTTGTTGGCCTCGTACCACCTTCGGCTTGATATTGAAGGTCTTTAACCACAGGCCGAAGTGGGGCCGGATGCGGAGGAAAGCCTCACACACGACGATGAACGCCGAAATGTTGAGGACGAAGTTCGGGGCTAGAGCATGAAAGTCCAGCCTGTAGTAGAACATAAGACCACGGACGAATGGATGGAGGGGAAATCCCAGCCTGCGGAGGAAGTGGTGGAGGAAGACTACCCTCTCGTGAGGTTCCGGGGTAGGGACGATCTGCCCCGCAGCAGGCAGCCGATGCGCGATATTCGCGGCTAAGTATCCGGCTCCGCGCAGCTTCTTGATGTCTCCCTCCATGACGGAGGAGACCATCCACCTACCTCCCGCTCCGGACATGGTTGGAGAAGGTTGAGGTGGGAAGTGCGGACTTGGGCGCTAGAGCTCGAGTGTGCGAAGATGGATGTGCAAAGGAGGAAGAAGGCATGGATAGAAAGGTGAATCCTTATCCCTTTATATGGGCGGACGAAACTAAGCGTCCCCACCTGCCTGGTAAAACTCTCTTATCCCCCAAGCACCGTAATCGATGGCGCGGTTGGGTTACCCACGCCCGTATTGATGAGAATCCCGTAATAAGGGGACATGATCTCTGCTTTGACAAGACGTGTCGAAAAACTGCCTCGCGTTATGTGTGGGGCTAGTTAAAGGAAATGGTTCGAATAATCACCGGGCCATGACATAACGTCATACTGTCAAGACAAGATAGAAAATTAGAATTTCAAAAATATTATTCTCTCTACGGTGGTATGTGGAACTTATTTTGCAGGGTCGGACACTATCCTCGTATTCAAGTTCTTCTGTGATGTATTCGGAGAAGGAACCTGCCTTGCAATGCCAAAGACAATACTGCGCGCCGGACTCATCGTCGTTGAAGCCTGGTTCAGGGGCTACTGAGGGATTCCTGGATTAGGGGGTCTCCGGACAGCCGAACTATCTCCATTGGCCGGACTGTTAGACTATGAAGATACAAGATTGAAGACTTCGTCTTGTGTCCGGATGGGACTCTACTTGGCGTGGAAGGCAAGCTAGGCAATACGGATATGGATATCTCCTCCTTTGTAACCAACCTTGTGTAACCCTAACCCTCTCCGGTGTCTATATAAACCGAAGGGTTTAGTCCGTAGGACAACAACCATAACATACAATCATACCGTAGGCTAGCTTCTAGGGTTTAGCCTCTCTGATCTCGTGGTAGATCTACTCTTGTACTACCCATATCATCAATATCAATCAAGTAGGACGTAGGGTTTTACCTCCATCAAGAGGGCCCGAACCTGGGTAAAACATTGTGTCCCCTGCCTCCTGTTACCATCCAGCCTAGACGCACAGTTCGGGACCCCCTACCCAAGATCCACCGGTTTTGACACCGACGGAACCCCTTGACAGTTTGCTTTGAATAAAACTCCTCCAGAAAGGCCCAACATTGGCTTTACATTTGCACTAACAACCTATCACCTTCCCTGGGGTTCTGCAGACTCAAGGGTCATCTTTTTTTAACCCCCCCGGGCCAGTGCTTCACTAAGTGTTGGTCCGAACCGAGTAGACTGCGGGGCCACCTCAGGGCAACTTGAGGTTTGGTTTTACTCCTAGGATGTCTCATCCGGTGTGCCCTGAGAATGAGATATGTGTGAATACTATCGGGATTTGTCGGCACATCGGGCGGCTTTGCTGGTCTTGTTTTACAATTGTCGAAATGTCTTGTAACCGGGATTCCGAGTCTGATCGGGTCTTCCTGGGAGAAGGAATATCCTTCGTTGATCGTGAGAGCTTGTGATGGGCTAAGTTGGGACACCCCTACAGGGTTTTGAACTTTCGAAAGCCATGCCCGTGGTTATGGGCAGATGGGAATTTGTTAATATCCGGTTGTAGAAAACCCGACACTTAACTTAATTAAAATGCATCAACCGCGTGTGTAGCCGTGATGGTCTCTTTCCGGCGGAGTCCGGGAAGTGAACACGGTTCTTGTGTTATGTTTGAACGTAAGTAGTTTCAGGATCACTTCTTGATCACTTCTAGTTCACGACCGTGCTTTGCTTCTCTTCTCGCTCTCTTTTGCGTAAGTTAGCCACCATACATGCTAGTGCTTGCTGCAGATCCACCTCACTACCTTTTCCTACCCATAAGCTTAAATAGTCTTGATCGCGAGGGTGTGAGATTGCTGAGTTCCCGTGACTCACAGATACTTCCAAAACCAGTTGCAGGTGCCGATGATACTAGTGCAGATGACGCAACTGAGCTCAAGTGGGAGCTCGATGAAGATCGTGTTCGTTGTGTTGTTTCGTTTCTAGTTGATCAGTAGTGGAGCCCAGTCGGGACGATCGGGGATCTAGCATTAGGGGTTGTCTTTCTTTATTTGGTTCCGTAGTCAGACCTTGATTGTACTCTGGATGATGTATGTTTAACTTGTATTTGTGTGAAGTGGCGATTGTAAGCCAACTCTTTACCCCATTCTTATTCAGTACATGGGATGTGTAAAGATTACCCCTCTTGCGACATGCCTACTATGCGGTTATGCCTCTAAGTCGTGCTCTGACACGTGGGAGATATAGCCGCATCGTGGGTGTTACATAGTATCTATTCTTGGACAACTAACACAAAACTCAATTCTTAAGGACAGTCCCAAAGGGACAACCCACCACGTACTCCTACATGATCTCTCATCACTACCTTTACCAAAACGTGTTCACACACTTAATTCTCAGCATCAGAACATAGCATAACACTCCAATCCATTCCCAATGAATCAGACCTAACACAACTATAAGCAATAGCAGGCATAGCATGGTAGGAACACAACATGGCTCAATCAACTCCTACACATGCTAGTGGGTTTCATCTATTTACTGTGCCAAAGACAGGTCATGCAGAGGAATGGGTTCAACTACCGCAACATAAAGTAGCAGTTGAATCGTTGTCCTCCTAATGCAATAAAGGAGAGTATAAGCAAGAGAGTGGGGTTGTATTTGAATGCTCAAAGGGGGTTGCTTGCCTGGAAGATCAACAGTAGAGCACTGCTCCTCAGACAGGTACTTTGGAACGGTCTCCAAAGCAGGACCTATCGAGAAGAACGGTGCCTGCAATCAACACACAAGCATATGCCACAATATGATGCATGAACATGGCATGCAGATGCGATGTTGTTTGAGCTAATACAACTAGCATTCATTTTGGATGAAGTCCATTTGAACTAAGGGTTCAAATGCAACTCCAAATCAAGCCTCTTAAAATGCCATTAATATGTTTCCACTTATACAGCACGTATAAGTTGGTTTGTTGATGACCCACAAGTATAGGGGATCTATCGTAGTCCTTTCGATAAGTAAGAGTGTCGAACCCAACGAGGAGCAGAAGGAAATGATAAGCGGTTTCCAGCAAGGTATTCTCTGCAAGTACTGAAATAAGTGGTAACATATAGTTTTGTGATAGGATAATTTGTAATGAGCAACAAGTAACAAAAGTAAATAAAGTGCAGCAAGGTGGCCCAATCCTTTTTGTAGCAAAGGTCAAGCCTGGACAAACTCTTATATGATGTAAAGCGCTCCCGAGGACACATGGGAATATCGTCAAGCTAGTTTTCATCACGTTCATATTATTCGTGTTCGGTACTTCGATAATTTGGTATGTGGGTGGACCGGTGCTTGGGTGCTGTCCTTACTTGGACAAACATCCCACTTATGATTAACCTCTATTGCGAGCATCCGCAAATACAACAAAAGTATTAAGGTAAACCTAACCATAGCATGAAACATATGGATCCAAATCATCCCCTTACGAAGCAACGCATAAACTAGGGTTTAAGCTTCTGTCACTCTAGCAACCCATCATCTACTTATTACTTCCCAATGCCTTCCTCTAGGCCCAAATAATGGTGAAGTGTCATGTAGTCGACGTTCACATAACACCACTAGAGGATAGACAACATACATCTCATCAAAATATCGAACGAATACCAAATTCACATGACTCCTAATAGCAAGACTTCTCCCATGTCCTCAGGAACAAAAGTAACTACTCACAAAGCATAAACATGTTCATAATCGGAGGGGTATTAATATGCATATAGGATCTGAACATATGATCTTCCACCAATTAAACCAACTAGCATCAACTACAAGGAGTAATTAACACTACTAGCAACCTACTAGCACCAATCCCGGACTTGGAGACAAGAATTGGGTACATGAGATGAACTAGGGTTTTGAGATGAGATGGTGCTGATGAAGATGTTGATGGAGATTGCCCTCTCTCGATGAGAGGAGCATTGGTGATGACGGAGGCGATGATTTCCCCC
Organism: Triticum aestivum; assembly: GCF_018294505.1. Taxonomy (NCBI): domain Eukaryota; kingdom Viridiplantae; phylum Streptophyta; class Magnoliopsida; order Poales; family Poaceae; genus Triticum; species Triticum aestivum. The sequence goes on from NC_057797.1 coordinate 73,564,251, forward strand.
TCCGGGAGGGAAGTTTCCCCGGCAAAACAGCTCCGCCAGAGCCCTAGATTGATTCCGCCAAGGTTCCGCCTCGTGGCGGCGGAGTTTCGTCCGAGAAGATGGCTTATGATTTTTTTCCCATCGAAAGACTCCATATAGCAGAAGATGGCCACCGGAGGGCCACCAGGGTGCCCATGAGGTAGGGGACACGCCCTGGGGGGTATGGCGCGCCCCCCACCCTCGTGGGAAGGGTGTGGCCCCCCTGGTGAGGTTCTTGCGCTTAGTATTTTTTATATATTTGGAAAACATCATCCATGAAGTTTCAGGACTTTTGGAACTGTGCAGAATAGGTCTCTAATATTTGCTCCTTTTCTAGCCCGGAATCCCAGCTGCCAGCATTCTCCCTCTTTATGTAAACCTTGTAAAATAAGAGAGAATAGACATAAGTATTGTGACATAATGTGTAATAACAGCCCATAATGCAATAAATATTGATATAAAAGCATGATGCAAAATGGACGTATCATTTGTCATGCTTGAAAATGGTACATATAGATAGATTGAATTTTTCTGATAATTTTTCATATATAAATTATTTCAAAATGAGCTACAGTTGATTTACTGCGAATTTTTGAAGTTTTACTAATTTTTTGGAATTTCCTGAATTAATAAAACACCAGAAAAATTTTACTGCGTCAGCATGATAGTGGCATGATGTCAGCGAGCCAACTGAGGCTGACCAGGTCAACCCTGATGATAACCCACAAGTATAGGGGATCAATTGTAGCCTCTTTCGATAAGTAAGAGTGTCGAACCCAACGAGGAGCTAAAGGTAGAACAAATATTCCCTCAAGTTCTATCGACCACCGACACAACTCTACGCATGCTTAACGTTCTCTTTACCTAGAACAAGTATGAAACTAGAAGTACTTTGTAGGTGTTTTTGGATAGGTTGGCAAGATAATAAAGAACGTGTAAATAAAAAGTAGGGGCTGTTTAGATAAAGACACAACTAAATTAGTTTTAGTAGAGAGCTTTTTGTCATGAGAAAGTTATTTGTCCCTAGGCAATCGATAAATAGACCGGTAATCATTATTGCAATTTTATTTGAGGGAGAGGCATTAGCTAACATACTTTCTCTACTTGGATCATATGCACTTATGATTGGAACTCTAGCAAGCATCCGCAACTACTAAAGATCATTAAGGTAAAACCCAACCAAAGCATTAAAGTATCAAGTCCTCTTTACTCCGATATGCAAACAATCTACTTACTCGGGTATGTGCTTCTATCACTCATGCCACCCACCATAAGCAAATCATGAAAATATTGCAAACCCTACAGAGGGTATCCCTCACGCTTGCGCGACACGGAGAGCATCATAGGACAGCACCAATAATAAAACATGCAACTCAAACCAATCACGATCATCAATTAACCCATAGGACAAAACGGATCTACTCAAACATCGTAGGATAGCCATACATCATTGGGAAATAATATATAGAGTTGAGCACCATGTTTAAGTAGATATTACAGCAGGTAAAAGAGGGGTTACACCGCTGCATAGAGGGGGGAAGAGTTGGTGATGATGGCGGTGAAGTAGTTGGTGTAGATTGTGGTGATGATGATGGCCCCGGCGACGTTCCGGCGCCACCGGGAGAGAGGGGGAGAGAGCCCCCCTTCTTCTTCTTCCTTGACCTTATCCCTAGATGGGAGAAGGGTTTCCCCTCTGGTCCATGGCCTCCATGGCATGGGAGGAACGAGAGCCCCTCCGAGATTGGATCTGTCTCTCTGTCTCTCTCTGTTTTTGCGTTCCCTGATTCTGCCCTTTTCACCATTTCTTAAATTCCCGGAGATCCGTAACTCCAATTGGGCTGAATTTTCGACACGATCTCTATCCGGATATTAGCTATCTTGCGGCGAAAGAAGGGCACCAACTGCCTTACGGGGTGGCCATGAGGACCCAGGGTGCGCCCCCCTACCTCGTGGCCCCCTCGGGCATCGTCTCGTGTTGATTCTTCTTCCCAAAAATCACATATATTCCAAAACAATCTCCGTCAATTTTTATCCCATTTGGACTGCCGTTGATATGGATTTTCTGCAAAACAAAAAACATGCAACAAACAGGAACTGGCACTGGATCAATATGTTAGTCCCAAAAATAGTATAAAAAGTTGCCAAAAGTATATGAAAGTTGTATAATATTGGCATGAAACAATCAAAATTATAGATACGACGGAGGCGTATCAGCATCCCCAAGCTTAATTCCTGCTTGTCCTCGAGTAGGTAAATGATAAAAAAGATAATTTTTGATGTGGAATGCTACCTAGCATAATCTTGATCATGTAATCTAATCATCGGATGAATATTAAGACACGAGTGATTCAAAGCAATAGTCTATCATTTGACATTAATACAATAATACTTCAAGCATACTAATAAAGCAATCATGTCTTTTCAAAATAACATGGCCAAAGAAATTTATCCCTACAAAATCATATGGTCTGGCTATGCTCCATCTTCACCACACAAAATATTCAAATCATGCACAACCCCGATGACAAGCCAAGCAGTTATTTCATACTTTTTACGTTCTCAAACCTTTTCAACTTTCACGCAATATATGAGTGTGAGCCATGGATATAGCACTATAGGTGGAATAGAATATGATGGTGGAGGTTGCGTGGAGAAGACAAAAAAGGAGAAGGTCTCACATCGACGCGGCTAATCAACGGGCTATGGAGATGCCCATCAATTGATGTCAATGCGAGGAGCAGGGATTGCCATGCAACAGATGCACTAAGAGCTATAAGTGTATGAAAGCTCAAACTGAAACTAAGTGGGTGTGCATCCAACTTGCTTGCTCACGAAGACCTAGGGCATTTGAGGAAGCCCATCGTTGGAATATACAAGCCAAGTTCTATAATGAAAATTCCCACTAGTATATGAAAGTGATAACTCAAGAGACTCTCTATATGAAGAACATGGTGCTACTCTAAAGCACAAGTGTGGTAAAAGGATAGTAACATCGTCCCTTCTCTCTTTTCTCTCATTTTGTTATTTTTTTTATTTTTTTCTGTTTTTTGTAGGCTTCTTTGGCCTCTCTTTTTTTTGGGGGGGGGGCTTCTTTGGCCACTTTTATTTTGATAACCTCACATGGGAAAATGTTCTAATAATGATGATCATCACACTTTTATTTTACAACTCAATATTACAACTCGATAGTAGAACAAAATATGACTCTATATGAATGCCTCCAGCGGTGTACCAGGATGTGCAATGATCTAGCATAGCAATGACATCAAAAAATGGACAAGCCATGAAAACATCATGCTAGCCATCTTACGATCATGCAAAGCAATATGACAATAAATGCTCAAGTCATGTATATGATGATGATGGAAGTTGCATGGCAATATATCTCGGAATGGCTATGTAAATGCCATAATAGGTAGGTATGGTGGCTGTTTTGAGGAAGATATAAGGAGGCTTATGTGTGATAGAGCGTATCGTATCACGGGGTTTGGATGCACCGACGAATTTTGCACCAACTCTCGAGGTGAGAAAGGGCAATGCACGGTACCGAAGAGGCTAGAAATGATGGAAGGGTGAGAGTGCGTATAATCCATGGACTCAACATTAGTCATAAAGAACTCACATACTTATTGCAAAAGTCTATTAGCTATCGAAGCAAAGTACTATGCACATGCTCCTAGGGGGATAGATTGGTAGGAAAAGACCATCGCTCGTCCCCGACTACCACTCATAAGGAAGACGATCAATAAATAAATCATGCTCCGACTTCATCACATAACGGTTCACCATACGTGCATGCTACAGGAATCACAAACTTCAACACAAGTATTTCTACAATACACAACTACCCACTAGCATGACTCTAATATCACCATCTTTATATTGCAAAACTATTGCAAGGAATCAAACATATCATATTCAGTGATCTACATGTTTTATGTAGGATTTTATGACTAACCATGTGAATGACCAATTCCTGTCATCTCTCTAAATAGATATAAGTGAATCAAGAGAGTCTAATTCTTTCTATAAAAGATATGCACATGCTCTAACAAATATAAGTGAAGCAAAAGAGCATTCTACAAATGGCGGTTTTCTATGTGAAGAGAAACAGGCAATCCAAACTTCAAAAGATATAAGTGAAGCACATGAAGCATTCTATAAAGCCATAGTCAAAAGATATAAGTGAAGTGCAATGAGCATTCTATAAATAAACCAAGGACTATCTCATACCAGCATGGTGCATCAAAGAAAAGTGAAAACTAAATGCAAAAGACGCTCCAAGATTTACGCATATCATGTGACGAATAAAAATATAGCTCCAAGTGAAATTACCAGTGATCATTAGAAGAAAGAGGGGATGCCCCGGAAGGCATCCCCAAGTTTGGTTGCTTGGGAGTCCTTGAATATTTCCTTGGGGTGCCTCGGGCATCCCCAATCTTAGGCTCTTGCCACTCCTTATTCCTTCATCCATCGTGATCTCTCCCAAAACTTGAAAACTTCAATCACACAAAACTTAACGGAATGTTCGGTAAGATCCATTAGTATAATAAAGCAAATCACTACTCTGAGTACTTTTTCAAACCAATTCATATTTTTTTGCATTGTAGCTACTGTAATATAACTTTTCCATGGCTTAATCCACTCATATAAATTAATAGTTTCATCAAAACAAGCAAACTATGCATCAAAAACAGAATCTGTCTTGAACAAGACAGTCTGTAGTAATATGAACATTCACCATACCTCTGTTACTCCAAAAATTCTGCAAAAATTAGGAAAAATAAAAAATTTGTATATAAAGACAGTGCAAAAAGTTTCATAACCGTTTTACGTTCCAGTAAAAAAAGTAAAATCGTGCACTACAGCCAAAGTTTCTGTTCTGCACCGCACAAACCAACAAGCAATGTAAACATCCTATAGGCAAATCTTGGCACGTTATTTTTATAATACAATGGAATTGTACAAGGGGATAATTATTTTTGTTGAAAAGTTCTATAATCAAGATTCACAAAGTTTCCGTGAGCATGAACAAAGTTCAAGGAGCTCCCCCACTTCAACAATGCTTGTCTCTCTCACTTTCACTTTCCTTTTGGAAAAGTTTTGGGTTCCCCTCTTTACTTTTTTGTTTTTAAACTATATAAAAGCACTAAACAGAAATAAATGAGTCTCTAAAACTTTCGGGTTGTCTCCCTGGCACCGCTTTCTTTAAAGCCATTAAGCTAGGCATAAGGTGCTCAAGTAATGAATCCACCCGGATCCCAAGGTATATCAAAGCCAATTTTAATTAACAATGATTTGTGATTTAGTAGTGAGCACAAAGTAACATATATCATGCAACAAAGAAGTCTAACTCTCTTCCTATGCATCGGCATGTCATAAAAGAACAATTCATGCACACATAGTAAAGGTTAATGCATAGTATAAACAGTTTCTTGCAATTTTATCTTATTAGAAACATGGAGAGGCGGAGATGTAGTTACTCTATCATAATAATTGCAAGTAGGAGCAGCAAGCACATGCATATTATATCTACCAAAATCATCATGTGTTGTAGTAAAACGCAACCCAACAATATAATCCTTAATAAGGGCAAACTTCTCCGATATAGTGTAGTCGGGAGAATTCAAAAAGATAATAGGACTATCATGTGTGGGTGCAATAGCAACAGTTTCATGTTTAACATAAGGAACTATAGCAACTTCATCTCCATAAGCATAATTCATGTTGGCATCTTGGCCACAAGCATAGCAAGCATCATCAAAAAGGGATATTTCAAAAGAATCGATGGGATCATAACAATCATCATAGCAATCATCCTTCGGTAAGCACGAAGGGAAATTAAACAATGTATGGGTTGAAGAGTTACTCTCATTAGAAGGTGGGCACGGGTAGCTAATCCGCTCTTCCTCCTTTTGTTCTTTGCTCTCCTCGTCATCTTTTTCATCCAATGAGCTCACAGTTTCATCAATTTCTTCTTCCATAGACTCCTGCAAAATATTAGTCTCTTCTTGGACAGCGGAGGAGTACTCAATATATGGTTTAATATAAGGATTAGAAGCATAATTATCATAGCAATATTTAAGTATGGCCAAATTTTTAGATTTGTAGAGAGTAGTATCACACTCTTCAATAAAAGAAGCAATTTCACAAGTACCCCTAAAAGCAACAAATTCTTCAATTTGTTGAACATCATAGTAATTATAAAACACCCTTAGTATATGAAGATACGATTCCATTATCACTAAACTCACATTGGTAAGGAAGGTGTTTCTTAGGGTCTTTTGAACAGCAAGTACAATCATATATTTCACATAAATTCCAAGCATAGCACTGCAACCGATGAATTTGATCCAGTAAAAGTTTTCCTTTTTCAGATATGCGGTGTCGCACATAACAAGCATGCTCATCTAAATAATTTCCCTCAACTAAGCTAGTTGGGGTTTCAGCACGAGCACATAGGGATCGAAGATGATCCAAGTAAAAAGCTTCAGGAGTGTGATCGATTTTGAGTGGTTCTTCAACCATTGGTGTAGTAGGTACAACTAATTTTTTTGGTATTTTACGTTTCCTACCCATAACTAAAGATAGAAAACAAGAGCACAAAATAAAAACTACTTAGTGACAAAGCAAACAACACATGAGAATATTCACCCCACGCTATAACTCCCCGGCAACGGCGCCAGAAAAACGTCTTGATAACCCACAAGTATAGGGGATCAATTGTAGCCTCTTTCGATAAGTAAGAGTTTCGAACCCAACGAGGAGCTAAAGGCAGAACAAATATTCCCTCAAGTTCTATCGACCACCGATACAACTCTACGCACGCTTAACGTTCGCTTTACCTAGAACAAGTATGAAACTAGAAGTACTTTGTAGGTGTTTTTGGATAGGTTGGCAAGATAATAAAGAGCGCGTAAATAAAAAGTAGGGGTTGTTCAGATAAAGACACAACTAAATTAGTTTTAGTCGAGAGCTTTTTGTCACGAGAAAGTTATTTGTCCCTAGGCAATCGATAACTAGACCGATAATCATTATTGCAATTTTATTTGAGGGAGAGGCATAAGCTAACATACTTTCTCTACTTGGATCATATGCACTTATGATTGGAACCCTAGCAAGCGTTCGCAACTACTAAAGATCATTAAGGTAAAACCCAACCATAGCATTAAAGTATCAAGTCCTCTTTACTCCCATATGCAAACAACCTACTTACTCGGGTATGAGCTTCTGTCACTTACGCCACCCACCATAAGCAAATCATGAACATATTGCAAACCCTACAACGGGGATCCCTCACGCTTGCGCGACACTAGGAGCACCATAGGATAGCACCAATAATAAAACATGCAACTCAAACCAATCACGATCATCAATTAACCCATAGGACAAAATGGGTCTACTCAAACATCATAGGATAGCCATACATCATTGGGAAATAATATATAGCATTGAGCACCATGTTTAAGTAGATATTACAGCGGGTAAAAGAGGGGTTACACCGCCTGCATAGAGGGGGGAAGAGTTGGTGATGATGGCGGTGAAGTTGTTGGTGTAGGTTGCGGTGATGATGATGGCCCCGATGGTGTTCCGGCGCCACCGGGACACAGGGGGAGAGAGCCCCCCTTCTTCTTCTTCCTTGACCTTCTGCTTAGATGGGAGAAGGGTTTCCCCTCTCGTCCATGTCCTCCATGGCATGGGAGGGGCGAGAGCCCCTCCGAGATAGGATCTGTCTCTCTTTGTTTCTGCGTTTCCTGATTCTGCCCTTTCACCGTTCTTAAATTCCCGGAGATCCGTAACTCCGATTGGGCTGAATTTTGGACATGATCTCTATCCAGATATTAGCTTTATTGCGGCGAAAGAAGGGCACCAACCGCTTTACGGGGTGGCCACGAGGGCCCAGGGCGCGCCTAACCCCTTGGGACGCGCCCCCTGCCTCTTGGCCCCCTCGGGCATCGTCTCGCGTTGATTCTTCTTCCCAAAAATCACATATATTTCAAAAAAAATCTCCGTCAGTTTTTATCCCGTTTGGACTTTGTTTGATATGGATTTTCTGCGAAACAAAAAACATGCAACAAACAGGAACTGGCATTGGGCACTGGATCAAAATGTTAGTCCCAAAAATAGTATAAAAAGTTGCCAAAAGTATATGAAAATTGTATAATATTGGCATGGAACAATCAAAAATTATAGATACAGCGAAGACATATCACCTGACCAGTGGGGTCCACTGGTCAGTGACACATTGGATAAACCTAGTCAAAATCCAGCGCTGACTGGGTTTGATCAGTGGTGGGGCCCGCTGTTAGTGGTTGCGAGGCGGCTAATTAGCAGGGTTAGCCCCTAATTACCGTGCCACGTCGGCAGGGTTACGCCGGCAACATCCTGACGTAGCGGTGATTACCGGCCGACCGTTTTCGGCCACGACTGGTCGCGCGGCTAGGCGCGTTGGAAAGCCCGCATCGCGGTTCACTCATTGGTGGTCGCGGGGACGCTTGGGGCGATGTGTAGCAGTAACAGTGACGAGCGTATGCGGCGGCGGAGCTCGGTGGTGTGCGGGCATGGCGCTAGGGCTCCCTACCAAGCCGTCTAGGGTGCACAACGGAGTCAGAGTTCACTCTGGAGCACACCCGTTGGACGACGAGAACAAACGGAACACGAGGAGCACGCATGCTCCGGCAATAGCGGAGCCGAGCTTTGGCTTGTGCGGCAGGGGAGGGGGGCCTAGAGCGCGCGGGGGAGATGGGGGGTTCGACACGGCGGCTCACAACGGATCCGAAGGTGTCGATGGCGAGCTCGGGGAAGCCTGGACGGCGACGGAACGGCGGTGGCGATCTCGGCAACCGAAGCTCGAAGACAGGGTCGTGGCAGTCGAAGCAGAGCGTTCGAGCGCTCGGGGTTCGGTCGAGGCGACGTAGCAGACGACGGTGGATCTTGCAGACAACACAGGGAGTCGAGAGGGGGCGGGGAGCGCGGTGGTTCACCGCGGCGCTTTCATGGCTGCGTCGGCCGTCGACGGGAGAGAGCGAGGCGGAGGGCGAGGAGGAGAGTGAGAGGGTCAGACGAATCCGGACGGCAGCGGGGAAGTGAACGGTGGCGCCATGTTGTCCAAGGGCGCGGGCAGGTAGGTGGCGTGGCAGCACGACAGTGCGCGCGCGTGTCGGGCACGCGCCTCACCTACTGGCGCGAGGTGGAAGACGGCGCGGTGCCTACAGTGGTGAGTTGGGCCGAACAGTGAGGGCCAGGTAAGTTGGCCCAAGTAGGTACTTTTTCCCATTTTCTTTTCTGCCATTTGTTTTGATTTAGTTTTGGGCACTAGATCATTTTATTTGCTTCTGATAATTTTTGTAGGGACTAGGCGGATTATTCCAGATGCCCTCACAAAATATCAGAGTTATTGAAGCAAATAAAATATTTATAGCATTTATTTGCTCTAATTCAAAATACAATATTAATTAATTAAAAACTCTTTGTGTCCTCGAAAAATGTGCATCATTTAGGGTTTGGCTTCCACCTTTTTCCCTAAATCATGACATTTTTGGAAGGCATTTTTGGGTTCATTGAAATTTATTTTAGTTGAATCTATTTGAAAACCAAGTGCTAGGGTTTGAACATCCCCCATTTCAAATTCATGAAATTTAAATATGATGCAAACACCAACAACTAGCCTAGATCATACCAGAACTAGGGGTGTGACAGCTACAAACAATATAAAATTCATAGTAACTGAAGTCAAAAACTTTATTTACTCAAGAAACACTCGAGATTCATTTTCATTGTTTCTACAAATCTCATAATTTGTTTTATCCGGATTCAAAATTTAAGCGCAATTTAGTCATTATGTATTCATGATCCGGTCAAGATTTCGAAATCATTTCGAGAGAGATTTTCACTAGATTTCACAAATGCATGTTAATCATGATTCCTTGTATTTTAGAAACAATTCGAAAAATCTGAAATTTTAGATTGCACACACATTTTGGCTAAACTCCAGAGATCCATTCTAGAATGATTTTAGAGATAGTTTAGAGCATTTAATATTCATTTTAGATCAATTCAATTACGATTTAATTCATTTCCAATGTATTTCCATAATATTTTCTGATAGAATTTAAGAATAAACTATTTCATTCACATTTCATAATATTAGACACATTATGCATAAAGTTCAATGCCATTTAATACATGTATTAAACAGGATCCACATACATGCATCTCCACATACATCCCTCCTCACTATCGGAAACCGAAGAAAGTGTATTTGCTTTACATCCCTCCTCACTATCAGATACTACACACTACATTTCACATACAAAATTACAATTGCATTTGATTAATTATTGGTGTATATTTCTCACAAAAAATCATTGCACTAATATAAATTTTAAGATACGTGCCACCAAAGGTTGAAGCAAGAAAGACACACTAGGAAATTATCAATAAAATCAACAAATTTGGGTGATCTCAAATTTTTCTGCTAAGAAATACAGATCGACTTGCTTAACTCTCGTCCACATGAAGAAACAAAGATGAAACAAAACACAACGCCACACTCTACTTCATGCTGTAAAGTGCGGGAGAAACTAAATCCATGGGAAAAGCCCATTCTACTTAGAGAACCACAGATCTATCTACAGCACCATCCTAACTAGAATATGTTGCTGCCATCGTCAGAAGGCTTTGAGACGCCTAATCTGGATGTTGTGACTGGGCCGTCGAGGAGTGTTGCATCCTCCTAGGCCTATCCCGTCCCGCCTCTTGGCGCTGCCATGGAGGAGCACCACATCATCTTAGGCCCAACCCCTCCCGCCTCCTCATGTTATCGTCGAGGAATGTTGCATCATCCTAGGCCTAACCCCTCCTGCTTCCTCGCTCTGCCACCTCACCTCACTGCGTGCTACCACACCCCCAATCGTGGAAAGCAGCATAGTGGGGAGTCGTAGAGGAACAAACCATCCCTTCCATTGTGTCCTCCGGCGCCACTACAAAACATCAATTTCAGTCTGTCATATCTTTACACCACAATCCCACACATGAATATTAACGAAGCAACCTACAGTGTATTTGTTTTGCGTGCACATTAGATTTTTTCTCAAAATAGCTAGTACTGATAACCAACCTTCTAGTTAAGACAGTATAGGCCACCCTCCGGCCCAAATAGGTCAAAGCCAACATTGCATTGCCCAATTTAGCACAACACACTTCATTCAAGTTTCACCTATGAGTTAATAGGTCAACATTACACAATGTCTTCTTCAGGTGATAGTGTCAATGTGCAAGGAGGCTTGAGAGTGAGAGAAAGAGATAAAGTACCAGGGGTAGTGCTTGTGGCTACCGGAAGTCTCTTTGCATCACTTGGTATCAATCTCGGGATTCCACCCAATATCATGGGTATGAAAAATCCTAAATGAGGAAGGCGGAGGAGCATTATTTTAGGCGTGGAGTTATGAGTAGCACAAAATGACAGCTATATTTTTTGTTTACGAATTGATGTAGCCACCACGACCAAAATCCCCAACAATATGGACAAATAGCGTGGATAGGGGATGACAAATAAAATTCAATTAACCAGGAGGAGAGGAGAGAGTGGTGGATTTCTGCACCCAGACTACCAAGTTTATGCAATACGCCTTTGTGCATTTTGCAACACTTGAACTCGTCTCTGGGGCCGTGAGGGAGTTACTGTTGAACCTAGCCCAAAGGTGTTATTTATGGGGTTAGACAAAACGACTCGTGTAGGCACACAAACACCCCCTCGCTCGAGATGGCCCACCATATCAAGGGATACATGAACACCCACCGTCTGCACAACTCATCTTATCACATTAGTATCGGACAAATAGCTCCTCCCTCGCACCACGAAACAAGATAGATAATATCCTAAACCCTCACACAAAGTCTCTTTTCCAAGGGGAGGAAGGGTCCAGAATCTAGTTGTTAGTTAGGGAGCCTTGCTAGAGACTCAATGTCCAAACACCCACACGTCTTCATTATCTTTACAGCAAAAATAAATGGGTATGAGACAAAACAGCCGACTCACCTAATGCCTAGCACCGCACCCCCTAGAACAATATATACCCACAGTCGGATAGACGCAGATCACATCTCTCCATACATCGCAACCATGCATGGTTTGTAGAACAAATCATCCCCCATCCTCAGCATTCATTCACAGCCTTGGCTTAGCTACATATATTTCTTAGATATCTTAGTCTAAACCATCCCATCCTCAACATTATTTCACAACCATGGCCTAGCTACAAATAATCTCGAGAGCTTTTGGTCCAAATCATCCCCCATATCCTCAGAAAAATTCAGAACCATGGCCTAGCTACTAACATGTCCATAAGTTTCTAGTTTTTAATTAGTATTGTTAATCTGTTGGAGAGTTTGCCGTGTTTGATCAAGGAGATCGAGGAGGACGGCCATGGAACTGGACATGTATAACATGGTGGTGCAGGCGGACGGCAGCGTCACATACCAGCTGACCGATCCAACAACGTGGGGCGCATGGGCACACGAGGGGCATCGGCTGTGGGCGTCCATGTCGGAGGACTTCTGGCTGTACGAGTACAAGGTGCGACGGTGCCCGCAGCCGTACAGTCATGACTGGACGGCATGCCCATACGCGCACAAGGGCGAGCGTGCCCGCCGCCGTGACCCGCGCCGCTTCAACTACGTCGCCATCTCCTGCCCGGAGTATCGCGCCAATGCGCACGCGCACGCGCAGCTCGGGCTCACCGGCGCTGGTCACCCGCCGCCGACCTGCGCGCGCGGGCTCAGGTGCCGCTACGCGCACGGCGTCTTCGAGTTGTGGCTGCACCCGACCCGGTTCCGCACGCGCAAGTGCGAGGCAGGCACTCGCTGCCAACGCCGGATCTGCTTCTTCGCGCACTTCACCCGCGAGCTCAGGGGCGAGGACCCGGTCGCCGCGTTCGCTGCCGCCGCGGTGCCGCCTTCGCCCTTCGCCATGCCGCGGACGCCACCCCGCATCTTCCAACGCACTCCATCCACTCCTGTGACGCGTCCGCAGGTTGTTTCAACTCCACAGCTGTTCGATGACCTCACCCTGCAGGCCACTCCAAACAGGCTTCGCATGCTGAGCCTATACTCTGCCATCACCGGGGACGATGTTTTCTCCTCCCCGGACGCCACCGCCTCCGCCGTCGCCACTGCTGCCACCACCATGTCGACCCTCAGGGCGCCCTTACCGGCAAACGAGGAGGACACTAAATCCGTCCACTACGCGGATGACGAAGACTCCCTGCTAAACGACTACCCGCACCGAGATCTTATCATGGACTTTATGCGCTAGGTATCCGAGGTATGACGATGAATTAATCTCTAGCCGTCCGGCCAGGTCGATCCTGGAGCTAGTGTCACCGCACGCGTGACGACTGCGGCAGCGCATCCATGCGTGCCTGCTGTGTCTGCGTGTGCATGATTCTTGTTACATATTTATAGGTTGCATGTCGGTATGGGTGCCAAGTGGCGGTGGTCAGTCCTAAAAAACGTGTCTATATGTGTATAGCGTTCCTGGTCATAAATAAGTGTCGTCTCTATGGGGAGATATATATCTGATGGAGATGTACAATGCCATTGTTAATTATTATGTTGTTATATTGTTGTTTTATCAGTCGGGTAAATGTGTAATGTTTCCTTAAGCGCATATATATGGTTTTCTGAACTCAATGTCTCCTTGGTTCTTTTTTATTTTGTTTGATATAAGAGAGGTGTACTTTTTTATCTGCAGCAAGAATAGTATGATGTTCAAAACGTGATTCGTACATTCCGCTTTGTTTGGTAGTGCTACGGATATAAGGAGCATGTATATGTTTGAGTGTTGTTATATAGTATTTCTATAGGAAAAAGGCCGACATGTCATAGTAACCACAATAAATAAAGACGAAAGAGGTTGGATTTGTTTGTTCGTGGAAATACAGCTCATAGCTCATTTTCTATGCGGTGAAATAAATTCTCCGACCCGGTCTGATAAATCATCAAGAATAAATAGGAAACCTTGGTTTCATGTAGCTGCAAGCCAAAACCATTAAATACCACCTCAAACGTGGAAACGCCTAGGCCGAGATTTCCATATGAATAATCGAGGCCAAACAAAATCTCTCTCATGCCATACCTAACGCGATAGATGAAAATTTGTAATATCAGTTGCCTATAGAAACCATGTCTCTCCAGATGCTAAATCTAGTACTCCCTCCGTCTCAAAATATAAGAACGTTTTTAACACTATCCTAGTGTCAAAAACGTTCTTATATTCTGAGACAGAGGAAGTACTATTGAATTTCTTTGAAATTCCGTGTCACCCCCAAATAGCAACATGCTCAATCCGTCTCTATTTGTCAACTGTAACCAAAGGATAGAGCTACCAATGTACTACTATTTGCCCTTTTAGTGACTATCCTATAACCAATTTCCTATTCTTCCCTCAATGGCTGCCGTTACACCTTCCTACCATAACACGTATGTTGTCCATCCTTCTCCACTCTTTCACAACATCATCTCCGTAAGGCAACAGTGTTGTAGCAGGACGCACAAATACAGAACCTTGAGAGGAGGGAACACCCTAGCGAGGCCAGGAGTCACGAGAAAAAGGCCCGGCCACGATCCCTCTCTTTTTAGATAAAAGGCCATAGCCCGACTTTATAGATAAAGCCACCAGGCAGAGTTAATATAGACCCAAAAGGCCAGCACGAGAACACAGAGTATCAACCCAGATAACACAGGGGGAAGTCTAAGTACATGGCTCCCAGGCCAGTACACGGCACGCTGGCCGGAGGAAGGAAAGATAACGAAGCAGAACAGCAACGCCTACGAGCTTGCTTGGACTGGAGAGATGGAGATAGCAGAATTTCGGATCTTGGCCAACATGGCATCGAAAGCATCCCTGTCCTCCTTCTTAGTCAATAATCTGCACTGCTGCAGGAATATACAAGTCCTAAATAAGCAATCAGCAGGCTTAGCAGGGAAAACATGTTCGATAGTAAATTTATTCCTTGTCGTCCACAAGGACCAGCACATGGCAGCGAAGCCGACCCAAAACAGTCTCCTCTGGGCCCCAACCAAGGAGTTGGCCAAGATGCGCAAGTCAGCGAAGGAGGTCGGAGCCCAGGAAACATGCATCCAGGATCTGATGCAACACCAAAACAACTTAGCCAAAACACAGTTGAACAAAATATAAGGCGTGCCTTCTCTCATACCACAAAGCACACAACAATCAGAGCCCGGACCATTACGTTTGCGAATTTGGTCACCCGTAGGCAGACGCCCACGAGAGGCTTGCCAGAGGAAAACCTTAATCTTAGGAGGAATATGAGCCCTCCAAATCCACTTAAATTTGGAGGTGATGGACCCAGCAATGAGCTTGCTATAAAGGGATTTAACCGAGAAACGAGCTGAGTGAGAGTGGGGCCAAACAACCATGTCTTCCTCCTCCGAGAGCGAAGGGAAGAGGGCAGCAAGGCGCTGCCAGTCTTCCAACTCTTCGGGAGAAAGAGAACGACGCAGATGCAGGTCCCAATTATTCGACGCAAGCTCAAAGATTGAGATCTCAGGGTCCGGGCAATAAGAAAAGAGAACAGGAAAGGTAGAGGCCGGCGAGGAGGATCTGCACCACCAATCAAGCGAGAACCTGGTGGACTTACCATTGCGAACAACAAACTTGACCAGGCCTTGAAAAATAGGTCGGAGTTTAACAGGATCACGCCAGAACTAAGATGCCCCCGAGGCGCGGGCAAACATAGGACTAGTAGAGGGAAAGTACTTCGCTTTGAGGATGCTGAACCAAAGGGGCTTGTCCTGGGGGATGTTCATGATCTTCCACCACCATTTGATTATCAGACATTTGTTCATAACAAGAGTGTTAATGATGCCCAGCCCCCCAAGGCTTTTAGGCTTACAAATGAGATCCCATTTGACCAAACGATACTTGCGCTTGTTATCAGTCGCGTTCGAATAAAAGGCCCCTCTATGTTTGTCAAAGCCAGCATGGGTGCCCATCAAGAGGAGGTAGAATCCCATCAAGAACATCGGGAGAGAAGAGAGACAAGCATTAATCAAGGCCACTTTGCCCGCCTGAGTGTTGTATCTGCCCCTCCAGGGCATAACACGATTACCAACCTTGGCCACCGCAGGAGCAAAGTCTTTAGCATAAAGCTTGTCAGATGTAATAGGCAGACCCAAATACTTGATAGGGAAAGATCCAAGAGAGCAATTAAGTAAGCGAGCCACCCTTAAGGCCTCGGTGCCCGTAACACCAGTGACAATAACTTCGCTTTTAGAAAAGTTAATCTTAAGCCCCGAGAGAGCCTCGAAACAGAGGAGAAGAAATTTGAGGTGGGCGATGCAATGATCATTCAATTCCACCAAGATGATAGTGTCGTCTACTGAAGGTGTGTGATACCTTCCGGAATGAGATGAGAACTAACGGGAGAGATATGGCCGGCCTCCGCGGCTCTAGATAGGATGTTAGAAAGGGCGTCCGCAACAAAGTTAAAGAGGATGGGCGAGGCCGGGTCGCCTTGCCGAAGACCTCTAGAGTTCTTAAAGAAGTTACTAACTTTCCCATTAACGTTAATAGCAGTATGACCCCCCATGACCAACTGCATGATACGGTGAACTACCCCACTCTCAAAGCCTTTTGCCAGAAGGACTTGATTAAGGAAGCCCCAACTTACCGAATCATAGGCCTTTTCAAAATCTAATTTAAGAATTACTGCCTTGCTCCCAGATTTATGAATATCATGGATGATTTCATGAAGACAAAGAATCCCATCCAGGATGAAGCGACCCTTGATAAAAGCTGACTGAGTAGGGGAAAGGGTTTGATGAGCCACCGGGGTAAGGTGAGTAGCCAGACATTTGGCAGGAAACTTGGCAAAATTATTAATGAGCGCAATAGGTCTAAACTGAGATATTAAATCAGCACTCTTAATCTTAGGGATGAGAGAGATAACCGCATAATTGAGCCTGGAAATATCTACTGTCCCCAGACAATAGCCTTGAATGACTTCACAAATAGGTCTTTAAGAATAGGCCAGAATTTTTTAAAGAAGGGGATAGAAAAACCATCCGGGCCAGAGGCAGAGTTAGGGTTCACTTTATTAATCGCTAAGAAGATCTCCTCTTCAGAGTAGCAGATCATCAGATCTGAGTTTTCTTCCGAGGAAACCAAGACCCCCTGGTCCCAGAAGTTAGATGATAACCTGAACCCCTGGTCAGGTTTGGCAGAAAGGAGGGAAGAAAAGAAAGTGACCACATGGTTAAGGATGGCGCCTTGGTCATAGGTCCGCACCCCATCAATAACCAGGCTATCGATCAGGCATCGGCGCCGCCTTCCATTCGCAATCGCAAAGAAATAGGCAGTGGAGGAGTCACCTATAAGCAACCAGTTGGTCGAACCCCTCTGGCGCCAGTAAATTTCATTAAGCCGGTGAAGATGCATCAGCGAGCGCTCAAGGGAGAACCGAAGGGTCCAGTCAGAGTCGGAGAGGCCAGAAACGTCAGCCCGAGAATCAAGGGCCTCAATCTGGGCCAGGAGAAGGGCCTTGTCTCTGCGCTCCTGGGCCGAGTGATTATGAGACCATCCCCGAAGAAATTTGCGAAGCAGGGCCGAGCAGTTATGCCAATCATCCAAGGGCCCATAGGAACGATGAGGTGCAGAAAGGAAGGCACTGACTTTAGAGCCAAGGAGATCACAAAAATCATCAATAAGGAGCCAAGAAGCGTCAAACTGAAACCTAGGGGGGAGAGACAGAATGGATCCTAGCATCAAGAATTAGAGGGGCATGATCCGAGCCGACAATAGCCTTAGATTTAAGCGTTGCTGGCGGGAATAGCGAGTCCCAGTTCGAACAGACAAGAACACGGTCCAGGACGGAGCAAATAGGGGAGGGTTGGTTGTTAGTCCAGGTATATCTAGAGCCCACCCTAGGGATCTCTCGAAGGGCGCAGGAGCTAATGAAGTCATTAAAAGCGTCAGCCAGCGCCCAAGAAAAATTATCTGTGTTCTTATCTGCAGGAGTATGGAGCAAATTAAAATCGCCTCCAATCACCAAAGGGAGAGAGCAAGCTTCAACTTTGTTCAAAATTTCGTCCAGGAAAATGGGGGAGAGGGAGTGATCCGTCGGACCATAAACAACCATAAATTCCCAAAGCGAATTGAGCTAGCGGTGAAAAAGCACAGAACTGGCCCAGAAGATACCATGATCAAAAGCGACAAAATCAAAAACATCCCGTTTTGACCCTAGCAAGATTCCACCAGAGTGGCCAGAAGAGGGAAGGAAGTTCCAGTCAAAACGGTCCGCCCCCGCAATAGAAGAGAGCTCATGAGGAGAGAAAGAGGATTTAAAAGTTTTGACCAAGCTAATCAAGTCAATATTGTCCCCCCTGACAATATCTTTAATTTGGTCTCGGCGTCCCCGAGCGCCGAAACCTCTGATGTTCCAGAAAAGAGCTTTCATTTATAGGAAAGGTTTTTAATGCGTAGACTCGACCTGCAGGGTGCCAAGCAGGATTTAGCATGCTTACGAGCACCCTTTTTCACCAGGGGGACAGCCAGGGGGCCCTCCTCCGAAGCCCCAGCAGCCACAACTTGAGGGGCAAGAGGAGCTACGACGGCCTCTTTAGCCTTGGCCAAAGCTGCCTGAGCCACTTCTTTGGCCCTAATGAGAGCAATCAGAGAAGAAGGAGAGCCAAAATTGTGGTCAAGAGCAATACCCGCATCTGCGAGTACCTTAGTCAATTGTTCATCCGAGAAAGAGGGTAAAACAAGCCTAGTAGGTGAGGAAGTGTTATGGACCAACGGGGAAGGGTAGGAGAAATACCTGAAGCAGGTAGATCACGAGCCGCAGCACGCCTTGCCGCCTTGTCAACCACCGGCAAGCCACTGTCACGGATCCGGCCACTTTTGCAAGCCGTAGATGAGGGGGACCAGATCGAAGATGACCACACCGCAACCGGAGAAGCCTGGCCCGCCACGTCGCCCATATCACCGTCAAGACGGCGGCACAGATCCACCGCAGAAATCTTGGTTCCCGAAGAGGCCCGACTCCGAGCAGAGAATTTGCGGACAGAGGATTTGCGCTTGAAGGAGGGGCCCGTCGCGACGCGGTGCAGGGAGGCAGGAAGGTCTTCAATACCAGAAAGCGACGGCGAGCCCGGCCGGGCCGACAGGTTGGAGCAAACCCCCGACATGGGGGTACCAACAGGAGGGGCAATCGGGCAGCCGGAGCAGGAGCACACACATCCATCTGATCCTTCCCTCCATCCCTGTTCTTTGGGGCATTCTCCTTGAAAAGCTCGCGACTTTCTGAACCCATGGCATCCCATTCAGAGGTTGTGAAGTGAGGAAGCGAGTCCCCGCTCAAGTTGCCAGCGTTGTCAGCCTCACCGCCATGGAGATCGGCAGGAGGAGGAGGAGGCGATGGTGGGGAGTGGGAAGAGGTATCCCCCTCCACACGGACCCGGAGCCTGGATCCATCCACAGCAGGGAAGACATCAACACTGCCATGAACGCATAAGGGATCAACAGCCCAGATCTTGAGACGCACGGGGCCAAGGACAGACAAAGAGTCTTGATCCACCAAGATAGGCTTGCCAATGAGCACACCAAAGGCCATGATGAACTCAGTAGAGCGGAGGGTAGGAGGGATGTCATCTACCAGAACCCAGATCTCAGAAAGGGGGGATATAGGTTTCGCCCCATTTGCAACCACTTTCACCGAGACTACTAGTTGGTTAAGAGGAAGAGTGAAACTCGTGCATGAAGAAATCATCTTGAGACTGCTCTTAGAGGGGAAGACCACAGTGAAATCAAAATCAGACAACTGCCGGATCTGCCAATCCTAGCCTCCTTCATCCCACAGGTTGAGCTCGTCCAGGAGGGTTTGGGAGGAAATTTTGTGGTCTTTGATCGTGATGATGGCGGCATTGGAGAGAGCAGGAGCCACTGTAACCTGAGGGATATCGCTGTCGAGCGCGAAGAAGGAGCAGCCAGGGAGGCCTTGACCACAATGCATAAAAGAGGCGAGTTTGCGGCGATTTTGACAATTCACAGTTAGATGGCCGTCCCCACGACAGATCAGGCAGAACGGGGGATTGAAACAACGCGATTGGAAATGCCTAGGTTGGTGACAAGCGAAGCATGTGAGATTAGGGTTTTGTGGTTGGGCAGGCGGGGGAGAAGGACGGGCTGGAGGAGGGGGAGGAGGAGGAAGGATACCATCACCCAAGGCGCCAGAGGACGAACCAGGGCCCGACGACAGGAACCGACGCCCAAGGGCGCCAGATCCGCCGCCCCCACGACCCAGCGCGCGTCCACCGAACCCAGACGACGAACCAAGGCCACGGCCGCCGCCACGAGCCATGGGAGCAGGACCATGCGGGGGAGGAGGAGGAGGACGGGCCGCAGGGCCAGAGCCGCCGGCAGCCGCCGCGGCCTCCCATGGATCAGCCCCAGATCCGCCCGATCGGGGAGCCTCAGATCCAGAGCGCGCCGCGGCCGGCGCCGCCGCCCCAGCTCGCACATCACCCTGGAGCCACTCAGGCCCGCCGCCCAAGCTTCACATTCACGGGCCACCTGCTGCCGAGCCGCCTGCTCGGCCTCAAGCTTGGAGCGGAGGGAAGCCTCGAGCTCCAGATCGACAGCCCCGTCGCCCGCGTCCTCCCGCCGTCGCTTCAAGCCAGAGACCGCCTCGCTCGACGACCCACGCGAGCGATCCATGGCGACAACAGCCGCAAAGGGGAGGGAGAGAGGTGGAGGAGGGGGGATCTGCGGTAGGTGGGGATGCGAAAACGAAAGCGGCGCAGGTCATAGTGGGAGGCAGGAAACCCTAGAAATGGGGGGGTCGAACCCTTTCGGACCCATAAATACCCATAGGAAGCCAGGCCGGCCGGGGGGGAAGTGTGGGCCGGGCCGACCAGAACAGAAGAAGGCACGAGAGCCGCGCCAGGCCCAGGGCCCAAAATAGAAAGGGGGAATCAGAAAAAGACGACAGCAGAGGTGGCCCAGCCAGAATGGCCGGCCCAGAGCGGCCCAACTGAGGCGGAGTGGAGGGCCCACGAGTCTCCCGCACCGGAGACGAATCTAGGGTTAGGGAGGGGGAAGATGCGGCCGACGACGCCAGCCCTGAGCGCCCGCCGGTCCCGCCGATGCCACCGGCGGCGAAGACGGCGGAGAGCAGGAGGAGCAAACAGAGCCACCCGCCCGAGAAGAAGCACCGCCAGGAACCGCACGGCCCGGCGAGGAGAGAGCCTCCGGGCGCTTCCGTCGCCGACCGCGTCGCACCTGGAACCAACCCGAGGGCCCCACCTCAGCAGAGACCGCCGGACGGCCCCGGCCGCCCGGAGCAAACTTCCGCACCCTGCCAACAACCGACGAACCCGCCACTAGTGGAGCAACCGGAAGAGAGACCAGGGGGAGGGAGGGAGAGCCTATCTCCAGCTCGGGATCCGCGTCCGCCACATCCGACGACAAGGCCCAAAATTTGTTCCAAGCTCCAGATCCAGGTGCGGGCAAACAGTGAGAAGCCTCAGAGGGCGAGGAAGGAGGGGCGGCAAGGGGAAGGGGCGGCGACAGCAGGAGGAGGAGGGGGGCGGGGAGAGCCGAGCCATGGGACCGGGGTGAGGATGGGGAGGGGGAGGACGGAGGGGGGAGAGGGGAGGGAGAAAGGGGAGCCATCCGACTTGCGCTAGCTAGCGATCCACCACGATCCCTCTCTTAGCTGCGCGCACATGACATGGAGCTCGTCCAGCAGGGTCTGCACGACAAGACAACCATGTCTACATTGATAGAGCAATATCTATCGTAATTCACTCTTTAATCTTTTTTTTTCCATAGCTGTTATGTTACAATCATATGTTTCTTTTCTTTCTTTGTTTAAAATCTGCTCTCATGCCTGGTGAATGGTTGGCAATTGAGGGATCAGTCGGAGGTTCTATTGACAAGACTGTATAGTAAGTACATTACTCCCCATTATGATCTATACGCCTTTACTTTTGTTATTGGCAGATGCTTGAGACATAGAGTATTGAGGCATGCACTCGTACAGGGATACTACCATTTTAAACTTGCTTTCAGATTCGGGCATTCGTCTCCTTTTTTTAAGAGGACTACAGAAGCATTCTCCATTTTTTTTGGTAGATTTTGCTTTTGCCAGTTCCAGGAGTACGATTGGATCGACTAGTCTACTTAATTGATGATGATGCAATCTAAATTATGGGCATTTAACTGGCTCTGTGCCTTCTCTCTGTTACACACCAGCAAATATGCATATAGAGGCTATGCGCGCTTTGTCGTGCCATTCACGACTCATGAGATTAACTCTTTTTTCTCTAGTAGATTATTGTGGTCAGTAGTTTCATTTTTGGTTTTATCTACTGTGGCTTGAGTTTTATTTATGTCCTTGCAGTGTTTTCTTTTTCATTCGTATATCTTTGGGTTGTCGTTGGAGACGATATTTGTTCTAAGAGGAGACCGAAGTTGTTAGGTGTGTGGTTGTGAGGTTCTTGCACGTTCCGGCCTTAGTGTCAGTCGGTGATAGTTGTGTGAGCTCCCATTCCACGTTCAAACTGTGAAATTGGTGTTATAGCACTCACATGGGCCGGCCTATGAAGCTTCCGCTCGCTCAACTTGGCTCCATGCTCCGCTCCATCATTCAGCTTTTATTTTTGTTCACTCCTCTCCGACTTAGAAAACCCGGCTATGTTTTTTTTATTTCAAGAAGTTCACATACTTCAAAAAAAATTATATTTTTAAAAATATTGTGGATTACAGAAGCACATTTTTTTTGAAAAATGTTCCCTAATTCAACAAAATATTCATAGGTTTCAAAAAAGGGTCACAAATTTGAGAAAGATTCCTAAATTAAAAAAATCACAGACTTTACATAAGTTCATGAACTTTGAAAAATACTCAAGAATTTTTTAAATGCTAAGGAATTCGAAAAAAAATCATGAATTCTAAAAAAACATAGTCTTTCTAAATGCTTGAAACTTTAATAAATATAGATGAGCTAGCATGTGAAAAAAAGGAAAAACAAAGATGAAAAGAACAATCGGGAAAAAACTATTAAAATGTTTGAAAACACAGAAATTGAGAAGAAAAACAAACCAGGCAATACCTACTCAAAATAGAAAAATCAGATGGCCCGGCGACACAAACCCTTACCGGAAAGGCCCATAGAGACCGATGCACAAGGAGACTCCAAATCTAGAGAGCTTACTCACCTAAAAAAAAACTAGAGAGCTTACTATATACTGGAGTTCCCTCAAAAATAATTACTACTATATACTAGAGGGTCACCCACATTTTTCCGCGCCATCCTTCAGTTATGTGTTAAGCCTCTTCTTCTTTAGGTGATATATTTAAGGATTTAAAATTATTTGTAAATTCTAAAAAATGTTCATGAATTCTAAAAGACTATGTAGTCTTTTCAAACACTCAGGACTTTAGAAAATATGAATTAGCATGTGAAAAAAAAATGGAAAATAAAAGGAGAAGAAAAGGTGGCAAAAAAACAAAAAAACCTATTAAAAATGTAGAGAAACACATAAAATAAAGAAAACAAAAAAACTGACAGTACCTTCTCAAAACCGGAAAACACCCAGTCAACCCAGTGACACACACCCATATAGATGGGGTCCATAACATGCCTACAACCCCCGATGCACAAAAGAAAAAGAAGTCCATGTATTTTATAAATATTAGATTGTAAAAACATTGTTGATTATGAAAACTTGATTTTTTTTAAATGTCCGCGAGTTCAAAAAATATTCGGGGATTTCAAACAATGTTCATGGATTTGAGAAAGGCTCATAAATTAAATAAAATGTTCATAGGTTTTAGATATGTTCGTGAAAGTTTTAAAACATTCAGTGATTTTTAAAATGTTCGTGAATTTTAGAAATATTCATAGTCTTTCTAAATGTTCACAACTTTAAGAAATATTCATGAGTCAGCATGTGAAAAGAAATGAAAAAAAACAAAAGGAGAAGAGAAAAAGGAAAAGCCAACATGAAGACAAAACTATTAAAATAGGTGAAAAACAGAAAACAAGAATAGAAAGAAACCAGCCAATACATTCTCAAAACAGAAAATTGGACGGCCCAATGACACAAACCCTTACAGGCGAGGCCCATAGTGCCCGATACACCGGGAGGCTCCAAATCCGAGAACTTACTATATATACTAAAGTTCCCTAAAAAATAATATATACTAGTGGGTGATCCACGCGGCAACCGTCCTTCAGTTATGTGTTAAGCGTATTTTTCTGTGGGTGATATACTTATGAATTTTAAAATTATTCATAAGTTCAAAAAAATCATGAATTCTAAAAAATGCATTGTCTATTTAAGCGTTCATGACTTTTGATAAATATAATTCACATGTGAAAAATAAAAAGAGAAGAAAAATAGAAGAAAAGAACATGAAAACTGGAAACAGAAAACAACCAAACATAAAATTATTGAAAATGTTGAGAAACAATACCTTCTCAAAATTGAAAAAAAAACATTCAACCCAACTACACACGCCCTTATAGATGGGGTCCGTAACCTCCCCAAAACCCCCAATGCATTAGGAGGCTCCAAATGTAGGGAAGTTTGGTTGTTTAATAAATTAGCAATTTTGATTGATATAATCCAGGGATAAATCATGAGCATGGCAAAGATGGTATTAAACACATACTGATATCTAATCACGTAAGCCCGTACTAGACATATAGCAGAAACAACTACGTAAACAGCTAGCTAGTACAGCTAACACAGGAAGAAACAGGAGGGAGGTAAACAGATTATACCCTCAAAGCTGTAGTCGCGGCGGCGGCGACAGCGACAACGTCCTTGGCAGCCATTTTTTCGACTTCGGTGGACATGGTGATGTCAATGAAGACAAGAATGTAGTCGAAGTAGATGCCAACGACGAGTAGTCTCATTGGAGACACTCCCCAAAAACCTAATCAACCTTCTTCAAGTGCAGGATCGCAAAGGGCGGGGTTTCGGAGGCTGGCTCTCTCCTGTACAGCCATGCACACGATGGACAGGATGGGATCGCCTGAACCTGCAACGGTGAGCGGAACGGCGGTAGGCGGTGCGTGGATAGGGTTGTTGACGCCTCCAATATATAGGCGGTCGTGGTGGATCAGTTAATGACTCATAATTAAATATCCATTAATTATTTTTTCCTGAACAGTAGAAAATAAGACAGGTCTGAGCTCGGCTCGCCACGATCATGAAACACGAAGCGGGCAGGGCGGCGGAGGAGGAGCGCGTGGAAACTCCTCTTCTCAAGCTCCAATAGCATGATGAAGAGGGTCCCTTATAAAGGGGTCTCCACACTCCTCCACTTGTGAGGGCATATAAAACGCGGACCCTTAAACCGCCCACAACCGTTCAAACCACGCGATTCAGACGTGTTTTGTCATCCAATGCGGTCCTGCATCGGTCCACTGACTGGTCCAAACGCACTTGTTCCCGCAAAACTAAGACGAACTGGGAGCGCTTTGCGGGTGTCCAGACCACTGCCATGCCTACTTCTTAAGACCATGGCCCACCCAAAAAACCACCCCTCTACCGCCTTTCCATCCAAGGCCCATGCATGCCACTTGTCGTGCCACATTCATGTCGGCTCAGAGCATGCAGTGACCAGCATTGATGTCGAGCGACGTGACCGGTCGTGAGGGCGGCGCTAACGGATGCGACCTCTCGGGCGTTGCCGCTTCAATCGGACGTCGTGTCCCAAAACACTAATTCTGGCCACTGCGTCGCGTT
This sequence comes from Triticum aestivum, assembly GCF_018294505.1. Classification (NCBI taxonomy): domain Eukaryota; kingdom Viridiplantae; phylum Streptophyta; class Magnoliopsida; order Poales; family Poaceae; genus Triticum; species Triticum aestivum. The sequence goes on from NC_057797.1 coordinate 73,590,054, forward strand.
GAAGCGGGTTGCCCGGCCCTTCGCATAGTTTGGCCGCAGCTATTTAAGCCGTGCGCCGGTGATGCACATCCGCACTTCATCCTCTTCGAGCCCCTCCAACTCCAAAGTCGATGCCGAAGTCATGGTTCTCCACATCGGCAGGTAAAGGCGGTGGCAATTCTTCGCTAGACGATATTGGTGCCGCCCCCCTCGCTGTTCGGGCCCCTCGACATCCACAACGGACGGCTCCTCTAGCGACGAGGAGGACCAGGCGCTATAGCAGCAACCCTACCTTCTCGCAGGGGCCGCTCTAACGGACGAAGAATTCGTCCATTAGATGGAGATCATGACGGATCGATCACTCTGTCAGTTGGGCTCGATGTCACCATCATCGGCGCGTGTCGAGGAGGAGGAGTCCCCGCCACATTGCGGCGAGAAGAGGGAGCCGGCGTCCCCACTCCTGAGGGTCAAGGAGAAGACGGCATCGCTGACGGTGCAAAGGACGAGTAGTCTCATTGGAGACGCTCCCCAAAAACCAAATCAACCTTCTTCAAGTGTAGGATCGCAAAGGGAGGGGTTTCGGAGGTTGGCTCTCTCCTGTATAGCCATGCACACGGTGGACAGGATGGGATCACCTGAACCTGTAACGGTGAGCGAAACGACGGTAGGCGGTGCGTGGATAGGGTTGTTGACGCCTCCAATATATAGGCGGTCGTGGAGGATCAGTTAATGACTCATAATTAAATGTCCATTAATTATTATTTTCCTGAACAGTAGAAAATAAGACATAGGTCTGAGCTTGGCTCGGCACGATCATGAAACACGAAGCGGGCAGGGCGGCGAAGGAGGAGCGCGTGGAAACTCCTCTTCTCAAGCTCCAATAGCATGATGAAGAGGGTCCCTTATAAAGGGGTCTCCACACTCCTCCACTTGTGAGGGCATATAAAACGTGGACCCTTAAACCGCCCACAACCGTTCGAACCATGCGATCCGGACGTGTTTTGTCATCCAATGCGGTCCTGCATCGGTCCACTGATTGGTCCAGACGCACTTGTTCCCGCAAAACTGAGACGAACTGGGAGCACTTTGCGGGTGTCCGGACCACCGCCACGCCTACTTCTTAAGACCATGGCCCACCCAAAAAACCACCCCTCTACCGCCTTTCCATCCAAGGCCCATGCATGCCACTTGTCGCCCAACATTCATGTCGGCCCAGAGCATGTAGTGGCCGGCATTGATGCCGAGCGATGTGACCGGTCGTGAGAGCGGCGCTGACGGACGCGACCTCTCGGGTGTTGCCACTTCAATCGGACATCGTGTGATACGTCTCCAACGTATCTACAGTTTTTGATTGTTCCATGCTATTATATTATCTGTTTTGGATGTTTATGGGCTTTATTATGCACTTTTATATTATTTTTGGGACTAACCTATTAACCCAGAGCCCAGTGCCAGTTTCTGTTTTTTTCCTTGTTTTAGAGTATCGCAGAAAAGGAAATCAAATGGAGTCCAATTGACCTGATACTTCACGGAACTTATTTTTGGAACGGAAGCAATCCAGAAGACTTGGGGTGTACGTAAGGGAAGCAAGGAGGAAGGCACGAGGCAGGGGGGCGCCCACCCCCTGGGCGCGCCCTCCACCCTCGTGGGCCCCTCGTGGCTCCCCTGACGTATTTCTTCCTCCTATATATACCAATATACCCTAAAGCAATCAGGGAGCAGAATAGATCGGGAGTTCCACCGCCAGAAGCCTCCGTAGCCACCGAAAACCAATCTAGACCCGTTCTGGCACCCTGCCAGAGGGGGGGACCTCTCACCGGTGGCCATCTTCATCATCCCGGCGCTTTCCATGACGAGGAGGGAGTAGTTCTCCCTCAGGGATGAGGGTATGTACCAGTAGCTATGTGTTTGATCTCTCTCTCTCTCTTGTGTTCTTGAGGTGGTACGATCTTGATGTATCGCGAGCTTTGCTATTATAGTTGGATCTTATGATGTTTCTCCCCCCTCTACTCTACCCGTGGTGACAATGGGGTATTCTATTGATCCACTTGATGTATGTTTTGGTGATCAACTTGCGGGTTCCGTGACCTTGGGAATCTATGCATAGGGGTTGGCACACGTTTTTGTCCTCACTCTTCGGTAGAAACTTTGGGGCACTCTTTGAAGTACTTTTGTGTTGGTTGAATAGATGAATCTGAGATTTTATGATACATATCGTATAATCATACCCACGGATACTTGAGGTGACATTGGAGTATCTAGGTGACATTAGGGTTTTGGTTTATCTGTGTCTTAAGGTGTTATTCTAGTACGAACTCTAGGATAGATTGAACGGAAAGAATAGCTTCATGTATTTACTATGGACTCTTGAATAGATCGATCAGAAAGGATAACTTTGAGGTGGTTTCGCACCCTACCATAATCTCTTTGTTTGTTCTCCGCTATTAGTGACTTTGGAGTGACTCTTTGTTGCATGTTGAGGGATAGTTATATGATCCAATTATGTTATTATCGTTGAGAGGACTTGCACTAGTGAAAGTAGGAACCCTAGGCCTTGTTTCAACGCATTGCAATACCGTTTACGCTCACTTTTATCATTAGTTACCTTGCTGTTTTTATATTTTCAGATTACAAAAACTATTATCTACTATCCATATTGCACTTGTATCACCATATCTTCGCCAAACTAGTGCACCTATACAATTTACCATTGTATTGGGTGTGTTGGGGACACAAGAGACTCTTTGTTATTTGGTTGCAGTGTTGTTTGATAGAGACCATCTTCATCCTACGCCTACAGATTTTTAAACCCTAGGTCATCTACTTGAGGGAAATTTGCTACTGTCCTACAAACCTCTTCACTTGGAGGCCTAACAACGTCTACAAGAAGAAGGTTGTGTGGTAGACATCAAGCTCTTTTCTGGCGCCGTTGCCGGGGAGGTTAGCACTTGAAGGTATATCTTTAGATCTTGCAATCGAATCTTTTTGTTTCTTATTTTATCACTAGTTTAGTTTATAAAAAAATTACAAAAAAATGGAATTAAGGGTACCTCATATGCTTCATCTTTTTAATATCTATCATGAAAATAAGGATTCCGATAATTGTGCTCAAGTGCTAGAAGAAGAATGCATTAGAATGTTTGGCACTAAATATTTGAATGATGAACATAATTGCAATGTTGTTAGTATGAATTCCTTGAATATCCATGATGCTAATGATATGCAAAGCCACAAGCTTGGGGAAGCTATGTTTGATGAAGATGATATTTTTTGTCCCCCAAGTATTGATGAGCAAATTTATTATGATGAAATCATGCCTCCTATTTATGATGGTTATATTGATGAAAGTGGATTTGGAGAGGTCATGACTTTATTTTGTGATGAATCCACTATTTTGGAAGAGGTTTCAATTGATTATGAGAACAAAGTTGCTATCTATGATGATTATTTTGACGGCTTGTATGCTATAAAGAATAATGATATCCATGAAACTTGTCATCATGATTTTAGTTTTCAATTGGATTATGCCTCACATGATAATTATTTTGTTGAGTTTGCTCCCACTATTATTCATGAGAAGAATTTTGCTTGTGTGGAGAGTAATAAAATTTCTATGCTTGTAGATCATGAAAAGAATGCTTTAGGTGCTGGTAATATTGTTGAATTCATTCATGACTCTACTGAAAATTATTATGAGGGAGGAATATATGCTTGTAGGAATTGCAATAATATCAAGTTTCCTCTCTATGTGCTTAAAATTTTGAAGTTATGTTTGTTTTACCTTGCTATGCAAATTGATTCTTGTTCCCACAAGTTGTTTGCTCACAAAATCCCTATGCATAGGAAGTGGGTTAGACTTACATGTGCTAGTCATATTCTTCATAATGCTCTCTTTATGTTTCAATTCTTATCTTTTATGTGAGCATCATTGAAATCATCATGCCTAGCTAGGGGCGTTAAACGATAGCGCTTGTTGGGAGGCAACCCAATTTTTATTTTTGTTCCTTGCTTTTTGCTCCTGTTTAGAAATAAATTAATCATCTAGCCTCTGTTATGATTGAGTTTTTATGTTTTAGTTAGTGTTTGTGCCAAGTAGAATCGTTGGGAAGACTTGGGGAAAGTCTTGTTGATCTTGCTGTAAAAAACAGAAACTTTAGCGCTCACGAGATTTGCTAACATTTTTTTATTGGAGAGTGATATTTAGTTAATTATTTTTGAAGATGATTAATAGATAAACTACTCACGTCCAGCAATTTATTTTAGAATATTTGGGGTTCCAGAAGTATACGTTTGATCCAGATTACTACAGACTGTTCTGTTTTTGACAGATTCTGCTTTCTATGTGTTGTTTGCTTATTTTGATGAATCTATGAGTAGTATCGGAGGGTATGAACCATAGAGAAGTTGGAATACAGTAGATATTACACAAATATGAATTTAGAATGAGTTCACAACAGTACCTAAGTGGTGATTTATTTTTTTATACTAACGGAGCTTTTACGAGTTTTTTGTTAAGTTTTGTGTTGTGAAGTTTTCAAGTTTTGGGTAAAGATTCGATGGACTATGGAATAAGGAGTGGCAACAGCCTAAGATTGGGATGCCCAAGGCACCCCAAGGTAATATTCAAGTACAACCAAGAGCCTAAGCTTGGGGATGCCCCGGAAGGCATCCCCTCTTTCGTCTTCGTTCATCGGTAACTTTACTTGGAGCTATATTTTTATTCGCCACATGATATGTGTTTTGCTTGGAGCGTCATTTTATTTTATTTAGTTTTGCTTGCTATTTGAATAAAATATCAAGATCTGAAATTCTTAAATGTTAGAGAGTCTTCACATAGTTGCATAATTATTCGACTACTCATTGAGCTTCACTTATATCTTTCAGGGTAGTTTGTTGTTGCTCTAGTGCTCCACTTATATCTTTTTAGAGCACGGCGGTGGATTTATTTTGTAGAAATAGATGAACTCTCATGCTTCACTTATATTATTTTGAGAGTCCTAAACAGCATGGTAATTTGCTTTGGTTATGAATTTAGTCCTAATATGATGGGCATCCAAGAGGGGTATAATAAAAACTTTCATATAGAGTGCATTTAATACTAAGAGAAGTTTGACACTTGATAATTGTTTTGAGATATGGAGATGGTGATATTAGAGTCATGCTAGTTGAGTAGTTGTGAATTTGAGAAATACTTGTGTTGAAGTTTGTGATTCCCGTAGCATGGACGTATGGTGAACCGTTATGTGATGAAGTCGGAGCATGATTTATTTACTGATTGTCTTCCTTATGAGTGGCGGTCGGGGACGAGCGATGGTCTTTTCCTACCAATCTATCCCCCCAGTAGCATGCACATAGTACTTTGTTTTGATAACTAATAGATTTTTTCAATAAGTATGTGAGTTCTTTATGACTAATGTTGAGTCCGTGGATTATACGCACTCTCACCCTTCCACCATTGCTAGCCTCTCTAGTACCACACAACTTTCGCCGGTACCATAAACCCACCATATATCTTCCTCAAAACAACCACCATACCTACCTATTATGGCATTTCCATAGCCATTTCGAGATATATTGCCATGCAACTTTCCACTGTTCCGTTATTATGACACGCTTCATCATCGTCATATTGCTTTGCATGATCATGTAGTTGACATCGTATTTGTGGCAAAGCCACCGTTCATAATTCTTCCATACATGTCAGTCTTGAGTCATTGCACATCCCGGTACACCGCCGGAGGCATTCATATAGAGTCATATTTTGTTCTAAGTATCGTGTTGTAATTCTTGAGTTGTAAGTAAATAAAAGTGTGATGATCATCATTATTAGAGCATTGTCCCAGTGTGGAAAGGATGATGGAGACTATAATTCCCCCATAAGTCGGGATGAGACTCCGGACGATAAATAAAAAAGGAGAAAAAAAGAGGCCATAAAAAAGGCCCAAATAAAAAAATAAAAAAATGAGAAAAAAAGAGAAGGGGCAATGCTATTATCCTTTTGCCACACTTGTGCTTCAAAGTAGCACCATGATCTTCATGATAGAGAGTCTCCTATGTTGTCACTTTCATATACTAGTGGGAATCTTTCATTATAGAACTTGGCTTGTATATTCCTATGATGGGCTTCCTCACAATGCCCTAGGTCTTCGTGAGCAAGCAAGTTGGATGCACACCCACTAGTTTCTTTTGTTGAACTTTCATACATTTATAGCTCTAGTGCATTTGTTGCATGGCAATCCCTACTCACTGACATTGATATCTATTGATGGGCATCTCCATAGCCCGTTGATATGCCTAGTTGATGTGAGACTATCTTCTCCTTTTTGTCTTCTCCACAACCACCATTCTATTCCACCTATAGTGCTATGTCCATGGCTCATGCTCATGTATTGTGTGAAGATTGAAAAAGTTTGAGAACATCAAAAGTATGAAAAATTGCTTGGCTTGTCATCGGGGGTGTGCATGATTTAAATATTTTGTGTGGTGAAGATAGAGCATAGCCAGACTATATGATTTTGTAGGGATAGCTTTCTTTGGCCATGTTATTTTGATAAGACATGATTACTTGGTTAGTATGCTTGACGTATTGTTATTTTTATGTCAATATTAAACTTTTGTCTTGAATCTTATGGATCTGAATATTCTTGTCACAATAAAGAGAACTACATGGATAAATATGTTAGGTAGCATTCCACATCAAAAATTCTGTTTTTTATCAATTACCTACTCGAGGACGAGCAGGAATTAATCTTGGGGATCCTGATACGTCTCCAACGTATCTATAATTTTTGATTGTTCCATGCTATTATATTATCTGTTTTGGGTGTTTATGGGCTTTATTATGCACTTTTATATTATTTTTGGGACTAACCTATTAACCCAGAGCCCGGAGCCAGTTTCTGTATTTTCCTTGTTTTAGAGTGTCGCAGAAAAGGAAAATCAAACGGAGTCCAATTGACCTGAAACTTCACGGAACTTATTTTTGGAACGGAAGCAATCCAGAAGACTTGGAGTGTACGTAAGGGAAGCAATGAGGAAGGCATGAGGCAGGGGGCGCACCCTCCACCCTCGTGGGCCCCTCGTGGCTCCCCTGACATATTTCTTCCTCCTATATATACCAATATACCCTAAAATCATCGGGGAGCAGAATAGATTGGGAGTTCCGCTGCTAGAAGCCTCCGTAGCCACCGAAAACCAATCTAGACCCGTTTCGGCACCCTGCTGGGGGGGAACCCCTCACCGGTGGCCATCTTCATCATCCCGGCGCTCTCCATGATGAGGAGGGAGTAGTTCTCCCTTGGGGCTGAGGATATGTACCAGTAGCTATGTGTTTGATCTCTCTCTCTCTCTCGTGTTCTTGAGGTGGTACGATCTTGATGTATCGCGAGCTTTGCTATTATAGTTGGATCTTATGATGTTTCTCCCCCCTCTACTCTCTTGTAATGGATTGAGTTTCCTCTTTGAAGTTATCTTATCGGATTGAGTCTTTAAGGATTTGAGAACACTTGATATATGTCTTGCGTGGGATACCCGTGGTGATAATGGGGTATTGTATTGATCCACTTGATGTATGTTTTGGTGATCAACTTGCGGGTTCCGTGACCTTGGGAATCTATGCATAGGGGTTGGCACACGTTTTCGTCTTGACTCTCTGGTAGAAACTTTGGGGCACTCTTTGAAGTACTTTTGTGTTGGTTGAATAGATGAATCTGAGATTGTGTGATACATATCGTATAATCATACCCACGGATACTTGAGGTGACATTGGAGTATCTAGGTGACATTAGGGTTTTGGTTGATTTGTGTCTTAAGGTGTTATTCTAGTACAAACTCTAGGATAGATTGGATGGAAAGAATAGCTTCATGTTATTTTACTACGGACTCTTGAATAGATCGATCAGAAAGGATAACTTTGAGGTGGTTTCGTACCCTACCATAATATCTTCGTTTGTTCTCCACTATTAGTGACTTTGGAGTGAGTCTTTGTTGCATGTTGAGGGATAGTTATATGATCCAATTATGTTATTGTTGTTGAGAGGACTTGCACTAGTGAAAGTATGAACCCTAGGCCTTGTTTCAACACATTGCAATACCGTTTATGCTCATTTTTATCATTAGTTACCTTGCTGTTTTTATATTTTCAGATTACAATAACTAGTATCTACTATCCATATTGCACTTGTATCACCATCTCTTCGCCGAACTAGTGCACCTATACAATTTACCATTGTATTGGGTGTGTTGGGGACACAAGAGACTCTTTGTTATTTGGTTGCAGTGTTGTTTGAGAGAGACCATCTTCATCCTACGCCTCCTACAGATTGATAAACCTTAGGTCATCCACTTTAGGGAAATTTGCTACTATCCTACAAACCTCTGCACTTGGAGGCCCAACAATGTTTATAAGAACAAGGTTGTGTAGTAGACATCATCGTGTCCCAAAACACTAATTCTGGCCAATTCGCCGCATTGAACTGGGTTGCCCGGCCCTTCGCATAGCTTGGCCGCAGCTATTTAAGCCGTGCGCCGGTGATGCACATCCGCACTTCGTCCTCTTCGAGCCCCTCCAACTCCAAAGTCGATGCCGAAATCATGGTTCTCCATGTTGGCTGGTTGAGAATCATGCTACAGTAATCTCATGCCTAATGGTGCCAAGTCATCACAATTATTTTATTTTTGTTAATCACTCTGTTTCAATCCGACCTCAAATTCAAATTTATAAAAGACAAGTTAAATTATTATTCCTTCGAACTATAAAACAAAAATGTTCGATGAGTTGCAAAAATTCACTGACTAATTGACATGAATAGACCAACATTATTTGAAGTAATTAAATGCCCTTAACCTAACTAAAACAGTGCCAAAAACAACATTTAATATTTTTCTAATTTATGAAAAATTCAAACTAATTCCAAACTTTTTGTGCAGTCCAGGAATAGTATCTAGTATTATGGGGCAAAGTTTCAAAATTAACAAATTCATTTGATCACTAAACTATTTAGAAACAGTAGCTACTTATTATTTTAGCAATCGAAAAGAAGAAAGACTCCTGTGCACTCTGGCCCGTCGTAAATAGTACAAGCCCAGCCCATCTCTCCTTTCCTTCAATCTCTGTACAGGAGGGCATGGCGTGGCGGCCATCCACCCCACCGAGGCCGTCGATGCCGCCGTGTCCGCCATCCCACGGGTCCCCGAGGTGTATAAAGACTCCCCCTCGAAGCCCCAAACCCTAGACCTCGCTCACTCTTACCCTCTCGCCTCCCAGATCCGTTCCTTTCCCCCTCACCTGAGCTCCGCCCACCTTGACCTCCTCCGTCATGCGGTCACCGTCGTCCCCGTCGATTGTAAGGTTGTACGGCGGAAGCATCGTCATCGACTACACCATCTTGGAGGATTCGTTCGAGCCGGAGAAGCCTCCCCTCGTCGACATCGCCTCGTCTTCCCCTACTACGGTCGCCGCCTCCTGAGGACGACTCCGTCACGGGTACCGCATCCCCGACCACGGGCCACCCTGTGCGGCCCCTCGTCACCGCTGTGAGCAGACGCTGGTTTCCCCTATCCCCCCTTCTAATCCATTCTGTAGCGGCCGCCACCGTCATGGGCGAACTCAAGCGTACGTGTACGTACGAGCGTGCTTCCTCTGCCTCCTGCGCCTGTAAGCCGCTCCCTCCGCCCGCCGCTTCTCGTGCACGAGCTCCGCCCTTGCCGCGCCCCACGTTCACCGAACCCCTCACCTACCTCGCCTTGGCCTGCGTTTGGCCGTGCCTGCCCGCCCCGTGCTGGTCCCCGCCGCGCCCGGTGCTGGTCGTCGCTCGCCCTCGCCACGTCCAACGCGCGCCTCGCAGCCGCTTGCCGGAGGCTGCGCTCATCGCGAGCACCTGCGCCTGCCCGTGTTCCCGCACTCCCGCCTTACCCCGCCTGCTGCTGCTGTTTGCCCACGGCGCCCGCTTCCCCTGCTCCGGCGTGCCTCCCCGGCCACTCGGGCTGCATCGGTCTCGCGCACACGCTCGTGTGCCCGTGAGCCTTGCCCGCAGTCGTCGCACTCCCTCGTCCCCGCCCTCCGCCATCGCCTCATGTGCGCGCTCCCGCTGGAGCCCCTGGTGTCGGTGTCAAAACTGGCGGATCTCGGGTAGGGGGTCCCGGATTGTGCGTTTAGGCCGGATGGTAACAGGAGGCAAGGGACACGGAGTTTTACCCAGGTTCGGGCCCTCTCGATGGAGGTAAAACCCTACGTCCTGCTTGATTAATATTGATGATATGGGTAGTACAAGAGTAGATCTACCATGAGATCGGAGAGGCTAAACCCTAGAAGCTAGCCTATGGTATGATTGTTGTTGGGTATGTTGTCCTACGGACTAAAACCCTCCGGTTTATATAGACACCGGAGAGGGTTAGGGTTACACAAAGTCGGTTACAATGGTAGGAGATCTGCATATCCGTATCGCCAAGCTTGCCTTCCACGCCAAGGAAAGTCCCTTCCAGACACGGGACGAAGTCTTCAATCTCGTATCTTCATAGTCCAGGAGTCCGGCTGAAGGTATAGTCCGGCCATCCGGACACCCCCTAATCCAGGACTCCCTCAGTAGCCCCTGAACTAGGCTTCAATGATGACGAGTCCGGCGCGCAGATTGTCTTCGGCATTGCAAGACGGGTTCCTCCTCCAAGTACTTCATAGAAGATTTTGAACACAAAGATAGTGTCCGACTCTGCAAAATAAGTTTCCACATGTCGCCATAGAGAGAATAACATTTACACAAATCTAATCTGCTGACATATTCCGTAGTGTGACACACCACGGCCAAGCCTTTATCCGAGTCGTTTTATTATCCCACCTCAGCGCGTCATGCGAGGCGGTTTCCTTGGCACGTCTTGTTAAAGCAGAGATCGTGTCCCCTTATTCTGGGATTCTCATCAATACGGGCGTGGGTAACCCAACCGCTTCTAGTACTCCTAGATTATAGGCAAGTCCAAACGGACACGGAGAGGACGCTTGATATTCACCCCCTTTATAAAGGGACAAGGCTTTTATTTTTCCCTCCCGTGCTCAATCGAATCCTTCCCCCACCTCAAGCTCAAACGCCCAAAGCTCAGGTCAGGTGCTCCGAACCTTCAGTCATGTTCGGATCTAGCCTTCAAGGCCGATGGGTGCCTTCCTCCGTCACGGAAGAAGACATCAAAAAGTTGAGGGAGGCCAGATATCTGACCGCCGATATCTTGCATCGGCTGCCTCCCCGAGGGCAGGCCGTCCCCACCCCCGAACCCAACGAAAACGTCGTGTTCGTTTCCCACTTCCTCCGAGGTCTAGGCCTTGCTCTGGATCCTTTCGTCAGGGGTTTGATGTTTTATTACGGTCTAGACTTCCATGATCTAGCTCCGGACTCCTTTCCTCATATCACGACATTTATTGTCGTGTGCGAGGCCTTCCTCCAGGTTACCCCTCACTTTGGCCTATGTCTCAAGACCTTTGAAGTAAAGCCGAAGATGATCGAGGGGCAACATGCAGCGTGTGGAGGTGCCTCAATACGCAAGATGACGGGAGCTCCGTGGCCCAAAGGTTCCATACCAGAGGTGTCTGAATCGTGGCAACGGGAGTGGTTCTACATCACGGCTCCTAGAAGTGCCAAGTGGGTGGCCGCCCCTGTTTTTCGCTCGGGCCCTCCACCACAACTGATGTCATGGATCAGCAGAGGTCTAAGCTGGGGTCCAGCCAAGGACGTGCCTATACTGCAAAGCCGCATTCGAGATCTCTTCAATGGAGATTTCAGTTTGGTTGCGGTAATACAAGTTATGCTGGTTCGTCAAGTCCAGCCTTGCAAACGCCGGCCTCTTCGCCTGTGGGAGTTCAATCTCGAGGGACCGCGTGTCATTCAAAATTTTCTCGGCCTGACGCACGAGGAGATGTACAAGTCATTCTTCGGACCTCAGGTGGAGTGTCCGGAAATCACTGAGGACGTGGGCCTGAGTAGTAACCGCGCCGCCGAACAGGTAAGGCATCTTTCGGCCAAACATACTATCTCTCCTTTGTTACGAAGTTATTTCTGAGAGTTTGCTTTTTGACCAGGACTAGCTAACATAGGCGAAGTTGATTCGGTGTTCGGCCCCCCTCCCTGAGGGTTTGGAAAATCCGGTATTGGAAAAGATGCTCCAGACCGCACCTTGCCCGGAGCCCTTGAAGGAAGATACTGTGGAGGATAATACGGGCGGACGTGGGCCCCCAACGCTGCCCATTCTAACTGAGGGAGCGAGCGTCTCCATGAAGGAAGACGACCAGGGATTCGGAAGCCGAAGCTTCCAAACGGGAGAAGAAGTCTCCCACAGAGGGTCCTACCTTGGGGGGCGCTGTTGCCGCACAAAGTCCGCGGGGGGATCAATTCTCCCGCGAGTCGTAAGTGACCCGAAATACTTTAATAGTACATATATGCCATCTTTTTCTTCTGAGAAAATAACCACCGCATATATCTTTGCAGTTCGGGCCTTAGCCCCTCTCAAATGAGCTCGTCTTCGGGGGATCTTCTTCCAGAGATGATGGAGAGCGAAACGCCTCCTCCAGACTCCTCCACTCCGGAAGCGGGCGACCCTGAAGTGTCGTTGCGGAGGGCCTCTCCGAGTCCAATGAGGCCAGAAGATAATCTCATTGACCCCCGAAGCTCCCAATGTCCGGCTCCCGAAGAGAGCAGAAAAAAGAGTCCGACACCGTCTTGTGTGTGATCGGATGTTCCGAGGGAGTTAGTGGGGCGAGCGGCCATCTCAGACGAACACCGTGTGCTGATGAATACGGTGATGGAGAGAATCTCGTCCGCCGAAAGCGGATTGCATGAAGCTTTTATGAGTCTACTGACATGCTTTGAGGTACATAAAAGAATGTATGATAGTCCTGCACATGCTAGGTGTGCCCTATGTAGATAGTAGCCCCTGAGACTCTGGTTGTCATCGGAAACGACGACGAACAGAGGATCATATTCCCAGGTAATAACCATACTGCCTCTATGTGCGAGTTTGCCCATTTAGAACGGCATTTGGATGCGGCGGATGCCGACATCGAGCTTGTTAACAAAAGGCTTGACGAGGCACAGGGTAAGCGTCATTATCTAGTAAACGCCACATAGGAAGAGCAGCATGATGCCAGTATCTTTAATATGTTGTGACTGCAGATGGGGCTGCCACTGTTGAAGCCTTGCGGGCAGAACTTGCCCGAGCCAAGGAACAAGCGAGGTTGGGTAATGCGGCTGCTTTGAAAGCGGCCGAAGAGTTGAAAGCCGAGAAGGCCGTGCATGGCGAGAGCCGAGACAAGATGGCCATGGAATTAAAAGCCGCCGCCGACAATTGCCGGGTTCTTCAAAAGGAAAACCAAGCGAAGGCATCGGACCTTGAGAAGGCTGCTGGGACGAGAAAAGACCTCCGCTCTGCCGGGGATATTGTAGCTGGGAAATCCTTTATGTTGCGGAGGAAGTTCGAAGATCCACGGTATGCCCCTCTGGATCGGCTGTGGAGTTCGGAGGATGTGTATATGGATTTGGCGGCGAGCGCTGCCGATGCGGCCAAGTACTTCCAGGGTCAGACGGACCGTGAAGTAGACCGGTTGTTTTGGAGATAATTCCATTCTCTCGAGCGTCCGCTTTCATTGACTGACCAATTAGCCGAATGGGCCGAACTAAATAGGTTGTCCGGACTCTCCATGAGGTCTGTTGTGGATCAGCTATGGCCGGAAAGGTCAAAACCGAACAACTATTTCAGCTTGGCACAGCAGTTTCTTGACGTGGTGCCGCGCATTAATGTGATGAAGAGGTCGGCGTGCATAGAGGGCGCACGGTTGGCCTTTGCCCGTGTTAAAGCATACTGGGCGGAGATGGATGCTACCACTGTTGCAGCGCGGGATTCAGCCATAGGTCGAAGGGCTACTGAGCACTACTTTGAAGAAGTTCTTGAGGGTTCTCGTTTGATAGAGACCCAGTGCTCAAAAAATATTATGTTTGAGTGATATGTAATCTCATTGTAAGCGAAATGCTTTTATAAATTTTTATAAGGCTATTTTTATACTTTTGCCTGAAAGTAATATGATGCCTCCTAGGCGGCCGTTTATGTATACATGTGTATAACCTGAAAGATTGCAGTCGTCGGCTTCAACCCCCACGCATATAATGCGGAGGTGCTCGCAAAAACACGTGTTCACACTTAACCCAACGTCTTGGTCCTATTAAGGAGGTGATAGCGGAGCGAGCGAGGCAACCGGACTATAATGCTTTAACACTTTCACTTAGCCATAGGAGTTTGACAGTGGGGCTACTAGATAGCCCCTGGTGGCTCCGCACTCTCCCGATCCCGGGGTGCGTACATGCCTGGCCGGAAAACGGCCCTTCGTTAAGGCGGAGGAATTCTAACATTCCCACAGGTCATCGAGTGGTTGACCAGTCTCACGTTATATCATGACAGTCAGTTTTCGGCTTTCTCTACTGAGGTGCTCGTCCGGATGAACCAGGGCACAATCGTAGTCGTTCTCCTAGTGCTACCTTAGCCGGCAAAGCGGAACGTAAGGCACCAAAACACAGGAGCCAGGCAAACCCAACATTTGACCAAAGACAATGATTCGGAGCTGATGCATATAGGGCCAAACTCGCGACGCCGAACACTCCCTAAGGTATTCGGTCTTTGTGGTATAAACCGGGCCCAAATAATGGCCTTTGTAAGAAGCCCCTTGTGTCCAGGTACATGCATTGTTCTGGCATGGCCACATGCCAAGACGTCAGCATCCTTCTCAATGGTGGATATATATCAACAAGAGACAGTAAAAAAGGTTTACGCATGGTCTTAATCTAAAAAGAATCCTTGGAGCGGGTCCCTGCCGCACGTCTGCGCATGTGTCTCCGTTGTCCCGTATCCTGGACGGGTGTAGCACGATGATCGTCTGTAAAAGAGAGGAGTTTAGGTGAAAAAGTTGTCGTGCAAAAAGATAGTTTTTTAAAGAAACCATGTATAATTCAAGATGAGAAGAAATTGCCACTTGTCTGCGTCCGTTGAGCCCCTTGTATTGACAAATAGGGGTGTGACTATTTATTCGGTATAAGTAGCGGCGCCGGACTCGATTAGTTATGTCTGAGGTCTTGACGACCTATTGGATGCTTTCGCTGGTCCGGGCACCTTTAGTGTGTCGCTGCCAAGGCAGCCTCACTCTCTTCGGCGCGCAGAGATCGCTTGATATTTCCGTGCACTGAAATGATGCCACGTGGACTGGGCATCTTGAGTGTGAGGGAGGCGTAGTGTGGTATTGCATTAAAACGAGCGAAAGCTTCGCGTCCGAGCAGTGCTTGATAGCCACTTTGAAAGGGAGCGATGTGGAAAGTTAGATGCTTGCGACGGAAGTTATCGAGGGAGCCGAATATAACTTGTAGTAGGAGGGAGCCCGTACAACGAGCCCCTGGGCCTGGCGTTACTCCTTTAAAGGTAGTATTGCTATGGCGAATTTGTGTTGGGTCTAACCCCATCCCACGGATTGTATCCTGATATATTAGGTTTAGGCTACTGCCACCGTCCATCAAGACTCTTGTGAAGTGATATCCACCAATTACTGGGTCTAATACCAGGGCAGCCCATCCTGCGTGTCGGATACTTGCTGAGTAATCGCGATGGTCGAAAGTGATCGGTTGAGACGACCAGTAGCAGGACTTCGCGGTGACAGGCACTTGGGTATATTTTCCTGGGAGTGCCGCGTTGTCCTAGATCACGTGTAACACGTTTACTGTTTTGACTTCTAGTGGAAATTTCTTTTGTTCCCCCGTGTCTTGCTTGGGGGGCTCGTCCTCGTCTTCACTTGGTGTATCCTCCCCCTTGTGTACGGCGTTGAGCTTGCCGGACTGCTTGAAGACCCAGCATTCTCTGTGGGTGTGATTAGCAGGTTTACTAGGGGTACTATCGATCTGACATACTTGGTCCAGAATTTTGTTGAGGCTGGACAGTTCATCCCTGGTTCCTTTAGGGGGCGGCTTTTGACCTGGCCGAGAGCTTTTGAATCCAGCATTTACTGTTGCGCCCTTCGTGTTGTCTTCTTTATTCCAGCGTTTGTTATTGCTGTTGCGCCGTGGTTTCCCGTTTCCATCTCTAACTTCAGATGTACTAGGGTCGCTGGTGCTGCATCTGGCTAGCCAGCTGTCCTTACCCACGCAAAAGCGGGTCATGAGGTTTGTTAATGCGGCCATCGTTCTCGGCTTATTTTGGCCGAGGTGTCTGGCGAGCCATTCGTCATGGACGCTATGCTTGAAAGCTGCCAAGGCTTCGGCGTCCGGACAGTCGACAATCTGGTTCTTTTTAGTAAGAAACCTGCTCCAAAGCTTTCGGGCTGTTGAGTTATATGACTCATATCGTCCGCATCCGAAGGTCGGACATAAGTCCCTTGAAAATTTGCCCGAAAGGCGTCTTCGAGCTCTTCCCAACTTCCAATGAAGCTTTCGAGGAGGCCTTTGAGCCAGTGACGAGCTGGCCCTTTGAGCTTGAGGGGTAAGTACTTGATGGCGTGGAGATCATCTCCTCGAGCCATATGGATGTGAAGGATGTAGTCCTCAATCCAGACCCCAGGGTCTGTTGTCCCGTCGTATGCCTCTATGTTTACGGGCTTGAATCCCTCTGGAAATTCATGGTCCAGCACCTCATCGGTGAAACATAGGGGGTGTGCGGCACCCCTGTAGCTGGGTGTACCGCGTTGTTCGGATGTTTGTTATGTTGCATTGTATGCTAGGGCGCGCTTGCGTGGTCCGTAGATGGATCTTGTTGCGCCGTCCTTTGGGTGCGAGCCCTCGCATGGGTCGCGTATTGTATTGTGAGCGGCGTTGTATGCCGCTCTGTGTTGGTAGAGGGGTCGTCTATCCGACCAGGTGGCTGCTTTGATATTTGGTTGTGGGGGGTCTGAGGCCTCCTCATCGAATTCAGGAAGCAGCTTCCGCTTTGGGTAGCTCTTGGAGGGGCGATTCTCGCCGTACGTCGCTGCTGTGTTGAGTGTTTTACTCCATCTGATGTGGAGTGTGTCTTGTGCAGCCTTGAGCCTTTGCTTCTGCTTTTTCAGACTCCTCGCAGTGGCAACAAGCCTTTTACGGGTAGTCTGCTGCTCCGGGTGTCTGTCCGGCGTTATGTCGTCCGGACCATTATCCTTGATAGGATTTGTTTGTTCGGTTTGATTATCCGGATTGCCATTGTCCGGCAACGGTTCGCCCTGCTCCAGCGCTGGGTCTGTGTGATCGCTATTTCTGTCGAGGCGGGATTTGGGGTGGCGCTTGCGTTGCCGCTTTGACTGCTTTTCGAGGGAACAAGCCTTCGATGCGTCCTTCCGCTCCTCGTCGTCATCTTTTGGTGCGTCCATCATGTATACGTCATATGACGAGGTGGCGCTCCAGGGCCCAATAGGCGCTGGTTCGTCATCGTCTCCTTCATCGGTGTCCATACCGTCGATGTCTTCGGAGTCGAAGTCGAGCATGTCGGTTAAATCGTCGACAGTGGCTACAAAGTGGGTGGTGGGTGGGCTTTGAATTTCTTCATCGTCCGTATCCCAATCTCGCTGACCATAGTCCGGCTAGGGCTCTCCTGATAAAGAGAGAGACTTTAGTGATTTTATAATATCGCCAAAGGGCGAGTGCTGAAAGATGTCTGCGGCAGTAAACTCCATGATCGGCGCCCAATCGGATTAGATCGGCAGAGGTGCGAATGGTTCGGAGTCCGGAGAGGAGTCCGGCTCCTTGGAATCATGAGTCTCGCGGAGTGCGGGGCTGGTATTCGGCTCGATCGCCGTTAGGATCGCAGCCCCCGAGGCAGCGTCCAACCACCCATCCTCGATCGGCGCGGTTGGCTCCGAATTAAGGGTCGAAGCCGATGCGGGTGCGGCCTTCAGGGCACTGTTAGGCGGCAGAGCTAGATCATGCTCGTCGTGACAGTGCGGCGCGCTCGGCAGTGGCTCGAATCCATCGAAGATCGAGTCCCCGCGGATGTCAGCCGTGTAGTTTAAGCTTCCAAGTCTGACCTGACAGCCAGGGGCATAGCTTTTGATCTGCTCTAGATGGCCAAGTGAATTGGCCCGCAGTGCGAAGCGGCCGAAGGCGAAGATCTGTCCGGGTAGGAAGATCTCACCCTAGACTGCATCGCTATTGATGATCGTTGGAGCCATCGGGCCTGACGGCGACGACACAGAGGAACTCTCAATGAAAGCACCAATGTAGGTGTCAAAACCGGCGGATCTTGGGTAGGGGGTCCCGAACTGTGCGTCTAGGCCGGATGGTAATAGGAGGCAAGGGACACGAAGTTTTACCCAGGTTCGGGCCCTCTCGATGGAGGTAAAACCCTACGTCCTGCTTGATTAATATTGATGATATGGGTAGTACAAGAGTAGATCTACCACGAGATCGGAGAGGCTAAACCCTAGAAGCTAGCCTATGGTATGATTGTTGTTGGGTATGTTGTCCTACGGACTAAAACCCTCCGGCTTATATAGACATAGGAGAGGGTTAGGGTTACACAAAGTCGGTTACAATGGTAGGAGATCTGCATATCCGTATCGCCAAGCTTGCCTTCCACGCCAAGGAAAGTCCCTTCCGGACACGGGACGAAGTCTTCAATCTCGTATCTTCATAGTCCAGGAGTCCGGCTGAAGGTATAGTCCGGCCATCTGGACACCCCCTAATCCAGGACTCCCTCACCTAGCCTCGGCCCCGCCCCTGCCCCTTCTTGCCGATGAGCCCTCGGGCGCCCCGCGCCACACTCCGCACCCACCGTCGACCTCAACTCCCTGCGCGGCCTGCTGCCGCCCCCCTTGTTTTCTGCTTTTGGTTGCTGTTGCCGCTAAATACAGGCCGAGTGTCGCTGATAGTTTACGTGCTAATGTCCCCCTAATCCTAACACTAATTAGGCACTGACAGTAGGCCCCACTACTTAATTGGATTAACTAAAACCATTTAAAACTCTGTTTAACTAAATGTCCCACTGACATATGGGTCCCACTGCTAAATAAATATAGTTAGTTAAATAGTTTAACTGGTAGTCTATGACATGTGGCCCTCACATGTCAGTTCGACCAGTCAAACCAGTCAGCAGGTTGACTGTTGACTGCTGAGTAGGCGGTCAACAGGACCCACCTATCAGTCAAATAGTCATATCTCTGGGTACACTTTGGTCTACCTGTAGCATTTAGTATTTAATATATTTTCGAATTAAATCAACTCAAAATTTCAGAAAATCATTTAAAAACTTTAAAAATTAATATAAAATAAACCGTAACTCGGATGAAAAAACTTTGTACATGAAAGTTGCTCAGAACGACGAGACGAATTCAGATACGCAGCCCGCTCGTCCGCCACACACCCCTAGCATAGCGAACATGCAACCATCCCTCTCCGGTTCATCTGTCCGAAAATGGCAAACACCGGGAATACTTTCCCGGTTGTTTCCCCCCTTCGCAGGTAGCACCTAGTACTGCGTTAGGTCATCCCTAGCACTGCGTATTACCATGTTATACGTTGTGGTGCTTTGATTGCTCTGTTATTTATTGTGTTCCCCTCCGTTACTTCTTTCCGGTAGACCCCGAGACTGCCGGAGACCCCCAGTTCAACTACGGTGTTGACGACCCCTCTCTCTTGCCAGAGCAACCAGGCAAGCCCTCCCTTGATCACCAGATATCGCCTACTCTTCTCTCTACTTGCATTAGAGTAGTGTAGCATGTTACTGCTTCCGTTAATCCTATCCTGATGCATAGCCTGTCCTTGCTACTACTGTTGTTATCTTTACCTGCAATCCTAATGCTTAGCATAGGATGCTAGTTTACCATCAGTGGTCCTACATTCTTGTCCGTCTGCCATGCTATACTATCGGGCCGTGTTCATGTCGGGTGTTGATCACGGGTAAATACATACATATATACATACTATACAGGTGGTGACTAAAGTCGGGTCAGCTCGTTGAGTACCCCGCAAGTGATTCCGATGTTGGGGGCTGAAGGGACAGGTGGTTCCACCCAGGTAGTGGTGGGCCTAGGTTCCCGACGGTCCCCGACTGTTACTTTGAGGCGGAGCGACAAGGCGAGCGGAGACCACCTAGGAGAGAGGTGGGCCTGGCCTTGGTCGGCATTCGCGGTTACTTCAAAATAACACGCTTAACGAGATCTGGGCATTTGATCTGAGTCTGGCTACTGGCCTATACGCACTAACCAACTACGCGGAACAGTTATGGGCATTTGACGTCGTGGTATCAGCTGAAGCCTTCGTGATGTCAGCGGCTGAGCGGCGCGCGCCGACTTGGACTGGAACGCCTGCTCTTGTATAAGGGAGGCTAGGTCTGCTCGCCGGCCGCGTACACAACATGCAGGTGTGCAATGGGCGATGGGCCTAGACCCCTGCGCCATAGGATTTAGACCGCCATGCTGACCTCTCTGTTGTGCCTAGGTAGGGTTGCGACGTGTTGATCTTCCGAGGCCGGGCATGACTCAGAAAAGTGTGTCCGGACAAAGGGGATCGAGCGTGTTGGGAAATGTGGTGCACCCCTGCAGGGAAGTTAATCTATTCGAATAGCCGTGATCTTCGCTAACAGGACGGTTTGGAGTTGTACCTTGACCTTATGGCAACTAGAACCGGTTACTTAATAAAACACACCCTTTCAAGTGCCAGACTCAACCCGGTGATCGCTGTCTAACAGGGCGACGAGGAGAGGATCGCCGGGTAGGATTATGCTATGCGATGCTACTTGGTGAACTTACCATCTACTCTCTTCTACATGCTGCGAGATGAAGGTGGCCAGAAGCGTAGTCTTCGATAGGACTAGCTATCGCCCTCTTATTCCGGCATTCTGCAGTTCAGTCCACATATAATACCCCTTTTCCATTTGATACCAATGCATACATATGTAGAGTAGCTCCTTGCTTGCGAGTACTTTGGATGAGTACTTACGGTTGCCTTGCTCCCTCTTTTCCCCCTTTCTATACCCGATTGTTGCGACCAGACGATGGTGTCCAGGAGCCAGACGCCATCATTGACGACGTCTCCTACTACACTGGAGGTGCCTACTACTATGTGCAGCCCGCTGACGACGACCAGGAGTAGTTTAGGAGGATCCCAGGCAGGAGGCATGCGCCTCTTTCGATCTGTATCCTAGTTTGTGCTGGCCTTCTTAAGGCAGACTTGTTTAACTTATGTCTGTACTCAGATATTGTTGGTTCCGCTGACTCGTCTATGATCGAGCTCTTGTATTCGAGCCCTCGAGGCCCCTGACTTGTAATATGATGCTTGTATGACTTATTTTATTTATAGAGTTGTGTTGTGATATCTTCCCGTGAGTCCCTGATCTTGATCGTACACGTTTGCGTGTATGATTAGTGTATGGTCAAATCGGGGGCGTCACAAGTTGGTATCAGAGCCGACTACCTGTAGGAATCCCCTTCCACACTCCTTGACCGAAGTCGAGTCTAGACATTACAAAACTTTTTACTAACATGGCTATGTGTCTTATGGGCCCATGTTGCCATTTGGGTGGTGTTAGGATCTTTTACTCCTCGATCTATACTCTGGGACTCTAATCTCTCTTCTATTCGGGTTAAATGATTTTACTAAATCTGACTCTAGGTTCTCGTAACTACTTCACCCGGAGAGCCCCTTATCACAGACGATCGTCTACTGCACCAGAAGATTTTGAAGATGCTCTTCGATCATTCCCGAGACCCTTGTGCCCTCTGCTTTTCAATTCCCTACTACTGATATATCCATATGGGTAATGACATACACTTGTTGTTCACACAATTACTCTGAGTTTCCCTTATTGTTACAAGATGCATCGAATTGCTCTCCGACTTTTAAGAATCCCTTGTACCACTGCCTTGTAGCTCCTTGCCGTAGAAATACCCCTACGGATAATTCCTCGCAGTTATCGAGTATCCACGCATTCCTAGTTGTTCTTGTGATCCGCAAAAGACTTCGAAATAATATTTGATCTTTCAAAAATCCTCAACAGCCTGTTGTTCCTGGAATTCATGCATACTTGCATTCCGGTTAATTCCATTGGTCTAGCAATTTAATTTAAAAACCTTTGTGATTGTCATTATGATCCTTTTGATTCAACATGTGTGTGAATGCACACAATCATCCATTGTTCCCTGGAATTTATCCTTCCGATTCAGACGTCATTCCGGACATGAGCCGGATCTCGACCACTCAAATTGCCATTGATTGTACCCCTAAGGCTATTCAACTTATCCATCCCTAATCAGAGCATTACTTCTAACCCCTTGTCTTGGAATTCATAATTCCTTTGCATTTGACATTTGAGTTAGTCGGTTGTTTCTATAATCCGATGCACATACATTCCTTCTTCCTTTGATAGAGTACCAATACTCAAATCAGCTCCTTTGTATACCACTAGACCTCTTGTGGATTATTATCCGATAGTGTCCTTCATATTCAAGTAACCTTGTGAGCCTTTCCACGGATATATAAAGCCTTTGGTAAATGGTATCCTCTGCTTTCTCAAGCATGCTCTACTATCGATCTTGTGTTATTTACTCCGAAGTTTGTGGTATATGTTCCTAAGATGCCCTGATGGGTTGAACCTACGCCTTCCCTAATCCGTGTGAACCCGAAAGATTTCACGGGTCATACTTATCTGGTACTGCACCAGGTAAAACTTTCAACAACTAATGCCATTTCGAAAAGAAACGAGAAGTGAATGATAGGTTATGCATTGAAGAAGTGGGAGTCGACCTTGAACTTTGTGTTCATGCCCATGGACCCGATGTGGAACTTATCATGGAAGCTTCTTGAAAAACTTTTAATTAGTTGGATAATTCTTCCAGTGTCTTTGAATTGGATCCCTTGCAACTATGGTTTTGGACATATTGATATTCCTTGATTCCTTTTCTTGGACAAGTTAAAGTACTTGTCTTTTGCAGATCAATACACTTGTCAAACCTCTATTTTGCTCTACCTCCGAGTATTACCCTCTGGTATCTTGATAATATCATCGAACCATGTTGCTTATTATGAGCCTTCATCGAGTATTATTCCTCACCGATTCCAATGTTTCCTGGTTCCGAGTTGTTAGTCACTCGAGGACACCGATAACTAAATCGGGTCCGCACCACGATTAAACAACTCTTAGTAATCTCCTTTACTCATGAATTTGTACTCGAGCATGTCAATCCTAGCCTGATCAGCTATCACATTGGGCTAATTTTTAAACTGTGCTACCTGGTCCTGCTTCACGGAGCCCAAATTTCGAAAGTGGGCTAATCTTACGTCGATCTTCCTTGTCATATCATTTATCCTTGAATAGCAAACTTGATTTCGAGTATGTTTCATACCCATGATTCTGTTAACTTTCGCTTCACCCTTCCTTTTCCTTGATGTCATCGATGATCGATTATATCCTCCTGAAACCCCTCGACAAGTGTGTCATGATCATCATCAACATTTTGACCCCTTCCAGGATATCAATTGAATTCATGATGAGAAGTACCATCCTTCTCCTCGATGATTTGTGTTATCATCGACCACTTTATTGCCTTCCATTCAACACAAACTTGTTCGTGTTTCTAGCAACTCTGTTGCTTTCAATTTAATGGTCGATATTTCATTCTTAGACTATTGGTTGTTGAATAACCTTTCTAACGTTGATCTTGCTACATAAGACCATATTTTGGGTGCACTTTTTCAACCAATGCTTAAATGTGTATGCTTTCCTCGAGCATACATCCTTATATCATTTGATCCAACAAATGCTATCTCCTTGTTCACATAAGTGTGGAAATCCATCTTTTGAAAATCTCAATGAATTGTCGCTGAGTTCATCAGCCACCTCTTCATCCTCTCCTTGGTTTTAATGATGAACTCTTGTTTCGGAACTCGCTTCCATAGTTCATTTCCCGAGGATCTTACAATGTCATCTCGTCAATTTGTGTTGCACTTTTTCTTCTCATGCATCTTGAGTCTGAGGTATCCTGACACCAATCAGATCTGAATCTCGGTCAGATTTGATGGTTGGAACATTTTTCCAAGAGTTAAGACCCGGTAAGGTGATGTCATGCCTTGCACCCCTGGACGAAGGCCCTATTGTTATATATTCCTTTTCAGCAAGGTTATCCATTCTTCCATGAGGAAATTGTAAGACTTATTCTACAAGTTATTCCTGATGGATACTTTGTGTTTCCAAAGTTTGATCTTCACCTATTGACCTTGTCAATGCTATCTTGAAGCATGTCTATGGTACTCCGATTTTTCAATAAGAACATTTGAAGCCCAATGCTAAATGTTTCCTGCTCAATTATCCAACACCGTTGTATGGGTAATGTCATGAAATTTCTCTCCCCTTACCTAAAGAGTTTTCTACATTATATCTTGTCATGGATATCATGCTCTGCTTGTCCTTGGGAAGGATATACCCTTGAAATATGTGTTTAAACACATTTTCCTTTCCATTGTTCTGTTTAATCTGATAATCATATTTTCCTTTCCATTGTTTGGTTTAACCTTTCTTGTGATCTATATGATCTAAGCAGTAATATTCTCCTGCTTATGTAAACATCTCGTTGTACAATTATGTCAGCAAGACCTTGTTACTATTGCTGATGACATTCCGGTAGCCACCGATGGACGAGAACCTTGCCTAATGGTCTGCCTCGTTCAACGAGCAGGAAAATGGTTCTCTTCGCCCCTCGCCCTTGGTACCGATGTAGTTGCCGACATAACCGACAGACTATCCTCTGACATGCCTTGCTTACATGATTGTGCAAGATGTCACTGCCCTTCCTACTTTTAACCCACATGGTGGGCCCATACCACAGTTCCACAGGATCGGAACCTGACTCTCCTATACACCCTGTTGTCAAAGTTATTCCTCGCGCTTGACTTCTTGTGTAATTCACGGGCCACCTGCCAAGTGATCTATTCTTGTATCAGACGCAATACGTATTCTCGTTGCTCTGAACCCCCTTCACCTTCTGATTTGGCCATCCAACGATTGCCTGCCCATTGGAAACTTCTCATGGTACCTTATTACTTTACTCTCGATATTTTCTTAAGTATCTATTCGAGAGTTACTTTCTACCACATTCCCTGAGTTATCTGCCAGATAGTCAACTTGTAAGGTCCATTCTTCCGAAGTTACCCCTTGTCCTTTCGTAAGTACGATGAAATTTCTGAAGAAAGGATGATGACTTCATCATGGTGACCTGAAGCAGAGGAATGAAGACATCAATGTAATGGATCAACCTCTTCGAGAAGAGCAACCTAGATCGAGAAGATCCATTAAAATTTAGTAACCAGGACCTTCCCGTTACTCCACCTCTTAAAATCTCGGGATGAGATTTCTTGTAGTAGAGGAGATTTGTAACACCCTGAGAATCATGCTACAGTAATCTCATGCCTAACGGTGCCAAGTCATCACAATTATTTTATTTTTGTTAATCACTCTGTTTCAATCCGACCTCAAATTCAAATTTATAAAAGACAAGTTAAATTATTATTCCTTCGAACTGTAAAACAAAAATGTTCGATGAGTTGCAAAAAATCACTAACTAATTGACATGAATAGACCAACATTATTTGAAGTAATTAAATGCCCTTAACCTAATTAAAACAGTGCCAAAAACAACATTTAATATTTTTCTAATTTATGAAAAATTCAAACTAATTCGAAACTTCTTGTGCTGTCTAGGAATAGTATCTAGTATTATTGGGCAAAGTTTCAAAATTAACAAATTCATTTGATCAGTAAACTATTTCGAAACAGTAGCTACTTACTATTTTAGCAATCAAAAAGAAGAAAGACTCATGTGCACTTTGGCCCATCGTGAATAGTACAAGCCCAGTTCATCTCTCCTATCCTTCAATCTCTATACAGGAGGGCATGGCGTGGCGGCCATCCACCCCACCGAGGCCGCTCATGCCGCCGTATCCGCCATCCCATGGGTCCCCGAGGTGTATAAAGACTCCCCCCTCGACGCCCCAAACCCTAGACCTCGCTCACTCTTCCCCTCTCGCCTCCCAGATCCGTTTCTTTCCCCCTCACCTGAGCTCTGCCCGCCTTGACCTCCTCCGTCACGCGGTCACCGTCGTCCCCGTCGATCGTAAGGTTGTACAGCGGAAGCGTCGTCGTCGACTACACCATCTTGGAGGAGTCGTTCGAGCCGGAGAAGCCTCCCCTCGTCGCCATCGCCTCGTCTTCCCCGACTACGGTCGCCGCCTCCCGAGGACGACTCCGTCACCGGCACCGCATCCCCGACCACGGACCACCCCGTGCGGCTCCTCGTCACCGCTGTGAGCAGACGCGGGTTTCCCCTATCCCCCCTCCTAATCCGTTCCGTAGCGGCCGCCACCGTCGTGCGCGAGCTCAAGCATACGTGTACGTACGAGCGTGCTTCCTCTGCCTCCTGCGCCTGTAAGCCGCTCCCTCCGCCCGCCGCTCCTCGTGCACGAGCTCCTCCCTTGCCGCACCCCGCGTTCGCCGAACCCCTCACCTGCCTCGCCTTGGGCTGCATTTGGCCGTGCCTGCCCGCCCCGTGCTGGTCCCCGCCGCGCCCGGCGCTGGCCACCGCTCACCCTGGCCGCGTCCAATGCGCGCCCCGCAGCCGCTCGCCGGAGGCCGCGCTCGTCGCGAGCACCTGCGCTTGCCCGTGTTCCCGCGCTCCCGCCTTACCCCGCCTGCTGCTGCTGTTTGCCCACGGCGCCCGCTTCCCCCGCTCCGGCGTGCCTCCCCGACCGCTCGGGCTGCATCGGTCCCGCGCACACGCTCGCGCGCCCGTGAGCCTCGCCCGCAGTCGCCGCACTCCCCCGGCCCCGCCCTCCGCCACGCCCGCCATCGCCTCCCGTGCGCGCTCCCGCTGGAGCCCCTGGCCTCGGCCCCGCCCCTGCCCCTGCTTGCCGATGCGCCCTCGGGCGCCCCGCGCCACACTCCGCACCCACCGCCGACCTCCACTCCCCGCGCGGCCTGCTGCCGCCCCCCTGCTTTCTGCTTTTGGTTGCTGCTGCCGCTAAATACAGGCCGAGTGCCGCTGATAGTTTACGTGCTAATGCCCCCCTAATCCTAACACTAATTAGGCACTGACAGTAGGCCCCACTATTTAATTGGATTAACTAAAACCATTTAAAACTCTATTTAACTAAATGTCCCACTGACATATGGGTCCCACTACTAAATAAATCTAGTTAGTTAAATAGTTTAACTACTAGTCTATGACATGTGGCCCCCCACATGTCAGTTGGACAAGTCAAACCAGTCAACAAGTTGACTGTCGACTGCTGACTAGGCAGTCAACAGGGCCCACCTGTTAGTCAAATAGTCACATCTCTGGTACACTTCTGTGTACCCATAGCATTTAGTATTTAATATATTGCGTAAATTAACTCCAGAATTTTAAAACTTTAAAAATTAATAAAAAATAATCCGTAGCTCGAATGAAAATACTTTGTACATGAAAGTTGCTCAGAACTACGAGATGAATCCGGATACACAGCCCGTTCGTCCGCCACACATCCCTAGCATAGCGAACACACAACTTTCTCCCTCCGGTTCCTCTGTCCGAAAACACGAAATACCGGGAATACTTTCCCGGATGTTTCCCCCTTTTGCCTGTATCACTTAGTACCGCGTCAGGTCACCCCTAGCACAACGTAATGCCGCATCTTGCTTTTTATTACATTGATTGCTCTGTTATTTATTGTGTTTCCCCTCTGTTACTTCTTTCCGGTAGACCCCGAGACTGCCGGAGACCCCCAGTTCAACTACGGTGTTGACGACTCCTCTCTCTTGCCAGAGCAACCAGGCAAGCCCCCCCCCTTGATCACCAGATATCGCCTACTCTTCTCTCTACTTCTTGCATTAGAGCAGTGTAGCATGTTACTGCTTTCATTAATCATATCCTGATGCATAGCCTGTCATTGCTACTACTGTTGTTACCTTTACCTGCAATCCTAATGCTTAGTATAGGATGCTAGTTTATCATCGGTGGCCCTACATTCTTGTCCGTCTGCCATGCTATACTATCGGGCCGTGATCACGTCGGGTGTTGATCACGGGTAAATACATACATATATACATACTATACAGGTGGTGACTAAAGTCGGGTCGGCTCGTTGAGTACCCGCAAGTGATTCCGATGTTGGGGGCTGAAGGGGCAGGTGGTTCCACCCAGGTAGTGGTGGGCCTAGGTTCCCGATGGTCCCCGATTGTTACTTTGAGGCGGAGCGACAGGGCAGGCGGAGACCACCTAGGAGAGAGGTGGGCCTGGCCCTGGTCGGCGTTCGCGGTTACTTCAAAATAACACGCTTAACGAGATATGGGTATTTGATCTGAGTCTGGCTACTGGCCTATACGCACTAACCAACTACGCGGGAACAGTTATGGGCACTCGACGTCGTGGTATCAGCCGAAGCCTTCGTGACGTCAGCGACTGAGCGGCGCGCGCCGAGTTGGACTGGAACGCCTGCTCTTCTATAAGGGAGGCTAGGTCTGCTCGCTGGCCGCGTACGCAATGTGCAGGTGTGCAATGGGCGATGGGCGATGGGCCCAGACCCCTGCGCCATAGGATTTAGACCGACGTGCTGACCTCTTTGTTGTGCCTAGGTAGGGCTGCGATGTGTTGATCTTCCGAGGTCGGGCATGACTCAGAAAAGTGTGTCCGGACAAAGGGGATCGAGCGTGTTGGGAAATGTGGTGCACCCCCTGCAGGGAAGTTAATCTATTCGAATAGTCGTGATCTTCGGTAACAGGACAACTTGTAGTTGTACCTTGACCTTATGACAACTAGAACCGGTTACTTAATAAAAACACACCCTTTCAAGTGCCAGATACAACCCGGTGATCACTCTCTAACAGGGCGACGATCGCTGTGTAGGATTATGCTATGCGATGCTACTTGGTGAACTTACCATCTACTCTCTTCTACATGCTGCAAGATGGAGGTGGCCAGAAGCGTAGTCTTCGATAGGACTAGCTATCCCCCTCTTATTCCGGCATTCTGCAGTTCAGTCCACATATGATACCCCTTTTCCATTTGATACCAATGCATACATATGTAGAGTAGCTCCTTGCTTGCGAGTACTTTGGATGAGTACTCGCGGTTGCCTTGCTCCCTCTTTTCCCCCTTTCTATACCCAATTGCTGCGACCAGACGATGGAGTCCAGGAGCCAGACGCCACCGTTGACGATGTCTCCTACTACACTGGAGGTGCCTACTACTACGTGCAGCCCGCTGACGACGACCAGGAGTAGTTTAGGAGGATCCCAGGCAAGAGGCCTGCGCCTCTTTCGATCTGTATCCTAGTTTGTGCTAGCCTTCTTAAGGCAGACTTGTTTAACTTATGTCTGTACTCATATATTGTTGCTTCTGCTGACTCGTCTATGATCGAGTTCTTGTATTCGAGCTCTCGAGGCCCCTGGCTTGTAATATGATGCTTGTATGACTTATTTTATTTATAGAGTTGTGTTGTGATATCTTCCTGTGAGTCCCTGATCTTGATCGTACACGTTTGCGTGTATGATTAGTGTACGGTCAAATCGGGGGCGTCACAGCAGGTAAATGCGGTGGCAATTCGTCGCTAGACGATCTTGGTGCTGCCCCCCTCGTTGTTCGGGCCCCTCGGCATCCATAGTGGATGGCTCCTCTAGCGACGAGGAGGACCAGGCGCTATAGCAGCAACCCTACCTTCTCGCGGGGGGCGCTCTGACGGACGAAGAATTCGTCCGTTAGATGGAGATCATGACGGAGCGATCACTCCGTCAGTTGGGCTCGATGCCACCATCATCGGCGCGTGTCGAGGAGGAGGAGTCCCCGCCACATTGCCGCGAGAAGCGGGAGCCGGCGTCCCCACTCCGGCGGGTCAAGGAGAAGTCGGCATCGCTGACAGCGCACCGCCGATGCGCCCGCATTGACCGGCCCGCGTCGCCACCCTGCTGCAACCGGTGCCCCGTCAAGGGCGAGCTCCAGCCCGCGACCACGAAGGCTTGGGCTCGCATCCTACACTACCTCTGAGACGGCGATGGCGGCGGTCCCTCGGGCTCAAGGGCCGTTGTGTTCGAGGAGGAGCGCCGCAAGGCAACATGCACGGTACAACCGGCGAAACGCCACCTGCCGATCCGCGTTCGCCAAGTCTGACGCGATGTCGGAATGGGTCCGCAACAACCCAGACCTCCCTGCTGCATGGGCCCTCAACTGCTCCGTCACAACCGCGGAGACAGCCGCCAAGCTCCGCCACCGCCACATTGACGGCGAGCTCGCCAAGATCGGTGAGGGGTGGTTGTTTAGCGACTCCTCCGCCAACACCATGAAGGGCAAGACCGCCGCCGGAGCTCCGCGGGCGACGCCGGCATTGGCTGCGCCGGCCCTCCGCACCGCCTAGGAGGAGACAGAGCGTCTCCTCTGTGAGCGGAAGGCAGCGGCCGGACAAGGCTGCTGCGATGAACCGGCACCCTTCCACCGCTGGAGGGACAACAACTATGATGATGACGGCATAGACGGCGACTACAGTGCAGTAGGGCAGGGCAGCCACGCATACAAGGTGTTCGTCCGGTACAAGTTGTAGGATTTTTTTCCAGTTTTTAGTTAAACAATCGAAATGTCAACCTTTTATGTAAATTATGTCCAAACTTTAATAAAATCATCCGTTTGCATGAATTTCGTCCGGTTTGTTCAAATTTGTTTGGAATTGTATGCGGATAGCATTGGATGACCTGCTCCCCCATCCGACTCACAAATGCCACAGCGCCGTGTCTTATCCGACGAAGATGAAGCTGGCTACAATGAAGTGATCTACCACGCGCAGTTCCCTCGAACTGTGCGCGTTGCCGTGGACGACGTCAACAACATGCCGACCGTACCGTCGCCGAGAGCTAGAGTCGTCGGAATGTTGGGGTCAATCACGGGCATGTACTATGTAGATCAGTGCTATACAAACATGTATACATGCACGATGCCATTTTGGTATACAACTATGGGATACAACTCGAAAACAACGTTTTACAACCAAGGCATACATAACCATAACCATCAGCATCATACTATGTTTACACCTTCAGATCAGATCTTGATGACATGGACTCCAAGTCATTTTCAAATGATGAACTGATTTTCTGACCCTTCACATTAGCAAGTTTTCAGTTTTAGACGAAAGCACACAAAATCCATTTTCAAACCCATTGTTGCAAAAGTAACAGCAGGATCAGGAAGCAGCTTTGCTACACGTTTCACATTTATCGTGGAATTGCAGGAGATGCCTGGAACTGTAACTGTCCGGCCCTTTTCTTACTGAGCTGATCGGACAACACTCTGATGAGTTATCTGTCCTGGTGGTAAGAACAAAGTTAAACCAGCACAAGATGAACATATAAGCAGTTGCAGTAACAGCAAATCACATGGTGCACTAAATTTTACCCCCTCTATAAACAAATATAAGACGTTTTAGATCACTAAAGTGGTCACCATATCACTTATCCGAGCATTCACTCTAAGCGAATTCAGAAGTTTCAGAGCACAACACACCATGCTCATGCGGCAATTACAAAAATGGAGTCTTTATCATTAGAGGATGAAACACTGAAAAAGTAACCCATCAAACAAGCTCTTACATCTGACGGCGTCAAACATGACCAATATCAATTGTGGAACACAAACATATAAATTCAGTTCTGATGATTTATAGCTCATGGCAGTGAGGTGAGCTCATACTTGTTCAGGGAGAGCTTGCTGCATGGAGCTTGGAGCTTCTGGAACATCAATATGGCATTCATTTTCTGTAGATATATCTTGCTCAGGTATTTGTAGCAGTCTGGCTTGAACACCTTGTGAATGAGCTTGGAGGGTAAGACCAGTCGATAACAGATTGTCGTCCATTTGCACCGGATGAGTAGCTTCTTCACGATCTACTGAATCTTGCTCAACTTCTTGGTGTCTCGCTCTCGCAGAATTATCTTGAGTATTTTCTTCAAGATTTGCTGAAGTTTGCTCACTTTCTTGGTGTCTCGCGGAACTACCCTGACTATTTTCTGCTCGCATATTGCTAAGATTAGGTTGGTCCCTCTGTAGAATGCCAGCATGTGAGAGCAGAGCCCACAGGTGGGTGATGAACTCGCCCCCCCCCCCCCCCCCCCCCCCCCGTGTGAGCTGCTCGATGTGCTCGTCGACATTATCTGATGGCGCAATGTAGAGCAGCATCTCAGACCAGAAATCAGCTAGCACCTTCCAACGCCTGGTAACATCTTCTATCTCCGCAAGCTGCTTGCCCAGCTTAGCGCCACTCTGCAAGATGGTAGCCTCTGACTCTTCCTCTCCATAATCCTTCAGTGCTTGATATTTATCCCTCCCATATGGCAGAAATCTCTTGGCCTCCCCTGCCACTGCATCGAACACACGACTTGTATCATATTCGTGCCCTGGAAGAAGTTTTGGTGCGGAGACCAGAAGGTATGCGCAGTATTTCGACAGCTTTGTGGCAACACCAAGATGGATCTTGAGCTCGGTTCCCTCATCCGGGCGAGGGCCACATCCAAGCGTCCCTCTCTCGCAGTACCATGTTGCAATGTGCAAGTCAGAATGATGCAGCTTGTGTCCGATTCTGAGTGCACGCCCCGTTCACAAGCCCATAAAAGGTGCCCTGCTCTGTTGGACACTAGTGATGATTTTCCATTCGTCAGTTCACCATTGGATCGTTTGAGGGAGTAAATAATTGCCTTATGTACTTGTGCGGTTAACTCTATAGATTTCCCAAATTTTTGACGGACCCTCCGCGTGTGTTTGTCAATTGGATGGAGGAAAGGCAATACATATGTGGCTGCATGTACTTCTGTTACTTTACCCAAACATTCCTTGATCTTGCCACAGAAGGTAGGACGGTAATCAAGTAAAGAATACTGCCCAAGCTTGTGCTGCCAATAGTGTTTGTTTGGTGAGCAATGCACACCAATTCTAGCAAGAAGCCCTTTCAATTTTAGCAGCATGCAGCAGCAGCAGCAAGAGAAGGAGCAGGAGCAGCAGCTTCCCCTTGTGCTCAATCTTGTTTGTTCTCTGAGATACTGACAGACAAAGGACACCCTGCTCCAAATGCCAGTCCAGTAAAGCAGCAGTCGAAGCAATTCAAGCAAAGCAGCAGATGCAAGTATGAATAAGGTGGTAACTGTATTAGTGATCTTCATTTCACCTTCTTGTATGAGCGATGGTTCCCAGACGAATATCCATTGTATTGACAGACATAGTAAAAAGGAAGAAATCAAGGGTGAAACTGTTGCGGCCGTTGATGCATAATAAATGGCAGCAGATGTGGTGAAGAAGAAATCATACATAAAGGCTAACTCAATCTCAATCAACCTAAAAGCCCGGTTGCAGTTTGTGGTGCCTTCTTCATTCTCCCGTAGCAGCCCCTTGAAGACGAAATCATGTGCCCTTTCTTTGGATTCACCACAGGTAAACCCAAAGTAGCGCCTCCTCAACAGATGAAAAAGAGAGAAGGAAAGGCACGTATCCTTTAGATCTTGGTCCAGTGAACTGTCATTGCACAACCATATCTTGTCTATGTCAATGACTTGATTGTCTTCTGCTGTAAATCGTGATGCATATGATGGAGCATCCAACTTGGATTTGTCGAGGGGCCAATCAACCAGGTAATGGCAACCCTTCATGGTGGCTGGAACAAATTCACCTTTGGTGTGCTCCTCATACATGTAATCAGCGACCATTTTATTCAAATTCCATGAGCGGCTTACCAGCACACATGGCGTTTGTACATAAATGATTTTGTATTGACCAACAGCAAACAAATAAAGAGAGATGATATAAGTCTCGTTTGTACTCACACTCAGAAGCAACAGCCCATAGATACAGTAGAGCACCAACCGGTACATGACCCTCGTTACGTGTTTGTTGTCATCAAGACTATAAGCTGGAGTCAATTGCAAGAAACCACCACATTTACGCTTAGGTTTGCAGGAAACCATCAACTCGTTAATCTGTTACATAAAACACCGAAAAATCTGTTAAGTCGTTGCAAAAAGCACTGATCAGATGATTTGGTATGTTTAATCACTTTCTTACAAGTAGGACCAGATTGAAGGAATTGACTTAGCAAAAAAAATAACACATACACCCCTAGAAAAAAACAAAAGCAATCAGCCCCCGGTGAAACACCGACGCCCTGTCCACTCCGCGCTGCTGCCCTCGTCGAGGAGGCGGCCGGCCTCGTCGGCGACGGAGAGTG
Organism: Triticum aestivum; assembly: GCF_018294505.1. Classification (NCBI taxonomy): domain Eukaryota; kingdom Viridiplantae; phylum Streptophyta; class Magnoliopsida; order Poales; family Poaceae; genus Triticum; species Triticum aestivum. The sequence goes on from NC_057797.1 coordinate 73,624,223, forward strand.
CCACGCCACGGGGGAGGACGAGGAGGCGGCCGGCGCCCACGGCTGCACTGCGAACCGCCTCCGTAGTACGCGGGTCGTGATGGCGACGCCCTCCGGCAGCCCGTCGTAGCCGGGGCAGAGCTGGGATGGCGGAGGAATGAGGCGCCTCGCTCATCGTCTTCTGTCCTGGCCGCTCCACCGCGCGCAGTTCGCGCGCGCCCGCCGGGCCATCTCCAGGCTCTTCCCAGACGCCCGGGCCGCGCCGTCGACCCCGTGAAACTCGTGCGTCGCCTGCGCGCTTGGCTTCAGCGTGTCGTCCCAGAACTGGTCCACAGGGCGCCATGTGCACGCCATGGCGGCGCACCTCGGAGCCCCCGTCGCCCCGGCCAAGCGGGCACAGTGGGCGGCGCCGATGACGGCCATCCAGGAGCGGATCGTCGAGGAGTCGAGGCGGAGGGACAAGAAGGGGTCGTCCTCCGGGGCGTCCTCGCCGGCGTCCACGGGGCTCCTCTCTGAGATGCAGGCCGCCGAGGAGGAGGATGAGGCCGCGGAGGTGGAGGCCCCGATGTCGATCAGCGAGGAGCGGGCTCGAGCGCGCCGAGGCGCTGGCCGGCGCGTGCGTGTGGGGGCAGGGTGGGGGTCTGATTGCTTTTGATTTTTAGATCTAGGGTGTGTGTGTTATTTTTTAGCTATGTCAACTCCTTACAATCTGGCCCCACTTGTAAGAAAGTGATTAAACAGGCCAAATCATCCGATCAGTGCTTTTTGCAACGACTTAACAGATTTTCCGGTATTTTCTGCAATGAATTAACGAGTTGGTGGTTTCCTGCAAACCTAGCCGCAAATGTGGTGGTTTTTTGCAATTGACTCCTATAAGCTGTGTTGGTACATCCATGAAGGATGAAGAGAATTGAGGCCCAAACGGGGTACTACCTCTGTCTCGGTGAGTAAGTCATTCGCGTAGTTCTAGGTCGACAATTTAACTATCTAAATATGTATTATATGTGATAAAAAGTATATATTTAGAAACTACATCTGTGTAGAAATCTAGTGATATACTTTTCATGACATATAACACATATTTAATTTCTCAAATCAATGACCTAGAACTACGTGAATGACTTATTCACCTAGACGGAGGTAGTAGTACATGCTATTCTTCACCTTGGAAGATTGCATAGAACCGAGCGTGTATGTTCCCAGTATGAAGGACAAAGTGTTTGCGACCAAGGTACCTTTTTGGATGAACCAGTTTCTGGAGCGGCGGCGTTGGGACCCAAAAGTGCCAAGGAATAGGTAGACCAATGCATTGAGTAATACAAGTGTGTCGATGCGGATAACATGGCACCCCCACAAGTTTCTTGCATAACGGTATACTCCCCTTGCATCGAGATGGGCCTCATTCTTCAACATCATGCAGGTATCAGTATCATTAACCTTCAGTGAGTAGATCCGTTGTAAGATGACAACCCAGATCTAAGAACAAACTAATCTCAATGTTCATATTTGGTAAGTTTATTTGCAGGTGCTGTCTACAGTTCTGCAGAAAGACCTTATAGCAGATATATGTACCATCGTCTTAGAATTTCACATTTCTACCATTACCCAGAAATATATGTACAAAAAAAGGCACAAGTTTATTTCCGTTTTAGATACATACCATAGCTGCACTCGCTCCAGTTTGCTAAAATGAGCTCCCGGCAACTCTTTTTTTACCACCAATCTGTCCTAGAGAACGCCAGTCTGCCGATCTAGAAGTCTAGATTATGTACATGATGATTAGACCAAGCCCAAACTGCAAGCAAAGAAAGGAATAGGGGACTAAAGACTGTTAGAAAATATAAATAGCCATAACCCTTATCTCTATTGTTGTGGTGCAGGATACTGCTTGCTTGGATGAAGCACCTTATCTCTATTGCTGTGGTGCAGGATACTGCTTGCTTGGATGAAGCATGCACCACAATTTTACATGGCCAGGAATTAATCCTCTCATGGGGCGAGGGGCCAGCCTTTCGACTAGGTGATGCTGACTGTTTACAGGATCTTTGGTAGCTAACTGGCTATGAAGCAGCACTGTGGGAGTTTACCATGCTACATGGATATTTCATTACATAAAACATGGAGGTTGTGCATCGCATTATGAATCTGGGCATACTTTCATAGTACTCCCTCCGTCCCAAAATGTTAGACGGAGGGAGTATTTCATAAAACCTAGCTGCATGAAATACATGGGACTAATTTTGTACGCACTTCAGTGTCACAATGGAACACCAATGTGGAAAATATTACACAGCCGACTTAGAAGACCCAAACCGACCAAAGAAACCAACGCTGCCTACCACACTGAGGGCATCAAGTGGAGAAGCAATCTCTTTTCATATTGCTCAAGAAGGGCGCGAAGAAGATTCCTCCAACAGAAGCCAGCAATAGCATCCCAGCAACGAACCATGATTCCCGAGGTTGTTTCCATTGAACCCCTAGCAGTCCCGGATGAAGCTGCAGTACATGTCCAAATAATGCAGGATGGATATGGAGACAAGCATCAGAGCAGAAGCAACATGAAAACTCTTGAAGCATATAGAAGCTAGATAAGTGTGGTACCACTCGGTGATTTCTCTCATCAAATCCCATCTTGCCAAGTTCTTCGTGGTATCCGTAAGTCAGAATGCAAGTGTCGCCGCCAGGGGACTCCACTAACTGTCCACACATCAAATTTATGCGGCCATCCCTTTTTTGTGGCCTCAAAAAAAAAGTGTGCTATGTTTCTCAAAAAAAAAAAAGTGTGCTATGCAGCAGCCACAAAACTGAATTTATGCGGCCATCCCTTTTTTGTGGCCTCAAGGATAACCCACTTAACAATATCTGTACACAGAGTATGTCTCTTTGATTAGATAGAAAATAGAGTGTAGAAAATATTCCAAAAAATCACAATAAAACAGCCAACTGAGATTTGAGACTTGGACACCACAGACATACCACGTCTAAAAATATCCATGATCTTGATTATTTCCACCTTTTCTCCCCTTCCTCTGAGGGTTCTTGTCGCACAGAAAAACGACAAATCAGTCCTCTTCAGCTACTCATCTGCTGCATTTTGTTTCCGCGGCATTGAACTGAAGAAAATGATTCCGCAGAGAGTACCTTGGAGCAAGCAGGGAGGCAGGAGGAAGATGGCAGCCGCACCGCCTCCCAGGGCCGACGGGCTGGGCGAGTGGGCGCGCAGCACCCACCGCTCCCTCGTCCATCAATCTGGACCGTGGGCTCGCGCGCACGTCCTGGTGCCTCTCCTCTGGTATGGGGACGAGGTTTCCAGCGACGAGTCGCACCTCTGCAAGGAGTCGACGGCGTAGCTCCGCAGAAGGCAGGGGTCAGGTGCCGGTGAGGCGGAAGGAGATGCGGGGGCACGCATGGCGTCGCTGTGGCCGTCGCAGTCGGCCGCCGAAGGGGATGAACCGAGAATTGTCTTTTTGACAGAGAAAGTAATAAGCGAGAAGATGAGGCAACACCGCTGGGCTTGGTCGGCTTGGTGGGCTTGTCCACATGGTTTTAGCAGGAGCCCCTCATCATAAAAAAAACACAGGTGTCTCGTCTTCCTCCTCCTAAGGCATTTCCAAATCTGACCCTAACTCACACCGTATCCGTCCGTGGACCGGTGACAACCAGTTCACGGACATTGTTGTGGAAGCCGACCATCCAACCGTAGACGCAAATCTTCTACTTTTTAAGAAGCAACAAGCTTAAAATAGCCACATATCAAATCATAGTTATAACTTAAATGGAAATCCAACAAAGTTTTCAAATTAACGTAGTTCAATTTTTTTAAAATCAAATAGCACATACTTCCTCCATTTCAAATTACTCGTCGCAGAAATGAATGTATCTAGAACTAAGATACATCCATACCTGCGATAAGTAATTTGAAACGGAGGGAGTATGGCCCTGTTTGGTTCATAAGTCCTAGGACTCTTTTTAGTCCCAACTTATAAGTCACAAGTCCCTAAAAAGTCCCTACATGTTTGATTCCTGGGACTTATAAGTCCCTATAAGACCATATTACAACTATAAGTCCTTATAAGTCCCTCCTTAAGAGTCTTATTTCATAAGTCCCAAATGCCCACTTTAAGTCCTTATAAGTCCCTCCTGTTTGGTTTAGATGGGACTTATAGGGACTTTTTTAAGTCCCTAAGCCAATAAGTCCCTGGAAACAAACACCCTCTATGTTCTAGTTGTTCCCTTTAACCGCGCTCAATAAAAAAATTAGTTGCTCGATGCGAAATTTATTGATGCATTTGAACAAACTTATCAAACGTGGCCGGATTTTGATATGGAATTTCGATAGAATCACACATGTTCTATAGTTCAAGAGCTGAGGCAGCATCCTCACCCCTCATACTCCATGACCATGTTGTGCATGATCACACAACATGTCGTCGCCTCCACAAATTGTCCGGATCCTATTGTCTAGCAGGTCCACGAACAACTGCAAAACGGGACTGGAGAACTCAATGCACTCTCAACATCAATTTTAGCTACTTCTTGTCTTTGAGCAAAGTGAGACTTGTTCTGACAAAGTGGCTCAGAGATGGTCTTGACAAACATTGCCCAGGAGGATAGATACTGTCGATCAGATGGTAGCCCATGTTGTATTCATGGTCATTGACATTATAGATGTATAGGGAGGAGTTTTCCCTTTAGTTAGCTTAGCAAACAATAGAGATCGTTGTAACACATTAATGTCATTATTAGACACGGAAAGCATTGTTCATGTTTTTAGGATTAAAAAAGCATTGTTCATGTTCTTGGTGCACGGAGTGGTAGTTGAGCCGTGCTAGTGTCCCTTGATGTGCGGTGCCAAGCCAAGCCTACAAACGGTGGCGAACCCGGCATGGTGACGGTCATCGTCGCCAATGGAATGTCCACGAGTCCCGGCGGAAAGGCATGTGCGGGCGCGTTTACTAAAGGAGCGGAAGGGGACAGGTGCCACCATCGAGCACCGGCGACGAGGGCAGTCCCGGTGCTTGTCATTGTTGAGCTAGAGCCTCTTCATGGTAGCGCTTGGTGTCGTCGGTGCCTTCGTGGGCATGTTTTTTTTTTGGCGGGTAATTGTGGGCATGCTTGCGCGTGGCGTCGTAGGGACTTTGCTACATCTACGTACACAGCTTGTCATAGTTTAATTGGAAGAAATAATTGCCCGGGCCTCATCCCACGAAATTCAGAGGAGTAATGCTACACGTACAAACGAGTTACAAGCTTTTACAAAGAGGGTTAATTTGATTGGTCAATAGGTGCGGAGGCGGCCCACCTCCCTGAAAATCAGGGGGGACAAGTTTATGATTGGTTAGTAGATGAAAAAAATTCTAGTCAGCGTGTAATTGCGTGTAACTTTTTGTATGTTTAGCATTATTGAATTCAAAGGGGGGAGAGAATTAGATTAGGCAGTTTTAGTAACAATACGTAGGAAGGTTATATGTAGGTGTAGAATTATTGGGCATCGTAGAGGTGCATGACATGCACGGTGGGCTTGCTCGGTGGCGAGCGCACCGTGCATGCGGGCGAGCATGCGCAGCTCCGACTCCTGGTCGTCACGGACAAGGCGCTCCATCCGTCCCGTGGCCGCTGCACAAGTACGCCTCCTCCGCGCAGTGCACAATGGAGATTTGGGGAATAACGGAGTGGCAGTGAAGTCGACTGTGATGTGTCAATCAAATCCGAAAGACATGTCAAGTTTTTAGTAAAAAACGTATCCACGTACGACGGGAACCACCGGAAGTGGTACGAGAGATTAAACTTATCTGATTTAAAAAGTTGAGGGACGATTTTTATACTTTCGAGGGAGTTAAAAAAAATGTAGTTTTCCATTTAAAAAGATGACTATTAATGTTTTTTCAAACAAAGGAGAGACCGGTAATGATACTCTGAATGCAGCTTTATCTGAATTCTAAAACCCGCGTCACTATATAGCCCATCCGGCGACGTAGCCAACCGGACACCATACGACGACCTAAGTTTCTTGCACACGCACAACTCCCGTACACGCAATGGCGTCCAAACCGATCTTCGCCTGCGTCGTCCTCCTGATCGCCATCGCCGCCGCGGCAATCACGCCGGCATCCGCGGCCGGAGCTAACCCCACCGCCGTCGGCGGTGGCTCCGACGAGACGGCAACGACGTGCGTGCCGACGCTTGAGCGCCTTCTGTCGTGCCTGGACTTCATCGAGCACCGCACCGACGCGATCCCGCTGCCCTGCTGCGTCCAGGTGAACACCACGGTGGCGCAGCAGCCGTGCTGCCTCATGCACGTCCTGCGCGGCGACGTCGCGCGGCTCATGGGGCCGGAGTTCGACAGCTCCCGCGCCATGGTCAACGTCACCTCCAGGTGCCTCGGCGACGGCTCCATCCTCATGTCCATCACTCGTTCGTGCGCAGGTTCGTGATCGTACATACCGAGTGTATTTTTTTTACTATCGAATCTGTTGCCATCGTCCTTGATTTTATGTTCTGTTCTTCAGGCAAGCCGCTTCCGCCGCTGACGCCTGAATATCCCTTCACTGCCGCGTTGCCGCCGCCGCCGCCGCCATCCTCAGGTGAGCAGATCAGTTCTGAGATCGCCGTGCTTTTGTGTGTACGTATATGCAGATTGTTCCGACGTATGACTCCGTTTGTCGATCGTTTGGTAATTGGTTCTCTGTGTGCAGGATCAGAACGGCTGGAAGGCTTCTCTTACGCCGTATTGCTAGTTGCACTGGTTGCAAGCTTCTTGTGATCTGTCGGGAAACTGGCGATCAGCTGGCTGGACGTACATGGAGAAAATCTGGACACGTTTGATGTTGAACAAAATATAGTTACAGTTTTGCTAAAGCACATCTAGATGTGCTATAAATATTGCACATCTAAATCATATATCATTAATCTTACATTGAGATTCGTGTGGATATTTTTTTTTTTTTTCTCTTTGTGTTTGATTCACTCACTTAAATGTGCAATAACTAGAGCACATTTAGATGTGTCCTAGACACACCCATATAGTTAATTCTTGTGTTTCTCTGTCTTTCTTTACTCTGTTTATTCTGTAATTCTATGTATATGTTTAGCAGTTTTGTTAAAGCACATCTAGATGTGTTATAAGTATTGCACATCTAAGTCCTATGTCATTGATCGTACGGCGAGATTCGTGTGAACATTTTCTTTTTCTTTTTTTCTTTTTTTATGCTTGATTCACTCACTTAGATGTGCAATAATTAGAGCACATCCGCTAGCGATAATATACCTACGGATCAGCAAACCTTTCGTATTCACCTGATACTTTTGAGAATTCCCAAGCACAAACATTCACCGGTCTGTCTTAATTTATTCCATTTGTGGAGAGTGGGTTTTTCACACCCTCATGTAGCTACACTTTCTATCTAGCCCATTCAGTTTGCGTCAAGATCCATGCCATCCTTATATATAAATTTATCTTCTTCGTTTCTTCCAAACAAGAGAACATTCGACCTTGAAACTTTGTAGGTTAACTATGCATAAGTGCCACTCTTTGTATAAAATATTTTTTGTATAAAATATAAATGTGTCAAATTTCAAATTTTGAATGAGTTGTAACATTTTTTTTAAATTTGTGTTGCCCCAAAAAACCCGAAAATGTTTCTGCACATGATAATACTTGTGTGATGTTGATTTGCAAAGTTAGTTCAAATGTTCTTTTATTCGGGAGAAACAAAAAAGAGAAGTTTGCCTGCACAAACTTTGCTGCAAAAATGGACGGTGAGGATAGAAGGTGTAGTTTGAACAAATTTGTTTAGTTATACTTAGCTTTATGAAGATCATGAACCATGTTTTTCACAAATAGGATGGAAAGAAACTAAAAGAGGATGTTGTCTGTTAATACTCTTGTGTGAAGCCGTTGTGCAAAACACATCGTTAGAGCTATACATCTATTATGTGACTAGTAGAGTGACCATGTATTGCCACGGGACAACAAAATTACATGTCGCTCATCATCAATCGTTCCAACCACACCAGTGGTCTCAAAATATTGCTTTATAGCTTATTCCCCATACAATCTCCTACAGGATAAACTTGTGAAAACGGCTAAACAACATACCTACTACGGAGATCTAGATAAAATGATTGTGAAGAATGTGATGCATGTTTAGAAATGATATTCCTTTTCAATGTCTTGTTTTTCAACATGCCATGTCAATAATGAAGGCACCGCTGCAAGCTAGCTAGCTCCCTGATTACTCCATCAACCTCCTACAACGTCTACGTACGTGAGTGTCATCCACGGCCAAAATCCATCAACCTGCTTCGAATTCTTGCTGCGTTTACTTGTGCCCATCTCCATGATGCCCCCCTGTGGCACCTCCTTGTCGTAGAAGAACAGTAGGCGGTGCCGCGTTGCACACGTCGGTGCCACAGAAGCGGATGGCGAGTACGGTGCCCACGAACGAAAAAAGTAAGGAAAGGGGCTAGGGTTTTGGGTCGTACGCGCCAGGCGGTGAGTGGAGGAGGCGGAAGGGTTCGCGAGTCCGAGCGCAAGCCAGTAGGTGCTGATCACGCTTGGGTTTCGGCCGGAGAGAGATATTTTGTCGACGTACAACTCCTAAACCTACACGCCTTTACACGTCGTGATCATTCCTAATTAACACACGTGCGTGGTCACGACTCCGACGGATGCAATGGATCGGAGTAGAACCGGCCTCTACAATGTCGATCACGAAAATATATACATATCCCAAGTTAGGGCACGGCCAGGTCGCTTCGTGGTTCCGAGCCAAGATGAAGATTACGGCCGGCGGTGGCACCACCAATGCCATTGCCGCCTACATCCCGCCACACCTCCAAGCCGCCATCCTGCTGCACCTCCCGTCCTTCCACCTCCGCCGCCTGCGCCGCGTCTGCAAGCACTGGCGCGACGTCATCGCAGACGCGCTGAGGCTCCGCCGGCCGGCCGCCCCGACCCACACCATCGCCTTCTTTCGGGGATGCAACGCGGGGAAATGCTACCGACTGGTAGCACTCCCTCGCCATGGCTGGGGTATGGAATCGTTGAACTCACAACACAAAGACGTGGAGAGGAAGAAAGAGCCGAGGAGGAAGACTTGATTCAGAGGAAGGAGAAGATAAGGTTTGTTCAGTCAACCAACAGTGCCTCACACAGCTACCTAGCAGCTACTTAACTGTGCAACCCCACAGTACACACGCACACACCGGCCCATACTGGCCCACTCACACACAGCCCACGTACAAGGACCATAGCATGCCTCTCCTCTTGAAAACAGCGTGCCCTCACGCTGATGCCAGCTCTCGAAGAGCACTGGACCACTCCCAAGTAGCCATGGACAGTGGAAGACCACTCCAGGCAATCTTGTACTGCCGCCTTGTTCTCCCACCAAATCTGACAAGCCGTGACTGGAGCACTTGCACCGGTCTGGATGTTTGAGTCGCCACTACAGCATATTGCAGACTGTCACCACTGTCCGTGCCCTCAACTGGTGGATCTGCTGGTTTGAGCAAGGACACATGCACAACGGGGTGAATCTTGCTGGATGGCGGCAGTGCCAGGCGGTAGGACACTTCACCCACCTTGTCAAGCACCTGATAGGGCCCAAAGAACTTAAACCCAAGCTTATGATTGGAGCGCCGAGAAACCGATTGCTGCATATAAGGCTGAAGTTTCAGAAATACCCAATCACCAGGTTGAAACACTCTGTTCGATCGATGTTTATCCTCCTGCATCTTCATCCTGGACTGAGCGCGCAGCAAATGTTCCCGAATCATTGCTGTCATGGCATTGCGCTCCGCTAGCCAACTTGAGAGATCACTGGAAGCAGAACTTTGCAAGTTGGAAATACCCAAGTGGCGAGGAAGATACCCGTACAGTACCTGAAAGGGAGTAGCACCCAATGCAGAATGGTAATTGGTGTTATACCAGTACTCCGCCTGAGGTAGCCATTGCGCCCACTTCCTGGGAGCAGACTGAACCATACACCGCAAAAATGTTTCCAAACACTGATTGAGTTTCTCTGTCTGGCCGTCAGTCTCTGGATGGTTGGCAGTGCTCATGTTCATTTTAGTGTCCGACAACCTACACAATTCTTGCCACACTATGCTGGTAAAAAGAGGGTCTCGGTCAGTGATCAATACCTGCGGTAATCCATGGAGTTTATACACATGGTCCAGATACAGCTGAGCAACTGTCAGGGCAGTGAAAGGATGAGCCAGAGGAATGAAATGACCATACTTACTGAACTTGTCAATGACCACCAATATAGTATCATAAGATTTGCTTTTGGGAAGTCCAGAGATGAAATCCATGCTCACCATATTCCAAGCTTCCTTCGGCACAGGTAATGGACTAAGAAGCCCAGGTTTCTTAACGTGTTCTGACTTGGCCTGCTGACACACAGTACATCTTTTGACATATTCCTGAATATGTTGCTTCATTGCAGGCCATGAAAATAGAGCCTTGATTCTGTGGTAAGTGGCTTGGAAACCTGAGTGCCCACCCACTCCACTGGCATGTAAAGAGAGCAAGATAGCATGTTGGGCTTCCTTGTTGTTGCCCAACCACACTCTATCATGATGCCTGATGATACCATGCACTAATTTAAATCCTTTGTCATTAGATCCTGTTAGGCTAAGTTCCGACAGTAAGTCCTTGGCCTGGTGATCTTGCAAGTACCCTTCAGCTACAATGTCCAACCATTGAGGGGTGCCAAAAGTCATCGAATGAAGTGTGGCCGGTTCAGGCACTCTGGACAATGAATCTGCTGCAGTATTTTCTTTCCCCTTCTTGTACACCACAGTGTAGTTAAATCCCATGAGTTTGAGAAGTGCCTTTTGCTGCATGGAATTGCTCACTTTCTGTTCTGTTAAATGAAGCAAACTCTTATGATCAGTGCTGATAATGAAAGGAGCATGATGCAAATAAGACTGCCACTTATCCACTGCCAAAATGACAGCCAGGCACTCTTTTTTATAAGTGGACAAGGCCTGAGCCTGTGGGCCCAAGGCTTTACTGAGATAGGCAACCGGGTGCCCTAATTGCATGAGCACTGCTCCTATGCCCACATTGCTTGCATCCGTTTCAATTGTAAAAGCTTTAGAGAAGTCTAGCAAGGCTAGGACCGGTGCCTGCAGCAAGGCCTGCTTTAATTGGTTGAATGCAGCATCCACAACAGGAGTCCAAGCAAAGATTGCATCCTTTTTGAGCAATTCTGTGAGACTTTTGCTAATGAGACTGTAATGCTGGATGAATTTTCTGTAATACCCAGTGAGTCCCAAAAATCCCCTGACCTGTTTTACATTCACGGGAATTGGCCAATCCTGAACAGCCTGAATCTTAGCAGGATCAGTCCTCACACCTTCAGCACTGATGATATGGCCCAGGTATTCTAGCTTTTGCTGAGCAAAGGTGCACTTGGAGAAGTTGACATGAAGGTTGTTTTCCTTAAGAATGGCAAACACTTGTGCCAAATGTTCCAAATGCTCTTCTAAAGTGTCACTGTAGACAAGAATATCATCAACAAAAATTAACACACACTTCCTTAACAGAACAGCGAAGAGTGCATTCATAGCTGCTTGAAAAGTAGCTGGTGCATTAGTCAGACCAAATGGCATCACTCTGAATTCATACAATCCATGATGAGCTTTAAAAGCAGTTTTGTGCTCGTCACCAGGCACCAATCTGATTTGATGATAGCCAGATTTAAGGTCCAACTTGGTAAACCACTTAGCTCCTGCTAATTCATCCAACAGTTCATCCACAATTGGCATAGGGTATTTGTGTTTAAGTGTGATAGCATTGAGATGCCTGTAATCAACACAAAAGCGCCAAGTACCATCCTTTTTCTTGACCAGCAACACCGGAGATGCAAAAGAACTAGTGCTTAACTGAATAAGTCCTTGCTGCAACATATCTGTGATCTGTCGTTCTATTTCAGTTTTTTGCATAGGGTTATACCTGTAAGGTTTAACATTAACCGGGGTGGCCCCTGGCAGTAAAGGAATTTGGTGATCAAAGGCCCTGTGTGGTGGTACCCCTGTAGTTTCTTGGAACAGTGTTTTATGAGCTTCAATGAGCTTCTCACAGACAGGGGACATTCTGTCTGTGGCCTAGGTACTGTAGTGACATAATTCAGATGGATGACATGCTCTACAGCTTCAGATTGGAGGAGTCCATGCAACTGCTTACCAGACAAGGGTGTGCAGTTCTGAATTCTGTCAGATATGCCTTGCAAGGTTATCTCAGTGCCCTGGTGCTCAAACTTCATGATTTTCTTTTTTCAGTCGACCCACATAGGGCTCATAATTTCAAGCCAATTTATACCCAGGATTATATCATAGCTCTCCAGGGGTAGGACTTTCAGAGAAGTACTGAAACAGGTGCCCTGGCACCACCACTGCAAATCTTTAACCTGTTGTGTACAAGTGAGAGTACCACCACCAGCAACTTTAACAGTAGCCGCAGGCAAGTTTTCCACGGAACATTGGAGTTGTTGCACCAATTTCTCACTGACAAAGCTATTGGAACTACCAGAATCCACTAGAATCAGTAGATGTGTTTTTCCAATCAGACCCTGCAACTTAACACTTTCTTTGCAAGATGTGCCACTAACAGCATGGATGGATAATTTCATGACAGCCTCATCGGGTTCAGCATCAGGCTCAGACTCTGTGATAACTGATACAATATCATTCTGATCTGGAATTTGCAATGCTGACAATAGTTCTTCCATCACGTGTAACTGCACCGAAGTAGGACACTTATGGCTAGGCCCAAATTTCTCACCGCATTTGAAACACTCCCCCCTTGCTCTGCGTTGAGCTCTTAAGTTGTCAACCCTGGCAGTAAACGGAAGTTTATCGACAGGCTGCTTATCCGGAGTGGCACCCAGTATCCCCTGATGCACATACGGTTTGAATTTATACCCCTTGTGCTGCTTGAGACTGTCTTCTGCTAGCAGTGCTTCCTGAATCTGTGCTAATTGAAAAGCAGAATCAACAGTTCCCGGATGCTGCAGTTTCACTGGAGCTCGAATAGCAGATTTCAGTCCTTCAATGAACCGATTGACAAAAAATATCTCATCGTACGAAGGATTATAGACCAGGATTTTATGCATGAGCTCCTCAAAGACATGACCATACTCCTCCACTGTTCCTTCCTGACGCAATGCAAAGAACAAATCAATTGTCCTGGAATACTTGTTCTTGTTAAACTTAGCAAATACTGCAACACACAGGGCTGGCCAGTTGTCAACCGTATGCATAGCTTCATATGTTTGTAACCATAAGGCTGCATTCCCCTGGAAATGCATAGTCGCAAAATCGACCCACAAGGCTGGCTGCACTGTATACATGCGAAAATATTTCTCACACTATTTCTTCCACCATTTCGGGTTCTCGCCATCAAATTTAGGGAAATCCGAGCGAGGAAGCCGCGTATGAGTACGAGTGGTCGATGAGAACTGAACTGACTTAGGTGACAGGCACTGTTCCTCATCATCAGACAATTCAGTAAACGGCGGGGGTTGTGCTTTTGAGTGCTCACCAATGTTCAGGTTGAACCTGGGAGCCCGATTCCCCCGCAGGTCGATCCCTGGCTGGTGCTGATCTCCACGCGGTCCATTAGGGCGGAGTGGATCTACGCGCTGGTGGCGTGGTGGCAGATCGGTGGGAGCCGGTGGTGCACGCTCCAACACCTCCACGCGGTGCAGCACCACCCCGAGCGACTGCTTCATGGAGGCCACTGCCTCATCCAGCGTTGTGTTGGCGAGGAGAACCCGCCCCATAGTCGCTTCCGTGCGGTTGAGCGTCGCCGTTGTAGACTGCGCAAGCGCATCAAACGCCTTGGCCGACGATGTCGCGTACGTGTCGACGGCCTCACGCAGCTCCTGTACCGTCTGCGCCGTCTGTTGGCCCGCCTCCGAGACCGTCGCGCTCTGGACGATGGAATCCTTGACGAGGTGTTGTAGCTCCGCCAACGACAACTCCGCCGCCGCCATACGAGCCGAGAGCGTAGGTTTGCCAGATTTCGCCGTGGACGCGACTCCGATTAGATCCGCCCTGACGCAGGTACGCGAATGCGTTTTGCGTGAATTCCCGACGGATCCACACCTTTTGCCAGGAATTTAGGGATCGAATCGAAGCCAACACCAAATCAGGAAAAAAAATTGGGCAAAATCCGAGGAGGATCTGATACAAGGCTCTAGATACCAAGTGCTACCGACTGGTAGCACTCCCTCGCCATGGCTGGGGTATGGAATCGTTGAACTCACAACACAGAGACGTGGAGAGGAAGAAAGAGCCGAGGAGGAAGACTTGATTCAGAGGAAGGAGAAGATAAGGTTTGTTCAGTCAACCAACAATGCCTCACACAGCTACCTAGCAGCTACTTAACTGTGCAACCCCACAGTACACACGCACACACCGGCCCATACTGGCCCACTCACACACAGCCCACGTACAAGGACCATAGCAGGAAAGGCGTCCCTGCGATGCTCGGCCATGGGTTCCTCTTCGACGAGCAGTGGAACCTCGCGGCCAGGTTCACCGTCGACAGATCGGCCAGACTGCTAGGCGCGTGCAACAGCCTGCTCTGCTTCCTCCTCAAGCACGCCAACGCCATCAGGGTGGTGGATCCCTGGGCCGGCGCGTCCATCGACGTGCCGCTCTCGCCGGCCAAGCACGGGAGCACGGTCGACGGCGAGTACTGCTTCAGCTTCGACTCCACCACGAGGCAGTACAAGATCGTGCACGTGCACGGCTATACATCCAACTCTCTTCCCAGCAAAGACAAGGACGGCGCCGCCGTGGAGAAGGAGCTGCACCTGCATGTGTGCACCGTGGGAGCGGACAAGGGGTGGAGGAGCGTGCGCATCCGCACCGACCTGCACGGGGTGCCGTACAAGCACGACGGCTTCGCGGAGAAGAAGCCGGCGTGCTGCGACGGGGCGGTGTACTGGCTCGGCAGAACGGCGGCCGGGACCTTCAGGAACGCGCGCTTCGACCTGGCCACGGAGGAGATCACCTCGGCCGCCGATCGGCTGGTCCACGGCCAGATGCCGGCGACGCAGATCTCATGCAGGTACCCGGGGGCGAAGCTGGGCCTGTGCGGCGTCCAGTTCACGTGGTACGGCGAGTGGGACGGCGGCTGCTGGCCGCACAACGTCACCGCCATGCCGCACACGGTCACCGGCGTGCATTACAGCCGAAGCTATCTGAACCTGGGCCGCGTCTGGCGGCGTGTCCCGGGCGCGCACGCCCTGCAGCGGGGGCACCTGCTGGTGCAGGAGCCGGGTGGAGCCCTGTACGCTCACGAGGTCGGGAGCAGCAGCACGTGCATGAGAGAGCTCCGTCTTGTAGGGGATAAGAAGCTGCTAGTTGCCGTTGCTGCAGGCCACGTCGAGGAGGAGCCGGCCGAGTGGTACAAATTCGTTCCCGTTCACAGTCGCCATCAGCAGAGAAGCAAGCAAGCGGATAGAGAAGCAGCTCAAATCGCGTACTACAGCGAACTGCACTTCGTAACCACTTTTGCCTACACCCCGACGCTGTATAATTATACTACTAGTACATCAACGGGGGCAACGGCTGGTTCCTAGCTATGCGCTCCATTTTGGTAGTAGCAATGTTTTGCCTCTCTAGCTAGGAGTTTCTGGCGTTTCAAAGCACGATTCATTATTTTCAGTGAGGTGGTAGGTTTTTATATCTACTAGAAAAAAGGGAGTGACATGGTAGGTAAGAGATGACTGTCATTGCCATTGTGAACTACTCCCTCCGTTCCTAAATATTTATCTTTTTAAAAATTTCAACAAATGACTACATATGAAGCAAAATGAGTGAATCTACACTCTAAAATATGTCTATATAACCTGCAAAAAAATTATGTCATTATTATTATTATATTTATTATTAAGAGAAAAAATCATCTAGTGTCCCTGAAGCTTTGCAGATTGCAAAATGTACAAAACCACGATCTAGTTCACACTCTGCCAAACTGTGGGTGTCGCCATGAATATTTGTGTTGGCTCTTGTGATCACAAATTGGGGTTTACAAAATTTTAAGTAGCAATTTGTTACTCTTGGTTATGTGTCATGGCAACTTTGGTTTACATGGTAAAAATAGTTGGAAGTCACATGGGCAATTTTAGAAAAAAAATGCGTCCCAAATCAAAATGCAATTTTTTTCGTAGAAATTGTTTTGTGTTGCCAAATCCTTGGAATTTGTCCTCCAAAATCACGGCAATTTTTGTTAACATTATGGGAAAGTATGCAGTAGTAGTTGACCTGGCAAAACAAGTTTGAAAAATGCAATGGGTGACATTTTAATTAACATGGCAACATGCTTTAAGTTTCCATGGCAAAAAGGAATCTTTACTAACCATGGCAACATGTTTTTGTGGTCGTCATGGCAACATTTTTGAAGTTGCTGCCACGGGGACAATGGATGTGTCGACCATACTGGTACTGAGAGCATGCCTCCAGAAGCGCCAGTGCATTTCGGACGGCTAAAGCGTGTCGATAATGCCAAAAGAGGTCGGGGTAGAGAGGTTGGGAGGAGTCCGTAAAGAGGGATCTGAAGGACTGGAGTATTACTAGAGAGCCAAAACCATGAGTTGGTTGCGAGATCTTATAAGTTTCACCTCTAGCCTACCCCAACTTGTTTGAGATTAAAGGTTTGTTTTTGTTGTTGTAGAGATCCAACGACAGCGGCTAGGGTTACCTCATGTCACTCCTAGGAGCGAGGGGGGGTTCCACTCCTGTGCTCTCACCCACACTAGTGTCATGACTCCTCTGCCCCTCAGCCTTCTCGTCCATCACCATATGTAGCTTCAATAAATACTGCTATTTAACCATACTTATGCCTGCTATTTTTTATACTTAAGGACAACCAGTGTACGATCTATTTCCAACTACTTACTGTTTAGTTCTGACCATATATCGTTGCGGTATTTATTTATTTTTTGAGCAAATGAGGGTTTTCGCTCCGATTTCATTTATAGAAACCAAGCAAAGGAAACAAAACCGAGTTCAGGTCTTCCGCGCCATGGAAGTTCAAACCAAGTCAAGCACTAATACACAATCCTCATACTACCACGATTACAGAGCACATAGCCCAGGATCAAAACTCACACTGGAGCAAGTCTAGAGCTGACATAACAAAGCAAGCAGAGAAATAATAGTTGCAATCTAGTGTATTTGTGTTTTCGACTGTTCTTCATAACACTGGGGCCCTGCAGTCTTTTCTTGGAGCATGAAATGGAACAGAAATTCGGTTTCTGCACGAGACTCTGGCATCGACATTTTCTTCAATGAACCAATCTAAGGACTTCAACCATGTACACTATTTTCTCCTGGTATTTGTACCTGACCACTAACTTTCTCATCACATGTTATTATGTCATTAACTGTTTAAAGAGCAGTATAGCAAATTATAAAAGATACTCCATCTGTTCACTTTTATAAGACGTTGAAGATATTTCAGATAATGTGCAAAACAGTCTATTTTGATTTGTCTGAAACGACTTACAAAAGTGAACGGAGGGAGTACAACATTTCCTTCTACATCCAGAATGATCTCGCTGCTTTGGCAAGGTCTCCATGGAGTAAAACTATTGTGTCAGTCATCATCGAGTGTTTTGTTTGTTGTGAGAATGAAGGAAACCATGCTAAGGCTAAGAAGAAGAAAATTCAGTTTAGGTAGGATAGTAGATGTAAATTACTCCAGTTTTTGGTTGCATGCTCGAAGTAACTGTATTAAGCTAGCTCATCATAAATCATATTTGGTTCTAGGAGGAAGAAGCCTCGGACTTTGTTGTAAGTGCATCATATTTTCAGAATTGTGTTATTGTCACAGTTCATCATTACTACAAAGTATGCCTACTGGCTTACATTTTCTTCTCCAAATCTTTGAGAAGTGTGCGGATGCCAGTCTAAATCTTGCTAGGCTATTTGACGTGTGGCTTGTTTAGTACAGTCAAGGGCGTAGATAAACAGCAATGGCCTGATTCAGTCGGGGAAAAAAAAAGCAATGGCCTGATTCCGCTGCAGTTTGCTGTGCAGTTGAGAGCTTCGCGAAGAACGCAGTTAAGCCCACGACCACCACCACCACTTCCTCCACTCCCACTTCTCCGCTCTCACCCCACACCAATGCCATGACTCCCCTCCTCCTCCTGTGCCTCCTCCTCGCCACCGCCGCCGCCGCCACGCCCCTCCCCGCCGACTTCACCCGCCTCCTCGCCGCCAAGGCCGCACTCTCCGACCCCGCCTCCGCGCTCGCGGCATGGGACCCGTCCCTGCCCCCCTCCCTCTCCCCGTGCCGCTGGCCGCACGTCCTCTGCCGGTCCTCCGCTGACCCAGCCATCGCCTCGCTCCTCCTCTCCAACCTCTCCCTCGCCGGCGCGTTCCCGACCCAGCTCTGCTCGCTGAGGTCCCTCCTGCGCCTCGACCTCTCCTACAACTCGCTCGCCGGCCCCCTCCCTCCCTGCCTCGCCGCGCTGCCGAATCTGAGGCACCTCGACCTCGCCGGGAACGCCTTCTCCGGAGAGGTGCCCAGCAGCTACGGCGCGGGGTTCGCCTCGCTCGCCACGCTCAGCCTCGCCGGCAACGACCTCTCCGGCGAGTTCCCGGCGTTCCTGGCGAATGTCAGCTCCCTCCAGGAGCTCCTGCTCGCGTACAACCCCTTTGCGCCGTCGTCTTTGCCGGATGCTTTCGCCGATGGGCTCCCGCGCCTCCGCGTGCTGTGGCTCGCTGGGTGTTGCCTCGTCGGGCGGATACCGTCTTCCATTGGCGCTTTGAGGAGCCTCGTCAACCTTGACCTCTCCACCAACAACCTCACCGGCGAGATCCCGGAGAGCATCAGGCGCTTGGAGAACCTCGTCCAGATCGAGCTCTACAAGAATAACCTCTCCGGGAGGCTGCCGGGGGGAATGGGCGGGCTCAAGAAGCTGAGGTTCTTGGACGCCGCCATGAACAGGCTGTCCGGCGAGATACCGGCGGACCTGTTCCTCGCGCCGAGGCTGGAGAGCTTGCACCTGTACGAGAACGAGCTGTCAGGCCCCGTGCCGTCGACGCTGGATAAGGCGCCTGCGTTGAACGACCTGAGGCTGTTCAGTAACCGCCTCGTCGGGGAGTTGCCGCCGGAGTTCGGGAGGAACTGCCCGCTCAAGTTCCTCGACCTGTCAGACAACGGGATTTCCGGCCGCATTCCGGCGACTCTCTGCAGCGCGGGGAAGCTGGAGCAGCTTCTGATCCTGAACAACGAGCTCTCGGGCTCGATTCCGCAGGAGCTGGGGCAATGCCGGACGTTGACGCGTGTGCGGCTGCCCAACAATCGGCTGTCTGGAGCCATGCCGCCGGACATGTGGGGCCTGCCACGCCTGTACCTGCTGGAGCTCGCCGGCAACGCTCTGTCCGGCACCATGGGGCCAACCATTGCCTTGGCGAAGAACCTATCGCAGCTGCTGATATCAGACAACCACTTCGCCGGCGTGCTGCCGGCGCATATAGGCAGCTTGACAAGGCTGGTCGAGCTGTCGGCCGCCAATAATCAGTTCTCTGGTCCTCTGCCGGCGACACTCGCTGATGTGTCCACGCTCGCCCGGCTTGATTTACGGAATAATTCCTTCTCCGGCGAGCTGCCACATGGTGTTCGGCGGTGGCAGAAGCTAACACAGCTCGACCTTGCCCATAACCGTCTCACCGGGAACATCCCGCCGGAGCTCGGGGAGCTCCCTGTGCTGAATTCGCTTGACCTGTCCAACAACGAGTTCACCGGCGGCGTGCCTGTGCAACTGGAGAGCCTTAAGCTGAGCATGTTCAACCTGTCCAACAACCGGCTCGCCGGCAATTTGTCTCCTCTGTTCTCCGGCGACATCTACGATGACAGCTTCTTGGGCAACCTAGCCCTCTGCCGAGGCGCATGCTCCGGTGCGCGGAGAGCAGCCGCCCGCCGCCACAGCCTCGTCGGGAGCGTCGAGTCCGTGCTCACCTTTGCCGTCGCCATACTCATCCTTGGCGTCGCGTGGTTCTGGTACAAGTGCCGGAGCCAGAGCCAGCACAAGAAGCGCGGCGAGGAGCCCGGCGATAGCAAGTGGATAGTCACGTCGTTCCACAAGGTGGAGTTCGAGGAGGAGGACCTCCTGAGCTGTCTCGACGACGAGGACAACGTGGTCGGCACGGGCGCGGCGGGCAAGGTGTACAGAGCCGTCCTCGGGAACGAGGATGTCGTGGCCGTCAAGAAGCTGCGGGCCGTCGGCGGCGCCGCCGCGGCGAGGAAACACAAGGACGGCATGACGGATACCTTCGAGGCGGAGGTGGCGACGCTGGGCAGGATCCGGCACAAGAACATCGTGAAGCTGTGGTGCTGCCTCCGCAGCGGTGACCGCAGCCTGCTGGTCTACGAGTACATGCCCAACGGCAGCCTTGGCGACCTCCTCCACGGCGGCAAGGGAGGCCTGCTGGACTGGCCGATGCGGCGCAGGATCATGGTCGACGCGGCCGAGGGGCTCTCCTACCTCCACCACGACTGCGCGCCGCCGATCGTGCACCGGGACGTCAAGTCCAACAACATCCTGCTGGACGCCGAGTTCGGCGCCAAGATCGCCGACTTCGGCGTCGCCCGGGTCATCGACGACAACCGCGGCGGCCCCAACGCCGTGTCAGCCATCGCCGGCTCGTGCGGCTACATCGCTCCCGGTGAGCCGCCAACGGTTCTTTATCCCGGACTTTACTAATTTGCCGATGAACTGATGACCGTGATGTGTGTGAACTCCAGAGTACTCGTACACGCTGCGCATCACGGAGAAGAGCGACGTGTACAGCTTCGGCGTGGTGATGCTGGAGCTGGTGACCGGCAAGAGGGCCGTGGGGCCGGAGCTCGGCGACAAGGACCTGGTGAGGTGGGTGCGCGGCGGCGTCGAGCGCGAGGGGCTGGACTCGGTGCTGGACCCAAGGCTCGCCGGCGAGTCGTGCACCTGCAGGGACGAGATGCGCAGGGTGCTCGGCGTGGCTCTGCTCTGCGCGTCCAGCCTCCCGATCAACCGGCCTTCGATGAGGTCCGTCGTGAAGCTGCTCCTCGATGTCAGCAGCAAGCCCGCCGTGTTGGTGGAGGAGAAGGAAGCTCTTCGTGTGTGATTGATGCATGGCAATGGCATGTCTCATATAGCAGGATAATGGTAATAATTTGATAGTGGCTCACTTGGTTAGCATCGCCACACTCTTACGCATGCGGAATACACATAGGTGTGAAATCTTAATGCAGCTTAACTAGCCAGCAGGTGACTCCATTGGCGAGGCCTAGGGCATGGCCAATGCATAGTTTCAGGTTGATGCCTCACATGTCATGTAGGATCGGGTGACAGAAAAAATAGGTTCAGACCAGAAGGCGGGTGTTTAGAGAGAAAAGTGAAGGCAGGTGTTTAGAGAGAAAAGTGTGATCCAGTGCATAAAGTTGAAAAAAATGGAAGTAAAGAGGAGGGATGCATATGTACTGAGAATTATTTTTTATTTTTTGATGAGGTCCACTAATAGTAGCTTGCATTGAGGAGAAAAAAATCAATACATATATTCAAATTACTTTTTATCATGAGACATTTGTATCCATATGCCATCATTGTACATGCCTTAAAAACACTTGAGTTTGTAACATGAGTATTTTTCTCTTATTGTTTCTTGAGTGTGATCGAGTGCATAAAGCTGAAAGAGAACAAGTAGGAGTAGCTCATTGTGCAGAGGCGGTGCTGGCTTTTCTTTCTTGCCGAAAAGATGGAGGTTTTTGTTTGCCTCTGCATGTGGTACTGCTGCCTAGTGTGGAGGACCATGGCTAGCTTGGGGCCCTGGTGTGCATGATAGTCTGGTAATACAGTTGCAAACAGAAACAGGTGCGGTGGCTGTCGGGATAGGGATAGATCTTAATCCTAGTATGAGTAGGTAGGTAAGTGTTTGTATGGTGAACGAGGGTGGTGCCCGAAATCACACCAGCTCATGGTGACAATGCTATATGGCTAGCTTCGCATAACTCAAATGAAATAGTTGCAGAGTAAAATAGTGCTTTCGTCCCTGGACGACTTATCAATGTCCTCACATTATATGAATGCATACACTCTATTTGGAAGAAAAAAAGGTAGACAAGGATGGTGTGCGTCAAGATCGATATGATAAAAGCCAATGATAGAGAGTTAAGTGGGCATATTTACAAGGTATAATGCAACGACTTGGTTTTGGAGAAGAATGGATCTCGCTTGTTATGCGGTGTGTCACCACTGTGAACTTTTAGGTCAAAATAAATGGCGAACTACTACCGGCTTTTAAACCCTTGGGTAAGAATGGATCTCGCTTGTTATACATAGATCCGTATCTATGGCAGACTTGCATAAGAATACACTTAAGCTACATTTCAGTTAGCTGAAAGTTCACTTTTGGGCCAGTCGATTTTGTGGCCACTAGATTTTTCTTTGAGATTTGTGCTGTGTTTTTCCCCTGACCTGTGGTGTTTGTTGTTGTGGGCTTCTTCTTCTTTTTTGACTGACCCCTATTTTGGGTCGGTTGGTTGATTTCCTTCGGGGCCGAAGCCCATTAAGTGTGTGATCCGGCCCTCCTCTCTCTCCCTTCGTTTTTTATTTTTTTATGTGCTTTTGCTTTTGTTTTTTCTGTTTCTCTTTGTTAGTTGGTTTTATTTTTATTTGGTGGATATTTTTTGGGATGTTGGGTGAGTGTAGTGTACACATATAAATAATTTACAATTTGTGCGAAAATTACACTACTATATGATTATTGTTTGCGTAAAAAAAAGTGTAATTTAAGAGCGAAGTTGTGTGCAAGTTTTGCAAACTTTTTTTCTCTTTTTAAATGGGTAATGATAATGCCCCTAATTCATTTTTCCTTAGAAAAACTAATATTCTGATTTTGTTTTATTGTCTATTTATTTTTCTTCTTCTTAACGGGTAATACCAATGTTAATAATTCATTTTTCCTTAGAATACCTCATTATTTTGATTGTGTTCTTGTTTTTATTTCATTTTATTTTTTCTAAAAGAGTAATACGTAAGCCAATAATACATTCTTTCTTGAAAACTTTGGTTTTAGGTTTTTTAGTATTATTTTATTTCCTTTATTCTTTAATTATAATACCAATGTGTCATTTCTTCTCAGGAAATTTCCTTTCTGTGAAAATTACACTATTATATTCTTATTCCTGCATATTACAAAAAATGCGCAACTTCTGTGCAACTTATTTGCCAAATATTTCATTATTTGTTTTATTATTTTCAGTTCCTTTCCTCCTAACGGGAAACCAATGACACTAATTCATTATTTGTTAGAAAACTTCAATATTTTAATTTTGTTGAAGTTTTTATTTCATTTTCTCTATTCTTTAAGGGTAATACCAATACCTCTAATTCATTCCTACTTAGGATTTTTTT
Organism: Triticum aestivum; assembly: GCF_018294505.1. Taxonomy (NCBI): domain Eukaryota; kingdom Viridiplantae; phylum Streptophyta; class Magnoliopsida; order Poales; family Poaceae; genus Triticum; species Triticum aestivum. The sequence continues at coordinate 73,647,622 of NC_057797.1, forward strand.
GTGACATTTCACTATTTGTGCTTATTCTTGCACATTATAAAAAAAGCGCAGTTTCTAATCAAACAGCGTGCAAAATTTGTCATTTTTTGTTTACTTTTCTTAGTATCGATACCACTAATTCATTATTTTGATCTGGAGACGTAGAGACATCATGGATCAAATACCAATGCCACTAAATCATTCTTTCTTTAGAAAAGTTTCTTTTTTTGCGAAAAAATCAATATTATGTGTTTATTCTTGCATATTATAACAAAGTGCAATTTATGTGCAGATTGTGTGCAAATTTTGTCATTATTTTGTTTTAGTTTTTCTTATCATTTTCTTTCCTATTTAAGGGTATTTTTGCTTCATTTTTTATTTCTGTTTTCTGTTTCAATGGGTTTTTCTTTTTTCCCTTTTCTTTCCTTTATTGGTTCTTTTTGTTTTTTGTGGGTTTTTGGCTGAGCGTAATTATATAGAAACAAATACTATATAATATGTGCCAAAATTTCATGATTATATGTACACTAAAAATGGGAAAATTATGTGCAAATTGTTTGCAAAATATTTCATTTTTTCTGTTCCTTTCTTGTTAACGGGAAACCAGTGACACTAATTCATTATTTCTTAGAAAACTCCACTATTTTAATTTTGTTTAAGTTTTTATCTCATTTTCTTTATTCTTTAAGGATAATATCAATACCTCTAACTCATTCCTACTTAGGATGTATATTTTTTTGTCAAATTTCACTATTTGTGCTTATTCTTGTATATTGTAAAAAAGCGCAATTTCTATTCAAACCATCTGCAAAAAATTCATTATTGTTTTTTTACTTTTCTTTCTTCTTAACCGGTAATACCGAAACCACTAATTCATTATTTTGATCCGGAGAAGTAGAGACACCATGGATCAAATACCAATGCCACTAGTTCATTCTTTCTTTAGAAAAAAAATATTTTTCTGAAAAATTTCACTATTACATGTTTATTCTTGCATATTATTAGAAAGCGCAATTTATGTGCACCTTGTGTGCAAATTTTGTCATTATTTTGCTTCAGTTTTCTATATCATTTTCTTTCCAATTTAATGGTATTTTGCTTCATTTTTTACTTTTGTTTTCTGTTTCTACGGGGTTTTCCTTTTCCCATTTTCTTTCCTTTATTGGTTAATTTTGTTTTTTGTGGGTTTTTGGCCGAGTGTAATTAGATACAAACAAATACTATATAATGTGTGACAAAATTTCATGATTATATGTACACTAAAAATCGCAACTTCTGTGCAAATTGTTTGCAAAATATTTCATTATTTGTTTTATTATTATCAGTTCCTTTCGTCTTAACGGGAAACCAATGACACCAATTCATTGTTTCTTAGAAAACTTCACTATTTTAATCTTTTTAAGTTTTTATTTCATTTTCTTTATTCTTTAAGGGTAATACCAGTACCTCTAATTCATTCCTACTTAGGAATATTTGTTGTGAAATTTCACCGTTTGTGCTTATTCTTGCATGTTATAAAAGAAGTGCAATTTCTATTCAAACCGCGTGCAAATTTTGTCATTGTTGTTTTCTACTTTTCTTTCTTCTTAAACGGTAATACTGATACCACTAATTCATTGTTTTGATCCAGAGAGGTAGAGACATCATGGATCAAATACGAGTGCTACTAATTCATACTTTCTTTATAAAATTTGCCTTTCAAAAAAAAAATCACTATTATGTATTTATGTGTTTATCTTGCATATTATAACAAAGCGCAATTCATCTGTAGATTGTGTGCAAATTTTGTCATTATTTTGTTTTAGTTTTTATATCATTTTCTTTGCTATTTAAGGGTATTTTTGCTTCACTTTTTATTTCTGTTTTCGGTTTCAATGTGTTTTTCTTTTTCCCTTTTCTTTCCTTTATAGGTTATTTTTGTTTTTGTGGGTTTTTGGCTGAGTGTAATTATATACAAACAAATACTATATAATATGTGCCAAAATTTCATGATTATATGATTATTTTTGCATACTACAATAAAGTGTAATTTCGATGCAAAGTTGTGCATAAGTTTTTTTAGTTGTCTTTCTTCCTAAAGGAAATACATTATTTCAGTTACACTCTGTGAAAATTATAGTAGAATGCAAAAAATGCACTATTATATGCTTATTCTTTGCATATTTCAAAAAGTGTAATATCCGTGCAAATTGTGTGCATGTTTTGAAAGTTATTTTTTCTTTTTCATTTTCTTTCTTCTTAAAGGGTTTCATTCTTTCTTAGAAAACTTAATTATTTTGATTCTACTTTAGTTTTTTTAGAAAGTGTAATACCAATGCCACAAGTGTTTTACTGTGTTTGTTCATTCATTCTAGTCTGTACGTAGTCCCTATTGAAATATTCAAATCGTCTTATATTTATATATGAAGGCAACAGTTCATAAGTATACGTCCATGCATGAATGGTCAGTACACATGCACCTGCAACTTAAAAATTCAATTTGAGTAAAGGATGAAAAAGGTAAAGAAAAAAAAGAGCGTTAACATAATGAAGCATGCACCTTACGGTTAGAGGCACGTTTGACTGAAACATGTTAGGGTCGGTCGACTGACCCTAATCTTGTTTTTCAGTCAGTTGACTTATAGCCAGTCCCGCTGAACTTCATTCCACTTGTGTTAATTACTTAATTTGTTGCCGATGAACTGATGATGATCTCAACTACAGAGTACTCGTACACGCTGTGCATTACCGAGAAGATCGACCTGTACAGCTTCGGCGTGGTGATGCTGGAGCTGGTGACTGGCAAGAGGGCCGTGGGGCCGGAGCTTGGCGACAAGGACCTGGTGAGCTGGGTGCGTGTTGCCATCGAGGACAAGGGGCTGTGTTGGAGTAAACCACGTTAGGTGACGTTCTTGTACGAGTACTACTGGGTGAGTTTGTTAGTACGTGATGCCTCAGGTTGTTAGTCCGAGTCGTGGCTGTTGGAGCGATTCCAGGAGTAGGATAAGGCTAGTTAGTGGCCTGGTCTAGTGGCCGGTTAATGTGTACGTGACTTAGTGGTCTGGCCGGGTTGTGCGTGAGGCAAACCTTCTCTGTGTATATATGTTGCGTTGAGTGAATGAGAAAAAGAAGCCGAGAGGACTGGGCAAAAATGTAGTGTTTGTGTAACCAAGGAGGAGAGCTCTCGCCAAAGCTGGTGCTGATGTCTTCCCTGGTGTGTGTGTGTGTATGTGTTGAGTTTTCTCATCATGTGTGTGTTCTTGAGAAAAACTACAAGTGAGAGTTGTGTGAGGAAGAAGAAGAAGCGGCGCTGCGGAGGAGGCGGCGCCAACATTGGTATCAGAGCCACAAGGTTCGAGGGGCGGCCGTGGCGCGCGGTGGCGTCCGCGGCGGACGGGGCGTGCGCGGCCGACATGAAGGCATCGGCTGCGGCGCGCAGCGAGCGCGTGGCGACGGCGACGCGCGGCGAGTCCGTGGCTGTGCGGTGTGACGTCGTGCGCGCGAAGAGCACGGTGGTCGCAGAGACAAGGAGGTTGCGGAGGACCTGCGTGGTGGCGCAGAGGTCGCGGCGGCTCGGCGCGACAACCGTGGAGGCGCGTGGCACGAAGCCGCGGCGGCCGCGGCGGACCCGCGTGGTGGCGTGGCGTGGCGGCATGGAGGTGCTGCGCTGCGGTTGAGGCCACAGCGGTGCAGGGCAATAAGCCGTGGCGGCGAGCCGGGCGCGACCGGTGCGTGTTATGGGTGCGCACTGGACGCGTCAGGCACGTCGGGACCGCGGACGCGCGTATGAGCGTGGGGTTGACGCTGGGAGGAGGCATATGTTGCCGTTGTGCTCGAGTCCGTGCTCGAGTTCGGCTACATCCTTCCAGCGTTTGTCGCTGGCGGCTGCCATGACGGACGCGGAGGCGGCGCGCGGTGAGCGTCTGGTGCAGTCGGGCTCGTCGGGTGCGCGTGGGACGTGCGGGATGCACTGGTGTGGTCGGGCTCGTCGGGCGTGTCGGGTGCGCGCGGGATGTGCAAGGCACAGAGAGACGTCAGGCGTGTGTCGCCGGTGAAGAAGAAACTCGGCGTATGTCGCCGGGGTCGTGACGGAGCACAATGCGACCGGCGTCAGTGCGCCAGGTTGGGTCTGTGGCGGTGCGACCGGTATCGATGCGCCGTGTCAGATCCGTGGGCTGGGTCACGGCCGTGACGACGACAATGACAGAAGCTGCAACAACTTTGGTGACGACGAGATCGTGGTTTAGGGGAAGTATGTTGGAGTAAACCACGTTAGGTGACGTTCTTGTACAAGTACTAGCTGGGTGAGTTTGTTAGTACGTGATGCCTCAGGTTGTTAGACCGAGTCGTGGCTGTTGGAGCGATTCCAGGAGTAGGATAAGGCTAGTTAGTGGCCTGGTCTAGTGGCCGGTTAATGCGTACGTGACTTAGTGGTCTGGCCGGGTTGTGCGTGAGGCAAACCTTCTTTGTGTATATATGTTGCATTGAGTGAATGAGAAAAGGAAGCTGAGAGGGCTGGGCAAAAAATGTAGTGTTTGTGTAACCAAGGAGGAGAGCTCTCGGCAAAGCTGGTGCTGGTGTCTTTCTTGGTGTGTGCATGTGTATGTGTTGAGTTTTCTCATCATGTGTGTGTTCTTGAGAGAAACTACAAGTGAGAGTTGTGTGAGGAAGAAGAAGAAGCGGCGCTGCGGAGGAGGTGGCGCCAACAGGCTGGACTCGGTGCTCGACCCGAGGCTCGCCGGCGAGTCACGCACCTGCAGGGACGAGATGCGCAAGGTCCTCGACGTCGCGCTCCTCTGCGCCTCCAGCCTCCCGATCGATCGGCCGTCCATGAGGTCCGTTGTGAAACAGCTGCTCGAGGTCAGCAACCCCGTCGTCGCTGTGGTCGACTGGTCGTGGAGGACAAGGAACCTCTTCATGTGTGATCCATGTATGGCCATGTCTCAGAAAGCAATGCTAGTTTGGTAGTGGCTTACGCTTTTTTTCGATGCAGAATAGCTCTGAAATCTTAGAGATAAAACCAGGTGTCTTGTTGTCCATGCCATGGCCAGCACTCCTACATGAGGTCTTTTTAAAGATCTCCATATGCATCGGGATCTCTAGGGGCGTGTTTGGTTGCCGTGTGTAACAGTGCCTGCATCGCATACACTTCTCTACTCAGCCTGGCTATGCAAATGCAGCCTCAAATGCACCATATGCATGTTGTTTGGTTGCCTGCGTGCCCTCTTACCTGCATGGGCTGAACCACACTGCCTGGTGTTTGATTGCCTGCATGTTAGTCCACAAACCCAAGGCATGGTGTTTGGTTGTATGCAAGGCCTGATGTGTGGTAACCTCTTTGGCTAGTTGGTGAGGTTACCACCACACTTCGACAGCACACATCATAAGCACAACAGACTATAAACAGAGCATCAACTAGTATAATTCAGATATAAGCAGTACCACAGATATAACAGTTCAACGCATAAACCATCAACTAGCATAATTCGATAGTACGCTCGGAAGAGGTGCCCCAGCCCTACTCCTTGGCGGCGAAGGCGTCGTCGTGCTTCCCGCACTTGTTGACGACCTTAATGCCATCGTCGTCGAAGATGATGACCTTGAGGGTGTCAGGAGTGAGGAGCTTGAACGTCACCATGTAGCCGATCTTGATCTGATGAACGACTGCGTAGGTGGCCCAACCCTGATCCAGGGTCACCATGCCGTTCATCAGCTTGACCTTCACCTTCTAGGAGCAGCCAGTGTTGTTCCTGAGCTTGAACTCCGTCGGCACCGCGACGAAGTGCTTGGTGAAGTCCAGGGGCATGGGGATGCACTCAAGCTTCGGTGCAAGGATGACCTTGCAGAAGTGAGTCGGGCCATCCTCCTGATGGTAGTGGCCGTAGTTGCGGCGCTTGTTGCTGGGGGGCTCCTCCATGCCCTCGTTGTCGCCACCCTCAGGCGTCTTCGGGTCTTCCTCGGCGGTGGGCGGCAGCTCAACCTCGTCGAGCATTGGGTGAAGGGGCTGCTTGCCCTTGCTGTCAATGGCCGGGAGCACCTCCGTGTCCTTGATCTGCACACAAGTCATGGAGTCAGGCATTGCACAGAGTTCACGGCTAACTCAAGAGCTTGTAGTTAAAACGGCATGACTGTCACTCTTCTCCTCTTCTCTATACCCCATATATTTACTCACCCTACCCACCACTATTTACCCACCCCCTCTCTTCTCTCACTGTCAACCTTCCTCCCCATCGCCATGAGCTCTAGCTCCAGATCCAATGCCAACCCCTTCCCTTGGGGTATTGGCTGGAGGGCCTTCTTCCTCGGGTGGACAGTTGGTGACCGGACCAAGGTCGAGAACACCATGGAGGTGTGCTCGAACTTTGGCTCCATGGCTGACATGCAGAATGAATCGAATGCCGTGGTCATGAAGGCCACTAAAGAACAGCTGAAGACGCCGATTCCTGACCCAGCGAAGGGCGCGATGGCAGTTGACATCATTCGCTGGGCCATGAATCAGGTCGTCTCCGACGACCCTAAACAGAGGAAGAAGTGGTGCAAGTACAAGACCTACTGGGCTCCTAATGACCGCCGTGCCGCAGTGTACTGGGAGACGGCTATCGCGCCGCCGGCGGTCATCGGCGGGGAGCCTAAGGAGGAGGAAGAAGAGGCGGTGCACATGCCAGCTAGGGCGCCGGAGCCAGTCTGTCCTACCTGGCAGATCGATCTCGACTCCGCCGAGGACGACAAGGACGACCCGCCGGCCGGCACGGCGAAGAAGAAGAAGAAGAAGAAGGCCAACGGCTCGACCAGCCGCTCCGCACGCTGGTGACTGCCGCCGCGGTCAGCCGGTGTCCGTTGTGTACCCCCTTTCCCCCTATTCCCCTATCCCCCAATCCCGAAATCTATTTTATGCATTCCGATCTTGCATGTATGAACTCCTATGAACTGCTATGAACTAGTATGAACTACACCTATGCTTATCTACTTCTATTCCCCATTCCTCTCCGCCGTGGATCAAATCTAGCATGCATGTCGAAGAGAGAGAAGTGCTTCCCCCCATTGATGGAGTCCGGTGGTCTTGTTCCTCTGCTCCGATCTGCCGTCGCCGCTAATGGAGTCCGGTGGTCTTCTTCCTTTGCTCCGATCCGCCGCCGCCGGTGAGAGTTGGGAGAGTGGGGAAGAATGGGGAGAGGGAGCGGTGAGGGGCGGTGAGGCTAATAACTGCCGGTGCTTCAGGAAGCAACGCCGCTTCTCGAGGGTGGCCGCGCGCGTGCAGCCGTGATAACCCACAAGTATAGGGGATCGCAACAACTTTCGAGGTAGAGTATTCAACCCAAATTTATTGATTCGACACAAGGGGAGACAAAGAATATTCTCAAGTACTAGCAGCTGAGTTGTCAACCACACCTGGAAACTTAGTATCTGCAGCAGAGTGTTTAGTAGCAAAGTAATATGATAGTGATGGTAACGGTAACAAAAGAGTAACGAAAGAAAAGTAATGTTTTTGGTATTTTGTAGTGATTGTAACAATAGCAACGAGAAAGTAAATAAGCGTAAACCAGTATATGGAAAGCTTGTAGGCATTGGATCAATGATGGATAATTATGCCGGATGCGGTTCATCATGTAACAATCATAACATAGGGTGACACAGAACTAGCTCCAATTCGTCAATGTAATGTAGGCATGTATTCCGAATATAGTCATACGTGCTTATGGAAAAGAACTTGCATGACATCTTTTGTCCTACCCTCCCGTGGCAGCGGGGTCCTACTAGAAACTAAGGGATATTAAGGCCTCGTTTTAATAGAGAACCGGAACAAAGCAGTAGCACATAGTGAATACATGAACTCCTCAAACTACGGTCATCACCGGTAAGTATCCCGATTATTGTCACTTCGGGGTTAACGGATCATAACACATAATAGGTGACTATAGACTTGCAAGATAGGATCTAGAACTCTCATATATTGATGAAAACATAATAGGTTCAGATCTGAAATCATGGCACTCGGGCCCTAGTGACAAGCATTAAGCATAGCAAAGTCATAGCAACATCAATCTCAGAACATAGTGGATACTAGGGATCAAACCCTAACAAAACTAACTCGATTACATGGTGAATCTCATCCAACCCATCACCGTCCAGCAAGCCTACGATGGAATTACTCACGCACGGCGGTGAGCATCATGAAATTGGTGATGGAGGATGGTTGATGATGACGACGGCGACGAATCCCCCTCTCCGGAGCCCCGAACGGACTCCAGATCAGCCCTCCCGAGAGGTTTTAGGGCTTGGCGGCGGCTCCGTATCGTAAAATGCGATGATTTCTTCTCTCTTATTTTTTTCTCCCCGAAAGCGGTTATATAGAGTTGGAGTTGGAATCGGGGGGGTCTCTAGGGGGCCCACGAGGTAGGGGGCGCGCCCGAGGGGGTGGGGTGGGGGGTGGGGGGGCGCCCCCACCCTCGTGAGAAGGGTGTGGGCCCCCTGGTCTTCATCTTTGGTGAGGATTTTTTATTATTTATTGTAAGATATTCCGTGGAGTTTTAGGTGATTCTGAGAACTTTTTTTTCTGCACATAAAACAACATCATGGCAATTCTTCTCAAGACCGCGTCAGTCCGGGTTAGTTCCATTCAAATCATACAAGTTAGAGTCCAAAACAAGGGCAAAAGTGTTTGGAAAAGTAGATACGACGGAGACGTATCAACTCCCCAAGCTTAAACCCTTGCTTGTCCTCAAGCAATTCAGTTGACAAACTGAAAGAAATAAAGAAAAACTTTTACAAACTCTGTTTGCTCTTGTTGTTGTAAATATGTCAAGCTAGCATTCAAGTTTTCAGCAAAGATTATAACTAACCACATTTGCAATAATTCTCAGGTCTCATGTTACTCATATCAATAGCATAATCAACTAGCAAGCCATAATAATAAATCTCGGATGACAACACTTTCTCAAAACAATCATAATATGATATAACAAGATGGTATCTCGCTAGCCCTTTCTGAGACCGCAAAACATAAATGCAGAGCACCTTTAAAGATCAAGGACTGACTAGACATTGTAATTCATGGTAAAAGAGATCCAATCATAGTCACACCCAATATAAATTAACAGTAATGAATGCAAATGACAGCGGTGCTCTCCAACTGGTGCTTTTTAATAAGAGGGTGATGACTCAACATAAAAGTAAATAGATAGGCCCTTCGCAGAGGGAAGCAGGGATTTGTAGAGGTGCCAGAGCTCGGTTTTGAAATAGAGGTGAATAATATTTTGAGCGGTATACTTTCATTGTCAACATAACAACCAAGAGATGGCGATATCTTCCATGCTACACACATTATAGGCGGTTCCCAAACAGAATGGTAAAGTTTATACTCCCCCTCCACCAACAAACATCAATCCATGGCTTGCTCGAAACAACGAGTGCCTCCAACATACATCAGGTCCCAGGGGGAGTTTTGTTTGCAATTATTTTGATTTAGTTTGCATAAAGCATGGGACTGGGCATCCCGGTGACCAGCCATTTATCTCGTGAGTGAGGAGCGGAGTCCACTCCTCTTGAGAATAACCCGCCTAACATGGAAGATACAGACAACCCTAGTTGATACATGAGCTATTCGAGCATACAAAACAGGATGATTATTTGAAGGTTTAGAGTTTGGCACATACAAATTTACTTGGAACGGCAGGTAGATACCGCATATAGGAAGGTATAGTGGACTCATCTGGAATAACTTTGGGGTTTAAGGGATTTGGATGCACAAGCAGTATTCCCGCTTAGTACAGGTGAAGGCTAGCAAAAGACTGGGAAGCGACCAACTAGAGAGCGACAACAGCCATGTACATGCATTAAAATTAATAAACATTGGATGCAAGCATGAGTAGGATATAATCCACCATGAACATAAATATCGTGAAGGCTATGTTGATTTGTTTCAACTACATGCGTGAACATGTGCCAAGTCAAGTCACTTAAATCATTCAGAGGAGGATACCACCCTATCATACCACATCATAACCATTTTAATAGCATGTTGGCACGCAAGGTAAACCATTATAACTCATAGCTAATCAAGCATGGCACAAGCAACTATGATCTCTAATTGTCATTGCAAACATGTTTATTCATAACAAGCTGAATCAAGAACGATGAACTCATCATATCTACAAAAACAAAAGAGGTCGAGTTCATACCAGCTTTTCTCATCTCAGTTAGTCCATCATATATCATCATAATTGCCTTTCACTTGCACGACCGAACGATGTGAATAATAATAAGAGTGCACGTGCATTGGACTAAGCTGGAATCTGCGAGCATTCAATAAACAGGAGAAGACAAAGCAATATGGGCTCTTTTGTCAGATAAACAATAATGCATATAAGAGCCACTTCAACAATTTAATCATGGTCTTCTCCTACTGACCCCCAAAGAAAGAAAAGAAATAAAACTATTTACACGGGAAAGCTCCCAACAAGCAAAAGAAGAACATGAAATATTTTTGGGTTTTCTTTTTAATTACTACTACAAGCATGGAAAGTAAATTAATTAAAAGCTACAACTAATTTTTTTGTTTTTCTTAAGGTTTATTAAACACACAAGAAGAAAGCATAAAAGGAAATAAACTAGCATGGATGATACAATGAAAAAGTATGAGCACCGACATCTAGCAATGAGTGTGTGTGAACATAAATGTAATGTTGGTGAGAAATACCTACTCCCCCAAGCTTAGGCTTTTGGCCTAAGTTGGTCTATGGCCACGGCTGGCGTGGCGGATATCCATAATAATAGTTGTTGGGGTCATACTGTGATGCAGCGGCTATGGCCTCCTGAGCTGCAGTGTGGCGACGAGCGGCCTCCGCTCTCCTCTCATACTCATCTGCCTCCTCTCTGATAATAGTATATCCTCCTCTTGCCTGATAATCAAAAAAGCAGGAGCAGGGAGAGTAATATGGACAACACGGCGTCTGTCAAAGATTAGTCGGTACTGGAGAGGTGATTCGTTCCTCTCGACAAAATGGTGGGAAACCATAGAATCAAAATCTAAATAAGCAGGAGGCAACTCCATGTCTCCTTCACGAACGTCTATCTCAAGAAATTTAGCTAAGCGGGTTGCATAAATTCCTCCAAAGAAATCTCCATTATGTCTATTATGATGCAACCTACGAGCTACAATGGCTCCCATATGATAAGATTGGTCTCTTGACACAGCTCTCCTGAGAATGCTAAGGTCAGGGACACACATGTGACATGCTTCATCCTTAGCATTTATGCACCTACCTATGAAGAGAGCAAAATAATGTATAGCAGGAAAGTGAATGCTCCCTATGGTAGCTTGCGTTATATCTCTAGATTCCCCTACAGTTATACTAGCAAGAAAGTTTCTAAATTCAGATTTAGGGGGATCCCTAACACTACCCCATTGTGTAAGTTTGCAAGCAAAAGTGAAATCCTCTAAGTCCTTGGTATAAGATTTGTCATAAAGATCAAACATGACTGAAGGAGAATTACGCGAAGATGAATACTCAAACCTCCTCACAAAAGAGCTTGTGAGCTCATGATACTGGGGGCATTTGTCTGCCTCAAAGTCCTCAAGATCGGCATTACGCAAATATGCGTTAAATTCTTCTTTAATTCCCGCTCGATCCATAAAATTTTCAGAAGGCCACTCACAAGGACGCACTGGAGCGTCTCTTGGTGGCTCTTCGTCAGCATCACGCATTGCAAGCCTGGGTCCTTGCTTCCTTGAAGAACCACCTTGGAACATTTTCCTAAGCATATTTCTTCCTCTGAAAAATTCTGAAATTTTTAGTAACTTCAAAATAAAAGTAAACCAAACTCAATAATATTGATAGCAACTACTCCTACAAGTGCCTAGAGCCTATATCATGCATCAAAACTACTTTTGACCATATAAATTTGACATGCAAGCTCAAGAACAGGGTCACCTAAGCAGCAAAAATTTGCAATGAATAAAGCACTAGAACAAAAACTAATTGGACCAATGGAGGAGTCACATACCAAGGAACAATCTCCCCAAGCAGTTTTGTGAGAGGTGCTTTGAGCAAGGAGCTCGAAAATGGCAGCAAAACGAGCTTGGACTCGGGTTTGAGCTGGTTTTTCGTGTTTGGGGGAGGAAGATGAAGTGTGTGGCTGAAAGAATAAGTGGAGGAGGGCCACCGTGGGCCCACGAGGCAGGGGGCGCCCTAGGGGGGGGCGCCCTCCACCCTCGTGGCAAGGTGGTTGGCCCCCTGGTGTGTTCTTTGTTCCATAAATCCTCAAATATTCTAGAAAAAATCATATTTAATTTTCAGGGCATTTGGAGAACTTTTATTTTCGAGGTATTTTTATATTGCACGGATAATCAGATAACAGACAGAAAATTATTTATTTTTACTTTATTTCAACTAAATAACAGAAAGTATAGAGAGGGTACAGAAGGTTGTGCTTCTAGTTTCATCCATCTCATGCTCGTCAAAAGGAATCCACTAACAAGGTTGATCAAGTCTTGTTAACAAACTCATTCCGATTAACATGAAACCGGAGAAATTTCGAATAACACTAGGTTACCTCAACGGGGATATGCACATCCCCAATAATAAGTATATCATATTTCTTCTTGACAGTAGGAAGAGGAAATTCAAAACCTCCAAATATAATCGATGGAATTTTTCCGATAGAATTGATACTATGAACTTGAGGTTGTTTCCTCGGAAAGTGTACCGTATGCTCATTACCATTAACATGAAAAGTGACATTGCCTTTGTTGCAATCAATAACAGCCCCTGCAGTATTAAGAAAAGGTCTTCCAAGAATAATAGACATACTATCGTCCTCGGGAATATCAAGAATAACAAAGTCCGTTAAAATAGTAACGTTTGCAACCACAACAGGCACATCCTCACAAATACCGACAGGTATAGCAGTTGATTTATCAGCCATTTGCAAAGATATTTCAGTAGGTGTCAACTTATTCAAGTCAAGTCTATGATATAAAGAGAGAGGCATAACACTAACACCGGCTCCAAGATCACATAAAGCAGTTTTAACATAGTTTCTTTTAATGGAGCATGGTATAGTAGGTACTCCTGGATCTCCAAGTTTCTTTGGTATTCCACCCTTAAAAGTATAATTAGCAAGCATGGTGGAAATTTCAGCTTCCGGTATCTTTCTTTTATTTGTAATAATATCTTTCATGTACTTAGCATAAGGATTTGTTTTAAGCATATCAGTCAATCGCATACGCAAAAAGATAGGTCTAATCATTTCAGCAAAGCGCTCAAAATCCTCATCATCCTTTTTCTTGGATGGTTTGGGAGGAAAAGGCATGGGTTTCTGAACCCAAGGTTCTCTTTCTTTACCATGTTTCCTAGCAACAAAGTCTTTCTTATCATAACGTTGATTCTTTGATTGTGGGTTATCAAGATCAATAGCAGGTTCAATTTCTACATCATTATCATTACTAGGTTGAGCATTATTATGAACATCATCATTAACATTTTCATTAGGTTCATGTTCATTGCCAGATTGTGTTTCAGCATCAGAATAGAGATATCATTTGGATTATCAGGTGGTTCAGCAATAGGTTCACTAGAAGTTTGCACAGTTCTATCATTTTTCTTTTTCTTCTTTTTAGAAGAACTAGGTGCATCAATATTATTTCTCTGAGAATCTTGCTCAATTCTCTTAGGGTGGCCTTCAGGATACAAAGGTTCCTGAGTCATTCTACCAGTTCTAGTAGCCACTTTAACAACATAATCATTTTTCTTACTATTCATCTCATTGAGCAATTCCTTTTGAGCTTTAAGTACTTGTTCTACTTGAGTGGTAACCATGGAAGCATGTTTGCTAACAAGTTTAAGTTCACCTCTAATATTAGCCATATAATCACCCAAGTATTTAATCATATCAGCGTCTTGTTTTAATTGTTTACCAAAATAAGCATTGAAGTCTTCTTGCTTAAACATAAAATTACCAAACTCATCCAAGAATTGACTAGCAATTCTAGTAGGAGGGATTTCAGCTTTATCATATCTATAGAGAGAATTTACCTTTACTACCTGTGTCGGGTTATCAAGGTCTGGAGGTTCTTCAATAAATAAAGGATTAAGATCATATGTTTCTTCATCAGGAGGTAAATGAAGACCATGTATTTCTTCAATAGGAGGTAAATTCTTAACATCTTCAGCTTTAATACCTTTTTCTTTCATAGATTTCTTTGCCTCTTGCATATGTTCGGGATTGAGAAATAAGACACCTCTCTTCTTCGGAGTTGGTTTAGGAATAGGATCATTAATTGGAGCAGGAGCTGGCTTAGGAGCTGGCTCAGGAGGTGCCCAATTATTTTCATTTGTCAACATATTATTCAATAAGATTTCAGCTTCATCCGGTGTTCTTTCCCTGAAAAGAGAACCAGCACAACTATCCAGGTAATCTCTGGAAGCATCGATTAGTCCATGTAAAAGATATCAAGTATTTCATTTTTCTTAAGAGAATGATCAGGCAAAGCATTAAGTAACTTGAGAAGCCTCCCCCAAGCTTGTGGGAGACTCTCTTCTTTAATTTGCACAAAGTTGTATATTTCCTTTAAAGCAGCTTGTTTCTTATGAGCAGGGAAATATTTAGCAGAGAAGTAGTAAATCATATCCTGGGGACTACGCACACAACCAGGATCAAGAGAATTAAACCATATCTTAGCATCACCCTTTAATGAGAAAGGAAACATTTTAAGGATATAAAAGTAGCGAGATCTCTCATCATTAGTGAACAGGGTGGCTATATCATTTAATTTAGTAAGATGTGCCACAATAGTTTCAGATTCATAGCCATAAAAAGGATCAGATTCAACCAAAGTAATTATATCAGGATCAACAGAGAATTCATAATCCTTATTAGTAACACATATAGGTGAAGTAGCAAAAGCAGGGTCAGGTCTCATCCTAGCATTTAGAGATTACTTATTCCATTTAGGTAATAACCTTTTGAGTTCATATCTATCTTTGCAAGCTAAAATAGCTAAAGAAGCATCTTGATCAAATAAGTAACCCTTAGAATAACAAGTGATTCTTCATCATCACTTTCATCTGTTGGGGAACGTAGTAGAATTTTTTAAAATTTTCTACGCATCACCAAGATCAATCTATGGAGTCATCTAGCAACGAGAGTGAGGAGTGCATCTACATACCCTTGTAGATCGCGAGCGGAAGCATTCAAGAGAACGGGGTTGATGGAGTCGTACTCATCATGATCCAAATCACCGATGACCGAGCGCCGAACGGACGACACCTCCACGTTCAACACACGTATGGTTGGGGAAGACGTATCCTCCTTCTTGATCCAGCAAGGGGAAGGAGAGGTTGATGGAGATCCAGCAGCACGACGGCATGGTGGTGGAAGCAGCGGGGATCTCGGCAGGGCTTCGCCAAGCTCAGCGAGAGGGAGAGGTGTTACGAGGGGAGAGGGAGGCGCCAGGGGCTAGGGTGCAGCTCCCATGCGCCTCCCTACTATATATAGGGGTGGAGGGGGCTGGTTTCTTGCCCTCCAAGTCCATTGGGGCATTGGCAAAGGTGGGGGAAAGAAATCCCATAATTTCCCTTCCCCACCGATTGTTATCCCCCCTTTTTAGGGATCTTGATCTTATCCCTTCTGGATATGATCTTATTCCTTCTAAGGGGGGATCTTGGTGCGCCTTGACCAGGGGTGTGGGGCCTTGCCCCCACTACCCACGTTCATGTGGGTCCCCCCATGCAGGTGGGCCCCACTCCGGAACCTTCTAGAACCTTCCCGGTACAATACCGAAAAATCCCGAACATTTTCCGGTGCCCAAAATAGGACTTCCCATATATAAATCTTTACCTCCAGACCATTCCGGAACTCCTCGTGACGTCCGGGATCTCATCCGGGACTCCGAACAACTTTCGGGTTACCGCATAATAATATCTCTACAACCCTAGCGTCACCGAACCTTAAGTGTGTAGACCCTACGGGTTCGGGAGACATGCAGACATGACCGAGACGACTCTCCGGTCAATAACCAACAGCGGGATCTGGATACCGATGTTGGCTCCCACATGTTCCACGATGATCTCATCGGATGAACCATGATGTCGAGGATTCAATCAATCCCGTATTCAATTCCCTTTGTCCAGCGGTATTGTACTTGCCCGAG
This sequence comes from Triticum aestivum, assembly GCF_018294505.1. Classification (NCBI taxonomy): domain Eukaryota; kingdom Viridiplantae; phylum Streptophyta; class Magnoliopsida; order Poales; family Poaceae; genus Triticum; species Triticum aestivum. Next base: position 73,663,730 of record NC_057797.1, read on the forward strand.
ATTCGATCGTCGATATCCGATACCTTGTTCAATCTCGTTACCGGCAAGTCTCTTTACTCGTTCCGTAACACATCATCCCGTGATCAACTCCTTGGTCACATTGTGCACATTATGATGATGTCCTACCGAGTGGGCCCAGAGATACCTCTCCGTCACACAGAGTGACAAATCCCAGTCTCGATTCGTGCCAACCCAACAGACACTTTCGGAGATACCCGTAGTGCACCTTTATGGCCACCCAGTTACGTTGTGACGTTTGGCACACCCAAAGCATTCCTACGGTATCCGGGAGTTGCACAATCTCATGGTCTAAGGAAATGATACTGGACATTTAGAAAAGCTTTAGCATACGAACTACACGATCTTTGTGCTAGGCTTAGGATTGGGTCTTGTCCATCACATCATTCTCCTAATGATGTGATCCCGTTATCAACGACATCCAATGTCCATGGTCAGGAAACCGTAACCATCTATTGATCAACGAGCTAGTTAACTAGAGGTTACTAGGGACATGGTGTTGTCTATGTAATCCACACATGTATCTGAGTTTCCTATCAATACAATTCTAGCATGGATAATTAACGATTATCATGAACAAGGAAATATAATAATAACCAATTTATTATTGCTCTAGGGCATATTTCCAACAGTCTCCCACTTGCACTAGAGTCAATAATCTAGTTCACATCTCCCTGTGATTAACACTCACAGGTCACATCGCCATGTGACAACATCCAAATAGTTTACTAGAGTCAATAATCTAGTTCACATCACTATGTGATTAACACTCAATGAGTTCTGGGTTTGATCATGTTATGCTTGTGAGAGAGGATTTAGTCAACGGGTCTGCAACATTCAGATCCGTATGTACTTCGCAAATCTCTATGCTATATTTGGAGCCATTTCAAATAACTATTTCTACTTGGAGCTATTCTAAATTGTTGCTCCATTTACGTATCCGATATCTCTACTCAGAGCTATCCGGATAGGTGTTAAGCTTGCATCGATGTAACTCTTTACGTCGAACTCTTTATCACCTCCATAACCGAGAAACATATCCTTATTCCTCTAAGGATAATTTTGACCGCTATCTGGTGATCTACTCCTAGATCACCTTTGTACCCTCTTGCCAGACATGTGGCAAGGCACACATCAGGTGCGGTACTCAGCATGGCATACTGTATAGAGCCTATGACAAAAGCATAGGGGACGACCTTCGTCCTTCCTCTTTCTCCTGCCGTGGTCGAGCTTTAACTTCATAACTTCATACCTTACAACTCAGGCAAGAACTCCTTCTTTAACTGGTCCATCTTGAACACCTTCAAGATCATGTCAAGGTATGTGCTCATTTGAAAGTACCATTAAGCGTTTTGATCTATCCTTATCGATCTTGATGCTCAATGTTCAAGTAGCTTAATCCAGGTTTTCCATTGAAAAACACTTTTCAAATAACCCTATATGCTTTCCAGAAATTCTACATCATTTCTGATCAACAATATGTCAACAACATATACTCATCAGAAATTCTATAGTGCTCCCACTCACTTCTTTGGAAATACAAGTTTCTCATAAACTTTGTATAAACCCAAAAGCTTTGATCATCTCATCAAAGCGTACATTCCAACTCCGAGATGCTTACTCCAGTCCTTAGAAGGATTGCTGGAGCTTTGCATACTTGTTAGCATTTTTCAGGACTGACAAAACCTTCTGGTTGTATCACATACAACCTTTCCTCAAGAAAATTGTCAAGGAAACAATATTTTGACATCGTATCTGCAAGATTTCATAAATAATGCAGTAACTGCTAACATAATTCCAACAGACTCTTAGCATCGCTATGAGTGAGAAAGTCTCATCATAGTCAACTCCTTGAACTTGTCGGAAAACATCTTAACGACAAGTCGAGCTTTCTTAATGGTGATACTTACCACCATTGTCCGTCTTTCTTTTAAAATCCATATGTACCCAACAGCCTTATGACCATCAAGCAGTTCTTCCAAAGTCTACACTTTGTTTTCATACATGGATCCTCTCTCGGATTTTATGGCCTCGAGCCAATTTTTCGGAATTCGGGCCCACCACCGCTTCTCCATAGCTCATAGGTTCATTGTTGTCTAGCAACATGCCTTCCAAGACAGGATTACGTACCACTTTGAAGTAGTACGCATCCTTGTCGTCCTACGAGGTTTGGTAGTGACTTGATCCGAAGTTTCATGATCACTATCATAAGCTTCCACTTCAATTGGTGTAGGTGCCACAGGAACAACTCCCTGTGCCTGTTGGGTAACGTAGTAATTTCAAAAAAAATTCCTACGCACACGCAAGATCATGGTGATGCATAGCAACAAGAGGGGAGAGTGTGATCTACGTACCCTTGTAGACCGACAGCGGAAGCGTTAGCACAACGCGGTTGATGTAGTCGTACGTCTTCACGGCCCGACCGATCAAGCACGGAAACTACGGCACCTCCGAGTTTTAGCACACGTTCAGCTCGATGACGATCCTCGGACTCCGATCCAGCAAAGTGTCGGGGAAGAGTTCCATCAGCATGACAGTGTGGTGATGATCTTGATGTACTATTGTCGCAGAGCTTCGCCTAAGCACCGCTACAATATTATCGAGGATTATGGTGGAAGGGGGCACCGCACACGGCTAAGAATATGATCACGTGGATCAACTTGTGTGTCTAGGGGTGCCCCCTGCCCCCGTATATAAAGGATCAAGGGGAGGAGGCCGGCCGGCCCCTATGGCGCGCCAAGGAGGAGTCCTCCTCCTAGTAGGAGTAGGAGTCCTACTAGGAGGGGGAAAGAAGTGGGGAGGGAGAAGGAAAGGGGGGCGCCACCCCCCTCTCCTAGTCCAATTCGGACCAGGGGGAGGAGGCGCGTGGCCAACCTTTGGCTGCCCCTCTCTCTCTCCACTAAGGCCCATATGGCCCATTACTTCTCCCGGGGGGTACCGGTAACCCTCCGACTCTCCGATTTTCTCCGAAATCACCCGGAACACTTCCGGTGTCCGAATATAGCCGTCCAATATATCAATCTTTATGTCTCGACCATTTCGAGACTCCTCGTCATGTCTGTGATCACATCCGGGACTCCGAACTAACTTCGGTACATCAAAACTCATAAACTCATAATATAACTATCATCGAAACCTTAAGCGTGCGGACCCTACGGGTTCAAGAACAATGTAGACATGACCGAGACACGTCTCCGGTCAATAACCAATAGCGGAACCTGGATGCTCATATTGGCTCCTACATATTCTACGAAGATCTTTATCGGTCAGACCGCATAACAACATACGTTGTTCCCTTTGTCATCGGTATGTTACTTGCCCGAGATTTGATCGTCAGTATCTCAATACCTAGTTCAATCTCGTTACAGGCAAGTCTCTTTACTCGTTCCGTAATACATCATCCCGCAACTAACTCATTAGTTGCAATGCTTGCAAGGCTTATGTGATGTGCATTATCGAGAGGGCCCAGAGATACCTCTCCGACAATCGGAGTGACAAATCCTAATCTCAAAATACGCCAACCCAACATGTACCTTTGGAGACACCTGTAGAGTACCTTTATAATCACCCATTTACGTTGTGACGTTTGGTAGCACACAAAGTGTTCCTTCGGCAAATGGGAGTTGCATAATCTCATAGTCATAGGAACATGTATAAGTCATGAAGAAAGCAATAGCAACATACTAAATGATCGGGTGCTAAGCTAATGGAATGGGTCACGTCAATCAGATCATTCACCTAATGATGTGATCCCGTTAATCAAATAACAACTCTTTGTCCATGGTTAGGAAACATAACCATCTTTGATTAACGAGCTAGTCAAGTAGAGGCATACTAGTGACACTCCGTTTGTCTATGTATTCACACATGTATTATGTTTCTGGTTAATACAATTCTAGCATGAATAATAAACATTTATCATGATATAAGGAAATAAATAATAACTTGATTATTGCCTCTAGGGCATATTTCCTTCAGTCTCCCACTTGCACTAGAGTCAATAATCTAGATTACACAGTAATGATTCTAACACCCATGGAGCCTTGGTGCTGATCATGTTTTGCTCGTGGAAGAGGCTTAGTCAACGAGTCTGCAACATTCAGATCCGTATGTATCTTGCAAATCTCTATGTCTCCCTCCTGGACTAGATCCCGGATGGAATTGAAGCGTCTCATGATGTGCTTGGTTCTCTTGTGAAATCTGGATTCCTTTGCCAAGGCACTTGCACCAGTATTGTCACAAAAGATTTTCATTGGACCCGATGCACTAGGTATGACACCTAGATCGGATATGAACTCCTTCATCCAGACTCCTTCATTTGCTGCTTCCGAAGCAGCTATGTACTCCGCTTCACATGTAGATCCCGCCACAACTCTTTGTTTAGAGCTGCACCAACTGACAGCTCCACCGTTTAATGTAAACACGTATCCGGTTTGCGATTTAGAATCGTCAGGATCAGTGTCAAAGCTTGCATCAACGTAACCTTTTACGATGAGCTCTTTGTCACCTCCATATATGAGAAACATATCCTTAGTCCTTTTCAGGTACTTCAGGATGTTCTTGACCGCTGTCCAGTGATCCACTCCTGGATCACTTTGGTACCTCCCTGCTAGACTTATAGCAAGGCACACATCAGGTCTGGTACACAGCATTGCATACATAATAGAGCCTATGGCTGAAGCATAGGGAACATCTTTCATTTTCTCTCTATCTTCTGCAGTGGTCGGGCATTGAGTCTTACTCAACTTCACACCTTGTAACACAGGCAAGAACCCTTTCTTTGCTTGATCCATTTTGAAATTCTTCAAAACTTTGTCAAGGTATGTGCTTTGTGAAAGTCCAATTAAGCGTCTTGATCTATCTCTATAGATCTTAATGCCTAATATGTAAGCAGCTTCACCGAGGTCTTTCATTGAAAACTCTTATTCAAGTATCCCTTTATGCTATCCAGAAATTCTATATCATTTCCAATTAGTAATATGCCATCCACATATAATATCAGAAATGCTACAGAGCTCCCACTCACTTTCTTGTAAATACAGGCTTCTCCAAAAGTCTGTATAAAACCAAATGCTTTGATCACACTATGAAAGCGTTTATTCCAACTCCGAGAGGCTTGCACCAGTCCATAAATGGATCGCTGGAGCTTGCACACTTTGTTAGCTCCCTTTGGATTGACAAAACCTTCTGGTTGCATCATATACAACTCTTCTTCCAGAAATCCATTCGGGAATGCAGTTTTGACATCCATCTGCCAAATTTCATAATCATAAAATGCGGCAATTGCTAACATGATTCGGACAGACTTAAGCATCGCTACGGGTGAGAAGGTCTCAACGTAGTCAATCCCTTGAACTTGCCGAAAACCTTTTGCGACAAGTCGAGCTTTGTAGACAGTAATATTACCATCAGCGTCAGTCTTCTTCTTGAAGATCCATTTATTCTCAATTGCTTGCCGATCATCGGGCAAGTCAACCAAAGTCCATACTTTGTTCTCATACATGGATCCCATCTCAGATTTCATGGCTTCAAGCCATTTTGCGGAATCTGGGCTCACCATCGCTTCTTCACAGTTCGTAGGTTCATCATGATCTAGTAGCATGACTTCCAGAACAGGATTACCGTACCACTCTGGCGCGGATCTCACTCTGGTTGATCTACGAGGTTCAGTAGTATCTTGTTCTGAAGTTTCATGATCATCATCATTAGCTTCCTCACTAACTAGTGTAGGTGTCACAGAAACAGTTTTCTGTGATGCACTACTTTCCAATAAGGGAGTAGGTACAGTTACCTCGTCAAGTTCTACTTTCCTCCCACTCACTTCTTTCGAGAGAAACTCCTTCTCCAGAAATTTTCCGAACTTAGCAATAAAAGTCTTGCCTTCGGATCTGTGATAGAAGGTGTATCCAATAGTCTCCTTTGGATATCCTATGAAGACACATTTCTCTGATTTAGGTTCGAGCTTATCAGGTTGAAGCTTTTTCACATAAGCATCGCAGCCCCAAACTTTCAGAAACGACAACTTTGGTTTCTTGCCAAACCATAGTTCATAAGGCGTCGTCTCAACAGATTTTGATGGTGCCCTATTTAACGTGAATGCGGCTGTCTCCAAAGCATAACCCCAAAACAATAGCGGTAAATCAGTAAGAGACATCATAGATCGCACCATATCTAGTAAAGTACGATTACGACGTTCGGACACACCATTACGCTGTGGTGTTCCGGGTGGCGTGAGTTGCAAAACTATTCCGCATTGTTTCAAATGTACACCAAACTCGTAACTCAAATATTCTCCTCCACGATCAGATCGTAGAAACTTTATTTTCTTGTTACGATGATTTTCAACTTCACTCTGAAATTCTTTGAACTTTTCAAACGTTTCAGACTTATGTTTCATTAAGTAGATATACCCATATCTGCTTAAGTCATCTGTGAAGGTGAGAAAATAACAATATCCGCCACGAGCCTCAATATTCATCGGACCACATACATCTGTATGTATGATTTCCAACAAATCTGTTGCTCTCTCCATAGTACCGGAGAACGGTGTTTTAGTCATCTTGCCCATGAGGCACGGTTCGCAAGTACCAAGTGATTCATAATCAAGTGGTTCCAAAAGTCCATCAGTATGGAGTTTCTTGATGCGCTTTACACCGATATGACCTAAACGGCAGTGCCACAAATAAGTTGCACTATCATTATCAACTCTGCATCTTTTGGCTTCAACACTATGAATATGTGTGTCACTACTATCGAGATTCAATAAAAATAGACCACTCTTTAAGGGGGCATGACCATAAAAGATATTACTCATATAAATAGAACAACCATTATTCTCAGATTTAAATGAATAACCGTCTCGCATCAAACAAGATCCAGATACAATGTTCATGCTTACTGGCACCGAATAACAATTATTTAGGTCTAATATTAATCCCGAAGGTAGATGTAGAGGTAGCGTGCCGACTGCGATCACATCGACTTTGGAACCATTTCCCACGCGCATCGTCACCTCGTCCTTAGCCAATCTTCGCTTAATCTGTAGTCCCTGTTTTGAGTTGCAAATATTAGCAACAGAACCGGTATCAAATACCTAGGTGCTACTACGAGCATTAGTAAGGCACACATCAATAACATGATCACATATACCTTTGTTCACTTTGCCATCCTTCTTATCCGCCAAATACTTGGGGCAGTTCCGCTTCCAGTGACCAGTCTGCTTGCAGTAGAAGCACTCAGTTTCAGGCTTAGGTCCAGGTTTGGATTTCTTCTCTTGAGTAGCAACTTGCTTGCTGTTCTTTTTGAAGTTCCCCTTCTTCTTCCCTTTGCCCTTTTTCTTGAAACTAGTGGTCTTGTTGACCATCAACACTTGATGCTCCTTCTTGATTTCTACCTCCGCAGCTTTCAGCATTGCGAAGAGCTCGGGAATAGTCTTATTCATCCCTTGCATATTATAGTTCATCACGAAGCTCTTGTAGCTTGGTGGCAGTGATTGGAGAATTCTGTCAATGACGCAATCATCTGGAAGATTAACTCCCAATTGAATCAAGTGATTATTATACCCAGACATTTTGAGTATATGCTCACTGACAGAACTGTTCTCCTCCATCTTGCAGCTATAGAACTTATTGGAGACTTCATATCTCTCAATCCGGGCATTTGCTTGAAATATTAACTTCAACTCCTGGAACATCTCATATGCTCCATGACGTTCAAAATGTCGTTGAAGTCCCGATTCTAAGCCGTAAAGCATGGCACACTGAACTATCGAGTAGTCATCAGCTTTGCTCTGCCAGACGTTCATAACATCTGGTGTTGCTCCAGCAGCAGGCCTGGCACCCAGCGGTGCTTCCAGGACGTAATTCTTCTATGCAGCAATGAGGATGATCCTCAAGTTACGGACCCAGTCCGTGTAATTGCTACCATCATCTTTCAACTTTGCTTTCTCAAGAAACGCATTAAAATTCAACGGAACAACAGCACGAGCTATCTATCTACAATCAAGAATAAACAAGCAAGATACTATCAGGTACTAAGTTTCATGATAAATTTAGGTTCAATTAATTTACTTAAAGAACTCCCACTTAGATAGACATCCCTCTAATCCTCTAAGTGATTACGTGATCCAAATCAACTAAACCATGTCCGATCATCACATGAGATGGAGTAGTTTCATTGGTGAACATCACTATGTTGATCATATCTACTATATGATTCACGCTCGACCTTTCGGTCTCCGTGTTCCGAGGCCATATTTGTATATGCTTGGCTCGTCAAGTATAACCTGAGTATTCCGCGTGTGCAACTGTTTTGCACCCGTTGTATTTGAACGTAGAGCCTATCACACCCGATCATCACGTGGTGTCTCAGCACGAAGAACTTTCGCAACGGTGCATACTCAGGGAGAACACTTCTTGATAATTAGTGAGAGATCATCTTATAATGCTACCATCAATCAAAGCAAGATAAGATGCATAAAAGATAAACATCACATGCAATCAATATAAGTGATATGATATGGCCATCATCATCTTGTGCTTGTGATCTCCATCTTCGAAGCACCGCCGTGATCACCATCATCACCGGCACGACACCTTGATCTCCATCGTAGCATCGTTGTCGTCTCGCCAATCTTATGCTTCCATGACTATCGCTACCGCTTAGTGATAAAGTAAAGCATTACAGCGTGATTGCATTTCATACAATAAAGCGACAACCATATGGCTCCTGCCAGTTGCCGATAACTCGGTTACAAAACATGATCATCTCATACAATAAAATTTAGCATCATGTCTTGACCATATCACATCACAACATGCCCTACAAAAACAAGTTAGACGTCCTCTACTTTGTTGTTGCAAGTTTTACGTGGCTGCTACGGGCTTAAGCAAGAACCAATCTTACCTACGCATCAAAACCACAACGATAGTTTGTCAAGTTGGTGCTGTTTTAACCTTCACAAGGACCGGGCGTAGCCACACTCGGTTCAACTAAAGTTGGAGAAACTGTCACCCGCAAGCCACCTATGTGCAAAGCACGTCGGGAGAACCGGTCTCGCGTAAGCATACGCGTAATGTCGGTCCGGGACGCTTCGTCCAACAATACCGCCGAACCAAAGTATGACATGCTGGTAGCAGTATGACTTATATCGCCCACAACTCACTTGTGTTCTACTCGTGCATATAACATCAACATATAAAACCTAGGCTCTGATACCACTGTTGGGTAACGTAGTAATTTCAAAAAAAATTCCTACGCACACGCAAGATCATGGTGATGCATAGCAACGAGAGGGGAGAGTGTGATCTACGTACCCTTGTAGACCGACAGCGGAAGCATTAGCACAACACGGTTGATGTAGTCGTACGTCTTCACGGCCCGACCGATCAAGCACGGAAACTACGGCACCTCCGAGTTTTAGCACAAGTTCAGCTCGATGACGATCCCCGGACTACGATCCAGCAAAGTGTCAGGGAAGAGTTCCGTCAGCACGTCGGCGTGGTGACGATCTTGATGTACTATCGTCACAGAGCTTCGCCTAAGCACCACTACAATATTATCGAGGATTATGGTGGAAGGGGGCACCGCACACGGCTAAGAATATGATCACGTGGATCAACTTGTGTGTCTAGGGGTGCCCCCTGCCCCCGTATATAAAGGATCAAGGGGAGGAGGCCGGCCGGCCCCTATGGCGCGCCAAGGGGGAAAGAAGTGGGGAGGGAGAAGGAACGGGGGGCGCCGCCCCCCCTCTCCTAGTCCATTTCGGACCAGGGGGGGAGGAGGCACGCGGCCCAACTTTGGCTGCCCCTCTCTCTCTCTCCACTAAGGCCCATATGGCCCATTACTTCTCCCGGGGGGGGGGGGGGGGGGGTTCCGGTAACCCTCCGGCTCTCCGGTTTTCTCCGAAATCACCCGGAACACTTCCGGTGTCCGAATATAGCCGTCCAATATATCAATCTTTATGTCTCGACCATTTCGAGACTCCTCCTCATGTCCGTGATCACATCCGGGACTCCGAACTAACTTCGGTACATCAAAACTCATAAACTCATAATATAACTGTCATCGAAACCTTAAGCGTGCGGACCCTACGGGTTCGAGAACAATGTAGACATGACCGAGACACGTCTCCGGTCAATAACCAATAGCGGAACCTGGATGCTCATATTGGCTCCTACATATTCTACGAAGATCTTTATCGGTCAGACCGCATAACAACATACGTTGTTCCCTTTGTCATCGGTATGTTACTTGCCCGAGATTCGATCGTTAGTATCTCAATACCTAGTTCAATCTCGTTACCAGCAAATCTCTTTACTCGTTCCGTAATACATCATCTCGCAACTAACTCATTAGTTGCAATGCTTGCAAGGCTTATGTGATGTGCATTACCGAGAGGGCCCAGAGATACCTCTCCGACAATCGGAGTGACAAATCCTAATCTCGAAATACGCCAACCCAACATGTACCTTTGGAGACACCTGTAGAGTACCTTGATAATCACCCATTTACATTGTGACGTTTGGTAGCAAACAAAGTGTTCCTCCGGCAAACGGGAGTTGCATAATCTCATAGTCATAGGAACATGTATAAGTCATGAAGAAAGCAATAGCAACATACTAAACGATCGGGTGCTAAGCTAATGGAATGGGTCATGTCAATCAGATCATTCACCTAATGATGTGATCCCGTTAATCAAATAACAACTCTTTGTCCATGGTTAGGAAACAGAACCATCTTTGATTAACGAGCTAGTCAAGTAGAGGCATACTAGTGACACTCCGTTTGTCTATGTATTCACACATGTATTATGTTTCTGGTTAATACAATTCTAGCATGAATAATAAACATTTATCATGATATAAGGAAATAAATAATAACTTTATTATTGCCTCTAGGGCATATTTCCTTCAGTGCCCTGCTATACACTGGTTGAAGTGACGGTTCAATAACCTCATCAATTCTCCCCCATCCTCCCACTCAATTCTTTCGAGAGAAACTTTTCCTCGAGAAAGGACCCGATTCTAGAAACAATCCCTATTGCTTTCGGATCTGAGACAGGAGGTACACCCAACTGTTTTGGGTACTCTATGATGATGCATTTATCCGCTTTGGGTTCGAGCTTATCAGCCTGAAACTTTTTCACATAAGCATTGCGGCCCCAAACTTTTAAGAAATGATAGCTTAGGTTTCTCTTAAACCATAGTTCATACGGTGTCATCTCATCAGAATTACGTGGTGCCCTATTTAAAGTGAATGTGGTTGTCTCTAATGCCTAACCCATAAACTATCGTGGTAATTCGATAAGAGACATCATGGTATGCATCATATCCAATAGGGTGCAGTTATGATGTTCGGACACACCATCACACTATGGTGTTCCAGGCTGTATTAGTTGTGAAACAATTTCCACAATGTCTTAATTCTGTGCCAAACTCGTAATTCAGATATTCATCTCTCTGATCATATCATAGATATTTTATCCTCTTGTCACGACGATCTTCAACTTCACCCTGAAATTACTTGAACCTTTCAATAATTCAGACTCGTAATTCATCAAGTAAATATACTTAGCATCTACTCAAATCATCTGTGAAGTAAGAATATAACGATATCCACTACATGCCTCAACACTCATTGGACTGCACACATCAAGATGTATTACTCCCAACAAGCTGCTTTCTTGTTCCATCTTACTGAAAACGAGGCCTTTCAGTCATCTTTCTCATGTGGTATGATTTGCATGTCTCAAGTGATTCAAAATCAAGCGAGTCCAAAGATCCATCAACATGGAGCTTCTTCATGCGTTTCATACCATTGTGACTAAAATTACAGTGCCACAAGTATGTGGTACTATCATTACTATCTTATATCTTTTGGCATGAACATGTGTATCACTACGATCGGGATTCGATAAACCATTCATTTTAGGTGCAAGACCATTGAAGGTATTATTCAAATAAACAGAGTAACCATTATTCTCCTTAAATGAATAACCGTATTGCGATAAACATAATCCAATCATGTCTATGCTCAACGCAAACACCAAATAACAATTATTTAGGTTTAACACCAATCCTGATGGTAAACGGAGCGTGCGATGCTTGATCACATCAACCTTGGAAACACTTCCAACACATATCATCGTCTCACCTTTGACTAGTCTCCGTTTATTCCGTAGCCTTTCATTTCGAGTTACCAACACTTAGCAACCGAACCGGTATCTAATACCCTGCTGCTACTAGGAGTACTAGTAAAGTACACATTTAATATAATGTATGTCCAATACATCTTTCAACCTTGACAGCCTTCTCATCTACCAAGTATCTAGGGTGGTTCTGCTTCAGTGACCATTCCCCTTATTACAGAAGCACTTAGTCTCGGGCTCGGGTTCAACTTTGGGTTTCTTCACTAGAGCAGCAACTGATTTGTCGTGTCATGAAGTATCCCTTTCTTGCCCTTGCCCTTCTTGAAACTAGTGGTTTTACTAACCATCAACAATTGATGCTCCTATTTGATTTCTACTTTCGGGTGTCGCGAATAGCTCAAGGATCATCATATCTATCCCTGATATGTTATAGTTCATCACGAAGCTCTAGTAGCTTGGTGGCAGTGACTTTGGAGAACCATCACTATCTCATCTAGAAGATCAACTCCCACTCGATTCAAGCGATTGTAGTACTCATACAATCTGAGCACATGCTCAACGATTGAGCTTTTCTCCTTAGTGTGCAGGCTTAAGAAACTTGTCAAAGGTCTCATACCTCTTGACGTGGGCACTAGCCTGAAATCCCAATTTCAGTCCTTGGAACATCTCATATGTTCTGCGATGTTTCAAAAACGTCTTTGGTGCCTCAATTCTAAACCATTTAGCATTACACACTGAACTATCATGTAGTCATCAAAATGTGCATGTCAGATGTTCGCAACATCCACAACTGACGTTCGAGGGTCAGCTCACTGAGTGGTGCATTAAGGACATAATCCTTCTGCGTAGCAATGAGGACAATCCTCTGTTTATGGACCCAGTTCGCATAATTGCTACTATCAACTTTCAACTAAATTTTCTCTAGGAACATATCTAAAACAGTAGAACTAAAGCATAAGCTACGACATAATTTGCAAAGTCCTTTTGACTATGTTCATGATAATTAAGTTCATCTGATTATTTAATGAACTCCCACTTAGATAGACATCCCTCTAGTCATCTAAGTGATACATGATCCGAGTCAACTAGGCCGTGTCCGATCATCACGTGAGACGGACTAGTCATCATCGGTGAACATCTTCATGTTGATCGTATCTTCTATACGACTCATGTTCGACCTTTCGGTCTTCCGCGTTCTGAGGCCATGTCTGTATACGCTAGGCTCGTCAAGTCAACCTAAGTGTATTGCATGTGTAAATCTGGCTTACACCCGTTGTATTCGAACGTTAGAATCTATCACACCCGATCATCACGTGGTGCTTCGAAACAGCAAACCTTCGCAATGGTGCACAGTTAGGGGGAACACTTTTCTTGAATTTATTGCGAGGGATCATCTTATTTTAGCTACCGTCGTTCTAAGCAAATAAGATGTAAAACATGATAAACATCACATGCAATCAAATAGTGACATGATATGGCCAATATCATTTTGCTCCTTTTGATCTCCATCTTCGGGGCGCCATGATCATCATCGTCACCAGCATGACACCATGATCTCCATCATCATGATCTCCATCATCGTGTCTTCATGAAGTTGTCTCGTCATCTATTACTTCTACTACTATGGCTAACGATTTAGCAATAAAGTAAAGTAAATACATGACGTTTATGTTGACACGCAGGTCATAAATAAATTAAGACAACTCCTATGGCTCCTGCCGATTGTCATACTCATCGACATGCAAGTCGTGATTCCTATTACAAGAACATGATCAATCTCATACATCACATATATCATTCATCACATCCTTTTGGCCATATCACATCACACGGCATATGCTGCAAAAACAAGTTAGACGTCCTCTAATTGTTGTTGCAAATTTTCACGTGGCTGCTATAGGTTTTTAGCAAGAACGTTTCTTACCTACGCAAAAACCACAACGTGATATGCCAATTTCTATTTACCCTTCATAAGGACCCTTTTCATCGAATCCGATCCGACTAAAGTGGGAGAGACAGACACCCGCTAGCCACCTTATGCAACTAGTGCATGTCAGTCGGTGGAACCTGTCTCACGTAAGTGTACGTGTAAGGTCGGTCCGGGCTGCTTCATCCCACGATGCCGCCGAATCAAGATAAGACTAGTAACGGCAAGTAAATTGACAAAATCGACGCCCACAACTACTTTGTGTTCTACTCGTGCATAGAAACTACGCATAGACCTAGCTCATGATGCCACTGTTGGGGAACGTAGCAAAATTTTAAAATTTTCTACGCATCACCAAGATCAATCTATGGAGTCATCTAGCAACGAGAGTGAGGAGTGCATCTAAATACCCTTGTAGATCGCGAGCGGAAGCGTTCAAGAGAACGGGGTTGATGGAGTCGTACTCATCGTGATCCAAATCACCGATGACCGAGCGCCGAACGGACGGCACCTCCGCGTTCAACACACGTACGGTTGGGGAAGACGTCTCCTCCTTCTTGATCCAGCAAGGGGGAAGGAGAGGTAGATGGATATCCAGCAGCACGACGGCGTGGTGGTGGAAGCAGCGGGGATCTCGGCAGGACTTCGCCAAGCTCAGCGAGAGGGAGAGGTGTTACGAGGGGAGAGGGAGGCGCCAGGTGCTAGGGTGCAGCTCCCATGCGCCTCCCCACTATATATAGGGGTGGAGGGGGCTGGTTTCTTGCCCTCCAAGTCCATTGGGGCGTTGGCAAAGGTGGGGGAAAGAAATCCCATCATTTCCCTTCCCCACCGATTGTTATCCCCCCTTTTTAGGGATCTTGATCTTATCCCTTCGGGATATGATCTTATTCCTTCTAAGGGGGGATCTTGGTGCGCCTTGAACAGGGGTGTGGGGCCTTGCCCCCACTACCCACGTTCATGTGGGTCCCCCCATGCAGGTGGGCCCCACTCCGGAACCTTCTAGAACCTTCCTGGTACAATACCGAAAAATCCCGAACATTTTCCGGTGGCCAAAATAGGACTTCCCATATATAAATCTTTACCTCCAGACCATTCCGGAACTCCTCGTGACGTCCGGGATCTCATCCGGGACTCCGAACAACTTTCGGATTACCGCATAATAATATCTCTACAACCCTAGCGTCGCCGAACCTTAAGTGTGTAGACCCTACGGGTTTGGGAGACATGCAGACATGACCGAGACGACTCTCCGGTCAATAACCAACAGCGGGATCTGGATACCCATGTTGGCTCCCACATGTTCCACGATGATCTCATCGGATGAACCATGATGTCGAGGATTCAATCAATCCCGTATTCAATTCCCTTTGTCCAGCGGTATTGTACTTGCCCGAGATTCGATCGTCGGTATCCGATACCTTGTTCAATCTCGTTACCGGCAAGTCTCTTTACTTGTTCCGTAACACATCATCCCGTGATCAACTCCTTGGTCACATTGTGCACATTATGATGATGTCCTACCGAGTGGGCCCAGAGATACCTCTCCGTCACACGGAGTGACAAATCCCAGTCTCGATTCGTGCCAACCCAACAAACACTTTCGGAGATACCCGTAGTGCACCTTTATAGCCACCCAGTTACGTTGTGACGTTTGGCACACCCAAAGCATTCCTACGGTATCCGGGAGTTGCACAATCTCATGGTCTAAGGAAATGATACTTGACATTTAGAAAAGCTTTAGCATACGAACTACACGATCTTTGTGCTAGGCTTAGGATTGGGTCTTGTCCATCACATCATTCTCCTAATGATGTGATCCCGTTATCAACGACATCCAATGTCCATGGTCAGGAAACCGTAACCATCTATTGATCAACGAGCTAGTTAACTAGAGGCTTACTAGGGACATGGTGTTGTCTATATATCCACACATGTATCTGAGTTTCCTATCAATACAATTCTAGCATGGATAATAAACGATTATCATGAACAAGGAAATATAATAATAACCAATTTATTATTGCCTCTAGGGCATATTTCCAACATCATCTTCATAATCAGATTCAATATTTTCAATCTCTCTAGCCCTAGCAAGTCGTTCCTCGAGAAAATCACTAAGTGGCATAGTAGTATCAGGCATAGAGGTAGTTTCATCATAAGTATCATGTATAGCAGAAGTAGCATCATCAATAACATGCGACATATCAGAGCGAATGACAGAAGCAGGTTTAGGTGTCGCAAGCTTACTCATAACAGAAGGTGAATCAAGTGTAGAGCTAGATGGCAGTTCCTTACCTCCCCTCGTAGTTGAGGGATAAATTGTTGTCTTAGCGTCTTTCAAATTCTTCATAGTGTCCAACAGATATAAATCCCAAGTGACTCAAAGAATAGAGCTATGCTCCCCGGCAATGGCGCCATAAATTAGTCTTGACAACCCACAAGTATAGGGGATCGCAACAGCTTTCGAGGGTAGAGTATTCAACCCAAATTTATTGATTCGACACAAGGGGAGCCAAAGAATATTCTCAAGTATTAGCAGCTGAGTTGTCAATTCAACCACACCTGGAAACTTAGTATCTACAGCAGAGTGTTTAGTAGCAAAGTAATATGATAGTGATGGTAACGGTAACAAAAGAGTAACGAAAGCAAAGTAATGTTTTTGGTATTTTGTAGTGATTGTAACAATAGCAACGGGAAAGTAAATAAGCGTAAACCAGTATATGGAAAGCTCATAGGCATTGGATCAATGATGGATAATTATGCTGGATGCGGTTCATCATGTAACAATCATAACATAGGGTGACACAAAACTAGCTCCAATTCGTCAATATAATGTAGGCATGTATTCCGAATATAGTCATACGTGCTTATGGAAAAGAACTTGCATGACATCTTTTGTCCTACCCTCCCATGGCAGCGGGGTCCTAATGGAAACTAAGGGATATTAAGGCCTCCTTTTAATAGAGAACTGGATCAAAGCATTAGCACATAGTGAATACACGAACTCCTCAAACTACGGTCATCACCGGTAAGTATCCCGATTATTGTCACTTCGGGGTTAACGGATCATAACACATAATAGGTGACTATAGACTTGCAAGATAGGATCTAGAACTCTCATATATTGGTGAAAACATAATAGGTTCAGATCTGAAATCATGGCACTCGGGCCCTAGTGACAAGCATTAAGCATAGCAAAGTCATAGCAACATCAATCTCAGAACATAGTGGATACTAGGGATCAAACCCTAACAAAACTAACTCAATTACATGATAAATCTCATCCAACCCATCACCGTCCAGCAAGCCTACGATGGAATTACTCACGCACGACGGTGAGCATCATGAAATTGGTGATGGAGGATGGTTGATGATGACGACGGCGACGAACCCCCCTCTCCGGAGCCCCGAACGGATTCCAGATGAGCCCTCCCGAGAGGTTTTAGGGCTTGGCGGCGGCTCCGTATCGTAAAACGCGATGATTTCTTCTCTCTTATTTTTTCTCCCCAAAAACGGTTATATAGAGTTGGAGTTGGAGTCGAGGGGTCTCCAGGGGGCCCACGAGGTAGGGGGGCGCGCCCTAGGGGGGACGCCCCCAACCCTCGTGAGAAGTGTGTGGGCCCCCTGGTCGTCATCTTTGGCGAGGATTTTTTATTATTTATTGTAAGATATTCCGTAGAGTTTCAGGTCATTCTGAGAACTTTTGTTTTCTGCACATAAAACAACATCATGGCAATTCTGCTGAAAACAGTGTCAGTCTGGGTTAGTTCCATTCAAATCATACAAGTTAGAGTCCAAAACAAGGGCAAAAGTGTTTGGAAAAGTATATACGACGGAGACGTATCAAGCCGCGCCCACCCACGTGCATCGCTCGTGCTTGGCCCTTGAGAAACTACCGATTCGTGCGTTCCTAGTGAGGCAGGCCCAGAGTTGCTTTAAACATCGTGCTATGTAGGCCCAATAGTAAAACCAGGCAACCAAACAGCCCATACTCATCCCGTGCGGGCCTGGTTGGGCTCGATGCAGGCAACCAAACACGCCCTAGTTTCATGGTAGGCCCTAAGAAAGCGTGGGACTCGGTCTTGCCTTCTACACGGCCGCATCGATTTTCCCATGTGATAATAGAAGGTACAAATCAAATCTTTCCCACGATCCTGTTACTTCACACAATTGGTAATGTGAAGAAACAAATCCATAGACATTCCTAAACCGACATCAAAAGTATCATTGAACCTCTTGTCGGTCCTCCCGCAAGTATTCACGGCGGAAAACAGAACCACCATGTCTCGGCCTCTTGTTTGTGTGCATCATCAAAATCAACGCAATGTCCTCCTCTTTGGTCATGTAAAATTTCTCGCCGGATGAGATATCATCCTACAAAGAGGATGAATCAATTGAATACCAAAATCTCCATCACAAACTATACATTTGTGCACACACACACAAAACGAGAGAAACATTTGTTTACCTGGTAGGCAATAGCTCGATCATCTACAATGCCAGAAGAAGAAAACTGGTCGGCTGCTCGACGAAGCCGAGGTGATTGCTACACCCACTACTAGGAAAAGGGCTATAGATGAAATTGACACTATGGCCCACCAGACAAGTGGTGCGCCACTACTATATACTAATGGCGCACCATGTGCTGATGCGCCATTAGTGTGGAAGACACTAATGGCGCACCAGACACATGGTGCGCCACTAGTAACAATTTTTTTTTCATTTTTCCAAACATACTAATGGCGCATCCAGGCAAAGTGTGCCATTACTAGTTCCAACTAGTAATGGCGCACCAGCCACACAGTGCGCCACTACTGTATTTTTTTTTCTTTTTTTTGCAAAACTACTAATGGCGCACCGTGGCATAGTGCACCATTAGTATATATATATATTATTTTTTATTTTTTGCAAAACTACTAATGGCGCACGGCTAGCAGGTGCGCCATTAGTATGTTGGGTTACTAATGGCGCATGGGTGGGTGGTGCGCCATTAGTAACCTGAGACCAGCTAGATATTTTGGACAGCCACACCTACACACTCACTATCCCCACTTCATTCCCTCCACCTCCTTCTCCAAGCTTGTCGGCTGCCTCCTCCTCCTCACCTAATTTGCATCATAGATTCATCAAAATTAAGTGGTTAAATTACCTTTTTTGATAGGTAAGTAAGGGGAAAGCTATCTTTATGTTGTAGATCTACTTTTTTTCTCCCTAGCTCGCTCCAACAATGTGCACATGCACTTTTTGTGGCCTAGCTAGATCTATGTATGTTTGTGGTGTTGCATATGTTTGTGGTGTTGCATATATGTTTGTGTTTGCAGGTACCGGTATTTGAAATGCGATAGTTGCCAATATTTTGCTGGAATGTTGATTCATTTCCGTTTCGGCGAGAATTTTGGCACTATGCATTCTTTTTGGTCCTATTTTTAGGGAAAGTCATGCCAAATTTTTTCTTGGTTCTAAAATATCTTCTTGCTCTACCCCGCAGGCGACCATGGTCCGCACGATGACCGAAGGCATCGTGAATAGGTTTTTGAGCTCCGCGAAGGCCGAGATGCTTCAAAAGAACGAGACAGAGATAAGATGTCCGTGTCGAAGATGCAAGCTGAAGAGCCTTATTGCGGGCCCGGATTCCGGGCAGGTGCGGGACCACCTGCTCTTGCGTGGTTTCATGGATGGCTATCGGTGGAAGGTGATGAAGATGACTATGAAGTCGTCCATGGGGGCCGGGCAAGAAATGAGGAAGGGCAGCAAGACAACCACCGCGGCTCGGGCGGGCGAGAAGACGAAGAATCTCCAGGACATGATCACGACGGTGATGCTGTACACAGTCATCATGTAGAAGATGCCGGACATGATGATGAGGAAGATGCCGGAGCAGATGAAGGGCATGATCATGAAGATGAAGATGCCGGCAGAGCAGACGAGGATGGACCATCGATGGGCTGGGTGCAGGACCCTCATATTCAAGAGCTGCTTCTCAAGCAGATGGATAACGCAAGAGCTGCCGCCCGAGAGAAAGCCAAGCTGGATCAACTGGAGATAGATGCGGTTACTCCATTGTATGAAGGATGCAGGCCCGAGGATACCCGCCTGAAAGTAACGCTCATGGCTCTGGAGATGAAGGTAAAACACAAAATGACCAACGCATGCTTCGACGAGAACATGTCATTCTGGCATGAACGTCTTCCCAAGGGGAACAAGTGCCCTACCAGTTTCGAGGAGGCGAAGAAAATCGTGTGTCCTCTGGATTTACCGCACGTGAAATACCATGTGTGCATGAACAATTGCATCATTTATCGGGACGAGCACGCGGAGTCTACCATATGTCCGGTGTGCGGCGTCACTCGATACAAGAAGAGGAAGAAAGTTCCTCGAAAAGTGGTGTGGTACTTTCCAATCACTCCTCGTCTGCAGCGGTATTTTGCGGGCCCTAAGGTAGCAAAGCTCCTACGTTGGCACGCGGATAGGGAGGAGAAGAAGCGAGAAGATGACGCAAATGATCCGGAGATAAATAAAAAAGACAAGATGCTGAGTCACCCTAAGGATGGGAGCCAGTGGCAAGCGTTGAACTTCGAACACCCAGAATTTGGGAAGGATCCAAGGAACATCGTGCTCGGCGCGAGCACCGATGGAGTCAATCCGTTTGGCAGCCAGAGAAGCACACATAGCACCTGGCCTGTGTTTGTGTGGATGTACAACCTTCCCCCCTGGTTGTGCATGAAGAGGAAGTACATTCACATGAGTATGCTAATTGAAGGGCCGAAACAACCAGGGAACGACATCAATCTGTATCTGGGGCTGCTGAAAGAGGAGCTAGACACGCTGTGGAAAACGCCAGCCAATACGTGGGACGCCGCAGAGAAAGAATATTTCCCTATGAGAGCCGCACTGCTCACGACGGTGCACGACTATCTCGGTTACGGATATCTCGCGGGGCAGGTGGTCCACGGATTTTCTGGATGCGTCAGGTGCATGGATGACACAATGTATCGCCAGCTAGATAGAGATCCCGGGTCTTCGAAAACCGTGTTCATGGGACATCGAAGGTGGCTTCGCGACGATGACCCGTGGAGGAAACGCAAGGATCTGTTCGATGGTGAAACCGAACCCCGAAGACGCCCGCGTACGAGGAGCGGCGAGGAAATAGACGAGCTGTTGAAAAATTGGAAATATTGCCCACTGCCGGGAAAGAAGCAAAAGGCGACAGAGCCGGGAAAGAAGCGAAAGGCGCCAGAGCCGCTGCTGAAGGTATGGAAAACGAGGTCTGTTTTCTGGGACTTGCCGTACTGGAAGATCCACCGTGTGCCTCACAGCCTTGATGTCATGCATATCACGAAGAACGTGTGCGAGAGTCTGCTTGGTACCCTGCTCAACATGCCAGAGAGGACCAAAGATGGGCCGAAAGCAAGGGCAGACTTGAAATCAATGGGCATCAGGCAGGAGCTTCACGCTAACGATGATGATGATGAGGCGAAGCAGGACACAGAAAGTCGTCACAAAGGCAAAAAGGCTAAGAAGACCGGAAATGACTACCCTCCCGCATGCTTCACTCTAAGTCAGGAGGAGATCGAGCAGTTTTTCACCTGCCTCGTAGGAGTAAAACTTCCTTACAGTTATGCGGGGAAGATAAGCAGATACCTAGACCCAGCGAAGCAGAAGTTCAGCAGGATGAAGTCTCACGACTGTCACGTGCTGATGACGCAGATACTTCCAGTTGCAATCCATGGGATCATGGACGCGCACGTCCGTGAAACGCTATTTGGCCTATGCAACTTTTTCGACATCATCTCTCGGAAGTCGGTTGGCGTGAGGCAACTCAGAAGGCTACAGGAAGAGATCGTGGTGATACTATGCGAGCTTGAGATGTACTTCCCGCCCGCATTCTTCGACGTTATGGTGCATCTGCTGGTCCATATCGTGGAGGATATCATCCAACTCGGGCCGACGTTCCTGCACAGCATGATGCCATTCGAAAGGATGAATGGTGTCATCAAAGGATACGTTCGCAACATGTCACGTCCAGAGGGAAGTATAGCCAGGGGCTTTCTGACCGAAGAGTGCATCTCCTACTGCACGAATTATCTAGGCATCGAGAACCCCGTTGGTCTGCCCGTCAACAGGCACCTCGGCAGGCTCGCTGGATGGGGTCACCGTGAGGGTCGCCGCGAAATGCATGTCGACTTCGAGGGTCGACTCGCCGACTTTGAAAGAGCAAACCTAGTCGCGCTACAACACATAGACGTGGTCGATCCTTGGGTGGTAGAGCACAAAACCTTTATTAAGAAGACGTACAATGACCGAGGCCAACAGAGGACGGACGGAGATATAATCAAAGAGCACAACTCATGTTTCACGCGTTGGTTCAAGCAGAAGCTTCTGTCGTACCCTTTACATGAGGATTCTTCCGCGGAAGAACAACTCATATTCGCCTTGTCACAGGGCGCCGAGCACAACCTGATGACCTATGAGGCGTACGATATCAACGGCTACACATTCTACACCGAGGACAAGGACATGAAGAGCGATGGTTATCAGAACTCCGGGGTAACGATGGAATCCTACACCGGTAACGACAAGGACAGATACTACGGAAGGATCGAGGAGATCTGGGAGTGAGCTACGCTGGAGAGAAGGTCCCGATGTTCCGTGTCAGATGGGCCAAGAGCGTCCTAAAAGAAGACCGGTATTTCACCACCATGGTTATACCCGAAGCCAAATCCAAGACCGCGGGCGCAAACGTCACCGCGAAAAATGAGCCATGGGTACTGGCTTCCCAAGTGGACCAATGCTTCTTCATTACCGACCCGTCAAAGCCCAGTCGTGTTGTCGTGAGGAGAGGCAAAAGGAAGATCATCGGAATGGATGGAGTAGCCAATGAGCAAGACTTTGACAAGTACGGTGACCCAAAGATCGAACATGATGACGACAATGAAGTAGCAGCATACACCACAAGAAGAAGCAGGACCACCCTACCTAAAGGACGTCCGTTCCATAGAAGAACTCCATTTGCGAAAAAGAAGGGCAAGAAGATTGTGAACAGATAGCTAGCTAGCTAAGATCGATTGTATTTAAATTGTAGTCTTCATTTCTCGATTGTATTTCATGGGCACTTTTTGAACTATCATGAATATTTTTAAATTTCATGGGCACTCTTTGAATTCATGAAAAAATATTGAATATTCATGAGGACACTCGATCTCTATCCCCCTCCATCTCGATCGCTATCCCCCCTCGCCAGATCCCCCTTGCCAGATCCCCCTCACCGCCGACGACCCCCGCACCCTCCCCCGTTCCACTGTCACAAATGAATGCAACTAAAAATCCAAAAAAACAAATTTGATTATATTTTCAAAAAACAAATTTGATTATATTTTCAAATAACAAATTTGATGATATTTTTTATATTCATAAATATTTTCAAATAAAAAATCTGATGATATTTTCTAAAAAATTATTACTGTTTTTATAAAAATTTATTACTGTTTCATATTCATATTCATTTTCTAAAAAATTATTAGATGCAACAAAATAATAATAAAAAAATCTTACTTATGGCGCACGGCTGGCTGGTGCGCCATTGCTATCTAAAAAAATACTTATGGCGCACGGTCCCGCTGGTGCGCCATTGCTATCTAAAAAAAAGAATACTTATGGCGCACGGTCCCGCTGGTGCGCCATTGCTATGAAAAAAAACATTCTAATGGCGCACCGCCAGGGGGTGAGCCATTAGTAATCTTCCCCCATCCATACACTTCGTCCCTCCCTCGTCCCTCCCTCTCGCCAGACACTTCGTCCCTGTCCGTCCACCGCGTCGCTCCCTCCCTCGTCTCTCCCTCCACCGCGCCGCTGCCGCTGCCCCGACCCACTTCGCCGCAGCCGCCCACTCGCCCCCGCCGCCTCCCTCTCCCCTTCCTCCCCCTTGAGCGCCGCCTCCCCCCCGAGCCCTGCCTCCCTTGCCTCCCTCGAAACTCTAGAAACCCACCAGAGATTTGGAGCCTCGGAGCCGCCAGAGACTTGGAGCCTCGGAGCCACCCCACGTCCACCAGGAGAGGAGGCCCGCGACCTCCCCGCCGTCTATCCCCACCTCCCAAGCTCGCCGTCTCCGCCCTCCGTCGTCTCCGCTCCGGCCACCACCTCATCGTGGTCAGGTAACCCTCCTCCCTCTGCCTCTCTTTTCCTCTCTTCCTCCTCTCCTCCCTCCCGGCCATGCCCTCTTCTTCTCTCTTTTGCTAGGTTTAGGTCAAATCCCTCTCGAATTTAGGTCAAATTAGGTTCAAAAAATTTTGGGAGTAGTGCCTAGCAAACATGAATAATTAGTACTCCATGTGCATTGGAGTACTTGGTACCTGCAAGATTTGGACACTCAACTGCAAAAGTCGAGGTATCTTTTTCATGCTTGTTGTCTATTGGTTGAAGGATCACTGCCTCTGCCTCACTGGCTGACACTTCCATGGTGCTATATCCTCTGTTGCTTTAATTGTACATCATTAGATATAGACATTTGAATCAAATTTGTGATCATCAAACATCAAAATTGTAGGGGAGAGGTTGGTGCCTGGATTGCATTCGTTGTAGTCATCCCGCGGCTCTTCTTCCCGCGTCACTTCCGTGGTATCATTTCCTACCTAATCTTTTACCTATCCTTGCTGCCCCTAGCAAATGCACTGGATACACTGAAGAAAAATGCACTGTATCATGTATTTGTCCATGGTTTATAGATGAAAATGAGTTATTTTGGACATTAACCATTGCAAGCAGTGTGCTGCTACCACTGTCCTGCAAGGTAAGAGACATGTAGGACTGAAACTGGATCCAGTCCTGTTTGCAACTAGATACAGACTAATTGCAAACTGTGCTCTTTATTATATCCCAGTAAAATAAAATATAGGATAAAGTATGTAGTGCTGGCTCCTGAGAATGAGTAGAGCTATCTAGTCTCTGCAAGCAACTTAAAGCCCCAGTATTCAGTTGTTGGTCTGTTTGGTGTGATACATAACACAAGATGGGTTTGGTGTGGTTCTAGTCAAGAGATATGGACTCTTAATTACAAGTAAATATAGGGTTCAAGATGAGTATGTTGATTATCCAGGGCTGAATCTTAATTACAAGTAAATATAGGGTTTAATTTGTGTTTGGGGTTGGAGCTGGGAAAGAGAGACAGAGGGATAGGAGGGGGGAGGGGAAAGAGAAATGTTTATTTTAGGGTTTAATTAGGGAAGTGGCATGGTGCCCAGCCCAGGTGATATGACTGTCAATGCATGTTCATGTTCATGTTGAGAACCTGTCACAATGCTTGACTTGAGTATGTTCTCATATGTGCTTCTATATGATTTTTTTTCTTTTTTCTCCTGTTGTTCTATTAATAACCAGATCTGATACTAGTGAGTTAGATGCCCATGCATGCATGAGCTGGCTGACAGACAAAGACAAGTGAGCCAGGCCTCAAGACAATGCAGCTTAATCAAATTAAACTCAAGATTCTGGTGTTTAACCCTGTTGTGTTGCTTCTAGAAATAATATAAAAGCTGTGAAAAAGAAATCTGTGGAGTTGGCACTTTACATAAGGTTGTAGATCATTGTAGTGTCCTAATGTCTAAGACTGTTGCATTGGAGGTTCATCTTGCAAACATACAGAACTTGCAAACATTTTATTACTTGTTGCATTGGAGGTTCATCTTGTCTTGAGGCAAACAAATCAGCATTGGAGGCTCATCTTTATTACATATCAGAACTTGCAAACAAATCTGTGAAAGACTTGTAAAGTTGCTGGGTTTTGTCTCCGACCATTGTGTCGTGATGAATTTGCAGGTACCCCGAGAGGCCCTTGAGTTTGCCGGAATGCCGATTAACTTCCATTCCGGCAAATTCGAGTACTCCATATGTCCTATTTTCAGCAAAGGTCATACTGCAATTTTCCGTGAATTTTAGCATGACTTTGCTAAAATAGGACATATGGGGTACTTGCAACAAATGCATGGGCCGGGGTATCTTAGTACTTAGTTAAGTAGGATCAACTGCCCCGCCATTCTTG
The DNA here is from genome assembly GCF_018294505.1 of Triticum aestivum. Taxonomy (NCBI): domain Eukaryota; kingdom Viridiplantae; phylum Streptophyta; class Magnoliopsida; order Poales; family Poaceae; genus Triticum; species Triticum aestivum. Next base: position 73,689,857 of record NC_057797.1, read on the forward strand.
CTGAATTAAACCATAGGTGGCAATAGAGCCAAGTGATTAGGCCCAACTTAGAATTCTCCTTACCATCGATAAACCCTAGATGATAAACCCAACATAGGTGGCAATAGAGCCAAGTGATTAGTGCCAAGTGATTAGGCCCAACCTAGGGTGCCTCGGCATCGATAAACCCTAAATGATGAAAACTTAACTTGGCTTCCATAGGGTGCCTCGGAGTCGATGAGAACCTAAATGATGTACGCTTAGGCTTTTAGGGTGCCTCGGCATCGACAAACCCTAAATGATAAAAGCTTAGCTTTTAGGATGCCTCGGTGTCGAAAAACCCTAAATGATGAGACCATGATCTTGTTCCTTGACAATAACCAACTTTTTGACCAAACTTTTTTCCTATTTAGAGCGAAACATGGCCCACAACGATGAGGCCGGCGGTTCGGGCGGCAAGCAATTCTAGGAGCTGTCCCAGGAGTTGGAGGAAGAACCTCACCGCTATGAGGACGCCGCGGAAGACACCGATCCTGACTAACCCCTAGTGGCGTCGGGGATGACACCACTGATGATGGCGCCGCGGATGCCACCACTGATGATAGCGGCGCATGCACAGATGGTAGCCAACCGAAGATGCAACGGAAGGACCGGCGCCCGAGCATCCTCGGCACCGTCAGGGAGGAATTTACTGAAGTGAACTCCGACGGGCATCCGACGGCGCCCAAAGAAGTAGTCAAGGGGTACTCGGTTCAGCTCGGGTGCATTCTCCGGAGCACCGTCTTGATCAACACCGAGAACCTAAGGCATAAGGACCGAGGGAATTTGCGCAACCTCCTCTTCACGAAGCTGCACGAACGATACAAGTTCCCCGCTGAGTTTGCAAACACATGCCTCTCAGGGAATAAAGTGAATGGTGCCGCCCTCACGAGGATGAGCATGGCCCTGTCTACTTGGAAAAGCACGGTGAAGGCAATGATTGAAAAAGGTGATAGTTATGAGAAGATCAAGGCGAAATATCCTTTGATGAGTGAAGATGACTACAAGGAGTTCAAGATCAAGTGCGAGAGCAGCGCAACGTCCGAATCAAGTCAGTGGGGGGAAGAAATGCGGAAGTTGAACTTAGGGGTCCACCAACTCGGTCCCGGTGGTTACAGAGTGGCGGAGCCTATATGGGACAAGGAGGACGCGGAGCGTGCCGAGCAAGGCCTACCGCCCCGCTTCGAGAAATACCGTGACAAGCAGACCAGGAATTTTCTCAGGGCCCGGTACAAGGAGGACCCGGTAACAAAGGAGCTTACCACGGATCCGAAGACCAGGGCGCTTGAGCTTGTTCTGGTAAGGAATACATCCCCCGCGTAATTAGCTCCATATGGTTGCATTCTAATTAATCCCCAATATTTCTAAATGGTTCACGTTCCTTCCGCAGGACAATGAAAGCAGTAGCGCGGGGTCGTCTCAGAGCTCCCCTTTCGACACCCCTTTAAATAGGGCGTTGAACATAATGAAAAATAAGGATAAGCTCAGTAAGCCGACGTCAGCTGGTCGTGTGGCCGGCAAAGGCTTGTCCACAAAATGGTCGTCATACTATACCGCTCGTGGGCGAAAGGAGAAAAAGACCAGCTCGGAAAGCCAGTCGCGCGAGGTTGAAGCACTCAAGGCACAAGTGGCGCGGATTCCGGAGATTGTCCAAGAGCAAGTGCAACAACAACTGGGAACGATGCTCAATGCCATGGTGCCTACGTTGATTCATGGGCTGACGACGTGGATTGCGGGCGGCCAACAGGGGCCTCCCCCGATTCCCAGCTTCACGGCCAGCAACTCGCACAACATGCAGGCGGCGCCATTGGTGTCTCCGGTGGAGGCGGTATTCGTGTCTCCGGCGCCGGCACGGGCATTGGAGCTTAATGCACCCGGGTGTACACCGGCCGGCACCTCGCCAGCAAGCGGCCCCTCCGTTAATTGCACGCCCACCGTTGGCGGTGCCTCGACATTAGCCGAGCTCGACGGCATCACGGTAACTAAGCCTCTCGGCCGATGACTTCATCTCCTTGCCTTTGATTGGGCATCCCTGACGCCCTACATGTTTTCGCAGGGCACCACCGACGTTCCTTGCACTCTCCTACACTTTGTGGGCGGCGAGTTGGTCGATGTCGCCAAGGGCAGAATCGTTCAACCGGGCAACCCCGTGTTCCACGGTAATCCGATGCCACCCATAGTGTATAGGGTTGAAGTGGTTCGGGTGCTGCCAGGCTGCGACGAGCTATTACCTCCGATTCGACCCGCTAGGGCCGACGAAGAAGATGAGATGACCCTCAACGCCTGCGTAAGCTGGCCCCTGCTTTGGCCGAAGAGCTAGATTCGTTTGGGAGAGGGGGACACCACCCCACAGACAAGACCGCCAGTCATGCCGGTGCCAAGCCATGGCAAGAACGCCGCAACGCTACCGGACATGCCGGACATCCATATGGCACAGGATCCGGACATGCATATGGCACAGGATCCGGACGACGACGACAACGACGACGGTACATTTACCAATGTCGATAAGTACTTTGCCGAACATGGGTACGGTGACGAGTTCTGCGGGCCTCCTTCTCAAGAACCCAACCAAGACGACCGCGATCTAGCTGGTATGGCGGAGAAACCCAATTGCAACAGGCGTCGTCTGGCGTTCAGTTCTCAGGAGACGCCTCCAGCTGCCGCCTTCACCGAGCCTCAGATAGCTGAGGTGCGAAATATTATCAGCCCCAACACGCTCAAGAAGGCGGTCTGTGAGCAGAACTCGGTCCCATTACAGCAGATCAAGAAGAAGGGACGGAAACGAAAGGCTAAAAAGGGTGCCGGTGCGAGCCAGCCGGCACCGAGTACGATCCGTGCTCAAGATGGGCCACCTTCACCTAAGGATATCTCGAGGAGGGTGCATGTGGCGGGTAGGGCGATGCTATCGACAAATATGCTCAATGCTGCATCCGGTGCTATGAGGAGTCTACATGACAATGTTCTTTCTTTGGAGAAGTGGCGTCTCAGAGAGAATGATGTGGCATACCCGGTTTTCGTGGCCAATGTGCCAGAGGGCAAGGGCTTTGTGGATGGCGCCATCGGGGGTACGATCGTCCTGCGGTTTGATGACATCTTTGCTATGTTTAACCTTCATCCGCTGCACTACACCTTCGTTCGGCTATTTTCGCTGAGTATGGAGATGCGGATCATTAGAGACAAGACCCCGGACATCGTGATAGTCGACCCCTTCTACATGCATGCCAAGCTCTTGGGCAGCGCTGGGGTCCGCCAAGTCGCAAGTTCACACCTCGAAGGCGTCATTCTGGCAAACCCAGATAAGGATAACTTCCTCGTGTCTTACTTTCCCGAGTAAGTCATCCCTTAACTGCCCCGAAACAAATGATTTCTTAGATTTCAATCGTTCTTTCTTTTTTCTAACATTCCGTGTTCTGTGCAGTGACACACATTGCACACTCATCTTCTTAAGCCCGAAATATTCCATGGCCACGTATTTTGACCAGAACCGTGACTCCAAGATAGACTACACAAATATCAAGAAAGTTCTTGATGATGTTCTCCCCGGCTACGCCAAATCTGGAGGCACCTTCACCAGGCCAGTTCGTAGGCACGGCAGGCATGTGTTCGCCCACAATACTAAGTTCTGCTGCGTCAAGCAGCCACCTGGCGGTCATAAGGATGCCTACTACACCCTCCATGACATGCGGGTGATCATACGGGACCATCATCACCTTCTGCTACCAGATAATCTCAAAGATTGGGCCGCGAGCTTGTCGGCAATCCAGGATGACATCAGACAAGAATTCTTTCGCATCTAGTCGGAGTTAGCGGAAATCATCCATCAAGATGTCCTTCATACCTCGGGGCAGTTCTAACTCAGATATCAACCACCCAACAGCGAGATAGACACAACGCTACAAATGCAGGCTGACAACGCCCGCGATTTCATGACCATCACGACAGACGGTGGCTTCATCCACGCTCCGGTCCTATGAGTTGAGTCAAAAGTAGTGATGCTATGTGTAGTTCTGAAACATTGATTGGCTCATGTTGTAATTAAACTTTAATGAATTGTATGTCTCTTTGGTTTGGACAGTCGTTCAACTTAGATGTAGTCGATGCTATTTATTAGTAGGACCATGAATCATGCTATTAATGTCTTGCTTTTCTCTTCCGATCCTTTTGTTGCATACTTATATATTGCTTATGTATTGTCTGTTGTTTGGCTTGTGCATAGAGATGCCGTCGTATGTCATGTACAAGGGTAAGGTTCCCGGAGTCTACGACGACTGGGAGGAGTGTCGGAGACAGGTTCACCGTTTTAGCGGTAACAGTTACAAAGGATACACCACTAGGGCGGAGGCGGAATCTAGATACGCCCGCTATCTAGCGGGAGAGAGGAGGGAGCGTTGGAGGAACCGGATGAAGACCAGTTTCATCGCGATGATGCTCATCGTGATGACCGCAACTCTCTTCTATGTGATGGTAGTTTAGATGATCGATATCGACTTGTAATGTAAAGACAAACTCGCTACTCGCGGTCTCGAGAATTGTAATGTTTTATCTTTGTCCGGTCTTTCAAATTCGGAGACTAATATGATGAATTGTATTCGGAGATTAATCTTCTATTGTATTCGATGAATCTGCTGTTGCTGTGTGCTGCTGTCTATATTCTGTCCAATAATATATTTTTAACCTATGCAAAAACCAGAAAAGTAAAAAAACCTAATATTCATACTAATGGTGCATCACCTCAAAGTGCGCCATTAGTATGCCAAAGGATACTAATGGCGCATCACTACACAGTGCTTCATTAGTATCCCAAAGGATACTAATGGCGCATCACCCCACAGTGCGCCATTAGTATGCCAAAGCACGTGGGTAAATATGCCCCCCTGGGAGGCATACTAATGGCGCATGGTAGTCTATACTAATGGCGCACGGCGTGGTGCACCATTAGTATACCAAATACTAATGACTCACCAGTGGTGCGCCATTAGTAAAAAATACTGGTGGCGTGGTACTAGTGGCGCACCAGTAGTGCGCCATTAGTAGGCAAAACTAGTGCGCCACTAGTAGGCCTTTTCCTAGTAGTGACTGCCGCGGAGGGCCTCGTTGACGACAAGAGGTCAACTGTGTGGTGAAAACACAACAATGACACGCCGTTGCCGCCGCAACGGCAGCTACGCTCGGTTGCGGGGGACTGTGCCCGACATCGGAGCTTGGCGACCACTAGTCGATGCCTACAACCCGCAAAGGACCGGCCACGGCCATTACGGGCGGCGGGGGACCGTGCCCGGCATCGGAGCTTTGGCGACCACTAGTCGATGCCTACGACCCGCAAAGGTCCGTCCACGGCCATTACGGGCGGCGGAGGGCAGACAACCAACCAGAATCGGCAGCGGATCATGATACGACGGTTGGCGTTTGCCCACGTCGGTTTAGTGTTTGCGACAGCAACCCCGTGTGCCGCAAGTACAAAGTTGTCCTACCTTTTTTGGGGCTGCCCAATTTTTTTTAACAAAAATTGGCAACATGGGTAGCTGTTTGGAGAGGGCTTTTTGGTTTCAAAAGCCCTATAAAACAGTTAGGCCCTAAAATAGATATGCTATTAGAGATGCTCTAACCAGTTTTTGCCCTCACCGCTACTTTTTTTGTCCGCGTTTGCTATTGCACAACCGCTTGAAATTTTCTGCATGCTTGGTTGAGTTCCAGCAAAGCATAGCACCAAGGCCGAGACAAGATGCCATGGATTTCTGTGTGTTTAGTCAAATTCAAGCAAAATGTTTCCCAGAGGCAAAGACAGGAATGTCGTGGAGGAATGAGTCGGAGCCAACGACGACGTGACTGAAGGTGGGTCATAGGCAGATAATTGACTGATTTGGATGCGGGGGATGGGGGTGGTCTCCAACGTGGGGGCGGTGAGGTTTAGAGGGGAGGCTGGGTGAGGCGACGGCACAACGAAGACGATGCCCCTTAAGTTGGCAAGCTGGTGGCATGAGCCAGTGATTCAGTATGCGTAAGAGAGTGGGTCGACGGGCTGGCGCTGGAGGAAGAAGAAGACTATGGTTTGTTGTATATAGATCTGGCTGTGGAAAGGGGATTTGACTACTAAAAATATTGTTAGAAGGGAGAGAGGGAGATTGGTGGAATCGTTGTTTTATTGCTTGAGCCTCGTGGGCATTTAAATAGGAGTACAAAGACCAACTTGGAGTACAAGACAAGGTAGGACCAAATCCTAGTCTATCCTATACTTCCTAATAATCCTTATACTCAACATCCCCTGCAGTCACAACGGTAGCGGCGCAGACAGTGAGACTGGAGAAGAATCCGAAGGCAAGCCGAAGGACACCCCCCACAGTCATAACGGTCGATGCATCGCGGAGTCGTGGCTGGAGTGGCAACCGACGAGATTGTTCAATCAAGGCGGTAGCCCTTTGTGCCGTTTGTCGAAGTAGCCGAGAGTGTAGGATTGTGTAGCCATGCTCGAGGTAGCCGTGCGAAGAACGCCGTGGTCGATGTCGAGTCGGGGTAGCCGGTGTCGATGAAGTCGCCGTGGAGCCGCGGGCGCAAGGAGGCGCCGAGTTAGTCATGGGCGCAGTACAGTCGCAGTAGTGGTGCGCCGGGAAGAAGACGTTGTTGACAACACGTCGCGCCGGGGTTGCCAACCCTAGGTACACATCATAGACGAAGGCACGCGTCGGTGTTGCCGGCACCGGGCATGCGTAGACGGATGAAGACGAGGTTGACGAAGCGCCGCACCAGGCTTGCCAGGCCCGGGAACACGTCATGGATGAAGGCACGCGGCGGTGTTGCCAGCACCGGGCATGCTTAGACTGGGACCTGCACAAGCTGTACGCCATGTCGGAGAAGTTGGAGAGGCCAGCAGAGAAGGACTCGACGACGGTTGCGGCACCAATCGGCGCGGGGCCAATGTCGCCCGCGGTTGCCGGAGTAGATGAAGCGGTCGGGTAGATGACGGCGACACTGGCGACAGGCTGGTGTTGGACGAAGATGAAGGGGGTGGACGGGAAGCTGCGGCAGCTACGGGGTAGCGGCGACGGCAGCCCAGGAAGAGCGGCAGCGGCGGCCTGACGGTGGCGGCGGCTAGGTTAGGAGCGCGGTGGCGATGCTCGAAGTAGGCGAAAAACCCTGACAGCGTGACGAAGACCGGCGCGGACGGTGGCGTTCCCGCGCCAAGGGAGACGGCGCGGCGCATACCACGGGAAGTCGACACGCGGGGACGGCAAAGTGGACCGCGGGCCGCGGTGTTACGGCCCGAAGCGGCGACGCATCGGCGGCATGCGGGTCAGGGCGACGACGGGAAGACCTCGGGGCGGCGGTAGGGACCGCGGGCCACGATGCGATGGCTTGAAGGGGTGGCGCAGCAACGGAACTCGGGTCGGCGCAACCGTGGGAATGACTCAGGACGGCGGTGTAGACCGCATGCCACGCTCGCTACGCCCCGACGAGGCGACGCAGTAGTGGCGCGAGGGTCGGTGCAGCCACGAGACAACCTGGAGCGGACGGACTCGGGACGGTGAGGAACCGCGGGCCGCGGCACTACGGCCCGAAGGAGCGACGCAGCGATGACGCGGATCGGTGCAGCAGGAAGAAGAACCACGAGGCGACGGCAGTGCGGTCCGATGAAGATGATACAATGGCAACCCGTTGCTTGATTGGTGGAGGGTGCGATGTAGTCGAAGACGATGTTCATAGGACATGCGAACGCACACACGCAGACGGCTGATCAGATCGGAGACGCGGCGGACGAGATCAACAAGCCACGGCCAGACGTGGCACAAGCGTCACGCAGTGCGCTGGAAAACCGCACCAGACGTGTGCATGCATGCAAGCATAGCACTCCATAAGGCTGGTCATAGTGGGGAGTAACTTAGACTAGTGTCATGCATATAACACTAGTCTAAGTTACTATCTTTATAGTGCAAAATAATATAGTAGTAGTGTTATAGATTGCTTCATTTATTAGCTTATAGACTCATTTTGTCTCAGGAAGCGCTATATTACAGTAACATATTATGTTATCACAAACACTTTTTTCTTCATTAAATACTTGCCACACAAGCAAAATTATTTTAGGATGTGTTAAGTTACTACCTAAGTTATCCCCACTATAGCTAGCCTGAGAGGCAACAACGCGCGAACAGCCAGACATGCACAAGATGCTCAAGTGCCATGGGCCACGTGTGTGCGCCACTGGATCAAACCGCGCGGCCAAGTAACGCACGACACGCCCACACCTGATGCAGCGCCCAACGTGAATACTCGGACGTGTTGATGCGGTCAATCTTGGTGGCTGATGAAGATGTCGGTTGAGCAGACACACGTTGTAGACGACGAACGGCGGCAGGCGACACAAGCCGATTTAAGATCGGAAAACCAAAAAAGAACCGCCGATCAAGACGACCGATGAGAGAGAGAAAAACTCTGATCATGGATCGGAAAAAAGACTCTTTAGAACAGCCGGTCAACGAGATCGACGGACGAACCCTAGGTACGGGTCGCGCAGCCCCCGGCGGTGATCATGAAGACTGATTGCCCCGAGGGCGGCGCGGAGTGGAAGCGGCGGGCAGCGGCTAGGGTTTGGATTGATTAGGCTGATACCATGTTAGAAGGTAGAGAGGGATATTGGTGGAATCGTTGTTTTATTGCTTGAGCCTCCTGAGCATATAAATAGGAGTACAAAGACCAATTTAAAGTACAAGACAAGACATGACCAAATTCTAATCTATCCTATACTTCCTAATAATTCTTATACTCAACAAATGTCAAACGACAGTCGACCCTTTGTTTGTCATGGCACATATATCCATACTAGATGCCAACACACTTCATCGCACCATTCTTCACTCCTAGGATTAAAAAAATTCTCCAACGGATTATTGTGATCAGTTGTTTGTTATGGTTTTATCTCTGTTGCCTTGAGTTTTAAACATGTTATGGTTTTTTTTTTCATTCGTATATTGCATTTGGATTTTGTTGGAGATGATATTTGTTCTAAGACGACAATGGAGTTGTTTGGTACGTGGCCGTGGAGTCCTTCCATATTTTAGCCTTGGTGTCAACCCATGATAGTTGTGTGAGCCCCTTAAGAGCTCTTATTCCGTTAAAACTATGGAATTACTGCTATAACACTTACATAGGGAGGCCCATGAAGCTCTCGCTTGCTCGCTTAGCCTTTTTCTGCTCACATCATTGCTACCTCGGAAAAAAAACGGCCATCGTATTTTTATTTGAAGTTCCTTAAATCAAAAGAAGTATGCGTATTTAAAATTAGAGTTTTAGAAAAATGTTCATGAATTAAAAAATATTTTTGGATTTCAAAGAATGTTCGCATATTTGAAAAGGTTCTTAAATTTAAAAATGTACTTGGGTTCTTAAAAATATTTGTAAACTATAAATATTGATGAAGCATAATTTTTTTCATGAATTTTACAAAAAAAATCATAGTTCTTTAAATGGTCAAGAATTTAAATAAATATTCATAAATTAGCAAGTGAAAAAAAAATAAAAAACAATAAAGTAGGAATAAATGGAAAAACAAAAAACAAACAGGAAAACAATTAAAACCGACGAAAACACAGAAAAGGAAGGAAAAGGTAGAATGAAAGAATACAAAAAGAAGGAAAACAGAAAAACTATCAGGAAAAGAAAAATGCAGGAAAAACCAAAAGAGAAACTATTAAAACCAGTGAAAACAAGAAACCAGGCAATACCTTTTCAAAACCAAAAAAAAAGGGTTGGCCTAGCGACATAGATATCTATGACATACTTCGATGAGATTATGCTCCTATAGCTTGGCAATCAAGATTCATGAGAAAGTGACAGTCTGGGAGTGTGCGGACAAACTGCACTAGAGCACGCTATACTTGTGGCGAACCAACCAACGACGGTCATAAAAAAATACTTGTGGCGAACCAACCAACGACGGTCATAAAAAGGTCAAAATGAAGAAATGCTAGAGCTTTTAGGAAGAAATCAACGCCGACCTACTACATACTAGAACTCATCCGGTAGGAGACCAAAAGGTGGGTCACCGCTGGGGCTAGGCATTTAAGTATCATCATGCCGCGAGAGTAATTCTTTTGTGTCTTTCTTTTGGACGGGCTATGTTGTAAAGCCGGTTCTATGTACTCTAAACTCTTCTTCTTAATTAACGAACGAGGCAAGTTTTTTGGCTCCGTTTAAAAAAAAGGAGAGGGGTTTCAAATTTTGTCCAAGCCGAGTTTGTTAAATTCTGTCAGTCAACCTCGGATTCAACATCTTACATTTCACATCTCTATCGATCATAAAGATGTTAGACTGGATTGGATTCAACATTTTACATTCATTTCCATCTAATCAAACTTGTGAGTAATTTATTCGGTCCACGCCATTCGGTTGTGGTGGAACTGGAAAGCAGCAACAGTACAAGCAAGGTACCGCTGGCTTTTCTCACCTCGTTCCTTGCCTGCAGCGTCTGCGTCCAGAAAGCCAGAGGTTTTTGTTGCTGTTGTTGCATGTGCCTACTGTTGTTGTTGCAAGTGCCGTTGTACTACCTACTGTGGAGTGCATTGTGCATAATACTTATATGCCTGATCGGTGGGTGAACCGTAATCTGGTAAGACAATTGTAAACGTAGGAGATAGCAAAGGTGTTTGTGACTTTGTATGTAGGGTGAACGAGTAATCTGCTAGGACGGCTGCTCGGATTACCTTTCCGAACCATTGATGTGATTCTTTTTCCTGGTTTCACTGACTGAACTATTTGAGTTGAGGGGAGAACTTGGAAGTGGTACTTAATTTAACTCAGAAAAGAAGTGGTCAATCCTGGAACTCATTGGCAACATGCAAATATTGGAGTGATGACCTGTAGTTCGCGGGCACGTTATGCATGTTAAGCATCTGGGAAATTTGTTTGTTTTCCTTCAAACAATTAGAATAGTTAAGTAATGAGTAGGCGGAAACTTTAAAATGTGATTAGCAAAGTACCGATAACTTTGATTAGCAAAGTACTAACCAGATATCATAGGAGATTAGAATGACAAGCAGTTGGCTAAGAAAGAATAGTTACGAATCACATAAAATAAATTAATAATCCCGGCCATTACAAGTTTCGATCAATTATACCGAAAAAGGCTTTCGCCCTGCTTTGTATATAAAGCAAACCGCCAAAGACAAAGGCCAGTACAAAAGAAGAACACAACACATACCACCAGGCATGACACAGAGTACACACAAAGTACGAAGGTTCGGCTGAGAGCACAGCTCAACAAGCCCAAAAGAAAAAACATCATACATGCCGCACACCCAGGAAAGGGGGCGACTAATCACACTCAGGTGGCGGAGGCGACAAATGGAGCGCGATGGAGCTGAGGCCGGGGGTGATGGAGTCGATGTAGGCATGCTCCGGGCGACAACTAAGCAGTTTTCAGAGCTGCAAGAAACCACAAAGTTTGTATAGTGCATCAATAGACCAATGAAGAGGCGCATGCTCTAGCACGAGCTTGTTACGGATCGTCCATAGGGTCCATGCAAGAACTTCGATCCCAAACCACCTAATGTGGCGGGAGCCCACGCGTGGTTTGGAGTTCTGCGAACAAGTCCGGGAAGTTCGTGTGGCACCATGCGCCACCACATACTTCCCTGAAATAGCTCCAAAGGAATTGAGTCGTAACACAAGTGAAGAATATATGGTTTGAGTCTTCCGGGGTGTCGCATGTGTTGGAAGGAATTGGAGTTACATAAATGATTGTGAATAATATAAGTTCACCAGAAATGGTGCGACTACATCACAATGTTGTTATAATGAAACATGAAATTCTAATCTCAAGATCTGATTAGGTCATCCTTAATTCCATATTTTTTCTTCACTTCTCAGACTAAGATCTGCACACAAAGGGAAGCAAAGACTAAAGAAGATTTTGGGGGTTAGTGTTAGGATGTCGGCAGCCTTTAGAAAGGTTCAATTTGAAAAGTTCTATTCCAAACTTAACTAATGTTAAAGTGGTGCTACAAAGGAGATAAGGCCTAGCTGAGCAAACCAAGCTGTTGATGCAACAATCCTCATCCACAAAGGCCACCTAGATGCTTCAAAGATAACTATCAAGGAGAAGAGGGTAGCAAGGCAGAGGTGTTGGCAAATAATTAGAGGTGGTCATTTGAGCTGTCATCTTGACATGAACTACAAGAGACCACAAATAGGACCCCCAAGCCATAGCTAGAGCCTCACAACACTACCTGGTGCAGCAAGTAATCAACAGAAGAAGGATGTTCTGAAACAAGAAGAACAAGCTAAGATGAGCGTGCTTACCACAAGAAGAAGGAATTCAAAAAAACATTTTTTTCTTGTAGTAAGCCTACTCCTCCTAGCTTTTCTTCTTCTTGATCTTAGTCTACTAAAGATGGTGGCCCTTTCTCCGTTTGAAGAGCAACCTTCTTCTTGTGGTAAGCTGACTCCTCCTACCTTCTTATTAATCTTAGTCTACTAGAGATGGTGGTCCTTTCTCCCTTGGTACTTGCTTCACCAATCAGTGTTGTGAGCCTCTAGCTAATAGCTATGGCTTGGGGGTCCTATTTAAGAATAAGTTCAGAAGCCCACAAGGTTGGGTTAGTAAGAGAATAGAGAGAGTACTTGGAAGGGGCCAAAAACTCACTTCTAAAAGAAGAGGAATAGTGCCCAACGTAAGTACTACTAAAACATTATGCGGTAGGCCAAAGTGAAACTTTGGAAAAGGAGCTTAGCCAAATTAAACATAGTTCTCTGTTCTTAACAGTTCGGGCAGAGGAAGATAGAGAAATAGAGATTCGAGAAGAAGTAACATTTGTTCTTATCAGTAGAGAGGAAAGTATAGGAGGAGAGGGGAGAGAGATAATGAGGAGAAGTGTGATAAACCGAACTTATATCCCCATTAGCCTCCCACTTGCACATCACAAACATGTGATTTAATCTAAAAGAGCGTATAGGGCCAAGAATAGCAACCAATCTACTCTTATTAGTTGTACAACTAGGTCAAGGAGCAGTTGAAATATATTTTCCACTTCTCTCGATCAGTTCAGATTTTTCTATGAGTTGGTTGGAGCATGAATTCAATATGATATCCGAGCCAAGAGGTCTAAAGTTCAAGTCCCTGCCAACGCGGTATTAAAAAAAGATTCGGCAGCCTACATCGACCCCACGTCTAAGGACTAAAATATTCTAGACGTGAGGGAGAGTGTTGAAATATATTGTCTGCCTCGCTCCATCAGTTCGGACTTTTGCATGAGTTGGTTGGAGCATGAACCCAACAATAGCGCTCAATAGCTTTCATACAAACCATATCATCTTCTATAGTAGCACAACCCAACCCACAAATTGCATGACATGAGAGTACTAGAGAGGATAAGAGTGGAGGGGAGGAGACGAGGAATGGCTTACTGACCTATCAGTGTGGGAGTCTAGGTATTTGAGGCGGAGCAGCACCGTCGAGCTCGAGCACAGTGGGCCAGGATGGCGTCAACAACACAGCCACGCCAGCCACCGTGGCAACTAGGGTTGATGCGGGGGCACGTATGTGGCCGCTGACGACAAGGCCACGCTAGAGAACTGAGGGATGCGGAGTTACACCAGTAGGCGGTGGCGCAGAGACTATCAGTGTCTGTCGGAATCCAAGTCCCCAACGGCGGAGATTTGTTCCTTTTTAAGGAACAACCAGTATTCCATTAGCTAAAAAGTGCCAGCGGTCGCATGCTACAGAGTTTGTTAGTTAACTTTACTAAATGAGCGATAATTAATATGGATAAAGAGAGTACAAAGTCTGATTTCAAAGTTATCATTCCCTGAACCAACTGCATACTCAACTAAAGTGTGCGCAACATCATTGCATGACCTTGGACAAATACCTAATTTAACAACATCAAGAGACAAGAGCTACTCTTAACTGAAGCTTTATTTAGTAGAACATATATCCTAGTGCAACTAAACTATAATTTCCAGTTGAAACCGCTTGCATCAGCACCACAGAGTCCGTCTCCAATATGATTTGACCCCATCCCATTCTTGCAACAACATTTATAGAAGCAACATGACCAAATCTTCAGCGTGTAGTTCACTCGAGACGTGCTCCAAATAACCTTCTTGCATCAACCGGATAAACAAGACCATTCCTATTTGTGAAACGGGAACCACATGAGTGTCATGGTAGGCAACATCAATGTTAATTTTAGAAACTCACGTTGGGAGGAGACCATCTACTATTCGGTACTTTCTTCAGGAGTGGCTATCTATGCTTGATATTACTGAATTCAACATGCTTGACGATAGAGGTAAAATAGCTTTAGGAGTCCTCATTTCATCGCATGCATTTATTTTATTTCTTTCGTGCCACCATGTCCATATGAAGATGCATACATTTACTCATTCTTCTTCATCCATTTTGAGCACATCTTCTAGTAGGTTGAGAGGATCTATGAATTGAGCAAGCTTCGGCCTAAATTGTTGACTTGTTCATATTTTTACATTTCATGAAACAGTGTCATCTCTCTTCATCAAATCGGTAGCACACAGGACATCAGGTGTCTACATCCATACCCCTAAGCTTCAACTTTGTTCTATGTGGTAAGTTATATGTTTCCGGTCTCCAAAGGAAATGCAACACCTTGCTTGGTATTGGTAGTGCCCATTTTCTCTTCCAATCAAACTTCGGAGCTTCGTCTTGGCCGACTGAAGTTGATGTAAGTCCGTGTGTTGATTCCTGTCTTGCACAATCAACTGCCACCTTGTATGGTGATTTTACTGAAAGGGTGCCCTTTTTGTCATAGCGCTAGGCTATGACTATGACATCGCTATTTTATTCCTGAACTAGGATTTGAAAAATTACCTCAGCATCTTCGGCATTAAAAGTGCTCTTGATCATCATTAATCATGTTTAGCATTATTTCCTCTTATAATATGCATCACAAATAAACTATCATCCCTAGATTGACTCCTAGATGGATTGAATGCTATGTGCGACAAATGAATCAACCAACACAAATGTCATATGGGGTAAAGAGTGTATCGGGTCTTGGGGCGTATCATGAACAACACGGGCTTCAAATGTTGGCAAAAAAATCCACAAAATCTATCACGACTTCATGAGCAAAAACACTATGTGGAGTAACACCCACTCCATACCATACCAACCGCAATGAGGGCTCTCTCCAAAATAGATGGTTCACCATCCCAAGATAACGTGTGAAAGTTTGTTGGTTTCTACAAATAAGTGGTTGGTGGGAACCAAAGTGCCATCAGAATCCAAAGCCATGCAACTTTGGCGGCGAGTTTGTGCCAACAAACTAAGAAGAAGCCATTCACTTTGTCCCATTATTGGTTGAAATTGAATAGGAAATCAAAGTGGAAAACCGTCCTTAAGGACCTCCAAAACAACACCAATGAAATGAAGAAAAACAGTGGGTCTAGCTCTAATCAATCAATTGGTTGGATTTTGAAGAAGAGCAAAGTGAAGGGGCGGACATACAAGCCACCATGCCAAAGAGGAACTGCCAGGTGATAGGAAACAAGTGGGAGAAGGAGAGGGATGTTGGGGAACAAAGTATTTCAAAAAAAAAATCCTACGATCACGCCAGATCTATCTAGGAGATGCATATCAACGAGAGGGGAGAGTGTGTCTACGTACCCTCATTGACCGAAAGAGGAAGCATTTAGTAATGCGGTTGATGTAGTCGAACGTCTTCGCGATCCAACCGATCAAGTACCGAACGCACGGCACCTCCGTGATCTGCACACGTTCAGCTCAGTGACGTCCCTCATACTCTTGATCCAGTTGAGGCCGAGGGTGAGTTCCGTCAGCACGACGGCATGTCGACGGTGATGATGAAGTAACCGATGCATGGCTTCGCCTAAGCACTAGGACAATATGACTGAGGTGTAAAACTGTGGAGGGGGGCACCACACATGGCTAAAGATCAACTTGTGTGTCTATGGGGTGCCCCCTCCCCCGTATATAAAGGAGGGTAGGAGGAGGCCGGCCGGCCACAAGGGGCGCGCCCAGGGGGGGATCCTACTCCAAGTAGGAATCGGTCCCCCCTTTCCTAGTCCAAGTAGGAGAAGAAGGAAGGAGAGGGAGAGGGAGAGGGAAAGAGGGGCCGCACCCCCTCCCCTAGTCCTATTCGGACTTCCCTTGGGGGGCACCTCCTGGCTGCTGCCCTCTCTCTCCCATAAGGCCCACTAAGGCCCATTACTTCCCCGGGGGGTTCCGGTAACCCCTCCGGCACTCCGGTTTTATCCAAAACCATTCAGAACACTTCCGGTGTCCGAATACCATGGTCCAATATATCAATATTTATGTCTCGACCATTTCGAGACTCCTCGTCATGTCTGTGATCTCATCCGTGACTCCGAACAACCTTCTGTACATCAAATCACACAACTCATAATACAAATCGTCATCGAACATTAAGCGTGCGGACCCTACGGCTTCGAGAACTATGTAGACATGACCGAGACACATCTCCGGTCAATAACCAATAGAGGAACATGGATGCTCATATTGGTTCCTATATATTCTACTAAGATCTTTATCGGTCAAACCGCATAACAACATATGTTGTTCCCTTTGCCATCGGTATGTTACTTTCCTGAGAGTAGATCATCGGTATCATCATTCCTAGTTCAATCTCGTTACCGGAAAGTCTCTTTACTCGTTCCGTAATGCATCATCCCGCAACTAACTCATTAGTCACATTGCTTGCAAGGCTTATAGTGATGTGCATTACCGAGAGGGCCTAGAGATACCTCTGCGACAATCGGAGTGAAAAATCCTAATCTGGATCTATGCCAACTCAACAAACACCATCGGAGACACCTGTAGAGCATCTTTATAATCACCCAATTACGTTGTGACGTTTGATAGCACACTAAGTGTTCCTCCGGTATTCGGGAGTTGCATAATCTCATAGTCATAGGAACATGTATAAGTCATGAAGAAAGCAATAGCAATAAACTAAACAATCATAGTGATAAGCTAACGGATGGGTCTAGTCCATCACATAATTCTCTAAAGATGTGATCCTGTTTATCAAATGACAACACATGTCCATGGCTAGGAAACTTAACCATCTTTGATTAACGAGCTAGTCAAGTAGAGGCATACTAGGGACACTTTGTTTGTCTATGTATTCACACATGTACTAAGTTTTCGGTTAATACAATTCTAGCATGAATAATAAACATTTATCATGATATAAGGAAATATAAATAACAACTTTATTATTGCCTCTAGGGCATATTTCCTTCAGTCTCCCACTTGCACTAGAGTCAATAATCTAGATTACACAGTAATGATTCTAACACCCATGGAGTCTTGGTGCTGATCATGTTTTGCTCGTGAGAGAGGCTTAGTCAACGGGTCTACAACATTCGGATCCGTATGTATCTTGCAAATCTCTATGTCTCCCTCCTTGACTTGACCACAGATGGAATTGAAGCGTCTCTTGATGTGCTCGGTTCTCTTCTGAAATCTGGATTCCTTTGCCAAGGCAATTGCACCCGTATTGTCACAAAATATTTTCATTGGACCCGATGCACTAGGTATTACACCTAGATCGGATATGAACTCCTTCATTTGCTGCTTCCGAAGCAGCTATGTATTCCGCTTCACACGTAGATCCCACCACGACGCTCTGCTTAGAACTGCACCAACTAACAGCTCCATCATTCAGTAAAAATATGTATCCGGTTTGAGACTTAGAGTCATCCGGATCAGTGTCAAAGCTTGCATCGACGTAACCATTTATGGCAAGCTCTTTGTCACCTCCATAAACGAGAAACATATCCTTAGTCCTTTTCAGGTATTTCAGGATGTTCTTGACCGTTGTCTAGTGATCCACTCCTGGATTACTTTGGTACCTCCCTGCTAAACTAATGGCAATGCACACATCAGGTCTGGTACACAGCATTGCATACATGATAGAACCTATGGCTGAGGCATAGGGAATGACTTTCATTTTCTCTCTATCTTCTATAGTGGTTGGGCATTGAGTCTGACTCAACTTCACACCTTGTAACACATGCAAGAACCCTTTCTTTGCTTGATCCATTTTGAACTTTTTCAAAACTTTATCAAGGTATGTGCTTCGTGAAAGTCCAATTAAGCGTCTTGATCTATCTCTATAGATCTTGATGCCTAATATATAAGCAGCTTCACCGAGGTCTTTCATTGAAAAATTCTTATTCAAGTATCCTTTTATGCTATTCAGAAATTTAGTATCATTTCTGATCAACAATATGTCATCCCCATATAATATCAGAAATGCTACACAGCTCCCACTCACTTTCTTGTAAATACAGACTTCTCCAAAAGTCTGTATAAAACCATATGCTTTGATCACACCATCAAAGCATATATTCCAACTCCGAGATGCTTGCACCAGTCCATAAATGGATCGCTAGGGCTTGCACACTTTGTTAGCACCTTTTGGATCGACAAAACCTTCCGGCTGCATCATATACAAATCTTCTTTAAGATATTCATTAAGGAATGCAGTTTTGACATCCATTTGCCAAATTTCATAATCATAAAATGTGGCAATTGCTAACATGATTCGTACGGACATAAGCATTGCTACGGGTGAGAAGGTCTCATCACAGTCAACTCCTTGAACTTGTCGAAAACCTTTCGCAACAAGTCGAGCTTTGTAGACAGTAACATTACCGCCATCGTCATCTTCTTCTTGAAGATCCATTTATTCTCTATGGCTTGCCGATCATCGGGCAAGTCAACCAAAGTCCATACTTTGTTATCATACATAGATCCCATCTCAGATTTCATGGACTCAAGCCATTTTGAGAAATCTAAGCTCATCATCGCTTCCTCATAGATCATAGGTTCGTCATGGTCAAGTAACATGACCTCCAGAACAGGATTACCGTACCACTCTAGTGCAGATCTTGCTCTGGTTGACCTACAAGGTTCAGTAGTAACTTGATCATAAGTTTCATGATCATCATCATTAACTTCCTCACTAATTGGTGTAGGAATCATTGGAACTGATTTCTATGATGAACTACTTTCTAATAAGGGAGAAGGTACAGTTACCTCATCAAGTTCTACTTTCCTCCCACTCACTTCTTTCGAGAGAAACTCCTTCTCTAGAAGGGATCCATTCTTAGCAACGAATATCTTGCCTTCAGATCAGTGATAGAAGGTGTACCCAATAGTTTCCTTTGGGTATCCTATGAAGACACATTTATCCGATTTGGGTTCGAGCTTATCAGGTTGAAGCTTTTTCACATAAGCATCGCAGCCCCAAACTTTAAGAAACGACAACTTGGGTTTCTTGCCAAACCACAGTTCATATGGTGTCGTCTCAACGGATTTCCATGGTGCCCTATTTAACGTGAATGCAGCCATCTCTAAAGCATAACCCCAAAACGATAGCGGTAAATCAGTAAGAGACATCATAGATCGCACCATATCTAATAAAGTGTGGTTACAATGTTCGGACACACCATTACGTTGTGGTGTTCCAGGTGGCGTGAGTTGCGAAACTATTCCGCATTGTTTCAAATGAAGACCAAACTCATAACTCAAATATTCACCTCCACGATCAGATCATAGAAACTTAATTTTCTTGTCATGATGATTTTCCACTTCACTCTGAAATTCTTTGAACTTTTCAAATGTTTCAGACTTATGTTTCATCAAGTAGATATACCCATATCTGCTCAAATCATCTCTGAAGGTCAGAAAATAACGATACCCGCCACGAGCATCAAGACTCATCGGACCGCATACATCAGTATGTATTATTTACAATAAGTGTGTTGCTTGTTCCATTGTTCCGGAGAACGGAGTCTTAGTCATCTTGCCCATGAGGCATGGTTCACAAGAATCAAGTGATTCATAATCAAGTGATTCCAAAAGCCCATCAGCATGGAGTTTCTTCATGCGCTTTACACCAATATGACCTAAACGGCAGTGCAACAAATAAGTTGCACTATCATTATTAAACTTATATCTTTTGGCTTCAATACTATGAATATGTGTATCACTACTATCGAGATTCGATAAAAATAGACCACTCATCGAGGGTGCATGACCATAAAAGGTATTACTCATATAAATAGAACAACCATTATTCTCCGATTTAAATGAATAATCGTCTCACATTAAACAAGATCCAGATATAATGTTCATGCTTAACGCTGGCACCAAATAACAATTATTCAGGTCTAATACTAATCCCGAAGGTAGATGTAGAGGTAGCGTGCCAACTGCAATCACATCGACTTTGGAACCATTTCCCACGCGCATCATCACCCCGTCCTTAGCCAATCCACGCTTAATCCGTAGCCCCTGTTTCGAGTTGCAAATATGAGCAATAGAACCAGTATCAAATACCCAGGCGCTACTGCGAGCATTAGTAAGGTACACATCAATAACATGTATATCAAATATACCTTTCACTTTGCCATCCTTCTTATCCGCCAAATATTTGGGGCTGTTCCGCTTCCAGTGACCAGACCCTTTGCAGTAGAAGCACTCAGTCTCAGGCATAGGTCCAGACTTGGGCTTCTTCACTTGAGCAGCAACTTGTTTGCCGTTCTTCTTGAAGTTCCCCTTCTTCCCTTTGCCCTTCTTCTTGAAATTGGTGGTCTTGTTTACCATCAACACTTGATGCTCCTTCTGGATTTCTACCTCCGCAGCCTTTAGCATTGCGAAGAGCTCAGGATTGTCTTATCCATCCCTTGCATATTATAGTTCATCACAAAGCTTTTGTAGCTTGGTGGCAGTGATTGAAGAACTCTATCAATGACACTATCATCAGGAAGATTAACTCCCAGTTGAGTCAAGTGGTTGTGGTACCCAGACATTCTGAGTATATGTTCACTGACAGAACTATTCTCCTCCATCTTGCAACTATAGAACTTATTGGAGACTTCATATCTCTCAATTTGGGCATTTGCTTGAAATATTAACTTCAACTCCTAGAACATATCATATGCTCCATGACGTTCAAAACGTCGTTGAAGTCCTGATTCTAAGCCGTAAAGCATGGCACACTGAACTATCGAGTAGTCATCAGCTTTGCTGTGCCAGACGTTCATAACATTTGCTGTTGCTCCTGCAGCGGGATTTGCACCTAGTGGTGCTTCCAGGACGTAATTCTTTTGTGCAACAATGAGGATAATCCTCAAGTTACGGACCCAGTCCGTGTAGTTGCTAACATCATCTTTCAACTTAGCTTTCTCTAGGAACGCATTAAAATTCATAGGAACAGTAGCACGGGCCATTTATCGACAACAACATAGACATGAAAAATACTATCAGGTACTAAGTTCATGATAAATTAAAGTTTAGTTAATTATATTACTTAAGAACTCCCACTTAGATAGACATCCCTCTAGTGATCTAAATGATAACGTGATCCATATCAACTAAACCATGTCTGATCATCACGTGAGATGGAGAAGTTTTCAATGGTGAACATCACTATGTTGATCATATCTACTATATGATTCATGCTTGACCTATCGGTCTCAGTGTTCCGAGGCCATATCTGCATATGCTAGGCTCGTCAAGTTTAACCTGAGTATTCTGCTTGTGCAAAACTGGCTTGCACCCGTTGTATGTGAACGTAGAGCTTATCACACCCGATCGTCACGTGGTGTCTCGGCACGATGAACTGTAGCAACAGTGCATACTCAGGGAGAACACTTATACCTTGAACTTTTGTGAGAGATCATCTTATAATGCTACCGCCGTACTAAGCAAAATAAGATGCATAAAAGATAAAAATCACATGCAATTAACATAAGTGATATGATATGGCCATCGTCATCTTGTGCCTTTGATCTCCATCTTCAAAGCACCGTCATGATCACCATCGTCACCGGCTTGACACCTTGATCTCCATCGTAGCATCGTTGTCGTCTCGCCAACTATTGCTTCCATGACTATCGATACCGCTTAGTGACAAAGTAAAGCAATTACATGGCGGTTGCATTACATACAATAAAGCGACAACTATATGGCTCCTGCCAGTTGCCGATAACTTTGTTTCAAAACATGATCATCTCATACAAAAATTTATATAATCACGTCTTGACCATATCACATCACAACATGCCCTGCAAAAATAAGTTAGATGTCCTCTACTTTGTTTTTTGCAAGTTTTACGTGGCTGCTATGGGCTTAGCAAGAACCGTTCTTACCTACACATCAAAAACCACAACAATTTTGTCAAGTGTGCGGTTTTAACCTTCAACAAGGACCGAGCGTAGTCACACTTGAACCAACTAAAATTGGAGAAACAGACACCCACTAACCACTGATATGTCTCCAACGTATCAATAATTTTTTATTGCTCCATGCTATATTATCTTCTGTTTTGGACATTATTGGGCTTTATTATACACTATTATATATTTTTTGGGACTAACCTACTAACCGGAGGTCTAGCCCAGAATTGTTGTTTTTTTTTGCCTATTTTAGGGTTTCGAAGAAAAGGAATATCAAACGGAGTCCAAACGGAATGAAACCTTCGAGAACGTGATTTTTGGAATGAACAAGTTCCAGGAGACTTGGACCCTACGTCAAGCAACCAACAGGGAAGCGACGAGGTAGGGGGGCGCGCCTACCCCCCTAGGCGCGCCCTCCACCCTCGTGGCCCCCTGTTGCTCCACCGACGTACTCCTTCCTCCTATATATACCTACGTACCCCCAAATGATCAGATATGGAGCCAAAACCCTAATTCCACCGCCGTAACTTTCTGTATCCACGAGATCCCATCTCGAGGCCTGTTCTGGAGCTCTGCCGGAGGGGGCATCGATCACGGAGGGCTTCTACATCAACACCATAGCCCTTCCGATGAAGTGTGAGTAGTTTACCTCAGACCTACGGGTCCATAGTTATTAGCTAGATGGCTTCTTCTCTCTTTTTGGATCTCAATACAAAGTTCTCCCCCTCTCTTGTGGAGATCTATTCGATGTAATCTTCTTTTGTGGTGTGTTTGTTGGGACCGATGAATTGTGGGTTTATGATCAAGTTTATCTATGAACAATATTTGAATCTTCTCTGAATTCTTTTATGTATGATTGGTTATCTTTGCAAGTCTCTTCGAATTATCAGTTTGGTTTGGCCAACTAGATTGATCTTTCTTGCAATGGAAGAAGTGCTTAGCTTTGGGTTCAATCTCGCGGTGTCCTTTCCCAGTGACAGTAGGGGCAGCAAGGCACGTATTGTATTGTTTCCATCGAGGATAACAAGATGGTTTTTTTTATCATATTGCATGAATTTGTCCCTCTACATCATGTCATCTTGCTTAAGGCGTTACTCTGTTCTTATGAACTTAATACTCTAGATGCATGCTGGATAGTGGTTGATGTGTGGAGTAATAGTAGTAGATGCAGGCAGGAGTCGGTCTACTTGTCTTGGACGTGATGCCTATATACATGATCATACCTAGATATTCTCATAACTATGCTCAATTCTGTAAATTGCTCAACAGTAATTTGTTCACCCACCGTAAAATACTTATGCTCTTGAGAGAAGCCACTAGTGAAACCTATGGCCTCCGGGTCTATCTTCCATCATATTAATCTTCCAACACTTAGTTATTTTCATTGCCTTTTATTTCACTTTGCATCTTTATCATAAAAAAACCAAAAATATTATCTTATCATATCTATCAGATCTCACTCTCGTAAGTGACCGTGTAGGGATTGACAACCCCTTATCGCGTTGGTTGCAAGGATTTATTTGTTTTGTGCAGGTGCGAGGGACTCGCGTGTAGCCTCCAACTGGATTGATATCCTTGGTTCTCAAAAACTGAGGGAAATACTTACGCTACTTTGCTGCATCACCCTTTCCTCTTCAAGGGAAAACCAACGCAGTGCTCAAGAGGTAGCAAGAAGGATTTCTGGCGCCGTTGCCGGGGAGGTCTACGCAAAAGTCAAACATACCAAGTACCCATCACAAACCCTTATCTCCCGCATTACATTATTTTCCATTTGCCTCTCGTTTTCCTCTCCCCCACTTCACCCTTGCCGTTTTATTCGCCATCTCTCTCTCTATCCTCCCTCTCTTTTCCGTTTGCCTCTTTTCCGTTTGCTTGTCGCTATGGCTAGTCCTCTTTCTTCTCTGTTGTCTCCCGAGAATGAAGTTCTAAATTTTAAGCAAAGGGAGGGAGAAAATCTAAAAGACGATTGGTATAGAATTTGCAATGCTCAAAATAGATCTACTAGGAAGCAATCTACTTCCGTTCTTCTTCGCAATTTTTATGTTGGCGCTACTCCTTGGTACAGGTATATCCTTGATACCATTACCGGAGGGAACTTCTTGGGTAGCCATACTCTTGATTATTATAATGCTATGATAGATTTGTTTGGCTCACCCCCTCTTTTGGTTAATGGAACTATGTTAACTTTGGAGCACGTAATGCAAAGACTTGAAATTATTGAGAATAAGGTTGCTACTGTAGAGTTAATTGAAAATTTGGATAAAAATATCCACAGCCGAATCACTCAATATGAATGTATTATGAGAGCCACTTATGGATTGCCTACCAAAGATGGCAATACCTAGATCTATCCTTGCTTTTTATGCCTAGCTAGGGGCGTTAAACGATAGCGCTTGTTGGGAGGCAATCCAATTTTATTTTTATTCCTTACTTTTTGCTCCTGTTTAGTAATAAATAATCTATTTAGCCTCTGTTTTGGTTGTGTTTTGTGTGTTTAATTAGTGTTTGTGCCAAGTAGAACCGTTGGGAAGACTTGGGGAAAGTCTTGTTAATCTTGCTGTAAAAATCAGAAACTTTAGCGCTCAAGAGAACTGCTTCAATTTTTATTTGGAAAGTGATATTTAGTTAATTCTTTTTTCCGATGATTAATAGATAAATTCCTCACGTCCAGCAATTTATTTTAGAATTTTTGGGGTTCCAGATCTTGCGCTAGCTACAGATTACTACAGACTATTCTGTTTTTGACAGATTCAGTTTTTCATGTGTTGTTTGCTTATTTTGATGAATCTATGGCTAGTAAAATAGTTCATAAACCATAGAGAAGTTGGAATACAGTAGGTTTAACACCAATATAAATAAAGAATGAGTTCATTACAGTACCTTGAAGTGCTGTTTTGTGTTCTTTCGCTAATGGAGCTCACGAGATTTTCTACTTTAAGTTTTGTGTTGTGAAGTTTTCAAGTTTTGGGTAAGGATTTGATGGATTATGGAACAAGGAGTTGCAAGAGCCTAAGCTTGCGGATGCCCATGACACCCCCAAGATAATCTAAGGACACCAAAAAGCCAAAGCTTGGGGGTGCCCCGGAAGGCATCCCCTCTTTCGTCTACTTCCATCGGTAACTTTACTTGGAGCTATATTTTTATTCACCACATGATATGTGTTTTTCTTGGAGCGTCTTGTATGATTTGAGTCTTTGCTTTTTATTTTACCACAATCATATTTTTTGACACCTTTTGAGAGAGACACACATGATTCGGAAATTATTAGAATACTCTATGTGCTTCACTTACACCTTTTGAGTTATATAGTTTTGCTCTAGTACTTCACTTATATCTTTTAGAGCACGGTGGTGGATTTGTTTTATAGAAACTATTGATCTCTCATGCTTCACTTAGATTATTTTGATAGTCTTAAATAGCATGGTAATTTTCTTAAATAATCCTAATATGCTAGGTATTCAAGATTAGTAAAAACTTTCTTATGAGTGTTTTGAATACTAAGAGAAGTTTGACGCTTGATGATTGTTTTGAGATATTGAGGTAGTGATATTAAAGTTTAGCTAGTTGAGTAGTTGTGAAAATTGAGAAATACTTGTGTTGAAGTTTGCAAGTCCCGTAGCATGCACGTATGGTAAACGTTATGTAACAAATTTGAAACATGAAGTGTTCTTTGATTGTCCTCCTTATGAGTGGCGGTCGGGGACAAGTGATGGTCTTTTCCTACCAATCTATCCCCCTAGGAGCATGCACGTAGTGCTTGGTTTTTGATGACTTGTAGATTTTTGCAATAAGTATGTGAGTTCTTTATGACTAATGTTGAGTCCATGGATTATACGCACTCTCTCTTTTCCATCATTGCTAGCCTCTTCAGTACCGTGCATTGCCCTTTATCACATTGAGAGTTGGTGCAAAATTCGCCGGTGCATCCAAAACCCGTGATATGATACACTCTTTCACACATAAACCTCATTATATCTTCCTCAAAACAGCCACCATACCTACCTATTATGGCATTTCCATAGCCATTCCGAGATATACTGCCATGCAACTTTCCATCATCCAGTTTATCATGACACGTTCATCATTGTCATATTGTTTAGCATGATCATGGAGTTTTACATAGTATTTGTGGCAAAGCCACCATTCATAATTCTTTCATACATGTCACTCTTGGTTCATTGCATATCCCGGTACACTGCCGGAGGCATTCATATAGAGTCATACCTTGTTCCAGTATCGAGTTGTAATCATTAAGTTGTAAATAAATAGAAGTGTGATGATCATCATTTAATAGAGCATTGTCCCAATAAAAAAATAAAAAAATGAGAGAAAGGCCAAATAAAAAAAGGCCCAAAAAGGAATGAAAAGGGACAAAGCTACTATCTTTTTTCCCACACTTGTGCTTCAAAGTAGCACCATGATCTTCATGATAGAGAGTCTCTTGTTTTGTCACTTTCGTATACTAGTGGGAATTTTTCATTATAGAACTTGGCTTGTATATTCCAACAATGGGCCTCCTCAAGTGCCCTAGGTATTCGTGAGCAAGCAAGTTGGATGCACACCCACTAGTTTCTTTTGTTGAGCTTTCATACATTTATAGCTCTAGTGCATCCGTTGCATGGCAATCCCTACTCCTTGCATTAACATCAATGGATGGGAATCTCCATAGACCATTGATTAGCCTCGTTGATGTGAGACTTTCTCCTTTTTTGTCTTCTCCACATAACCCCCATCATTACACTCTATTCCACCCATAGTGCTATACCCATGGCTCACGCTCATGTATTGCGCGAAGGTTTATAAAGTTTGAGATTACTAAAGTATGAAACAATTGCTTGGCTTGTCATCGGGGTTGTGCATGATGAGAGCATTCTTGTGTGACGAAAATGGAGCATGACTAAACTATATGATTTTGTAGGGATGAACTTTCTTTGGCCATGTTATTTTGAGAAGACATAATTGCTTAGTTAGTATGCTTGAAGTATTATTATTTCTATGTCAATATTAAACTTTTATCTTGAATCTTTCGGATCTGAATATTCATGCCACAATTAAGAAGAATTACATTGAAATTATGCCTAGTAGCATTCCACATCAAAAATTCTATTTTTATCATTTACCTACTCGAGGACAAGCAGGAATTAAGCTTGGGGATGCTTGATATGTCTCCAATGTATCTATAATTTTTGATTGCTCCATGCTATATTATCTTCTGTTTTGGACATTATTGGGCTTTATTATACACTTTTATATTATTTTTGGGACTAACCTACTAACCGGAGGCCCAGCCCAGAATTGTTGTTTTTTTGCCTATGTTAGGGTTTCTAAGAAAAGGAATATCAAACGGAGTCCAAACGGAATGAAACCTTCGGGAACGTGATTTTTGGAACGAGCAAGATCCAGGAGACTTGGACCCTACGTCAAGAAACCAATAGGGAAGCCACGAGGTAGGGGCGTGCCTACCCCCCTAGGCACGCCCTCCACCCTCGTGCCCCCCTGTTGCTCCACTGACGTACTCCTTCCTCCTATATATACCTACGTACCCCGAAACGATCAGATACGGAGCCAAAACCCTAATTCCACCGCCGTAAATTTCTGTATCCACGAGATCCCATCTTGGGACCTGTTCTGGAGCTCCACTGGAGGGGGCATCGATCACGGAGGGCTTCTACATCAACACCATAGCCCTTTCGATGAAGTGTGAGTAGTTTACCTCAGACCTACGGGTCCATAGTTATTAGCTAGATGGCTTCTTCTCTCTTTTTGGATCTCAATACAAAGTTTTCCCCCTCTCTTTTGGAGATCTATTCAATGTAATCTTCTTTTGCGGTGTGTTTGTTGAGACCGATAAATTGTGGGTTTATGATCAAGTTTATCTATGAACAATATTTGAATCTTCTCTGAATTCTTTTATGTATGATTGGTTATCTTTGCAAGTCTCTTCGAATTATCAGTTTGGTTTGGCCCACTAGATTGATCTTTCTTGCAATGGGAGAAGTCCTTAGCTTTGGGTTCAATCTTGCGGTGTCCTTTCCCAGTGATAGTAGGGGCAGCAAGGCACGTATTGTATTGTTGCCATTGAGGATAACAAGATGGGGTTTTTATCATATTGCATGAATATATCCCTCTACATCATGTCATCTTGCTTAAGGCGTTACTCTGTTCTTATGAACTTAATACTCTAGATGCGTGCTGGATAGCGGTCGATGTGTGGAGTTATAGTAGTAGATGTAGGCAGGAGTCGGTCTACTTGTCTTGGACGTGATGCCTATATACATGGTTGTAGCAACCAGACCTCAACCAGTCTGATCTCTGTGCATCAGTGTCATCCCTGGATCAGTAATGCTGACACGCACAGTAATTGAAGGATTTATAACAGAGTAGCAATCACACACTTATTACATCGAATGTCTCAAAAGAGAACTTATTACAAAATAATATTGCTTAAGGCCATCTAATAACGATAACAACAGAAGGCTTGGAAGATAAGTGAGTCCATCAACTCCAACAACATCATGAGTATAGAACCACGACCTAAAGGCAGCTTACTCGTCGTCTGAAAAGTCAGCAACACGAACGTTGCAGCCCGAAAACGGGTCAGCACATGGAATATTCTGGCAATGTAACACATAGAGAGTAATGAAGGAATAAAGCTATACTACATGCATATATGGCTGGTGGAAAGCTCTATGGTTACAGTTTTGCGTAAAGCCAATTTTTCCCTACTACAAAGGAATAGACTTTATTTAACTATCATGGTGGTTGTTAAACATTGAGAGTGTAGACACCCTCTCAATCCCAATTAAGCATCATCATTAAAAACCCAACAATATTAATTAGAGTAACATGATGAGATTCACATGATAATCCAAGTACTAGATACTCAAGACGTCCATAACCGGGGACACGGCTAACCATGATTAGTTTATACACTCTGCAGAGGTTTGCACACTTTTCCCCACAAGACTCGATCTCCTCCGTTGGGATTCTCGCACTACATGATGTTTGAGAAACGGATGATCGAGACATAGTCTTTTAGACGTGCAAGCACCTTATGATCGGGTAGACCGTACCAACCTACATCCCCTACATCTGCTAGTCTACCACTGTAAGAGTTCGCACGACTTAGTCAACTATGCTAGAGCCCATAGTAGCTTGTGGCTGCACACAGAAGTTTCTAGTATGAATAATCTCATGATCCCTTTGAGCCTGGGTGGCGGTCCATAAAGAAAAACAGGCAATCGCTGGAATACCCAGGTGCCTCAATCCACCCAGATGTGTGTTTAAGTTGCCACCTTAAGTAAACCATTAATTTAAAAATCTCACATCTGTCATGGATACACTCACCCAATCCACGTCTACTAGCATAGCATGGCAATATAAGCAAACGTAGAAGTAACTCCCAAAGGTTTGATAATAAAACAGGAAATAGGTACTACCTCATCTACTTCCCAAAACCCACAATTTAATTAGATCCTAATCATGCAATGTTTGAGGATTGATCTAATGCAATAAAACCGGGTAGTAAAGAGATATGATCAAAGTGTTACTTGCCTTGCTGATGATCCTCGAAACCTAGAGATTCAAAGTAGCAAGCGGCGCACTCCGGGTACTCTATCGTAAACAAACAAGCATACAATAAGTACTCATCTAATGCACAGGTAAAACTCAATAAGAGATCTAACCAGAAAGTTCAACTTAAGAACTCCGGTTTGCAAAAAGAATCAAAACGAACGAAACAACGAATGTCAAATGACGAAAGAAACAAGCTTCATTTACTAATCTGTATCTAAGTCAATTTTACAGAAGAAAAATCTTGTTTAAGTTGGTTAAATGCAAAGAGGGTTTCGAGACGAAACTCCAGGCGCTTGAATCGCCTGATTCCGATAAACGAGCGAAAAGTTATACTAGAACGAATATCGGATCAGAAATCGCGATCAGAAATAGTCGCGGAAAATCCGTGAAAAAGAAAAACGACAAACAGATTAACGAATGAACGTTCGTTTTCTGGAACTAAACGGTGAACGCGTCCATTAAAACGAACGAACGAGCAAACGCTCGCTAAATAAACTAAACCGGAAAATAAGCCGATCTAATAAAAATGAATCTAAAAACACCGAACCAAAACCAATGGAAAACCGAATGGTTTTATCGAGGAAAACCACCAGCGGCGGGGCGGTGGTCAACCTCGGTGGGGCGGCGGCGGCTCCGGCGGGGTAGCTCCGGCGGCGGGCGGTGGGGTCGGCGGGACGGGGCGGCGGCGGCTCGGGCTAGGGTTAGGGTTTTCGGCGCGGCGCGGTTGGGCTGACGGGCTCGGGCGTGGCGCCTTATAAAGCCCGGCCGGACGAAGTCCTGGCCAAACACAGCCCAAATTCGGTTCGCGTTTTTTTAAATAATTACGCACAGGAAAACAAATAAAAGAAATACTAAACGGACTCCAAAAATCCCGAAATGAAATTTCCCCGACTTCTAAAATTAAGCCGAACAAGATGAACATTTATTTGGGGCCTAAATGAAATTTTGAAAAATGCGCATTTTTCCTAAATTCAAATAAAATAGCAAAACTCCAAAATAAAATCTTATTTGATTTTATTATTAAATCCTCAATATTTCTTTATTTTTGGGAAAGTCATTTTATTCCCTCTCTCCTATATTTATAGTAGAAATAATTGAAGATAAAATAAATAAAATCAATTGATCCTATTTCCAAAATTTGAGAAAACTCAAATATGAAAATAACGAAATCCCCTACTCTCTCCGAGGGTCCTTGAGTTGCGTAGAATTTCTTAGGATCAAACCCAAAAGCAAAAAAAATATGATATGCAGTGATGATCTAATGTATAACATTCCAAATTGAAAATTTGGGATGTTACAAACCTACCCCCCTTAAGATGAATCTCTCCCTCGAGATTCGGGTTGGCTAGAAAATAGGTGAGTGTGGTCCTTCAGCAATTCTTCCTCTCGCTCCCAGGTGGCTTCATCCTCGGTGTGGTGGTTCCACTGAACTTTGCAAAACTTGATAACCTTGCTGTGGGTGACTCGGCTGGCATACTCAAGAATCTTGACTGGTTTCTCCTCATAGGTCAAATCACTGTCCAACTGAATCGCTTCCAGTGGCATTGTATCCCTTAGTGGTATATCAGTCATCTCTGCGTGACACTTCTTCAAATGGGAAACATCGAATACATTGTGAACTCCTAACAATCCTTCGGGCAATTCCAACTTGTAGCTACTTCTCCCATACGCTCCAAAACCTTGTATGGTCCTACAAAATGTGGCGCTAACTTTCCCTTAACTCCAAAGCGCTTAACTCCTCGAAGTGGAGATACTCGAAGATAAACTCGGTCTCCAACTTCGTAAACTGTCTCCTTACATTTAGAATCTGCGTAGCTCTTCTGCCTGGACTGGGCTACCTTGAGCCTATCGCGAATCAATTTCACCTTCTGTTCAGACTCCTTAATCAAATTCGGTCCAAACAACTGGCGGTCTCCAACTCCATCCCACGACAATGGGGTCCTGCACCTCCTTCTGTACAAGGCTTCGAAAGGGGCCATTTTCAAACTGGACTGATAACTGTTGTTGTAAGAGAACTCTGCATATGGCAAATTTTCGTCCCAACTAGATCCATAATCTAGCGCGCAAGCTCTCAGCATATCCTCCAAAATCTGATTGACTCTCTCGGTCTGTCCATCTGTCTGCGGATGAAAAGCTGTACTGAACTCTAGCCCAGTACCCAAAGTTTCGTGCAACTGATTCCAGAACTTTGAGGTAAACTGGGTTCCTCTATCTGATACAATGCTCCTCGAAACTCCATGTAGACATACGATCCTGGTCATGTATATCTTTGCCAACTTAGCACTGGTGTAAGCATTCTTCACTGGGATGAAATGAGCTACCTTTGTCAAACGATCGACTACAACCCAAATCGAGTCATAGCCTGAACGAGTTCTGGGCAAACCTATAATAAAATCCATGCCTAGCTTATCTCACTTCCATTCGGGTACTGGCAATGGCTGTAACAATCCTGCTGGCTTCTGATGCTCTGCCTTTACTCTCTGACATACATCACAAACTGCTACATACTCCGCAATATCCTTCTTCATTCCGGTCTACCAGAAAGTATCCTTCAAATCCAAATACATCTTGGTATTTCCTGGGTGAATCGAATATGGTGAATCATGGGCCTCATGCAGAATTAACTTCCTAATCTCTGGGTCATTGGGCACAAAAACACGGTCTTCAAACCATAGGGTATCATGCTCATCGTCACGAAATCCTTTAGCTTTTCCTTTGCTCATCTTCTCCTTTATAGAGGAAATCTCCTTGTCAGTCTTCTAAGCTTTTCTAATCTTATCCACCAAGGTAGACTGAATCTCCAATGCTGCTACATAGCCTCTCGTAACTATCTCCAAACATAGCTCATGAAGGTCCTCGGCTAACTCCTTCGGTAAATCTCCCGTCATTAGTGTGTTGACATGGCTTTTACGGCTCAGCGCATCGGCTACTACGTTAGCCTTTCCGGGATGATAATGCAATCTCATGTCATAATCCTTGATGATCTCCAACCATCTCCTTTGCCTGAGATTTAGCTCCTTCTGCGTGAAAATATACTTCAAACTGTTGTGATCCGTGTACACTTAACAATGGTTTCCAATGAGAAAATGTCTCCAAGTCTTTAATGCATGCACTACGGCTGCTAACTCCAAATCATGCGTAGCATAATTCAACTCATGAGGCTTAAGCTGTCGTGAGGCATATGAAACAACTCTTCCCTCCTGCATAAGCACTGCTCCAAGTCCTCGACGTGAATCGTCGCAATACACCTCATAATCCTTGTTCTGATCCGGCAAAATCAACACCGATGATGTAACCAAACGTTTCTTCAACTCCTGGAAATTGGCCTCACATTCCTCAGTCCATTTGAACTTGGTATCCTTCTTCAACAATTCCGTCATTGGCTTCGCAATCTTCGAGAAATTCTTAATGAATCTCCAGTAGTATCCTGCGAGTCCAAGAAAACTCCGGATCTCTCCCACTGTTGTTGGTGCTTCCCAATTTGTCACAGTGACAACCTTGGTGGGATCTACTGCTATACCTTCTCCGAATATAACGTGTCCGAGGAATCCAACTTCCTTCAACCAAAATTCACATTTGCTAAACTTGGCATATAACTGATGTTCTCTGAGCTTCTCAAGTACCAAACACAAATGCTCATTATGCTCCTCTTCATTCTTCGAGTAAACCAGAATATCATCAATGAACACTACGACAAACTTATCCAAAAATTCCATAAACACTTTGTTCATCATGTTCATAAAATAGGCAGGTGCGTTAGTCAGTCCAAATGACATAACGGTATACTCGTACAGTCCATACCTGGTGGTAAAAGCCGTCTTAGGTATATCCTATTCTCGAATCTTCAACTGATGGTATCCTGATCGCAGATCGATCTTGGAAAATACCTTAGCTCCTTGCAATCGATTGAACAGATCATTGATCATCGGTAGTGGGTACTTGTTCTTGATTGTTACTTCATTCAATCCTCGATAATCAACAACCATCCTTAATGATCCATCCTTTTTCTCCACAAGAAGTACTGGAGATCCCCAAGGCGAAGAACTTGGGCGAATATAACCTTTATCCAGTAACTCTTTAATCTACTTCTTAATCTCCTCCAAATCTTTTGCGGGCATCCTGTATGGTCTCCTAGATATTGGCCTTGTGCCTGGCAAAAGCTCAATCAAAAACTCAATATCTCTATCCAGTGGCATGCCTGGCAACTCCTCTGGAAATACGTCAGGGAAATCCTTCACCACTGGTACTTCCTCCTGCACAACTCCTGATAAGGAATTTACTTGAGTCCTCTTCGGCACATTCCGGGATACATACTCGATCCTTCTTCCTTCTGGCGTCGTAAGAAAAATTGACTTACTGGCGCATTCAATGTTCCCTTCATACTTCGATAACCAATCCATGCCTAATATCACATCCACTCCTTGAGATCCCAATACTATTAGGTCCGAGGGAAATACATAGTTACCAATCCTTAATGGTAACCGATCACACCATAGACTAGAGATATACTCTGTTCCAGGCGAGGTTAATAACATGGGTGACCTAAGGGCTTGGGTTGGTAGTTTATACTTATCCACAAATCCCCTTGAGATGTATGAATGCGATGCACCAGTATCAAAAAGAATGAGTGCAGTAAATGACTTAACCAAAAACTTACCTATTACTGCATCTGGCTGAGCTTCAACCTCCTCCACGTTAATGTGGTTCACCTGTCCCCTATTGAAAGGGTTCGGCTTCTTCCCAGATCTTCCATTACCATTTCCATTCTGGGCTTCAGGACATTCATTGGCGTAATGTCCAGTCTTCTGACACTTAAAGCAAGTGACTTGGCTCAAGTATCTCTTGGCTGGTGTTGATGGGTTGGTACGGTTCTGGTCGTTGCTTCCTCCACTCCCATTACCATTCTTGGGGCCATTATGATTGTGCGAGCTTCCTCCCCCATGGGTATGCTGAAAAGGTCCTCCCGGTTTAGGTGTAAAACGCGACTTCTGCTAAGCTCCAGAATTGTACTTCCCTTGTCCATACTTCCTCTTACGGTTTTCAATCTGCTGCTGCTTCCCTTCAATCATAAGAGCATGATCTACCAAATCCTGGTTGTTGTTGAAGCTTGCTCCCATCAACTGCATGCTCAACTCATCATTCAGTTCTTCCAGAAACTTCTCCAGCTTAGCTGCATCCGTAGCAACGTCATCTAGGGCATAACGTGCTAGCTTACTAAAGTCATCCACATACTGGCCAACTGTCCGTCCTCCTTGGTGCAAGTTGCGAAACTCACGCTTCTTCATGGCCATAGCTCCTGCTGAAACATGGGCAGTACGGAAAGCCTGCTGAAACTGATCCCCATGTGACAGTGTCGGTAGGGTAAGTGGCTGTGAAATTCTCCCACCATGATGTTGCGGGTCCATCAAGCTGATGTGCGGAAAATTTCACCTTTTTCGCATCCGTGCATCCTGCCGTGGTTAACTCCCTTGCTGTCTTGCGGAGCCAATCATCTGCAACAATCGGCTCTGTGCTACTGGAGAACATCGGCGGATTCAGCCTAAGAAAACGGGTTAAGTGATCAACAGGTGGTGGCGGTGGTGGGTTATTGTTATTGTTGTTGTTCCCCTGATTCTGATTCTGGACTAGCAACTGCATCAATGTATTCTACTGCTGGATCAACTGAGTGAGCTCCGGTGGGAAAACAAATCCATTGTCACGTCTCGGAGGCATCTGAGGGTTTAGAAAATATGAGAATATAGAATATAATGAGGTCTAGATAGAAAACAGTACCCAAATGCACATGAGGCAAATGCACACAAAATCACTTCATTCAATCAAACAAGGGCATACAATCGGTTTAGGACTATCGTTATAAAAGTGCTTGCACTATGCTATATACATGGTGGAACACTACTACTGTTATGGTGGTCGACTAGAAAAACTGCTCCGATGAAGACTCCATGATATCCGCTCCAGCTTCATCAACATAGTCATCATCGCTGTCATCTGGATCCGAGTCGGTGTCGTCGATGATGATATAGTTCCCCGGGCAAGTGGAATCGTCATCTTCTTCTCCTGGCGCGGGATCTCCCATGAAAACTCCTAGCTTCCTGGTCAGGTCATCATTCTTCTCCACTAATACTTCGATTTCCTCCATATAATCTTCATGTGTAGCCTTGAGTTCTTCTTCCAGCTCCATGATTCTTGTCATCGCCTTCTTTAGATCTATCATGCCTGCACACATCTGGTTCTCCTGGCGTCGAATGTGTTGGTTTAACTCCTGGATGAAAGTGGCAATTGATCTATCCATCCTAGTGCTGATCATCTCCCATTGCTCATCTGGGCGTCCGCAAATCTGGTAGATAGTATCGTTGAGATCATTGCGGTAAACTTCTCCAATACGTCCCATGGTGATGTGGGCTGCCATGCTCTTTCCTAGACTCCGGGTTGGTGTATCAAAGGAAAACTCTATGGGCTCCGTGACGGGCATGAACGTCCTTCCTGGAACTTGAACTTGAATCATCCAGCGCTCCTCTTCAGGTAAAGTGGTGTTGTAGGTTCCGGCGAAGCTTGGTACTCCGATGTTCAGGTACTTAGTGACTTCCTTCAAGTAGCGTCCAAAGGGTGTATCTTCATCTGGTTGCATGAAATTGTTCCTTGAATCCGCCATCCTAAAAGAGTAGAAAAGATGAGAAGTCAGAAATGAGAAGAGTGAGTAGTGATCTAGGGCTTTAGCTTAGTGGTCGTGTCCTACAGTCAGCGTGTGCTCTGATACCATCTTGTAGCGACCAGACCTCAACCAGTCTGATCTCTGTGCATTAGTGTCATCCCTGGATCAGTAATGCTGACACGCACATCACTTGAAGGATTTATAATAGAGTAGCAATCACACACTTATTACATCGAATGTCTCAAAAGAGAACTTATTACAAAATAATATGGCTTAAGGCCATCTAATAATGATAACAACGGAAGGCTTGGAAGATAAGTGAGTCCATCAACTCCAACGGCATCACTGAGTATAGAACCACGACCTAAAGGCACCTTACTCGTCGTTTGAAAAGTCTGCAACATGAACGTTGCAGTCCGAAAATGGGTCAGCACATGGAATATGCTGGCAATGTAACACATAGAGAGTAATGAAGGAATAAAGCTATACTACATGCATATATGGCTGGTGGAAAGCTCTATGGTTAAAGTTTTGCGTAAAGCCAATTTTTCCCTACTACAAGGGAATAGACTTTATTTAACTATCATGGTGGTTGTTAAACATTGAGAGTGTAGACACCCTCTCAATCCCAATTAAGCATCATCATTAAAAACCCAACAATATTAATTAGAGTAACATGATGAGATTCACATGATAATCCAAGTACTAGATACTCAAGACGTCCATAACCGGGGACACGGCTAACCATGATTAGTTTATACACTCTACAGAGATTTGCACACTTTTTCCCCACAAGACTCGGTCTCCTCCGTTGGGATTCTCGCACTAGATGATGTTTGAGAAATGGATGATCGAGACATAGTCTTTCAGAAGCGCAAGCACCTTACGATCGGGTAGACCGTACCAACCTACATCCCCTACATCTGCTAGTCTACCACTGTAAGAGTTCGCATGACTTAGTCAACTATGCTAGAGCCCATAGTAGCTTGTGGCTGCACACAGAAGTTTCTAGTATGAATAATCTCATGATCCCTTTGAGCCTGGGTGGCGGTCTATAAAGAAAAATAGGCAATCGCTGGAATACACAGGTGCCTCAATCCATCCAGATGTGTGTTTAAGTTGCCACCTTAAGTAAACCATTAATTTAAAAATCTCACATCTGTCATGGATACACTCACCCAATCCACATCTACTAGCATAGCATGGCAATATAAGCAAACGTAGAAGTAACTCCCAAAGGTTTGATAATAAAACAGGAAATAGGTACTACCTCATCTACTTCCCCAAACCCACAATTTAATTAGATCCTAATCATGCAATGTTTGCGGATTGATCTAATGCAATAAAACTGGGTAGTAAAGAGATATGATCAAAGTGTTACTTGCCTTGCTGATGATCCGCGAAACCTAGAGATTCAAAGTAGCAAGCGGCGCACTCCGGGTACTCTATCGCAAACAAGCAAGCATACAATAAGTACTCATCTAATGCACAGGTAAAACTCAATAAGAGATCTAACCAAAAAGTTAAACTTAAGAACTCCGATTTGCAAAAAGAATCAAAATGAACGAAACAATGAAAGTCAAACGGCGAAAGAAACAAGCTTTGTTTACTAATCTGGACCTAAGTCAATTTCTACAGAAGCAAAATCTTGTTTGAGTTGGTTAAACGGAAAGAGGGTTTAGAGAGGAAACTCCAGGCACTTGAATCGCCTGATTCTGATAAACGAGCGAAAAGTTATAATAGAACAAAAATCAGATCAGAAATCGCGATCAGAAATAATCATGGAAAATCCGAGAAAAAGAAAAACGACGAACAGATTAACGAACGAACATTTTCTGGAACTAAACGGCGAACGCGTCCGTTAAAATGAATGAACGAGCGAACGCTCGCTAAATAAACTAAACTAGAAAATAAACCGATCTAATAAAAACGGATCTAAAAAAACCGAATGAAAACCAACGGAAAACCGAATGGTTTTCTCGAGGAAAACCACCGGCGGCGGGGCGGTGGTCAACCTCGGCGGGGCGGCGGCGGCTCCGGCGGGGCAGCTCCGGCGGCGGCGGTGGCTCGGACTAGGGTTAGGGTTTTCGGCGCGGCGCGGTTGGGCTGATGGGCTTGGGCGTGGCGCCTTATAAAGGCCTGGCCGGACGGAGTCCTGGCCGAACACGGCCCAAAGTCGGTTCGCGTTTTTTTAAATAATTACGCGTATAAAAACAAATAAAAGAAATACTAAACGGACTCCAAAATTCCCGAAATAAATTTTCCCCGACTTCTAAAATCAAGCCGGACAAGATGAACATTTATTTGGGGCCTAAATACAATTTTGAAAAATGCACATTTTTCCTAAATTCAAATAAAATAGCAAAACTCCAAAATAAAATATTATTTGATTTAATTATTAAATCCTCAATATTTCTTTATTTTTGGGGAAGTCATTTTATTCCCTCTTTCCTATTTTTATAGTAGAAATAATTGAAGATAAAATAAATAAAATCAAAAGATCCTATTTCCAAAATTTGAGAAAACTCAAATATGAAAATAACGAAATCCCCAACTCTCTCCGAGGGTCCTTGAGTTGCGTAGAATTTCTTAGGATCAAACCCAAAAGCAAATAAAATGTGATATGAAGTGATGATCTAATGTATAACATTCCAAATTGAAAATTTCGGATGTTACAATGATCATACCTAGATATTCTCATAACTATGCTCAATTCTGTCAATTGCTCAACAGTAATTTGTTCACCTACCGTAAAATACTTATGCTCTTGAGAGAAGCCACTAGTGAAACCTATGGCCCCCCGGGTCTATCATCCATCATAGTAATCTTCCAACACTTGGTTATTTTCATTGCCTTTTATTTTACTTTGCATCATTATCATAAAAATACCAAAAATATTATCTTATCATATCTATCAGATCTCACTCTCATAACTGACCGTGTAGGGATTGACATCCCCTTATCGCGTTGGTTGCGAGGATTTATTTGTTTTGTGTAGGTGCAAGGGACTCGCGCGTAGCCTCCTACTGGATTGATACCTTGGTTCTCAAAAACCGAGGGAAATACTTATGCTACTTTGCTGCATCACCCTTTCCTCTTCAAGGGAAAACCAACGCAGTGCTCAAGAGGTAGCAGCCACCTGTGTGGGAAGCACGTCGGTAGAACCAGTCTCATGAACATGGTCATGTAATGTCGGTCTGGGCCGCTGATACGTCCATTTTGCATCATGCTTTTATATCGATATTTATTGCATTATGGGCTGTTATTACACATTATATCACAATAATTATGCCTATTCTCTCTTATTTTACAAGGTTTACATAAAGAGGGAGAATGCCGGCAGCTGGGATTCTGGGCTGGAAAAGGAGCAAATATTAGAGACCTATTTTACACAGCTCCAAAAGTCTTGAAACTCCACGGAAGACGTTTTCCAAATATATAAAAAATACTGAGAGCAAGAACTTCACCAGGGGGCCACACCCTGCCCACGAGGGTGGGGGCGCACCCTACCCCCTGGGCACACCCCTACCTTGTGGGCCCTCTAGTGGCCCTCCGGTGACCATCTTCTGCTATATGAAGTCTTTCGATGGAAAAATAAATAAAAAACCATCTTCTCGGACGAAACTCCGCCGCCCCGAGGTGGAACCTTGGCGGAACCAATCTAGGGCTTTGGCGGAGCTGTTCTGCCAGGGAAACTTCCCTCCCGGAGGGGGAAATCATTGCCATCGTCATCACCAACGCTCCTCTCATCGGGAGAGGGAAATCTCCATCAACATCTTCATCAGCACCATCTCCTCTCAAAACTCTAGTTCATCTCTTGTATCCAATTCTTGTCTCCAAGTCCGGGATTGGTGCTAGTAGGTTGCTAGTAGTGTTAATTACTCCTTGTAGTTGATGCTAGTTGGTTTAATTGGTGGAAGATCATATGTTTAGATCCTATATGCATATTAATACCCCTCTGATTATGAACATGTTTATGCTTTGTGAGTAGTTACTTTTGTTCCCGAGGACATGGGAGAAGTCTTGCTATTAGTAGTCATGTGAATTTGGTATTCGTTCGATATTTTGATGAGATGTATGTTGTCTCTCCTCTAGTGGTGTTATGTGAACGTCGACTACATGACACTTCACCATTGTTTGGGCCTAGAGGAAGGCATTGGGGAGTAATAAGTAGATGATGGGTTGCTAGAGTGACAGAAGCTTAAACCCTAGTTTATGTGTTGCTTCGTAAGGGGCTGATTTGGATCCATATGTTTCATGCTATGGTTAGGTTTACCTTAATACTTTTGTTGTAGTTGCGGATGCTTGCAATAGAGGTTAATCATAAGTGGGATGCTTGTCCAAGTAAGGGCAGTACCCAAGCATCGGTGGACCCACATACCAGATTATCAAAGTACCGAACGTGAATCATATGAGCGTGATGAAAACTAGCTTGACGATATTCCCATGTGTCCTCGGGAGCGCTTTTATCTATATAAGAGTTTGTCCAGGCTTGTCCTTTGCTACAAAAAGGATTGGGCCACCTTGCTGCACTTTATTTACTTTTGTTATTTGTTGCTCATTACAAATTATCCTATCACAAAACTATCTGTTACCACTTATTTCATAACTTGAAGAGAATACATTGCTGGAAACCGCTTATCATTTCCTTCTGCTCCTCGTTGGGTTCGACACTCTTACTTATCGAAAGGACTACGATAGATCCCCTATACTTGTGGGTCATCAAGACTCTTTTCTGGCGCCGTTGCCGGGGAGTGAAGTGCCTTTGGTAGGTGGAATTTGGTAAGGAAAAATTTATATAGTGTGTTGAAATTTACTGTCACTTGTTATTATGGAAAGTAATCCTCTGAGGGGCTTGTTTGGGGTATCTTCACCCCGACCAGTAGAGCAAAGAGTTGCTCCTCAACCTACTCAACCTACTCAACCTACTCAACCTACTCAACCTACTGAAAATGAAAATGAAAATGAAAATGTCTGCTTTGAAATTCCTTTGGGTATGATAGAAAAACTGCTAGCTAATCCCTTTTTAGGAGATGGAACAAAACATCCTGATGAGCATCTAATATATGTGGATGAAGTTTGTGGACTATTTAAGCTTGCAGGTGTACCCGGAGATGTTGTTAAGAAGAAGGTCTTCCCTTTATCTTTGAAGGGAGACACATCGACATGGTATAGGCTATGTGATGATATGGGGTCTTGGAATTACAAACGATTGAAATTGAAATTTCATCAGAAGTTTTATCCTATGCATCTTGTTCATCGTGATCGCAATTACATATATAATTTTTGGCCTCGCGAAGGAGAAAGCATCGCTCAAGCTTGGGGGAGTCTTAAATCAATGTTATATTCATGCCCCAATCATGAGCTCTTGAGAAAAATGATTATTCGAAATTTCTATGCTCGGCTTTCTGATAACAATCGCACCATGCTTGATACTTCTTGTGCTGGTTCTTTTATGATGAAGACTATTGAATTCAAATGGGATTTATTGGAAAGAATTAAACGCAACGCTGAAGATTGGGACCTTGACAAAGGTAAGGGAGAAAATTCCTTATTTGATACTATCTTAAAATCTGCTTCCTTATTTGACACTGGAAAAGTTTTTCTTCCCTATTTGACACAAGTTCTAAATTTTATTTCCTATATGACATTTTCGTCCATTTTGAGCCTAAATGACACCTGAAAAGACTCTTTTGCCCTCATGTGGTATGTGTGTGGGGGGCAATAGCGCGCGCACGCAGCATCAGTGCGAGGGCAGGAGCACACACGCAGCAACACATACACATGCACCAACACACAACGCACGCACACACACACACACACACACACAACAACACGCGCGCGCGTGCACACACACACACACACACACGCAGCAACACACATGCACGCGCGCACACACGCAGCAACACACACTTCACGCAGCACACACACATACACACACGCAGCAGCAGCAGCACACACACAGGTAGCACATAGGCACACAACCGCACACACACGCGCGCACGCGCACGTACACACGCAGTAGCAAACACACGCAGCAGCACACATGCAGCAACAACACACACACAGGCAGCACATAGGCATGCAACAGCACACACACACACACGCACGCACGTACACACGCAACAGCAAACACACACGCAGCAGCATACATGCACACACACATGCAGCAGCAGCACACATGTGCGCGTGCACCCACACATGCAACAGCATACGCGGGCGCACACACACACATACCACATGAAGGGCAAAATCGTCTTTTCAGGTGTCATTTAGGCTCAAAATGGACGGAAGTTTCCTATAGGGAATAAAATTTAGGAGTAGTGTCAAATAGGGAAGAAAAACTTTTCCAATGTCAAATAAGGAACCAGATTTTAAGACAGTGTCAAATAAGGAATTTTCTCAAGGTAAGGAGTCAGGTATAAGACCTAGTTTTGATTGTGTTAAATCTTTTATGGATACCGATATTTTTCGTAAATTTAGCACTAAATATGGACTTGACTCTGAGATAGTAGCTTCTTTC
Organism: Triticum aestivum; assembly: GCF_018294505.1. Taxonomy (NCBI): domain Eukaryota; kingdom Viridiplantae; phylum Streptophyta; class Magnoliopsida; order Poales; family Poaceae; genus Triticum; species Triticum aestivum. The sequence continues at coordinate 73,732,828 of NC_057797.1, forward strand.
TGTGAATCTTTTGCTACTTATGTTGATCTCCCCAAGGAGAAGTGGTTTAAATATCATCCTCCCATAGAAGTAAAAGTAGCTGCACCTATTAAAGTTGAAGAAAAGATTGTCACTTATAATGACCCTGTTGTTCCTACTGCATATGTTGAGAAACCACCTTTCCCTGTTAGGATAAAGGATCATGCTAAAGCTTCAACTGTAGTTCGTAAAAGCAATATTAAAACATATACACCTCCTGAGCAAGTTAAAGTTGAACCTAATATTGCTATTGTTAAAGATCTCTTGTCCGACAATATTGATGGGCATGTTATTTATTTCTGTGATGAAACTGCTAGAATTGCTAAACCCTGTGCTAAAGATAAACCTAGACCTGTGGTAGGCATGCCTGTTATTTCTGTTAAAATAGGAGATCATTGTAATCATGGCTTATGTGATATGGTTGCTAGTGCTAGTGCAATACCTCATTCCTTATACAAAGAAATTATGCATGAGATTGCACCTGCTGAAATAGAAGATATTGATCTCACAATTAAACTTGCCAATAGAGATACTATTTCACCAATGGGAATTGTTAGAGATGTTGAAGTCTTGTGTGGGAAAACTAAATATCCTGCTGATTTTCTTGTTCTTGGTTCCCCACAAGATAGCTTTTGTCCCATTATATTTGGTAGACCCTTCTTGAACACTGTTAATGCTACCATAGATTGCAAAAGGGATGTTGTTACTATCGGTTTAGATGATATGACTCATGAATTTAATTTCTCTAAATTTAGTAGACAACACTGTGAAGAAGAATTACCTAGTAAGGATGAAGTTATTGGTCTTGCTTCTATTGTCGTACCTCCTAGTGATCCTTTAGAACAATTTTTGCTAGACCATGAAAATGATATGTTTATGAATGAAAGAAGGGGAATAGATGAAGTATTCTTTAAGCAGGAACCTATTCTGAAAAACAATTTACTTGTTGAAATCCTAGGGGATCCTCCTCCACCCAAGGGTGATCCCGTGTTTGAGCTTAAACCGTTACCTGATACTCTTAAATATGCTTATCTTGATGAGAAAAAGATATATCCTGTTATTATTAGTGCTAACCTTTCAGAGCATGAGGAAGAGAGATTATTGAAAACTCTGAAGAAGCACTGTGCTACTATTAGGTATACTCTTGATGATCTTAAGGGCATTAGTCCCACTCTATGTCAACATAAAATTAATTTGGAAGAAGATGCTAAACCAGTTCATGATCATCAACGACGACTGAATCCTAAAATGAAAGAAGTGGCAAGAAAGGAAATACTAAAGCTCCTTGAGGCAGGTATAATCTATCCCATTGCTGATAGTCAGTGGGTAAGTCCTGTCCATTGTGTCCCTAAGAAGGGAGGTATTACTGTCGTTCCTAATGATAAATATGAATTGATTCCTCAAAGAATTATTACAGGTTATAGGATGGTATTGATTTCCGCAAATTAAATAAGGCAACTAAAAAGGATCATTACCCCTTACCTTTTATCGATCAAATGCTAGAAAGATTATCCAAACATGCACATTTTTGCTCTCTAGATGGTTATTCTGGTTTCTCTCAAATACCTGTGTCAGCCAAAGATCAATCAAAGACTACTTTTACATTCCCTTTTGGTACTTTTGCTTATAGACGTATGCCTTTTGGTTTATGTAATGCACCTGCTACCTTTCAAAGATGCATGATGGCTATATTCTCTGACTTTTGTGAAAAGATTTGTGAGGTTTTCATGGACGACTTTTCCGTATATGGATCTTCTTTTGATGATTGCTTAAGAAACCTCGATTGAGTTTTGCAGAGATGCGAAGAAACTAATCTTGTCTTGAATTGGGAAAAGTGCCACTTTATGGTCAATGAAGGTATTGTCTTGGGGCATAAAGTTTCTGAAAGAGGTATTGAAGTTGATAAAGCCAAGGTTGATATTGAAAAGATGACATGTCCCAAGGACATCAAAGGTATAAGAAGTTTCCTTGGTCATGCCAGATTTTATAGGAGGTTCATTAAGGACTTCTCAAAAATTTCTCGGCATCTGACTAATTTATTACAAAAAGATATACCATTTGTTTTTGATGATGATTGTGTAGAAGCATTTGAAATACTTAAGAAAGCATTGATTTCTGCACCTATTGTTCAACCACCTGATTGGAATTTACCCTTTGAAATTATGTGTGATGCTAGTGATTATGCTGTAGGTGCTGTTCTAGGACAAAGAGTTGATAAGAAATTAAATGTTATTCAATATGCTTGTAAAACCCTAGACAATGCTCAAAGAAATTATGCTACCACTGAAAAAGAATTCTTAGCAGTTGTATTTGCTTGTGATAAGTTCAGACCTTATATTGTTGATTCTAAAGTAACTATTCACACTGATCATGCTCCTATTAAATATCTCATGGAAAAGAAAGATGCTAAACCTAGACTTATTAGATGGGTTCTCTTGCTACAAGAATTTGACTTACATATCGTTGATAGAAAGGGAGTTGAGAACCCCGTTGCAGACAACTTGTCTAGGTTAGAAAATGTGCTTGATGACCCACTTCCTATTGATGATAGATTTCCGGATGAGCAATTAAATGTCATAAATGCTTCTCATACTGCTCCGGATTATGATAATTACATTGTTGCTAAGTTTATACCACCTAGTTTCACATACCAACAAAAGAAAAGGTTCTTCTATGATTTGAGGCATTACTTTTGGGATGACCCACATCTTTATAAAGAAGGAGTAGATGGTGTTATTAGATGTTGTGTACCTGAGCATGAACAGGAACAGATCCTACGCAAGTGTCACTCTGAAGCTTATGGAGGACACCATGCTGGAGATAGAACTGCACATAAGGTATTGCAATCTGGTTTTTATTGGCCTACTCTCTTCAAGGATGCCCGTAAGTTTGTCTTATCTTGTGATGAATGTCAATGAATTGGTAATATTAGTAGATGCCAAGAAATGCCTGTGAACTATTCACTCGTTATTGAACCATTTGATGTTTGGGGCTTTGACTATATGGGACCCTTTCCTTCCTCTAATGGATATACACATATTTTAGTTGCTGTTGATTACGTTACTAAGTGGGTAGAAGCTATTCCAACTAGTAGTGCTGATCATAACACTTCTATTAAAATGCTTAAAGAAGTTATTTTTCCAAGATTCGGAGTCCCTAGATATTTAATGACTGATGGTGGTTCACATTTTATTCATGGTGCTTTCCGTAAAATGCTAAATATGATGTTAATCATAGAATTGCATCTCCTTACACCCACAGTCTAGTGGTCAGGTAGAATTGAGTAATAGAGAGCTCAAATTAATTTTGCAAAAGACTGTTAATAGATCTAGAAAGAATTGGTCCAAGAAACTTGATGATGCATTATGGGCCTATAGAACTGCATATAAAAATCCTATGGGCATGTCTCCGTATAAAATGGTTTATGGAAAAGCATGTCACTTACCTCTCGAACTAGAACACAAGGCATATTGGGCTATTAAAGAGCTCAATTATGATTCAAACTTGCCGGTGAGAAGAGGCTATTTGATATTAGCTCACTTGATGAATGGAGAACCCAAGCCTATGAAAATGCCAAGTTGTTTAAAGAAAAAGTTAAAAGATGGCATGACAAAAGAATACAAAAGCGTGAGTTTATTGTAGGTGATTATGTATTGCTATACAACTCTCGTTTAAGATTTTTTGCAGGAAAACTTCTCTCTAAATGGGAAGGTCCTTATGTTATCTAGGAGGTCTATCGTTCCGGTGCCATAAAAATCAACAACTTCGAAGGCACAAATCCGAAGGTGGTGAACGGTCAAAGAATCAAACATTATATCTCAGGTAATCCCATAAATTTTGAAACCAATGTTATTGAAACCATGACCCCGGAGGAATACATAAGGGACACTTTCCGGAATGTATCAGACTCCGAAAAGGAATAGGTATGTGGTACGGTAAGTAAACCGACTCCAAAACAGTTTTTAAGGCAATATTTCTCCATTTTGGAATATTTAGAAAAATAGAAAAATAAGAAGCAGTCCAGGAAGGACACGAGGGCTCCACGAGGGTGGAGGGCGCGCCCTACCCTACTGGGCGCGCCCTACCCTACTGGGCGCGCCCCCTACCTCGTGGGCACCTCGTGCGCTTTCCGGACTCCGTTTTCGTACACGACATTTATTTTGGTCGGTAAAAATTCATTGTATTATCTCCCGGAGGTTTTGATTCCCGTGTCACGCAAAAATTCTCTGTTTGTGTTTCGAGCTGTTGCTGCTGCAGATTAGAGAAAGATGTCTTCGCAAGAGTCAGTCGGGGAGAGCCCGGTGTCTCATCCGACACCGAGATCAATGACAAACAACAACAACGCTGACCTCTTTGGGCCAGCAATGGAGGAAGAGATGGAGGCTGATTTGAAGAGGATATATGCCATGGAAGAGGATCAAGAAGTCACTTCCCGCCTCCAAGATGGATTCACAATGGGAGAACTGCAGAGCTCGACTATTCCAAACTCGGTTATCCCTTCCAATGTTAGATTTCTTTCTTATGAGAATATGAAAAAGAGTGTCTCTGGTTCTCCCGTAGCTATGCAGCACCCTTGGGTGCAGGGAGCTTTGGCTGTTACAGGAAAGCTCCGAAAGGAAATAATGGACCTCAAGCAGCAAGTCAACAAGCTCGAGGAGGAGAACCGTATCTTGAGGGGCATCATCGCCAAGAACATTACATCACCATCCCTGAAAAGAGAGACATAATCACATGGGTATGGGCACTCCCCTTGGCAACTGCCAAGCTTGGGGGAGTGCCCCGGTATCGTATCACCATCACTTTTATCTTTACCATGTTTCTTAGTTCGATCCTTTTGGTAATATCTTGATCTAGTAGAATAAAAGTTCTTAGTGTGATCTAGTTGTGAGTTTTGCTTTATTATCCTTCTATGTAATCGAGTCTGTGAGCTATATATAATAAAGATTAGTGTTGAGTCAAGGGCTTGATTATTTTTCCATGATCCTAAGTGAATAAAAGAAAATAGAAAGAAATAAAAAGAAACAAAGAGATCATATGGATCTCATGGAGAGTAATGAGCTCACATAGAAAAAGTATGATGAATAAAAGTTGTTGAGGGTTGAAAAACATAGTTTTGGTCATTGTTGCAATTAATAGGAAGTAATAAAGAAAGAGAGGTCTTCACATATAGATATACTATCTTGGACATCTTTTATGATTGTGAGCACTCATTAAAATATGACATGCTAAAGAGTTGACGTTGGATAAGGAAGACAAAGTAATGGGTTATGTTTTCTTACATCTGAGATAAATTATATTGTCATGGATCATCCAACATGGTTGAGCTTGCCTTTCCCTCTCATGCTAGCCAAATTCATCGCACCAAGTAGAGATACTACTTGTGCTTCCAAATACCCTTAAACCAGTTTTGCCATGAGAGTCCACCATACCTACCTATGGATTCAGTAAGATCCTCCAGGTAAGTTGTCATCGGTGCAAGCAATAAAAATTGCTCTCTAAATATGTATGACTTATTAGTGTGGGAGAAAATAAGCTTTATACGATTGTGTGATATGGAAGAAATAAAAGCGACAGACTGCATAATAAAGGTCCATATCACAAGTGGCAATATAAAGTGACGTTCTTTCGCATTAAGATTTTGTGCATCCAACCATAAAAGCACATGACAACCTCTGCTTCCCTCTGCGAAGGGCCTATCTTTTACTTTTATCTACTACCTTGCATAAGAGTCATGGTGATCTTCACCCTTACTTTTTACATTTTATCCCTTGGCAAGTACAGTATGTTGGAAAGATCATGGTATATATGGCTAATTGGATGTGAGTTTTCATGAACTATTATTGTTGACATTACCCTTGAGGTAAAAAATTGGGAGGCAAAACTATAAGCCCCTATCTTTCTCTGTGTCCGATTAAAACTCCATACCCATAAGTATTGTGTGAGTGTCAGCAATTGTGAAAGACTATATGATAGTTGAGTATGTGGACTTGCTGAAAAGCTCTTATATGTTGACTCTTTCCTATTTTATGATAAATTGCAATTGCTCCAATGACTGAGATTATAGTTTGTTAGTTTTCAATGAAGTTTACGATTCATACTTGAAATTGTGATTGAATTATTACTCTAGCATAAGAAATCATATGACAAGAATTATATAAGTTGCTGTTCTAAGAATGATCATGATGCCCTCATGTCCGTATTTTATTTTTAACGACACCTCTATCTCTAAACATGTGGACATATTTTTCGATTTCGGCTTTTCGCTTGAGGACAAGCGAGGTCTAAGCTCGGGGGAGTTGATACGTCCATTTTGCATCATGCTTTTATATTGATATTTATTGCATTATGGGCTGTTATTACACATTATGTCACAATACCTATGCCTATTCTCTCTTATTTTACAAGGTTTACATAAAGAGGGAGAATACCGGCAACTGGGATTCTGGGCTGGAAAAGGAGCAAATATTATAGACCTATTCTGCCCAACTCCAAAAGTCCTAAAACTCCATGGAAGACGTTTTCCAAATATATAAAAAATACTGAGAGCAAGAACTTCACCAGGGGGCCCACACCCTTCCCAGGAGGGTGGGGGCGCGCCCTACCCCCTGGGCGTGCCCACCTACCTCGTGGGACCCCTGGTGGCCCTCCGGTGACCATCTTCTGCTATATGAAGTCTTTCGATGGGAAAAAAAATAAAAAGCCATCTTCTCGGACGAAACTCCGCCGCCACGAGGCGGAACCTTGGCGGAACCAATCTAGGGCTCTGGCGGAGCTGTTCTGCCGGGGAAACTTCCCTCCCGGAGGGGGAAATCATCGCCATCATCATCACCAACGCTCCTCTCATCGGGAGAGGGCAATCTCCATCAACATATTCATCAGCACCATCTCCTCTCAAAACCCTAGTTCATCTCTTGTATCCAATTCTTGTCTCCAAGTCCGGGATTGGTGCTAGTAGGTTGCTAGTAGTGTTAATTACTCCTTGTAGTTGATGCTAGTTGGTTTAATTGGTGGAAGATCATATGTTCAGATCCTATATGCATATTAATACCCCTCTAACTATGAACATGTTTATGCTTTGTGAGTAGTTACTTTTGTTCCTGAGGACATGGCAGACGTCTTGCTATTAGTAGTCATGTGAATTTGGTATTCGTTCGATATTTTGATGAGATGTATGTTGTATCTCCTCTAGTGGTGTTATGTGAACGTCGACTACATGATACTTCACCATTGTTTGGGCCTAGAGGAAGGCATTGGGGAGTAATAAGTAGATGATGGGTTGCTAGAGTGACAGAAGCTTAAACCCTAGTTTATGCATTGCTTCGTAAGGGGCTGATTTGGATCCATATGTTTCATGCTATGGTTAGGTTTACCTTAATACTTTTGTTGTAGTTGTGAATGCTTGCAATAGAGGTTAATCATAAGTGGGATGCTTGTCCAAGAAAGGGCAGTACCCAAGCACCGGTCCAGCCACATACCAGATTATCAAAGTACCGAACGCGAATCATATGAGCATGATGAAAACTAGCTTGACGATATTCCCATGTGTCCTCGGAAGCGCTTTTCTCTATATAAGAGTTTGTCCAGGCTTGTCCTTTGCTACAAAAAGGATTGGGCCACCTTGCTGCACTTTATTTACTTTTGTTACTTGTTGCTCGTTACAAATTATCCTATCACAAAACTATCTGTTACCACTTATTTCAGTACTTGCAGAGAATACCTTGCTAGAAACCGCTTATCATTTCCTTCTGCTCCTCGTTGGGTTCAACACTCTTACTTATCGAAAGGACAACGATAGATCCCCTATACTTGTGGGTCATCAGCCGCTTCATCCTACAATACCGCTGTATCAAAGTGTGACATGCTGGTAAGCTGTATGATTATTATCTCCCACAACTCTTAGTGTTCTACTCATGCATATAACATCTACGCATAGACCTGGCTGTGATACCTCTATTGGGGAACGCAGTATTTGATACGTCTCCAACGTATCTATAATTTTTGATTGTTCCATGCTATTATATTATCTATTCTGGATGTTTAATGGGATTTACTAAGCACTTTTACATTATTTTTGGGACTAACCTACTAACCCAAGGCCCAGTGCAAATTGCTGTCTTTTGCCTATTTCAGTGTTTCACAGAAAAGGAATATCAAACGGAATCCAAATGGAATCAAACCTTCGGGAGAGTTATTTTTGGAACAAATGTGACCCAGGGGACTTGGAGTGGACGTCAAGAAACAAATGAGGCGGCCACGAGGCAGGGGCGCGCCTACCCTCCTAGGCACGCCCTCCACCCTCGTGGGCCCCTCGTAGCTCCACCGACCTACTTCTTCCTCCTATATATACCCATATACCCCGAAAACATCCAGGAGCACCACAAAACCCTATTTCCACCGCTGTAACCTTTTGTACCCAAGAGATCCCATCTTGGGGCCTTTTCCGGAGCTCCGCCAGAGAGGGAATCGATCACGGAGGGCTTCTACATCAACACCATATCCTCTCCGATGATGTGTGAGTAGTTTACCTCAGACCTTCGGGTCCATAGTTATTAGCTAGATGGATTATTCTCTCTCTTTGGATCTCAATACAAAGTTCTCCTTGATCTTCTTGGATATCTATTCGATGTAACTCTTTTTGCGGTGTGTTTATCGAGATCCGATGAATTGTGGGTTTCTGATCAAGATTATCTATGAACAATATTTGGTTCCTCTCTGAATTCTTATATGTGTGATTTAATTATCTTTGCAAGTCTCTTCGAATCATCAGTTTGGTTTGGACTACTAGATTGATCTTTCTTGCAATGGGAGAAGTGCTTAGCTTTGGGTTCAATCTTGCGGTGTCCTTTCCCAGTGTCAACAGGGGCAGCAAGGCATGTATAATATTGTTGCCATCAAGGATAAAAAGATGGGGTTTATATCATATTGCTTGAGTTTATCCCTCTACATCATGTCATCTTGCTTAATGTGTTACTCTGTTTATGAACTTAATACTCTAGATGCATGCTGGATAGCGGTCGATGTGTGGAGTAATAGTAGTAGATGCAGAATCCTTTCGGTCTACTTGTCGCGGACGTGATGCCTATATACATGATCATGCCTAGATATTCTCATAATTATGCACTTTTCTATCAATTGCTTGACATTAATTTGTTCACTCACCGTAATACTTATGCTATCTTGAGAGAAGCCACTAGTGAAACCAATAGCCCCGGGGTCTATCTTTTATCATATAAGTTTCCAATATATTTTTAATTTGCAATCTTTACTTTCAATCTATATCATAAAAATACCAAAAATATTTATCTTATTATTATTATGTCTATCAGATCTCACTCTTGTAAGTGACCGTGAAGGGATTGACAACCCCTTTGTCTTATTGGTTGTGAGGTTCTTATTTGTTTGTGTAGGTACGAGGGACTTGCGTGTAGTCTCCTACTGGATTGATACCTTGGTTCTCAAAAACTGAGTGAAATACTTACGCTACTTTGTTGCATCACCCTTTCCTCTTCAAGGGAAAACCAACGCAGTGCTCAAGAGGTAACAAGAAGGATTTCTGGCGCTGTTGCCGGGGAGGTTGCACCAAGTCAAGTCAAGATTTGATCTCCCGTCAACAAGCCATTTCTAGCGCCGTTGCTGGGGAGATCTACATCAAGTCAAGAAATACCAAGTACCTATCATAAACTCTTATCCCTCGCATTACATTATTTGCCATTTGCCTCTCATTTTCCTCTCCCCCACTTCACCTTTGCCATTTTATTCTCCCTTTTCATCGCCTCTTTCCCGTTGCCTTTTCTTCGCCCTTCTTCCATTCGATCTTTTGTTTGCTTGTGTTAAAATGTACCTTATTTTTGCTTGCATCTTAGCTTGCTAAGAGATTATGGATCCTCATCCACTTGCTAATCTCTTCAGGAGATCCAATTATGATGAACCTATTGCTAGTGAGTTGAGTGCACTAGATTATCTTTATGAGTTTTTGCTTGAAATTCGTGAATCTGAAAAGTGTGATGAATTACTTTATGAAGCGATTCATGATATATCTTTGAATAAAAATCATGATTGCGATGATTTTATTATAAATTCTAAGCTTGGGGATGCTAGTTTTGCTATGTCCTCTATTTGTTGCAATGATCATGATTGGGGTGATTCTTCTTTTGAGTTTGAAAAATTATTTAAGCCCCATGATGAATATGAGATTGATAATATTGTTTGCAATATTATTGAAAGTGGGTTTGGAAGAGTGTCAACTTTAGATCCCACATATTTGGAGAATGTTCAATCTTATGAAGTTTTTGATAAAAGTGGGTTTGGAGAGGTCATGACTTTAGTTAATGTTAATCCCACTATTTTGGAAGAGTGTCAACTTTGCGTACATGTGGATCATGTTAAGAATATGTTTTTTGATAGCTATTTTGTTGAATTTGCTTATGATCTCACATGTAATTATTATCAGAGAGGAAAATATGGTTGTAGAAACTTTCATGTTACTAAATTACCTCACGTTATGTTGAGATTGTTATTGTTTCTTTCCTCTTCCTTGCATATGCTAGTTTTTGCTTGCTATGATAATTTTTTTGCTTATATAATGCCTATGCATAGGAAGTATGTTAGACTTAGATGTGATTTTTATATGCTTCATGATGCTCCCTTCGTGTTTCAATTGCTATCTTTCATGTGGGCATCATTAAAATTATATATGCCTAGCTAGGGGCGTTAAACGATAGCGCTTATTGGGAGGCAACCCAATTTTATTTTTGTTTCTTGATTTTTGGTTCGGTTTAGTAATAAATAATTCATCTAGACTCTGCATAGATGTGGTTTTATGCTTTTAATTAGTGTTTGTGCTAAGTAGAACCTTTGGGAAGACTTGGGGGAAGTTTTAGTGATCTTGCTGTAAAAAACAGAAACTTTAGCAGTCATGAGATTTGCTGCCATTTTTTACTGGAGAATGCGATTAGGTTTATTCTTATTGCAGATGATTAATAGAAAAATGTTGGAAATATGCCCTAGAGGCAATAATAAAATGATTATTATATTTCCTTGTTCATGATAATTGTCTATTATTCATGCTATAATTGTATTATCCGGAAATCGTAATACATGTGTGAATACATAGACCACAATGTGTCCCTAGTGAGCCTCTAGTTGACTAGCTCGTTGATCGACAGATAGTCATGGTTTCCTAGCTATGGACATGGGGATGTCATTGATAACGGGATCACATCATTAGGAGAATGATGTGATGGACAAGACCCAAACCTAAGCATAGCACAAAGATCGTGTAGTTCGTTTGCTGTAGCTTTTCTGGATGTCAAGTATCATTTCTTTAGACCATGAGATTGTGCAACTCCCGGATACCGTAGGAGTGCCTTGGGTGTGCCAAACGTCACAACATAACTGGGTGACTATAAAGGTACATTACAGGTATCTCCGAAAGTGTCTGTTGGGTTGGCACGAATCGAGACTGGGATTTGTCACTCTGTATGGCGGAGAGGTATCTCTGGGCCCACTCGGTAATGCATCATCATAATGAGCTCAATGTGATCAAGTGGTTGATCACGGGATCATGCATTACGGTACGAGTAAAGTGACTTGCCGGTAACGAGACTGAACAAGGTATTGGGATACCGACGATCGAGTCTCGGGCAAGTAACGTACCGATTGACAAAGGGAATTGAGTACGAGATTGATTAGGTCCTCGACATCGTGGTTCATCCGATGAGATCATCGAGGAGCATGTGGGAGCCAACATGGGTATCCAGATCCCGCTGTTGGTTATTGACCAGAGAGTCGACTCAGTCATGTCTGCTTGTCTCCTGAACCCGTAGGGTCTACACACTTAAGGTTCGGTGACGCTAGGGTTGTATAGATATGAGTATGCAGTAATCTGAAAGTTGTTCGGAGTCCCGGATGAGATCCTGGACGTCATGAGGAGTTCCGAAATTGTCTGGAGGTGAAGAATTATATATAGGAAGTGTAGTTTCGGCCATCGGGAAAGTTTTGGGGTCACCGGTATTGTACCGGGACCACCGGATGGGTCCCGGGGGTCCACCGGGTGGGGCCACCCATCCCGGAGGGCTCCATGGGCTGAAGTGGGGAGGGGAACCAGCCCATAGTGGGCTGGTGCGCCCCCCCTGGGCCCCCATGCGCCTAGGGTTGGGAACCCTAGGGGAGGGGGCGCCTCTACTTGCCTTGGGGGGTACTCCACCCCCTTGGCCGCTGCCCCCCTAGGAGATCCCATCTCCTAGGGCCGGCGCACCCCCCTAGGGGGCCTATATAAAGGGGGGGAGGGAGGGAAGCCGTACCTCAAGTCTTGGTGCCTCCCTCTCCCCTGCTACACCTCTCCCTCTCGCAGAAGCTCGGCGAAGCCCTGCTGCGATCACTGCTGCATCCACCACCACGCCGTCGTGCTGCTGGATCTTCATCAACCTCTCCTCCCCCCTTGCTGGATCAAGAAGGAGGAGACGTCATCCGCTCCGTACGTGTGTTGAACGGGAGGTGCCGTCCGTTCGGCACTTGGTCATCGGGGATTTGGATCACGGCGAGTACGACTCCATCATCCCCATTCTCTTGAACACTTCTACTCGCGATCTACAAGGGTATGTAGATGCACTCTCCTCTCGTTGCTAGTTGACTCCATAGATTGATCTTGGTGAAACGTAGGAATTTTTTTTTGTTTTCTGCAATGTTCCCCAACAGTGGCATCATGAGCTAGGTCTATGCGTAGTTACTATGCACGAGTAGAACACAAAGTAGTTGTGGGCGTCGATATTGTCAATTTGCTTGTCGTTACTAGTCTTATCTTGATTCGGCGGCATCATGGGATGAAGCGGCCCGGACCAACCTTACACGTACGCTTACGTGAGACCGGTTCCACTGACTGACATGCAATAGTTGCATAAGGTGGCTGGCGGGTGTCTGTCTCTCCCACTTTAGTCGGATCAGATTCGATGAACAGGGTCCTTATGAAGGGTAAATAGAAATTGGCAATTCACGTTGTGGTTTTGGCGTAGGTAAGAAATGTTCTTGCTAGAAACCTATAGCAGCCACGCAAAAACTTGCAACAACAATTAGAGGACGTCTAACTTGTTTTTGCAGCAAGTGTTTTGTGATGTGATATGGCCAAAGGTTGTGATGAATGATGAATGATATATGTGATGTATGAGATTGATCATGTTCTTGTAATAGGAATCACAACTTGCATGTCGATGAGTATGACAACCGGCAGGAGCCATAGGAGTTGTCTTTATTTTTTGTATGACCTGCGTGTCATTGAGAAACGCCATGTAAATTACTTTACTTTATTTCTCAACGTGTTAGCCATAGTAGTAGAAGTAATAGTTGGCGAGCAACTTCATGGAGACACGATGATGGAGATCATGGTGTCATGCCGGTGACAAGATGATCATGGAGCCCCAAGATGGAGATCAAAGGAGCTATATGATATTGGCCATATCATGTCACTATTATTTGATTGCATGTGATGTTTATCATGTTTTTGCATCTTGTTTACATAGAACGACAGTAGTAAATAAGATGATCCCTCATAATAATTTCAAGAAAGTTTACACCCTAACTGTGCGCCGTTGCGACAGTTTGTTGTTTCGAAGCACCACGTGATGATCGGGTGTGATAGATTCTAATGTTCACATACAACGGGTGTAAGACAGATTTACACACGCAATACACTTAGGTTGACTTGACGAGCCTAGCATGTACAGACATGGCCTCGGAACACATAAGACCGAAAGGTCGAGCATGAGTCGTATAGAAGATATGATCAACATGAAGATGTTCACCGATGTTGACTAGTCCGTCTCACGTGATGATCGGACACGGCCTAGTCAACTCGGATCATGTTATATTTAGATGACTGGAGGGATGTTTATCTAAGTGGGAGTTCATTGAATAATTTGATTAGATGAACTTAATTATCATGAACTTAGTCTAAAATCTTTACAATATGTCTTGTAGATCAAATGGCCAACGTTGTCCTCAACTTCAACGCGTTCCTAGAGAAAACCAAGCTGAAAGACGATGGCAGCAACTATACGGACTGGGTCCGGAACCTGAGGATCATCCTCATAGCTGCCAAGAAAGATTATGTCCTAGAAGCACCGCTAGGTGACGCACCCGTCCCACAGAACCAAGACGTTATGAACGCTTGGCACACACGTGCTGATGATTACTCCCTCGTTCAGTGCGGCATGCTTTACAACCTAGAATCGGGGCTCCAAAAGCGTTTTGAGCGACACAGAGCATATGAGATGTTCGAAGAGCTGAAAATGGTTTTCCAAGCTCATGCCCGGGTCGAGAGATATGAAGTCTCCGACAAGTTCTTCAGCTATAAGATGGAGGAAAATAGTTCTGTCAGTGAGCACATACTCAAAATGTCTGGGTTGCATAACCGCTTGACTCAGCTGGGAGTTAATCTCCCAGATGACGCGGTCATTAATAGAATCCTTCAGTCGCTTCCACCAAGCTACAAGAGCTTTGTGATGAACTTCAATATGCAGGGGATGGAAAAGACCATTCCTGAAGTATTTGCAATGCTGAAATCAGAAGAGGTAGAAGTCAAAAAGGAACATCAAGTGTTGATGGTGAATAAAACCACTAAGTTCAAGAAAGGCAAGGGTAAGAAGAACTTCAAGAAGGACGACAAGGGAGTTGCCACGCCCGGTAAGCAAGCTGCCGGGAAGAAGCCAAAGAATGGACCCAAGCCCAAGACTGAGTGCTTTTATTGCAAGGGAAGTGGTCACTGGAAGCGGAACTGCCCCAAATACTTAGCGGACAAGAAGGCCGGCATCACAAAAGGTATATGTGATATACATGTAATTGATGTGTACCTTACCAGTACTCGTAGTAGCTCCTGGGTATTTGATACCAGTGCGGTTGCTCACATTTGTAACTCAAAGCAGGAGCTGCGGAATAAGCGGAGACTGGCGAAGGACGAGGTGACGATGCGCGTCGGGAATGGTTCCAAGGTCGATGTGATCTCCATCGGCACACTACCTCTACATTTACCTACGGGATTAGTTTTAAACCTCAATAATTGTTATTTAGTGCCAGCTTTGAGCATGAACATTGTATCAGGATCTCGTTTAATACGAGATGGCTACTCATTTAAATCCAAGAATAATGGTTGTTCTATTTATGTGAGAGATATGTTTTATGGTCATGCTCCGATGGTGAATGGTTTATTCTTAATGAATCTCAAGCGTAATGCTACACATATTCATAGTGTGAATACCAAAAGATGTAAGGTTGATAATGATAGTCCCACATACTTGTGGCACTGCCTCCTTGGTCACATAGGTGTCAAACGCATGAAGAAGCTCCATGCAGATGGACTTTTAGAGTCTCTTGATTACGAATCATTTGACACGTGCGAACCATGCCTCATGGGTAAAATGACCAAGACTCCATTCTCAGGAACAATGGAGCGAGCAACCAACTTATTGGAAATCATACATACTGATGTGTGCGGTCCAATGAGTGTTGAGGCTCGCAGTGGCTATCGTTATGTTCTCACCCTCACTGATGACTTGAGTAGATATGGGTATGTCTACTTAATGAAACACAAGTCTGAGACCTTTGAAAAGTTCAAGGAATTTCAGAGTGAGGTTGAGAATCAACGTGACAGGAAAATCAAGTTCTTGCGATCAAATCGTGGGGGAGAATACTTGAGTCACGAATTTGGCACACACTTAAGAAAATGTGGAATAGTTTCACAACTCACGCCGCCTGGAACACCTCAGCGTAATGGTGTGTCCGAACATCGTAATCACACTCTATTAGATATGGTGCAATCTATGATGTCTCTTACCGATTTACCACTATCATTTTGGGGCTATGCTTTAGAGACTGCCGCATTCACTTTAAATAGGGCTCCGTCGAAATCCGTTGAGACGCCACCGTATGAATTATGGTTTGGGAAGAAACCTAAGCTGTCGTTTCTAAAAGTTTGGGGATGCGATGCTTATGTCAAGAAACTTCAACCTGAAAAGCTCGAACCCAAGTCGGAAAAATGCGTCTTCATAGGATACCCTAAAGAAACTGTTGGGTATACCTTCTACCTCAGATCCGAAGGCAAGATCTTTGTTGCCAAGAATGGGTCCTTTCTAGAGAAGGAGTTTCTCTCGAAAGAAATAAGTGGGAGGAAGGTAGAACTTGATGAAGTATTACCTCTTGAACCGGTAAGTGGCGCAGCTCAAGAAAATGTTCCTCAGGTGCCTGCACCGACTAGAGAGGAAGTTGATGATGATGATCATGAAACTTCAGATCAAGTTGCTACTGAACTTCGTAGGTCCACAAGGACACGTTCCGCACCAGAGTGGTACGGCAACCCTATCTTGGAAATCATGTTGTTAGACAACGGTGAACCTTCGAACTATGAAGGAGCGATGGCGGGCCCGGATTCCGACAAATGGCTAGAAGCCATGAAATCCGAGATAGGATCCATGTATGAAAACGAAGTATGGACTTTGACTGACTTGCCCATTGATCGGCGAGCCATAGAAAATAAATGGATCTTTAAGAAGAAGACAAACGCGAATGGTAATGTGACCATCTATAAAGCTCGGCTTGTCGCTAAGGGTTATCGACAAGTTCAAGGGGTTGACTACGATGAGACTTTCTCACCCGTAGCGAAGCTGAAGTCCGTCCGAATCATGTTAGCAATTTCCGCATTCTATGATTATGAGATATGGCAAATGGACGTCAAAACGGCATTCCTTAATGGTTTCCTTAAGGAGGAATTGTATATGATGCAGCCGGAAGGTTTTGTCGATCCTAAGAATGCTGTCAAGGTGTGCAAGCTCCAATGCTCGATTTATGGGCTGGTGCAAGCATCTCGGAGTTGGAACATTCGCTTTGATGAGATGATCAAAGCGTTTGGGTTTATGCAGACTTATGGAGAAGCCTGCATTTACAAGAAAGTGAGTGGGAGCTCTGTAGCATTTCTCATATTGTATGTGGATGACATACTGTTGATGGGAAATGATATAGAATTCTTGGAAAGCATAAAGGCCTATTTGAACAAGTGTTTTTCAATGAAGGACCATGGAGAAGCTGCTTATATATTAGGCATCAAGATCTATAGAGATAGATCGAGACGCCTCATTGGTCTTTCACAGAGTACGTACCTTGACAAGATATTGAAGAAGTTCAAAATGGATCAGTCAAAGAAGGGGTTCTTGCCTATATTGCAAGGTACGAGATTGAGCTTGGCTCAATGCCCGACCACGACAGAAGATAGAGAAAAGATGAGTGTCGTCCCCTATGCCTTGGCCATAGGATCTATCATGTATGCTATGCTGTGTGCCAAACCTGATGTAAACCTTGCCGTGAGTTTGGTAGGAAGGTACCAAAGTAATCCCGGCATGGAACACTGGACAGCGGTCAAAAATATCCTGAAGTACCTGAAAAGGACTAAGGAAATGTTTCTCATTTATGGAGGTGAAGAAGAGCTCGTCGTAAAGGGTTACGTCGATGCTAGCTTCGACACAGATCTGGATGACTCTAAGTCACAAACCGGATACGTGTATATTTTGAATGGTGGGGCAGTAAGCTGGTGCAGTTGCAAGCAAAGCGTTGTGGCGGGATCTACATGTGAAGCGGAGTACATGGCAGCCTCGGAGGCAGCACACGAAGCAGTCTGGGTGAAGGAGTTCATTACCGACCTAGGAGTCATACCCAATGCGCCGGGTCCGATGACTCTCTTCTGTGACAACACTGGAGCTATTGCCCTTGCCAAGGAGCCCAGGTTTCACAGGAAGACCAGGCATATCAAGCATCGCTTCAACTCCATTCGTGAAAGTGTTCAAAATGGAGACATAGAGATTTGTAAAGTACATACGGACCTGAATGTAGCAGATCCATTGACTAAACCTCTCCCTAGAGCAAAACATGATCAACACCAGAATTCCATGGGTGTTCGACTCATCACAATGTAACTAGATGATTGACTCTAGTGCAAGTGGGAGACTGTTGGAAATATGCCCTAGAGGCAATAATAAAATGATTATTATATTTCCTTGTTCATGATAATTGTCTATTATTCATGCTATAATTGTATTATCCGGAAATCGTAATACATGTGTGAATACATAGACCACAATGTGTCCCTAGTGAGCCTCTAGTTGACTAGCTCGTTGATCGACAGATAGTCATGGTTTCCTGGCTATGGACATGGGGATGTCATTGATAACGGGATCACATCATTAGGAGAATGATGTGATGGACAAGACCCAAACCTAAGCATAGCACAAAGATCGTGTAGTTCGTTTGCTGTATCTTTTCTGGATGTCAAGTATCATTTCCTTAGACCATGAGATTGTGCAACTCCCGGATACCGTAGGAGTGCCTTGGGTGTGCCAAACGTCACAACGTAACTAGGTGACTATAAAGGTACATTACAGGTATCTCCGAAAGTGTCTGTTGGGTTGGCACGAATCGAGACTAGGGTTGTATAGATATGAGTATGCAGTAATCTGAAAGTTCTTCGGAGTCCCGGATGAGATCCTAGACGTCACGAGGAGTTCCGGAATTGTTCGGAGGTGAATAATTATTTATAGGAAGTGTAGTTTCGGCCATCGGGAAAGTTTCGGGGTCACCGGTATTGTACCAGGACCACCGGATGGGTCCCGGGGGTCCACCGGGTGGGGCCACCCATCCTGAAGGGCCCCACGGGCTGAAGTGGGGAGGGGAACCAGCCCATAGTGGGCTGGTGTGCCCCCCTTGGGCCCCCCATGCGCCTAGTGTTGGGAACCCTAGGGGAGGGGGCGCCTCCACTTGCCTTGGGGGGTACTCCACCCCCTTGGCCGGCGCCCCCCCTAGGAGATCCCATCTCCTAGGGCCGGCGCACCCCCCTAGGGGGCCTATATAAAGGGGGGGAGGGAGGGCAGCTGTACCTCAAGTCTTGGCGCCTCCCTCTCCCCTGCTACACCTCTCCCTCTCGCAGAAGCTCGGCGAAGCCCTGCTGCGATCACTGCTGCATCCACCACCACGCCTTCGTGCTGCTGGATCTTCATCAACCTCTCCTTCCCCCTTGCTGGATCAAGAATGAGGAGACGTCATCCGCTCCGTACGTGTGTTGAACGCAGAGGTGCTGTCCGTTCGACACTTGGTCATCGGTGATTTGGATCATGGCGAGCACGACTCCATCATCCCCGTTCTCTTGAACGCTTCCGCTCGCGATCTACAAGGGTATGTAGATGCACTCTCCTCTCGTTGCTAGTTGACTCCATAGATTGATCTTGGTGAAACGTAGGATTTTTTTTTGTTTTCTGCAACGTTCCCCAACAACAAATTCCTCACGTCCAAAAATTTATATAATAATTTTTGGGGTTACAGAAGTATTCGAAACCTACAGATTACTACAGACTATTCTGTTTTTGACAGATTTTGTTTTTCGTGTGTTGTTTGCTTATTTTGATGAATCCATGGCTAGTATCGGAGTGTATGAACCATAGAGAAGTTGGAACACAGTAGGATTAACACCAATATAAATTGAGAATGATTTAATTACAGTACCTTAAGTGGTGGATTGTTTTCTTATACTAACGGAGCTCATGAGATTTTCTGTTGAGTTTTGTGTTGTGATGTTTTCAAGTTTTGGGTAAAGATTTGATGGATTTTGGAATAAGGAGCGGCAAGAGCCTAAGATTGGGGATGACCAAGGCACCCCAAGGTAAAATTTAAGGACAACCAAAATCCTAAGCTTGGGGATGCCTCGGAAGGCATCCCCTCTTTCGTCTTCTTCCATCGGTAACTTTACTTGAGGCTATATTTTTATTCACCACATGATATGTGTTTTGTTTGGAGCGTCTTGTATGATTTGAGTCTTTGCTTCTTAGTTTACCACTGAGGGAGTCCTGGATTAGGGGGTGTTCGGATAGCCGAACTATACCTTCAGCCGGACTCCTGGACTATGAAGATACAAGATTGAAGACTCCGTCCCGTGTCCAGAAGGGACTTTCCTTGGCGTGGAAGGCTAGCTTGGTGATACGGATGTTCAGATCTCCCACCATTGTAATTGACTCTATGTAACCCTAACCCTATCCGGTGTCTATATAAACCGGAGGGTTTTAGTCCGTAGGACAACATACACATCAACAATCATACCATAGGCTAGCTTCTAGGGTTTAGCCTCTCTGATCTCGTGGTAGATCAACTCTCGTAATACCCATACCATCAATATTAATCAAGCAGGACGTAGGGTTTTACCTCCATCGAGAGGGCCCGAACCTGGGTAAAACTTCGTGTCCCCTGCCTCCTGTTACGATCCGGCCTAGACGCACAGTTCGGGACCCCCTACCCGAGATCCGCCGGTTTTGACACCGACATTGGTGCTTTCATTGAGAGTTCCTCTG
This sequence comes from Triticum aestivum, assembly GCF_018294505.1. NCBI lineage: Eukaryota > Viridiplantae > Streptophyta > Magnoliopsida > Poales > Poaceae > Triticum > Triticum aestivum. The sequence goes on from NC_057797.1 coordinate 73,753,215, forward strand.
TGTCGTCGCCATCAAGAAGGATGCCTCGCCCTGTCTTTAAAGATGGCACCGTTGCTAAGGGAGCTTTGGCTGTCGGCCAAACCCTCCGGCTAGGTGGTTTTCTTATGACCACCTGTTCGGCTTCTACGCCGATGATGACCTCTCGAGCCATCAAAAACAATCTTCATGTCAACTCAGAACTTGCCGAGCAGTTAGATCCAATAGAGCTTTCCTCCATAAACGAGCTCTTGGATCGCTTCGCCGCCCTGGGAGTCGCTACGGATTACAACCAGATTGGGCCTAAAACCGATCTGAGAAAGATTAACTCTCCCCAAGCCACCCACCATGTTGCCGTGGTAGAGGGACAGTGCGGCGACCCTTCATCTATCCTAAGGACTCGCTACGTCCAGATTCCCGATCCCTCCAAGCCGGATGTCCGCGGAGGGGAGGATATCACTCAAGACCTGAACCTAGAATCAGGCGACGGACTGGATTCATTGGACGACATTCAGGAATCCAAATTTTCGAGTTCGGAATTCCTCGGCCTCTGTGCCTCAGAAGGGGTAAGGCTTCGGATTTAATTCCACCCACCCACCCGAACATTAGTGATCTATCCCAAATCAGGCAAGAGACCAACGAAACAGTACAACATTACTGGGCCAGATTCCTCCTGGTTATGCACAGGATAAAGGGCTGTCGCGAGGAAGACGCAATTCTATCCTTCTGCAATAATTGCACGGACAAGGGAATACTCAACGCCATAAGTCGCCCTGATATTACACGCTTCATTGACTTAGCATCCATAGTACGAAAGTACTGTGCGATGGAAAGCGCCCAGAAAACCGAAACAAAATTTTGGGACAATCCGGCCCTTAATGCAAGCCCAGTCCGAAACAAAAGGGTGCATCATCGCCAGACACTCGGGTCAAACACCAAAAAGCAAAAACCCTCTACAGGGCATGGAACCCTACTGGAAGGATGGCTTAATGGACCCTATAAAATTCATAGCATAGAGGACGCCACACCAACTCACAGCCTTAGAGCATGTTGGATACTCCGGCAGGTGGCCAAGATCGGCGAGAACCACCTAATCCCGGAGACCACAGAAGGCCACCCCAGAGACACCAATACGGTACTAACAGTCTTCGAGACCTTCGCATCAAATAATATGTGAAAAAGGACACTCCGCAGCCTTGCCGAAGTCTACCAAGTAGCAACAGTAAACCCGTCGAGTGACACGGCCATTACCTTCAACGCCAGTGATGAACCTAAATTCCGAACAGCCCGAGCACCGGCCGCATTGGTCCTCAGTCCAATAGTGGACATCTTTCGTCTCACCAAGGTACTCATGGACGGCGGCAGCGGATTGAACCTCATCTATGAGGAAACCCTCCAAAAAATGGATATAGACTGGAACCGCATCACGCGAAGCAGCACAACCTTTAGAGGAATAATCCCCAGTCGGGAAGCGCGCTGTACAGGAAAAATCACACTGGATGTGGTGTTCGGCACGCCGGACAAATACAGGTCCGAGGAAGTCATGTTCCACGTAGCCCGTTCAGCAGTGGTTATCACGCTTTGCTAGGACGGGAAGCATTCACAATCTTCCAAGCAATACCCCATTACGGGTACATGAAGCTCAAGATGCGCGGGACTAACGGGATCATCACTCTCGCTAGTGATCCGGATGTAGCACTCCGCGCTGAAAACAAGACAGCCGCACTGGCCCTCGAGGCACTATCCGAAGCCCTAGCAGCCGAGGAACTAACTGCGCTGCGCTCTACCGTGAATAGGGACGACGTGGTACTCGACAAAAGATCCAAGTCCACCTCCTTTAAACCAGCAGACGAAATAGTCAAATTCCAAGTCCACCCAACAGACCCCAACAAAACAGCTTCCATCGGGGCACAGTTAAACCCTGATGTCGACGCTGCATTGCGAGAGTTCCTACGGGAGAACTGGGACATTTTTGCCTGGCATCCTTCGAACATGCCAGGAATCCCACGCAGGCTGGCCGAGCACAGCTTAAATATCCAAACAGGATTCAATCCTATCAAACAGGCTCTTCGGCGTTTTTCTGAACCTAAGAGATAGGCTATGGGAGAGGAGCTAGCAAAGCTATTGGAGGCCGGATTCATCAGAGATATAAAACATCCGGACTGGCTAGCAAACCTGGTGATGGTACCAAAGAAGGACAAATCCTGGCGCCTGTGTGTCGATTTTAAAGACCTCAACAAGGCTTGCCCAAAGGATCCCTTCCCTCTCCCCCGCATCGATCAAATTATCGATGTCACCGCAGGACACGATTCGTTGTGTTTCCTCGACGCATATTCTGGCTACCATCAAATCAAGATGGCAGAATCAAACCAAGCTGCAACAGCATTTATCACACCATACGGGCCATTCTGCTTCAACACGATGCCCTTCGGGCTCAAAAACGCCGGCGCAACATATCAATGCATGATTCAGACATGTCTGGCAAGCCAGATCGGTAAAACAGTGGAGGCATACGTAGATGATGTGGTCGTCAAAACAAGACATGTTGAATCTCTAGTAGACGACTTGAGGCTCACATTTGATAATCTCCGAACATACGACATCAAGCTCAACCCGGAAAAATGCGTTTTCGGCGTCCCAGCCGGAAAGCTCTTGGGCTTCATTGTATTCAGTAGAGGAATTGAAGCAAATCCAGCCAAGATCCGAGCTCTGTCGCAATTGGATATCCCAAAGGACCTCAAACAAATACAAAAGTTAACCGGATGTGTGGCGGCTCTAAGCCGCTTCATCTCCCACCTGGGAGAAAAGGCCCTCCCCCTTTACCGCCTCCTTCGGCGCACCAAACACTTCAAATGGACGGACGCAGCCATGGCCGGACTCGACGAAATAAAAGCCATGCTGGCAACAAACCTAGTCCTGGCTGCGCCAAACACCGGTGAACCAATGCTATTGTACATCGCTGCAACACATTAGGTTGTAAGCGCAGTGCTCGTCGTCGAACGAGAAGCGGACGGACACAAATTCCCCCTTCAAAGGCCTGTCTATTATGTGTCCACTGTCCTCACTCCCTGCAAATCACGGTACCCGCATTATCAAAAGATTGCGTACGCGGTATTCATGGCATCCTGAAAGCTACGACACTACTTCCAAGAGTGTTCAATAACAGTAGCCTCAGAAGTACCACTTAATGACATTATTAACAACCGTGACGCACCGGGCCGAATCGTGAAATGGGCCATCGAGCTCCTCCCGTTCGACATAACTTATAAGCCACGACGAGCCATCAAGTCACAAGTTTTGGCCGATTTCGTCGCAGAATGGACGGAGGCCGAACTCCCTAAAGAGTACGGCACATATTCAAATTGGATCATGCATTTCGACGGCTCCAAGATGTTGGCCGGACTGGGGGCTGGTGTCATTTTGATGTCCCCCACAGGAGACACAGTTCAATACGTACTATAGATTATGTACACAGACTCCAACAATGCAGCCGAATATGAGGACCTTTTACATGGTCTGGAGATAGCAGTATCCATGGGCATTCAACGCCTAGAGGTGCGCGGGGACTCAAACCTCGCAATATCCCAAATAAATGGAGACTTCGACGCCAAAGATCCAAAGATGGCAGCTTACCGTAACGCCATCCTAAAAATGTCAGCTCGGTTCGAAGGGCTTGAATTTCACCACATAGCCCGGGAAAATAATCAGGCGGCAGATGTCCTGGCACGCATCTACGCAAAACGTGATGTAGTCCCCCGCAACAACTTCTTGGAAAGGCTGTTCAAGCCATCCGTAGTATGGGAAGGGGAGCCGCACAACAACAGCCCGGACCCAACCGCACTGCCCGACATCGAACATTCTGACACAATCGGCGGCTCTGCCAATGAAATAACACCCTCAGCCCACGTAATAATGGCCGTCATCGCCCCGTGGACAGAACCATTCCTCGCCTACCTTACTAGGCAGGAACTCCCCGAGGACCAAAATGAGGCACGCTGCATAGTGCGGCGATCCAAAGCCTACAAAGTCCATGAAGGAGAGTTTTATAAGAAAAGCACTACCGGAGTCCTTCAAAGGTGCATCTTCGAAGAGGAAGGGTGGAACCTCCTGGCTGAAATTCATGCCGGACTCAGTGGTCATCACGCTGCAGCTCAGTCCCTTGTAAGAAAGGCCTTCCGTACAGGCTTTTATTGGCCGACGGCTCGGGCAGATGCCCAGGACTTAGTCCAAAACTGCACCGGTTGCCAGCTCTTTGCAAACCAAAGCCATATGCCACCTACTGCCCTCCAAACCATCCCCATCACTTGGCCTTTCACGGTCTGGGGGCTTGACATGGTTGGACCGCTTAAAGGCGGAACCCACAAGCACAAATACTTACTGGTCATGGTGGATAAGTTGACCAAATGGATAGAAGCCAAGCCTGTTAAGACGGCCGAATCCGGACCTGTGATAGACTTTATATCGGGGGTTGTACACCGTTACGGCGTCCCCTACAGCATCATCACTGATAACGGCACGAACTTCACGGCCGACGAGGTAAAACTCTGGTGCAAATACATGGGCATCAAGCTCGATTACGCTTCCGTCTATCACCTACAAACCAACGGCTAGGTCGAATGTGCAAATGGTCTTATCATGAGCGGCATAAAACCCAGGTTAGTGCGGTCCCTCAAGGAATCGAACACGCACTGGGTAGAGGAGCTCGACTCCGTACTCTGGGGGCTACGGACCACGCCGAATCGCACCACCGGATACACACCATTCTTCATGGTGTACGGCGCTGAGGCAGTTTTGCCTTGCGACATAATTCATGACTCACCTCGAGTGCGCATGTAAGAAGAAAGAGAAGCCGAGCTCGATCGGCAGGACAGTTTGGACGCATTAGAGGAGGAGCGTGACGTGGCAAAGGCCCGTTCCGCATTTTATCAACAGCAGGCTCAAAGATACCAAAGCAGAGAAGTACGGGCCAAAAATTACAATGTTGGCGAACTAGTTCTATGCCTGCCAGACAAGAAAAAGGACAAACTCAAGACCAAGTGGGAAGGTCCCTTCATCATCGACCAAGTCCTGACTGGTGGTGCGTACCGCCTGCGAAGTGCATCAGATAACCGACTCGAGCCGAACCCATGGAACGCCGCCCGCCTCCGAAGATTCTATGCCTAGCGCCGGATCCCGTGTTCATCTCCTTACTCTGTCCATTTTTTATATATACCTTCTGTCTTACATTTCTCTCCTTCTCTCTCTCTTCCCCTCTTATAGCCTTTAGAGTCTCACAAAGTGACGCGCTATCCGCGCTCAGCAAACCTGGGGGCTTCTTTCGACAGAAGCTTACTTCTACGGGCTTCACGCCCAACACATGTGTCAAACTTCCGCATGTACCTTTTATTCACCACTATATGCATCGATATGACTTAAGTTTTGGCCAAGCTGGGTTGCCTGGCTCCTGTGCTTACCCCTACGTTCCCGATTGTTCGGCTAGGCGGTAAAGGGAGCACCTCTGCGATTGTTACTGCCGGGTCAGCCGGACGTGTACCTCAGATTGGGTGAAGCCGAAAGCTAGCGTTCTTAAGGGAATATTCGGTCAGTGAACTAAAGACGATCTTTTTTATTTTTTCCATGTGCCCCCAGATGTTTTTCCTGCGTTTCTCTTCGCAGCGTGGACATGCACTTTAGGGCATGCCTCCCAGGGAAAGGAACCCCTAACGGAACTATTCTCCCTGGAAGATGTTTCTTACTAACCATGTAATATAACATAACTAGTCGGGCACTTGTCTGTTCACGCCACAATGACCCCTACGCCTGGTCTCCATGCATTCCCCGGTTCGTATATAACCGCATGGGAATTCGGACACACTCCGTACCGTCAGGTCCGAAGGCTGAAGCGAAAAGGTCGGCATGACAAATGATCTACAATCTGGCTAGAAGGCATTATAAATGTCAATTAAAATTACATAGTCATTTTGACTGACTGTACTCCTCTTCAATACCATCTAACAAGCTGTCCAATTTATAGTCCTGCTGGGAATACTTTGCGGCCAACTCTACTTGGCCGTATACTAAGCTCACAGGGATCTCCTTCCCATCGGGCCCTACAGGACCAACCTCGGCCATATGGTTGGGGTCGGCATGTGAATATCACATCTTCACCATGGCCCAGGCCTCCCTAGCACCTTGACGGCAGGCTGATATCTTCCACAACTGGAATCGCCTCCGTGCTCCCCTCAGCTTCTCCGCAAGCTCTCCAAGACCTTCAGGTGTGGAGACGGATGGCCACAGGACTTGGGCGACGCCTCGCATCGCCTGCCGAACTCGATCGAGCAATTGCAAGAGCTCGGGAAGAAGGTCACCCGTAGAACCGGGCATCTCCTCTGCAGGACGACCTGTTAACATACCTACGGATATTGCTCTGTTAATCAACGACACCGCTGAACTTTCTTTTAAAAGGTTCATTCAAGCACTTACTAAATATGCCGCGCCGAAGCCGCTGATTCTCCTTCACGGAGTCTGACAGCTGGGCACGAACATCTTTTAGCTCGACGCCCAACCGGGTGTTGGCATCTTGGAGAACTTTCTTCTCCCCCATCACCTTTAACAGCACCCTCTCACCAGCCTTTAGTTGGCGTTCGAGGTGTTGCCTTTCCGGATTCAATCCGGTGCCATCTGCAATTTTATTTGTCAGATTCGCACACAAGCCGTGCTTCACCACATACTTATCTTTCGAAATGAATATTACCAGAGGGGGTCTCCTTAGGCTCCCCTGCCACGGCTAGTGCGGCCTCTAGTTGGGCTTTGCACTCTTCCAGCTCCTGGGTCAGTAGGGAATTCTTTTCTGTAAGAACCTGCATTTCAAATGATCCTTAAACCAGTTATTCTAACAGTTCTCAGTCTCGGGGGCTACTGCTACATATATATTTATCAAAAATTTCTTACCCGTATGTCTTTTACATATTGCTCCGTGGCTCTGGCTAGACTATTTTGAGCGGCACGGAGGTGCGCATCTCCCGAATTGAAGGCATCTAATGCCTCTTGGGAGAAGCAAGCATCGCGAAGAATTGTCCGGCGACGCCTGTGGTTCATGGCACCTTCCACCTCTGAGTTGGTGGCAGATAACCCATCCGCATCTTCCGTCGGAGGAACGTCTGGCACACGCCTTGCATTCGCTTCCGCCCCCGGACCAGGCCTTGGAGCCTGGCTGGTGGAGGCGCGATTAGCAGCCTCTCCGGATATAGCCTGGCGAGGTCTCTTCGTCCTGAAAAGGGCACGAGTGTCAAGTGTGCCTCGAAGGTATAACGACTGGGATAAAGGGGCGCGCCATACCTTTGCGTTGATGCCTCGGTCTGGACTGCTCCTCTTTTCTGCCCATGGGGCCCTGCGGCCCCTGGTTGGTTTGTCGCCGCAGGTTCGGCCTTCTGCCTCAAAAACCTCCCCCTGCAAAGTTCGGTTGCAATCAGGAAATTAAACACGCGTGGACGGACCCCTGTCCGGGGTACAAGGACTTCGGTCTCAGGTACCTGGGGTGTTCGGATTAACCCTGGGTAATCGGCCGTAATGGCCACCAAGGCGTTGTGCTCGCTCAATTGATGGAACACTCCATCAATCAACTCCATAGATATGTCCGGATCCTGCTGAGAGGCCGGGTCAAGAGACCGTCCTGAGTCCTCGGGTTGTGGAGGCGGGCTGCTTATGTCCTTTACGGCCCGGCGCAGTTCCTGCATTAAAGTCATCAGACTAAGTATTTTAGAATGGGAACACTAAACGGATGAGCAAGTAAATGTGACCACTTACCCAACTTGGGGGATTGTGCATAGAGAATCCACCCTGTGGGTTGACGTGGAGAAATTCCTCCTCTTCCCCCTTGTACAAAGTGGACAAGATCTTTAATAGAGCAGCAACTGAATCTGGCCCTTTACGGCCGTAGCGGGTGGCGTCGTCCTCCCCGTTGAAATCCCACATGGGGTGGCTTCTGTACTGAAGCGGCTACACCCCCCGCATGATGCATTCAGCCATAACTCCGATCATGGTTAGTCCGGAATGGGCCAACAATCTTATTCGGCCCATGAGATAAACGATGTCCCTGTCGCTTTCCCTTTGAGGGCTCCGTGGACGCTAGCTTAGGCACTTCTTTAAAGGAGCACTATCGAACTCTGGAAGGCCGATCCGGATAGGATCCGGCAGCGGGACGTCTTCTATATAGAACCATTCCGAGGGCTAGTCTTCGGACGCCTTCTTTGGGGTTTCGGACAGATATCTGGTCCCGGCGATGCGTGATACTTCAGCTCCGCCCACTTGATACATTGACCCTTTCTTGGAACGAGGCACGAGGCAAAATAGCTCCTTCCACAGTCCAAAATGAGCTTCAATACCCAAGAACAGCTCGCAGAGGGCTACAAAGCCCGCGATATGCAATACTGAGGCAGGCGTGAGATGATGTAGCTGGAGGCCGTAGAACTCCAGCAGCCCCCGGAGAAACGGGTGGATGGGAAATCCGAGCCCCCTTATTAAGTAAGGAACAAGGCACACCCGCTCTCCTTTAGATGGATTAGGGGCATTCTCTGCTTGCTCTCCGCCGTTGTAGATGGCGAGACCGGCTCGGACCGGGACCATATAGGCCGGGGGGAGAAATCCTTTGGTCTGAAGCGTCACTAGCTCGTTGTGCGGAGTAGAACATCTCTCCCAATATCCAGGCTTAGGGCTAGAAGGACGAGAGGAGGAGTTGCGGTGGCTGGCCATGGTGGAATGGACTTTTGTCGGATGCGCTCTGATTAACACTCGTGGAGGGGAGAAGGTGTGGATTGGATCTAAATCCTCGTCCCCTTAAAAAGGGCAACTCATTCACACGGCTAGGGGTGTGAACGTAAAAACACTCAGACTTTTCATATTCATTTGACACGTGGAAAACAACCATTATTGGGCGTAGAAGCCAAGGAGCGCAACATCTACAAGAAACCGGACTTTATTCAAACAGGTACACGGAATTTGGAGGAGAACCCGCCTTGCAATGCCGAAGACAATCTGCGCGCCAGACTCATCGTCATTGAAGCCTGGTTCGGGGGCTACTGAGGGAGTCCTGGATTAGGGGGTGTTCGGATAGCCAAACTATACCTTCAGCCGGACTCCTGGACTATGAAGATACAAGATTGAAGACTCCGTCCCGCGTCCAGATGGGACTTTCCTTGGCGTGGAAGGCAAGCTTGGCGATACGGATGTTCAGATCTCCTACCATTGTAACCGACTCTATGTAACCCTAACCCTATCCGGTGTCTATATAAACCGGAGGGTTTTAGTCCGTAGGACAACATACACATCAACAATCATATCATAGGCTAGCTTCTAGATTTAGCCTCTCTGATCTCGTGGTAGATCAACTCTTGTAATACCCATACCATCAATATTAATCAAGCAGGACGTAGGGTTTTACCTCCATCGAGAGGGCCCGAACCTGGGTAAAACTTCGTGTCCCCTGCCTCCTGTTACCATCTGGCCTAGACGCACAGTTCGGGACCCCCTACCCGAGATCCACCGGTTTTGACACCGACAACCACAATCATCCTTTCTGTACACACCTTTTGGGAGAGACACACATGAATCGGAATTTAATAGAATACTCTATGTGCTTCACTTATATCTTTTGAGCTAGATAATTTTGCTCTAGTGCTTCACTTATATTTTTAGAGCACGGTGGTGGTTTTATTTTATAGAAATTATTGATCTCTCATGCTTCACTTATATTATTTTGAGAGTCCTTTAGAATAGTATTGTAATTTGCTTTGGTTATAAAATTAGTCCTAATATGATAGGCATCCAAGATGGGTATAATGAAGACTATCATAAAAAGTGCATTTAATACTATGAGAAGTTTGATACTTGATGATTGTTTTGAGATATGAAGATGGTGATATTAGAGTCATGCTAGTTGAGTAGTTGTGAATTTGAGAAATACTTGTTCTAAAGTTTTGATTCCCGTGGCATGCACGTATGGTGAACCGTTATGTGATGAAGTCGGAGCATGATTTATTTATTGATTGTCTTCCTTATGAGTGGCGGTCGGGGACGAGCGATGGTCTTCTCCTACCAATCTATCCCCCTAGGAGCATGCGCGTAGTACTTTGTTTCGATAACTAATAAATTTTTGCGATAAGTATGTGAGTTCCTTATGAATAATGTTGAGTCCATGGATTATACGCACTCTCACCCTTCCACCATTGCTAGCCTCTCTAGTATCGCGCAACTTTCGCCGGTACCTTAAACCTACCATACACCTTCCTCAAAACTGAAGGAAATATGCCCTAGAGGAAATAATAAAGTTTTTATTTATATTTCCTTATATCATGATAAATGTTTATTATTCATGCTAGAATTGTATTAACCGGAAACTTAGTACATGTGTGAATACATAGACAAACAGAGTGTCACTAGTTTTCCTCTACTTGACTTGCTCGATAAATCAATGATGTCGGATTTCGGGTTCCGGCAGACCCTTGAGGTTCGAACATTGGGGTGCAGGCGGAGATGTCGCCTCCTACCTACCTGCACCCCTCCGCCATGCTAGGATCTAAAACTACAGAAAGAACAACACAAGAGACACAGGGTTTATACTGGTTCGGGCCACCGTTGTGGTGTAATACCCTACTCCAGTGTGTGGTGGGTGGATTGCCTCTTGGGCTGATGATGATGAACAATACAAGGAAGAACAGCCTCGCGAGGGTCTATTCTTGGCTAGGGCGATGAACTGCTCGGAGGAGTTCAGTCACCTTCTCTCTCTCTCTGCCTCTAGCAAAACCGACCCCTTGCTATGTGGGTGGCTGGTCCTATTTATAGAGGCCCTGGTCCTCTTCCCAAATATCGAGCGTGAAGGGAGCCAACAATAGCGGGCTAATTTGAAGGGGTGACAGCAAGTATCAGCTATCCTGACAAAAGTAGTCTTCACCTGCGCAAAGCTCTGGTGATGACGCCGTATTGGGCTCCACGATGACCTCCGTCTCGTAGTCCTCCTGGTCTTGGTCTCATTGCACCGAAATGGCAACCTTTGCCTCATGCCTCGGTACTCCGCGGCTGCGCTTGCCCCCTTTTCACCAAAGAGGAAAGGAGGACGCTGCGTGGGCTGGCACCCGCCTGGCGCACTGAGTCGTCATGGCTTGCGTCACGGGCACCTCGTGAGGTACCCCGCCTTGATCTCTCCGCCTCCTCGTGAGCCAGCCTGACGAGGCCGTGCCTGAGGAAGCTCCGCGTCGTCCGCCCCGCGAGGCTTGGCCCCTCGCGAGGGTCTTGGGTTTGTGTTGGTGAAGATGGGCCGTGCTGGGCCCCCCTTTGAGCCACGCCACAGGCCGCAGGCAGGCAAGTCTGGGGACCCCCGTTCCTAGAACGCCGACAGTAGCCCCCGGGCCCAAGGCGCGCCCGGACTTGGCCGTGCAGGGAGGCAGAAGGGCAAGAGCGAAGCGCCGCGGGCCCTAACAGCCTGCGGCCTTAGGCGCCGCGCGGAGGTTGATTGGTCGTGGGTGGCACTGTTCCCCCATGCCCTCCTTATTTTGCGCCACGCTAGGCGGACCCGTAGTTGTAGACAGCCGTTCCCTTTTCTGTTGCTCAAGTGCCCTCTGTCCTCCTTCCACTCGAACTCTCGCTTCTGTTTTCAACCTGAGCTTGAACCTTCCCCCCCTTCCCATCACCATGGCTCCGACGAAGAAGGGGAGAGGGAAGAAACCCGTGTCTCTGCCTTGCCCGCCGCCGTCGGCGGCCCCCGCCAAGGGCTTGGGCAAGGTCAGCTTGGCTCTGGCCACCATCTTCAATGAATGCGGGAGGACGACGGCCTGGCCCGCGTCCCACTTCTCCATCGACAGGACAGCCACCAAGGTCCCGTATCTTGCCGACGCCCTATGGGCGGGTCTGGTTCGTCCCTTTTCTGATTTCTTCAACGCTGTGCTTTCCCACTATCAGATCCACACGATGCATCTGGGTCCTGAATCCATCACCCTCCTTTTGGTCTTCGCCTTTGTTTGCGAAGCTATGGTGGGCATCCCTCCTTCGGTTGCCTTGCTGCGCCACTTCTTCTCGTTGCATCTTGTCGACCCTACCCAATGCTGGGCTTGCGTGAGCTTCGTTACCGCGTCCGAGACTGCGGCCTCTGGGATTGACTTCAAGCTCCCCCTGCCCGCGGTTGGGTTCCGCAAGCGGTGGCTGTATGTGGACGTAGTGGTGCCCAGCCCCCTGCTATCGGAGCCGACCTCACCTGTTGTCCCCAATTCGGGCTGGGGCCAAGAGACGCTTGAGAGCCCCCGGCTCATCTTCGTCTGGCGCCGCTTCGCGCTCTTGAGGTCGCTTGGCGTGACAGCGCCCAAGGTGGTGAAATAGTTCCTGCTATGCCACGTTGCTCCTCTTCAACGCCACTCTAGCCGGATGTGGGCCTTCCGTGGGCGCGAGGATCGTATGAGGCTCCAGGAAGAGGACCTGACTCTTGAGTTGCTGAGGACGGCGCTCTTGACCCTGGCTGGGGACCCCAACCCCGGCAGCGTCCGGCAGGGAGGGGCCTTGCTGTACCTCTGCCAGAGCAGGGGCGACTTTGTGAAGCAGATGCCTATCTTTGATGAGTGGGGGCCGTGCCCCGCCGGCCTTCAGGGGCCTCGCGAGAACCCAGTGGTGGTGACTACCCTTCCAGTCGGCCAAGGCGACTCATCCTCAAGTGGCGGAGCAGGGAGGCACGAGGCGCCTGAGGCCGAGGGGGCTCCCGGCGCGGTGACAACACCGGGCGAGGCTCATGAGGAAGCAGCTCTTGGGGCCCGTGCCGCTAAGGCTGAGGGTGACGAGCAGCTGCCCTCAGTGCCTGCGACTGGGGCCCCTGAGGCTCCAGTTGCTTCTCTTGGGGAGGCGATTGGCAGCGCACATCAGGCAGGCGCCCCTGCCGCAGATCGCCTTGACGCTCCGTCTTCGTTGACGGTTGATCCATGCGCCCAACTCTTGGGCCGCTTCCGCGTGAACTTCGAGGCTGTCCGGAAGAGAAGGGTGGCCCTGGGCGACGATTACCCTTGTCGCTTGCTGAAGCGTAGAGAGTACTTCGCCAGTGATGAGTAAGCCTTCTCCTTTCCCGGCTCTTGATTCTTCTATTACTTGTACTGACCCTTGCTCCGCAGGCCCCTTCCAGCCGAGCTTGCGGAGACGGCTGAGGAGCCGTCCCTCTTGACCTCGCCCCCTCCACCGTCCTCAAGCGCTCCGAGCAGCGGAGCCCTTGTGGTGAGGGCGATTGAAGAGGCGAACCATCCCGAGGCATATCGTGGCCCCACGCACCTCGCGATCCTCCTTCGTGGGCCTTCTCGTGGCATAGCTAGCCTGCCATGGGCTTCTCGCCTGGTCGTGGACTGCGGTTGGCTAAGGCGTTTCCTGCGCTCTTCTCCTGAGGACGGGCTGGCCCCAGGCCGGGCTTCTGACGCGGCGTGCCCGGCCATCGCGAGGGTGCCAGGCCCCAGCCCCCAGCCCAGAGGGGGAGTGCTGACTCGTGGCCCCTGGCGCTTTCTCGGGGCAGATGATGGTGTGGAAGACGTGCTCGAGCGCGCTCGGGAGCGTCGCGCTCTCTGCCAAGGATTCCTTCGAAGGGCGACTGACGCAGTGAGCCTTCTTGGTGAGGAGCTTGCTGATGAAGACGCGCGCCTTGAGGCTGAGGGCCTGCGCCTGGCTGCAGAGAGGCATGAGCTGGAGGGCGCCATCGCCCTTGCGCGCCGTCAGCGTGATCTTGATGAAGCAGAGGCCAAGGCATCGTTGGTGGCCTCTCGGGAGGCCCGGTCTCGGGCCGCTGAGGAGGCTCGGGAAGCTGACCGGCGGCGAACGGCCGCAGAGGAGCGGGCTCGGGAGCTTCTGGCCTGGTGCCACTCACTGGAGAAGCAGGTGGAGCTGCGCGAGGCAGCCCTCACGTCGATGAAGGCGGCCTCTGGCGACTCAGCAGAGCTCCAAAAGCGTGAGGAGGCGCTGACGCTGGAAGCCGCCGAACGTACCCGCGAGTACGAGCGTCTGGAGACGAGGGAGCGCTTGGTGACGCAGGCGGAGGATGATGTTGCTGCACAGGAAGCCCGCGTCCTAGAGGAGGTCGGGCGTCGAGTGGCGATGGGGCATTTGAACCTCGAGCACGAGTTCGAAGAGAAGCTGGGGTTGATCCGGGCCGAAGCTGAAGGCAGGACTGCCGCCTTGAGGTCCAAGCTGGAGGAGGTGACGCGGCGGGCCGATGCTTCCCGGGCCGCCCTTGAGGTGGCACAAGGTGAGTTAGCCACTTCCCAGGCCGAGGTGCTCCTGCTTCGCCAGCGGGTGGAGGAGGCTGAGGCCGTCGCACGCCAGAATGCGGACGAGATACGTCAGCGGCGGATCCTGGAGCACGAGCACGGCCCCATGCTCACTACGCTCCAGGAGAGAGCCAATGCGGCCTTGGGCAACATCTGCGGGGAGGCCGTCGACGAGCCGCACCCAGTCAACTATGCTGGCAATCTTTAGTTCTTCACTAACATGGTGACGCAGCTGGAGGTGCAGTCGATCAGGGCTGACAGGTTGGTGGAGGAGAGGAGCCGCGCCCTGCTCAGGCGCACCTTTTCTCGCGTCTTCAGCCACCTCCAGAACATGGATCCCCACTTTGATTTTGATGCCGCCATCGCCCCAGTCCCCCAGGCCGTCCGAGGCGAGCTGGCGCACTGGGTGGAAGACAATGTGGACGCTCTTATCAGGGCCTTCGCCTCGGACAACGACGACGTGATCATGGCGGCTGACGAGGGCGGCATGATGGATGGCCCTGGTGGTGCTCCTGAGGACGCATCGGGGGATTCATCTGACTGATTGTGCATCGTTCCTGCTTCCTCACCCTGCATGAATAGAACTCAGGTTTTGGCCCGATAGCTCTGAGAGCATTTTGGAGGGGGAGCCCCTCATGTAAAACTTGTGTTTATCATATCAGTAGAAGCTACATTGCCCATGCGCCCGCGCCAAGTGGCTGGCTTAAGCGACGCGCTGGTCGGCTAGTTTACCTTTGTTCCATGCTGGCCCTGAGGCAGCCCGCGGGGGGTTGTGGTGTCCTGAGTGTCCCCTGATTGAATCCATAGGATCTGCAGTAAAATACCCTCCTGAGAGGACGCGGCGGCGGCAGTCTGGGCTGCGCGCAAGCTTGGCCTGACCCGGCTCGCGAGGGGCTCGCGAGGGGAGGCGACTGAGGCAAAGTGGTAACCAAAACGCGAGAAATTGCTTGAACGAGACTAAGCACCCCTTCCCCGAACACACGCAAATCTCAAATTCGAATCCAACTTGAATCCAACGGGGGAAAGCGACAACCAAGGGGAAGAGCAACGAAAGCAAACAAAAGGCCGTGTCCGGCACCTAGTCTAGTCTTGGACGTCTTCTCACCAGCGCGGAGCTAAGTGCTGCCACTGGGCATGGGAGGGAGCCCCAGGGCCTGAGGCCGGCACCCCTGAGACTCCGGGGCGTGTACAACCCCACTCATTATTACGTGAGAGTGTCACGGGGCGGCGAGCTTCACAGGCACTGGGCCTTCTTCACAGGTACTGGCCTTGCTTCATATCGCCAGATGAGGGCCCCGCCTTGCGGCGCACTCTAGTGCCATCAATGACGACCGGAAACCAGGACGTCGCCAATGGGGTAGAGCGGTCGCCGGCGGTTCCCCCGACGACCACGGGTGCTCCGTTGGGGGCAGGCCCTGGGGCACCTCCCCAGCGGAGGGCCTACCTCCTGAGAACACCTTGCTCAGAACGCCGCGGTAGTGATGTCGAATCCCTGCCTCTCTCCTGCAGCCCTCTGCGCCCTCCTCCCGAGGGGTAGGAGACTGTGGGAGCGGGGCAGCTGCCCGCCGTGGTAACCTACACCTCCTGCGATCCATGGTTAGCGTATGCCTGCTGAAGAATTAGCAGTACCCGATAATCGTTGCCTCCAGCGTGTCCAGTGGGACCGTCCCGAGACTCCTGGAAGGGCTCACCTTGTGGCGCCTCGTCCCCCCAGCTTGGGCTGAGGAGCGAGCCTTGTTCTCCCTTGTGTGGGTGTCCTTCTTCCATCATGAGGGGCACGTATTCCTCTGGTGCCGTCACCCCGAAGGCCACGCCGTAGTGCTCTGCGCGCCACGCGGTCCTGCCTGACGCGCCTAACATGGGGTGGTAGCGCAGCTGTCCACTGGGGCCACGGGTCGCGTCGAGTCCTTCTTCTTTGCGGACCAGGAGCGGGGGCTACGCCGCTGCCGGTCCGGTGCTGACAGCCTCGCTGGTGTTGGAGTAGCCTTGGAGCCCGCAGGCGCGCGCGGGGCCCCCGCGCGGGCCGCCCTGGGTTGGAGATGGGAGCTGGGTGCAGAAGGGGTGAGCTCCCGAGGCGGCGAAGCCCAGGAGCTCTGCCACCCGCTCCAGCAGCACGTCATGGCCGCCCTCCAGCAGTCTGCACTACATCAGCTCTCAGGCCACCATGAGCGCGGCCCTCGAGTTCGCTTGCTCCCGGCGGGCGTACGGTGTCGTGGTCGCGGCGTGATTTGAGGCCCTTGCCGCCGACCGCGCCTGCCGCGGTGTGAGAGCTGTCGAAGCCTCTCTGCGTCGCCTGCGGCCCGCAGGGCCCTGCGGACCGCGAGCTGCCTGGGGCACGGGGTCGCCCGAGGCGAGCGGCTCTGCACGGGCGGGCCATGCCGCCCATGGGTCTGGGTTGCCCTCCTGGTCGCCGGGCATGGTGATGACGACGGGACGGGGCACGGAGCGGTGGAAGACGAATTCCGGCGCACCCCTACCTGGCACGCCAAATATCGGATTTCGGGTTCCGGCAGACCCTTGAGGTTCAAACACTGGGGTGCGCGCGAAGATTTCTCCTCCTACATACCTGCACCCCTCCGCCATGCTAGGATCTAAAACTACGGAAAGAAGAACACAAGAGACACGGGGTTTATACTGGTTCGGGCCACCGTTGTGGTGTAATACCCTACTCCAGTGTGTGGTGTGGTGGATTGCCTCTTGGGCTGATGATGATGAACAATACAAGGAAGAACAGCCTCGCGAGGGTCTGTTCTTGGCTAGGGCGATGAACTGCTCGGAGGAGTTCAGTCACCTTCTGTCTCTCTCTGCCTCCAGCAAACCGACCCCTTGCTATGTGAGTGGCTGGTCCTATTTATAGAGGCCCTGGTCCTCTTCCCAAATATCGAGCGGGAAGGGAGCCAACAATGGCGGGCTAATTTGAAGGGGGACAACAAGTATCAGCTATCCTGACAAAAGTAGTCTTCGCCTGCGCAAAGCTCTGGTGATGACGCCGTCTTGGGCTCCACGGTGACCTACGTCTTGTAGTCCTCCTGGTCTTGGTCTCGTTGCACCAAAATGGCAACCTATGCCTGATGCCTTGGTACTCCGCGGCTGCGCTTGCCCCCTTTGCACCAAAGAGGAAAGGAGGACGCTGGGCGGGCTAGCACCCGCCTGGCGCCCTGAGTCATCATGGCTTGCATCACGGGCACCTCGTGAGGTACCCCGCCTTGATCTCTCCGCCTCCTCGTAAGCCAGCCTGACAAGGCCGTGCCTGAGGAAGCTCTGCGTCGTCCGCCCCGCGAGGCTTGGCCCCTCGCAAGGGTCTTGGGTTTGTGTTGGTGAAGATGGGCCGTGCTGGGCCCCCCTTTGAGCCACGCCGCAGGCCGCAGGCAGGCAAGTCTGGGGACCCCCGTTCCCAGAACGCCGACAAATGATTGTTATGTTTCCTAACCATACACATGAGTTGTCATTTGATTAACGGGGTCGCATCATTAGAGAATGATGTGATTGACTTGACCCATCCGTTAGCTTAGCATGATGATCGTTTAGTTTGTTGCTACTGCCTTCTCCATAACTATACACATGTTCCTGTGACTATGAGATCATGCAACTCCCGAATAACGGAGGAACACTTTATGTGCTACCAAACTTCACAACGTAACTGGGTGATTATAAAGGTGCTCTACAGGTGTCTCCGATGGTACTTGTTGAGTTGGCATAGATCGAGATTAGGATTTGTCACTACGATTGTCGGAGAGGTATCTCTGGGCCCTCTCGGTAATGTACATGACTATAAGCCTTGCAAGCAATGTAGCTAATGAGTTAGTTACGGGATGTAGCATTACGAAACGAGTAAAGAGACTTGCCGGTAACGAGATTGAACTAGGTATTGAGATACCGATGATCGAATCTCGGGCAAGTAACATACCGATGATAAAGGGAACAACATATACCGTTATGCGGTTTGACCGATAAAGATCTTCATAGAATATGTAGGAACCAATATGAGCATCCAGGTTCTGCTATTGGTTATTGACCGAAAGTGAGTCTCGGTCATGTCTACATAGTTCTCGAACCCGTAGGGTCCGCACGCTTAACGTTCGATGACGATCGGTATTATGAGTTCTTGTGTTTTGATGTACCGAAGGTAGTTCAGAGTCCCGGATTTGATCACGGAGATGACGAGGAGTCTCGGAATGGTCGAGACGTAAAGTTCGATATATTGGAAGCCTATGTTTGGACATCGGAATGGTTGCGAGTGGTTCGGGCATTTTTCCGGAGTACCGGGAGGTTACCGGAACCCCCCGGGGAGTATATGGGCCTTATTGGCCGTAGTGGAAAGAGGAGAGGGAAGGGAAAATAGGGAGGCGCGCTCCCCAAGCCCAATCCGAATTGGGAGGGGGCCGGCCCCCCTTTCCTTCCTCCCTCTCTCCTCCTTCCTTCCTGTCCTACTCCTACTTGGAAGGGGGGAATCCTACTCCCGGAGGGAGTAGGACTCCCCTAGGGCGCGCCATGGAGAGGGTCGTCCCTCCCCCTCCTCCACTCCTTTATATACGGGGGAGAGGGGCACCCCATGGACACACAAGTTGATGATTGATCTTTTAGCCATGTGCAATGCCCCCCTCCACCATAATCCACCTCGGCTATATCGTAGCGGTGCTTAGGCGAAGCCCTGTTCCAGTAGCATCATCATCACCGTCATCACGCCATTGTGCTAACGAAACTCTCCCTCGAAGCTATACTGGATCATGAGTTCGCGGGACGTCACCAAGCTGAACGATGTGCAGATCGCGGAGGTGTGATGACCCAAAAGTGTAGGGGATCTATTGTAGCCTTTTCGATAAGTAAGAGTGTCGAACCCAACGTGGAGCAGAAGGAAATGATAAGCGGCTTTCAGCAAGGTATTTTCTGCAAGCATGAAAATTATTGGTAACAGATAGTTTTGCGATAAGGTAAGTTGTAACGGGTGAGGGAGTCCTGGATTAGGGGGTATCCAGACAGCCGGACTATATCCTTTGGCCGGACTGTTGGACTATGAAGATACAAGATTGAAGACTTCGTCCTGTGTCTGGATGGGACTCTCCTTGGCGTGGAAGGCAAGCTTGGCAATAGGGATATATAGATCCCCTTCCTTGTAACCGACTCTGTGTAACCCTGGCCCCCTCCGTTGTCTATATAAACCGGAGGGTTTAGTCCGTAGGACCAAGAACAACAATCATACCATAGGCTAGCTTCTAGGGTTTAGCCTCTTCGATCTCGTGGTAGATCAACTCTTGTAATACTCACATCATCAAGATCAAGCAAGCAGGAGTAGGATTTTACCTCCATCGAGAGGGCCCGAACCTGGGTGAAAACATCGTGTCCCACGTCTCCTGTTACCATCCGCCTAGACGCACAGTTCGGGACCCCCTACCCGAGATCCGCCGGTTTTGACGCCGACATTGGTGCTTTCATTGAAAGTTCCTCTATGTCGTCATCGTTAGGCTTGATGGAACCTTCGATCATCGATAGCGATGCAGTCTAGGGTGAGACTTTTCTCCCCGGACAGATCTTTGTATTCGGCGGCTTCGCACTGCGGGCCAACTCGCTTGGCCATCTGGAGCAGATCGAGAGTTACGCCCCTGGCCACCAGGTCAGGTTTGGAAGCTTAAACTACACAACCGACATCCGCGGAGACTTGATCTTCGACGGATTCGAGCCCCTGCCGAGTGCGCCACACTGTCACAATGAGCATGATTTAGCTCTACCATCGGACAGTGTTCAGGAGACCGCACCGGCAACCCCTCCGACCCTCAATTCAGAGCCAATTGCGCCATCCATGGACGGGTGGATAGACCCCGCCATGGAGCCTGCATTCTCAGCGGCGATCGAGCCGTATCAACCTTACCCTACACGAGAGTCGTGATGCCAAATTGCTGGATTCTTCCCCGGCCACAGACTCCGAACCACCTGCGCCCGTGCCTATCGAATCCGACTGGGGGCCGATCATGGAGTTCACCTCCGCGGATATCTTTCAGCACCCGCCCTTCGGTGACATACTGAACTCATTAAGGTCTCTTTCCTTGTCAGGAGAGTCCTGGCCGAACTATGTCCGGCAGGATTGGGACGCGGATGACGAAGAAATTCGCCGCCCACCCACCACCCACTTAGTAGCCACTGTCAATGATTTGACCGACACGCTCGACTTCGACTCCGAAGACATCGACGGTATGGACAACGATGCAGGAGACGAACAGGAACCACTGCCCACAGGGCACTGGACGCCCACTTCATCATATGATGTATACATGGTGGACACACCCAAAGAAAACGACAACGAGGAACGGAAGGACGCAACGAAGGATCGTTCCCTCGAGAAGCAAACAAAGCAGCGGCGTAAGCGCCACTCCAAATCATGCCTCGGCAGAAACAGAGATCATATAGACCCAGTGATAGAGCAGGGTGAGGCAGCGGACGAAAAACACGGCATTGAACCACCGTCCGACCACGGCAACACGGAGAATCAAACCGAACAACCCGACTCCGTCGAAGATAGCAGTTCGGATGACATCACACCGGACAGGCACCCGGAGCAACAGAATACCCATCAAAGGCTTGTTGCCACTGCGAGGAGTCTGAAAGCAGAAGCAAAGGCTCAGTGCTGCACAAGACACACTCAGAATTAGATGGAGTGAAGTACTCAACACTGCAGCAAAGTACGGCAGTAGTCGCCACACAAAGAGCTACCCAAAGCGAAAGTTGCTACCTGAATTCGATGAGGAGGCCTTAGATCCCCCGCAATCAAAAAACGAAACAGCCATCCGGTCGGATAGACGACCTCGTGATCAACATAGAGCGGCAAACGACGCTACACACAAGCCAGTACGCGATCCACATGAGGGTTGTCATCAAAAGGACGGCGCAATCAGATCCATCTACGGGCCAAGCAAGCGTGCTCGAGCACGCAATGCAACACAACAAAAATCCGAACACCACGGTACACCCAAATACAGGGGTGCCGCACACCCCCTATGTTTCACCGATGAGGTGCTGGACCATGAATTTCCAGAGGGATTCAAACCCGTAAACATAGAGGCGTACGACGAAACGACAGACCCTGGGGTTTGGATTGAGGACTACATCCTCCATATCCACATGGCTCGAGGAGACGATCTCCATGCCATCAAGTACTTACCCCTCAAGCTCAAAGGGCCATCTCGGCACTGGCTTAAAAGCCTCCCCGAAAACTCCATTGGAAGCTGGGAAGAGCTCGAAGACGCTTTTCGGGAAAATTTTCAAGGGACCTATGTCCGACCACCGTATGCAGACGATTTAAGTCATATAACTCAACAGCCCGGAGAGTCAGCCCGAAAGCTTTGGAATAGGTTTCTCACTAAAAAGAACCAAATAGTCGACTGTCCAGACGCCGAAGCCTTAGCAGCTTTCAAG
This sequence comes from Triticum aestivum, assembly GCF_018294505.1. NCBI lineage: Eukaryota > Viridiplantae > Streptophyta > Magnoliopsida > Poales > Poaceae > Triticum > Triticum aestivum. The sequence goes on from NC_057797.1 coordinate 73,774,856, forward strand.
CACAGCGTTCGGGACGAATGGCTTGCCAGACACCTCGGCCAAGAAAAGCCGAGAACACTGGTAGCATTAACAAGCCTCATGACCCGCTTTTGCGCGAGCGAGGACAGTTGGTTACTCCGATGCAGCACCAGGGACCAAAGTACATCCGAAGTCAGGGACAGAAACGGGAAGCCACAACGCAGCAAAAACAAGTGCCGGAATAAAGAAGACAGTCCGAAGAGCATGGAAGTAAACGCTGGATTCAGAAGCTCTCGGCCAGGTCAGCAAAAGCTGCCCTCCAAAGGCAACAGAGACGAACTGTCCAGCCTGAACAAGATTCTGGACAAACTATGCCAGATCCACAACACCCCTGATAAACCTGCAAATCATACCCATAGAGAATGTTGGGTCTTCAAGAAGTCTGGCAAACTCAACGCCGAATACAAGGGGCAGGATACACCAAGTGAAGACGAGGACGAGCCTCGCAAGCAAAGCACTGGGGAACAGAAGAAATTCCCACCAGAAGTCAAAACAGTAAACGTGTTACACGTGATGAAGGGGAGAAACAAAGCGGCACTCCTAGAGACACATGCCCCAGGGCCTATCACCGCGGACTTCTGCCACTGGTCGTCCAAAACGATCACCTTTGACCATCGGAATTACTCGGCAAGTATCCGGCATGCAGGATTGGCTGCCTTGGTGTTAGACCCGATAATTGACGGATACCACTTCACACGAGTCCTGATGGACGGCGGCATTAGTTTAAACCTGATATATCAGGACACAGTCCGCAAAATGGGGATAGACCCAACAAAAATCAGCCATAGCAATACTACCTTTAAAGGAGTAACACCAGGCCCAGAAGCCCATTGTACGGGCTCCCTGCTACTAGAGGTTATATTCGGCTTTCTCGATAACTTCCGCAGCGAAAAGTTAACCTTCCACATCGCTCCGTTCGAAAGTGGCTATCAAGCACTACTCGGACACGAAGCTTTCGCTCGTTTTAACGCAATACCGCATTACACTTCTCTCATACTTAAGATGCCCGGTCCACATGGCATCATTACAGTAAATGGAAATATTGAGCGCTCCTTGCGCGCGGAAGACCGTGCGGCTGCCTTTGGCAGCCACACACTAGACGGCCTCACCAACTAGAGCATCTGACAGGTCGTTAAGACCACGGACACGGTTAGACGAGTCCGATGCAGCTATATATAATTGATACAGGTTTGATGGCTATTCCCCTACAACAATACAAGGGGCTCAACGCGCGTGAACAAGTGACAATTAGGCTCAACTTTACTCATCTGGAACTATACATGGTTTATTTAGTATAACCTACCTTTTGCACGACAACTTTTCAACTAAGTTCCTCTCTTTTTCAGATGACCATCGTGTTACACCCGTCCAGGATACGGCACAACGGAGACACAGGCGCAGACGTGCAGCAGGGACCCATTACAAGGATTCTTTTTAGATTAAGACCCTGCGTAAACCTTCTTTACTGTCTCTTGTTGATACACATCCCCCGGATTCTCAGTACAACTGAGAAGGATACTGACGTATTGGCATGTGGCCACGTCAGAATATTGCACGTACCTGGAAACCAGGGGCTTATTACAAAGGGCACTGTTTAGCCCGGTTTACATCATAAAGACCGAATACCTTAGGGAGTGTTCGGCGTCGCGAGTTTGGCCTTATATGCATCAGCTCCGAATCATGTCTTTGGTCATATGTTGGGTTTGCCCGGCTCCTGTGTTTTGCTGCCTTACGTTCCGCTCTATCGGCTAAGGCGTCACCAGGAGAACTACTGCGATTGTGCCCCGGTTCATCCGGACGAGCACCTTAGTAGAGAAAGCCGAAAACTGACTGTCATGATATAGCGTGAGACTGGTCAACCACTCGATGACCTAGCGGAATCTTCGGGATTCCTCCGCTTTAACGAAGGGCCATTTCCCGGCCAAGCATGTACTCGCCCCGAATTCGGATGAGCGCGGAGCCACCATGGGGTATATAGTAGCCCCACTGTCAAACTCCTCTGGCTAAGTGAAAGTGTTCAAGCATTATAGTCCGATTGCCTAGTTCGCTGCGCTATCACCTCCTTAATGGACCAAGACGTTGGATCAAGTGTGAACATGTGTCTTCTACGAGCACCCCCGCATTATATGCGTGGGGGCTGAAGCCGACGACTGCCATCTTTTAGGTTATATACATATATACATAAACGGCCGCACAGGAGGCATCATAGTACTTTCAGGCAAAAGTATAAATACAGCCTTGATAAACTCAATAAAACATTATTTTTACAATGGGAATACATGTCACTCAAACATAATATTCTTCGAGCACTGAGCCTCTATCGAAAGAGCGCCTTCAAGAACTTCTTCAAAGTAGTGCTCGGCAGCCACTTGGCCTATGGACGAACCCTGTGCCGCAACAGTGGTGGCATCCATCTCCGCCCAGTATGTTTTGACACGGGCAAGGGCCATCCGCGAGCCTTTTATGCACGCCGACCTTTTTACAGCATCGAGGTGTGGCACAACACCAAGGAATTGTTGCACTAAGCTAAAGTAGCTATTCGGCCTTGGCTCTCTCGGGCACAGATGATCCACAACGGACCTCATGGCAAGTCCGGATAATCTATGGAGCTCGGCCCACTCGGCCATTTGCTCATTCAACAGCAGCGGACGGGCTGGAGCATGAAACTGTGACCAAAACAGTTTTTCCACTTCGTGATCTTTCCGATCCTTGAAGTACTCGGCCGAATCAGCAGCACTTGCAGCAAAATCCACGTAGGCGTCCGCAGAACTCCATAGCCGGTCCAGAGGCGCATACTTCGGATCCCCGAACTTAGTCCACAACAAGAAGGGCTTCCGAGATACAATATCCGCAGCTTGATGCAGCTCCTCCTTCGTCGCTCTAATTTTGGAGCGGCTTCCTTGGCAGCCACCCGGGCCTTTTCCAGGTCCGTGGCCTTCACCCGGTTTTCTTCTTCAAGAAGCTGGTAACGGTCAGCAGCATCTTTTAACTCTACAGCCATCTTGGATATTTTTTCTTTGCTCTCGCAATGCGCGGCCTGTTCGGCCCTTAACTCGTCGGCCGCCTTTAAAGCGGCCGCATTGCTACTCCTTGCTTGCTCCTTGGCTCGGGCAAGCTCCACCCGAAGGGTCTCCACGGTGGCAGCTCCATCTGCAGTCACAACATATTAAAGATACTGACATCATGCTGCTCTTATTATGTGACAATCACCAGAAAAATCACCTACCCTATGCCTTGTCAAGCCGCTTGTTAACAAGCACGATGTCGGCATCTGCCGTATCCAGTTGCCGCCTTAGTTCGGCATGCCCATCATTCCGGCTAGCCACCGGCGCTTTAACCACCTGCACCCGAAATGCGGTCCGGTTATTACCTGGGACTATGATCCTCTGTTTGCCGCCATTTTCGATGACAACCAGAGTCTCAGGGGCTACTATCTACACAGGGCACATCTAAAAATGTGCGGTACTGTCAACAATGTACATCATTTCGTGTACCTCAAAACTCGTCAGTAGACTCATAAAGGCTTCATGAAACCCGCTTTCGGTGGACGAAATCCTTTCAATAACCGTACCCATCAACGTGCGGTGCTCTTCTGAGATAGCCGCTTGCTCTAGCAGATCCCTCAGTACGTCCGACCACACACCAGACTGTGCCGGACTCTTTTGATTACTCTCTTCAAGAGCCGGATACTAAGGACTTCGGGTGTCCACAGGATTACCTTCTGGCCTTGCCGGATCAGGAGAAACCCTCCATGACGACACCTCGGGGTTGCCCGCCTCGTGAGGCGGTGTGGCAGGGGGAGGCGTTTCGCTCACCATCATCTCTGGAAGAAGATCCCCTGAAGATGAGCTCTGCTGAGAAGGGCTAAGATCCGGACTGTAAGATAAATGCTTCAATTATTTTCCTCAGAAGTAAAGCGAGATATTTTCATTATTAAGTACCCTTTTACTTAGTAATTAACTTCGGTTTAGGGTTTTTCCCCTAGGTCTTCCTAGGGTTCCCTATGTCCTCTGGCGGCGATCGCCTGAGTGCACCTTAGATTGAATCGTGCCAGCCTCCAGCGAGCGCACTTCCCCCACAGACGAGTTGGCATGGTTGAGAAGGGGTCGGGTTCGGCCTCATCAGGGGCTGCACCGGGTGACGGAATCCCTGGGAGGGATCGCCACTGCAAGGCTTCCATAGAGTATCTCTTTGCGGGTCTAAAACTGCATGGACAGGAGGAAGAAGAACTTGATCTATCAGGGGAAATTGAAGGCCTAATCGAGGAAACACGCTGGATTGCGATATTTAGGGTTCACACCCAAAAACATTTCAGTCATGTGGCACTTTTAAAGGCGATGCGTAATGCATGGGCGTCTGCATAGGGTGTCACCTTCAAAACTATGGAGAAGAACTTGTTCTTGGCTCAGTTCATGTGCTTGAGAGATTGGAACCGAGTGATGGGTGGAGGACCGTGGGATTTTCGAGGAGCGGCAGTGGTGATGGAGGAATATGACGGTATAACGAATGTCAAGGACTACAAGTTGGACAGGATTCTCTTATGGGCTCGGATATTTGGTATCCCGGAGGGGCTCATGAAGAAAACTGTGAATTGGCAACAAAGATCGCGAAGAAGATTGGGATTCCACCTATAAAGGTGATCGTAAATGAGGGAAGGCTGAACCCTACGAAGTATTTGCGAGCTCGGGTATACATCATGCTTGATACCCCACTTGTGCGTTTCGTGCCTTTAACATTTAAAGAGATGAAGAAATACCCCGTGGAGTATGAAAAACTGCCAGACTTCTGTGATTTTGGTGGTCTAGTGGGACATATAGTGACTGAATGTGGAGATGGTATACATAAACCCGAGGATTGTGAATGGTGGAGCTGGTTGCTTGTTGACTTTGATAAACAGAGAGACAACCAAGGTGCAGGAAGAGGCATGGGGCATGGCAATAATGGTGCTGGTAGAGTGCATGGCAATGGTGCTGGTAGAGAAGGTGGCTGTGGCACAGGAAGGGGCAACCCGGGTAACCCAAACCCCCGGGAGGGCCTCGACATGGAGATTGATACATTAGGCCTAAGTGGTGCGTTTGTGCCCACGGCTCGTAAGCGTCTCATTGGACAGGACGATATTGTGGCAGAAACACCGGTGATCCCCTCACAAACACCACCGGCAGGCTTTGTGAATGACAAGGTTCAGATGTTGGAAAATAGTGTAACTGATCATGTGGAAAAAACATTGCTCAGTACTCCGCAGAAAATACATGACCAAAAGAGATTGAGATCAGAGGCTAGTAGTTCGACTCAGGAAACTAATGATACATCGGCGACTCCCCTCGAGGGTGATCGCCGGGTGCAATGAAAACCATAAGTTGGAACTGCCGCGGTATGGCCAGTACCACGGCAGTGAGAGCGCTTCTGGATATCCAGAAGCAATGGGGGCCGGATGTGTTTTTTCTGTCCGAAACACATTTGAACACAGCTAGGGCGAAAAAGTTGAGGAAAAATCTTAATATGGATCATGTTGAAGTGGTGGAAAGCGTTAGGGCCAGCGGTGGTCTATTACTATTTTGGCGTAAATCTGTTGTGCTAGAGGTGATGGAAAAAACAAAATATTCATTGATGTTAAGGTGGGTGATTCACCGGAGGAAAGTTGGAGGCTCACGGGGTTCTACGGTGAACCCAAGTGGGAAGACAGATCATTAACATGGGACTACTTGCCAGGTCTGTATCTGCAAGCATCCCTACCTTGGGTGTCATAGGCGATTTCAGTGAGATCCTGTACTCTCATGAGAAGGAGGGAGGAGCGGCATGTCCAACCCGTATGATGCAAAATTTTCATGATGCCCTTGTGGATGGCGAACTAGATGATATGGGATAGAATGGGGAGCAATTTACCTGGAGAAGGAGGCGCATACGAGAACGCTTGGACCGGGCAATCTGTAATGCATGATTTCATGGATTATTCCCAAGTGTTGTTGTCACAAATGCGTCACGTACTAAGTCTGATCACAGGCCTGTAGTACTAGAAACTGAGGGAGAGAGCAGTCCCAGGCAGCAAGGGCAAAGACAACAGCGATTCGAGGCTCGCTGGCTACAGGAAGATGAGATGATGGACCATGTGGCTGAGGCTTGGTCACGCACTTCAGTAACTTTGCCACTTGCAGAACGAACAGCAGCAGTGCATAAGGAGTTGCATGACTGGGATCGTAAAGTACTAAAATCACCCCAGCGCCGGCTGAAAACTTTGAAGGAGGAGCTTGAACAATTGTGATCGGGGCCGCTTACTAATGAGTCGGCAGATCGGCAAATACATTTGTTGATCGAAGTTGAGGAAACTATGGAGAAAGAGGAAATTTATTGCGTTCAGAGAGCTCGTGCAAATTGGCTCAAGTTCGGTGATAGAGACACCAATTTTTTCAAGAATTTTGCAACAGCTAGAAAAAAGAGGAACTTTATTCGGTGACTTATGGACGCAAATGGTGATCGGAAAGAAGACAATGAGGCTATTAAGTCACTAATTGGTAGTTATTTCCAACACCTGTTCACAGCCGAGGTTGACACACCGAACCAGGAGATCCTTGAGAAGGTAAAACCAAAAGTGACACCATACATGAATGAGGCGCTACTAGCACCATACACGAAGGAGGAAGTAAAGAGAGCATTGTTTAGTATTGGTGATCTGAAGGCTCCGGGGCCAGACGGGCTACATGCAATTTTCTATAAAAAGTTTTGGCATTTGATTGGTGATGATCTCGTGAAGGAGGTCCTTAATGTTGTAAACAGTGGTGCCATCCCGGAGGGGTGGAACAGTACCACAATAGTGTTAATCCCTAAAGTTGATACCCCTGAAAATATTTCCCAATTTATACCTATAAGCCTCTGTAACGTAGTCTATAAAGTTATAGCAAAGTTGTTGGCAGCCAGGTTAAAGCTATTCTTACCTGATATTATTAGCGAGACTCAGAGTGCTTTTGTACCAGGGTGTATCATTACGGATAATGTAATTGTGGCTTATGAATGCCTCCATTCCATGAAAAAAAGAAGGGGAAGGTTGGAACATGTGCGGTCAAATTGGATATGCACAGGCATATGACCGCGTGGAATGGGTTTTTCTGGAGGCTATGTTGCTGAAACTTGGTTTTGACATACAATGGATTCAGTTGATAATGACTTGTGTCACTTCCGTTCAATATAAAGTTAGATTTAATTCAAATGAGACAGATGTGGTTTCTCCATCGAGGGGGTTAAGGCAAGGGGATCCTCTGTCCCCTTACCTTTTTCTTTTGTGTGCGAAAGGTTTGTCGGCACTAATTTCTCATGAGGAGGAAAATGGACAGCTCAAAGGGGTGCAGGTGTGTCGCGATTCCCCCTTTATTTCCCACTTATTGTTCGCTGATGACTCCTTGATCCTCATGAGGGTAGATTCTATGAATGCTATTACTTTGAAGCGAATCCTTGATGACTATTGCGAATCTTCAGGACAAATGGTTAGTGTTGCAAAATCATCTATTTACTTCAGCCCCAATACAAACTTGGATGATAAGCTGGATGTTTGCCAAATCTTGGACATTATGACTGAATCTATATCTGATAAATACTTGGGGCTGCCCTCTATGATTGGTGTTGATCGAGTTGACTATTTCAAACACCTCATTGAAAGGATACAGAAGCTTGTGAATGGATGGAAAGAAAGAGCCTTATCTTATGGAGGGAAGGAGGCCTTAATAAAAGCGGTGGCCCAAGCCATCCCAACCTATGGGATGGGAGTATTCAAATTTCCAAAGAAAATTTGTAAGGGAATCACTGATGCTATATTGCATTTTTGGTGGGGTGACAGAGAGGATCAACGTAAAATGCATTGGTTTGCGTGGTGGAAGATGTGTGTCCCAAAGAAGTGGGGAGGTATGGGTTTTCGAGATATCCATAGTTTTAGTTTGGCCATGCTAGCCAAACAGTGTTGGCGCCTGATTGAGAACTATGACTCCTTGTGTGCAAAGGTTCTAAGAGCTAAGTATTACTCTTCTGGTGATTTGCTAAATTGTACACTTAAAAAGGGATCATCATATGTTTGGTAGAGTATCTGGTCAGGAATCCAAACATTCAAGAAAGGGTGCATATGGAGGGTTGGTAATGGTATGAAAATCAACATATGGGAGGACTGTTGGATACCCAACAACAATTCACGGAAGATAATCACTGTTAGGGGTAACTGTGTGCTTACAACAGTAAATGAACTTATCAACCCAGCCTCTGGTGAATGGGATGAAGAACTCATCCGTGACAATTTTTGGAGAATAGATGCAGAAAGGATCCTATAAATACCGATCTTTCAGCAGGAAACGGAGGATTTCGTTGCTTGGCATCTTACAAAATCTGGTAAATTTTCTGTCTGGTCAGCTTACTACGGGCAATGGGAGGAGTATTATGAATCAAGTGATTTAAATCCTAACAATATAAGTGGTTCTAAGGCACATCCAGTCTGGAAGGAACTTTGGAATCTGAAGATTCCCAGTAAAATAAAAATATTTCTTTGGCGATGTTTACATGACGCTATTCCGTGTTGCTGCGTCTTAGCAAACAGACATATATCCCGCTCCTTGCAATGCCCGATTTGTTACAAATATGCAGAGGATATAGCACATATGGCGTTTAAATGTAATCGAGCACAGGAGGTGTGGAAGGGACTGGGTCTACAACAAATGATAAATACAGTAGCTGTACCTGGTCGTTCTGGAGCAGAAGTCATGGAGATCCTTCTGTGTGACAAAGAGCATGATAAGCAATACATGGATAGTGCTGGATTATCGAAAATGGTGGCAGTTACAAGCTGGTTTTTGTGGTGGCAGAGGAGACAATTGGTGCGTGAGGAAGAAGTCCAACCACCAACGCGTTCATGTCAACCGATCAGGGCTCTCGCCCTGAATTTTGCACGCGCGGCAAACAAACCATCTACAACAGCTAGACTAAATTGTTGGAAGAGGCCCCTGGCGGGTCAGCTAGCTCTGAATGTTGACGCCGCCTTCTTGGCTGACGACAACACTGGCGCATGTGGATCAATTATAAGGGACAGTAGCGGACAGTTCATAGCAGCGGCCACGGCAAGGCTGGAGTACGTAACGGATGTGGAGTCAGCTGAAGCGGTTGCGTTAGCCAAAGGCTTGAAGCTAGCTATTTCGGTCGGCTGCAACTCACTCTTGGTTCAAATGGTAAATCTTATTGTCATGGAATCTATCCAACAGAATTCTGGTCATTCTATGGTAGCAGCCCCAATTCTTGATGAATGTAGATCACTAATTCTTGATTTTGGGAAGGTCTCGTTAGAGCATTTTAATCATGAATCAAATATGGTAGCTCATGCGCTAGCTCTTTTTGGTCGTGATGATCCACCGAATGTGTGGTTGGACTCACCTCCGGTCTTTATCTCTGAACTTTTAGCAGACGATGTAAGCGTTGTTTAAATTTAATAAAGCTAGCCATGAAGGCCTTTCCCTAAAAAAAAGTACCCTTTTACTTACAGCTCGGTGGAGGGCTGATCCCCTTGAGGGCATAGTGCGGCCAGGGTATCCCCCAGGGCAGGACCCTCCGGCGGAGATTTCTTCCCCCGTTGGAGACCATTGTCCCCGGGTCCTCAGAGCAGTTCTCTTCCTTCCCTGTGGAGAGGAAGTTTCAGTTCCTCCTCCCCGGCTAACCTCCTTTGCGGAGGTGCTAGCCTCCTTGTTCCCCCCTTTATCTTCTCCTGAGGGCGCTTGATAAGGCGCGATCTCCAGCATCCTGGTTAGCACGGTATTTGGTGATGTCTCAGGGAGGGGGGTCGAACACCTGATCAACTTTGCATTTGCTATCCAATCCTGGTCAAAGAGCGGATTTTTAGGGCGACGTTACGATAAACAAACAGACAGTGTGTTCGGATGCGGGGCTACTTACTTGGGTATACGGGCGATTGTAGCTCAGACCTGCATCCTCAGTGATGTCCGGACACATTATTTGTGGTCCGAAGAACAATTTGTACATCTCCTCGGGCGTCATGCCAAGGAAGTGTTGAATAGCTTGTGGTCCTTCCGGGTTGAATTCCCACATGCGAAGGGGCCGGCGTTTGCAAGGCTGGACTCGACGAACTAGCATAACTTGCACTACCATAACCAGACTTAAATCTCTCTCAAAGAGATCTCGGATACGGGTTTGCAGTATTGGCACGTCCTTGGCTAGACCCCAGTTCGGCCCCCTACTGATCCATAACGTCAGTTGTGGTGGGGGGCCTGAGCGAAAGGTGGGGGCAGCTACCCACTTGGCATTGCGGGGAGCTGTGATGTAGAACCACTCCCGCTGCCACAATCCGAACACCTCTGGGAAGCTACCCTCAGGCCATGGAGCGTCAGCAATTTTGCTTATTAAAGCACCTCCGCACGCTGCGTGCTGCCCCTCGATCGTCTTCGGCTTCACATCGAAGGTCTTGAGCCAGAGGCCGAAGTGAGGGGTAATGCGAAGGAAGGCCTCACATACGACGATAAATGACGAAATGTGAATAAGGGAATACGGGGCCAGATCGTGAAAATCTAGCCCATAATGGAACATAAGACCCCTAACAAAGGGATCCAGAGCGAGGCCTAGTCCTCGGAGGAAGTGGGAGACGAATACGACGCTCTCGTTGGGTTCGGGAGTAGGGACGACCTGCCCTCGGGCGGGCAGCCGATGCGAAATTTCGGCGGTCAGATATCTGGCCTCTCTCAACCTCTTGATGTCCTCCTCCGTGATGGAGGAAGGCATCCACCGACCTTGAAGGTTGGATCCGGACATAGTTGAAGGTCCAAAGCACCTGACATGAGTTTTGGGTGTTAGAACTCGAGGCGGGGAAAGGATTTGATTGAGCACGAGAGGGAAAAATAAAAAGCCTTGTCCCCTTTATAAAGAGGGTGAATATCAAGCGTCCTCCTTGTGGCCGTTTGGGACTTGCCTAAGATCTAGGAGTCCTAGCAATAGGCACGTTTGGGTTACCCACGTCCGTATTGATGAGAATTCCGTAATAAAGGGGACACAATCTCTGCTTCGACAAGACGTGCCAAGGAAACCGCCTCACGAAACACACTGAGATTGGTTATGAAAAACGATTCAAAGACCTGGCTGTGGTGTGATGTCACACTACGGGGTACGTCAGCAGATTAGATTTATGGAAATACTATTCTCTCTATGGTGGTATGTGCAACTTGTTTTGTAGAGCCGGACACGATCCTCGTGTTCAAAATCTTCTATGAAGTATTCGGATGAGGAACCCGCCTTGCAATGCCGAAGACAATCTGCGCGCCGGACTCATCGTCATTGAAGCCTGGTTCAGGGGCTACTGAGGGAGTCCTGGATTAGGGGGTATCCGGACAGCCGGACTATACCCTTTGGCCAGACTGTTGGACTATGAAGATACAAGATTGAAGACTTCGTCCCGTGTGCGGATGGGACTCTCCTTGGCATGGAAGGCAAGCTTGGCAATACGGATATATAGATCTCCTTCCTTGTAACCGACTCTGTGTAACCCTAGCCCCCTCCGGTGTGTATATAAACCAGAGGGTTTAGTCCGTAGGACCAAGAACAACAATCATACCATAGGCTAGCTTCTAGGGTTTAGCCTCTTCGATCTCGTGGTAGATCAACTCTTGTAATACTCATATCATCAAGATCAATCAAGCAAGAGTAGGGTTTTACCTCCATCGAGAGGGCCTGAACCTGGGTAAAAACATCGTGTCCCACGTCTCTTGTTACCATCCGCCTAGACGCACAGTTCGGGACCCCCTACCCGAGATCCGCCGGTTTTGACACCGACAACGGGTAACAAGTAATGCAATTAAATAAGGTGCAACAAGATGGACCAATCCTTTTTGTACCAAAGGACAAGCCTGGACAAACTCTTATATAAAAGAAAGTGATCCCGAGGACACAGGAATTATCGTGAAGCTAGTTTTCATCACGTTCATATGATTCGCATTCAGTACTTTCATAATTTGATATGTGGGTGGACCGGTTCTTGGGTACTACCCTTACTTGGACAAGTATCCCACTTATGATTAACCCCTATTGCAAGCATCCACAACTACAATAGAAGTATTAAGGTAAACCTAACGAAGATCAGCCCCTTACGAAGCAACGCATAAACTAGGGTTTAATCTTCTATCACTCTAGCAACCCATCATCTACTTGTTACATCCCAATGCCTTCCTCTAGGCCCAAACAATGGTGAAGTGTCATGTAGTCGACGTTCACATGACACCACTAGAGGAGAGACAACATACATCTCATCAAAATATCGAACGTATACCAAATTCACATGACTACTTATAGCAAGACTTCTCCCATGTCCTCAGGAACAGACGTAACTACTCACAAAGCATATTCATGTTCATAATCAGAGGGGTATTAATATGCATAATGGATCTGAACATATGCTCTTCCACCAAGTAAACCAACTAGCATCAACTACAAGGAGTAATCAACACTACTAGCAACCCACAGGTACCAATCTGAGGTTTGGATACAAAGATTGGATACAAGAGATGAACTAGGGTTTGAGATGAGATGGTGCTGGTGAAGATGTTGATGGAGATTGACCCCCTCCCGAAGAGAGGATCGTTGGTGATGACGGTGGTGATGATTTCCCCCTCCCGGAGGGAAGTTTCCCCGGCAGAACAGCTCCGCCGGAGCCCTAGATTGGTTCCGCCAAGGTTCCGCCTCGTGGCGGCGGAGTTTCATCCCGTGAGCTTGCTTCTGTTTTTTCCTCAACGAAATACTCCATATAGCCAAAGATGGGCATCGGAGGGCCACCAGTGGGCCCACGAGGCAGGGGGCGCGCCCCCCACCCTCGTGGACGGTGGGTGTTCCCCCTCTGGTTCTTCTTTCACCCAATATTTTTTATATATTGTGAAAATAATTCCCGTGGAGTTTCAGGACTTTTGGAGATGTGCAGAATAGGTATCTAATATTTGCTCCTTTTCCAGCCCAGAATTCCAGCTGCCGGCATTCCCCCTCTTCATGTAAACCTTGTAAAATAAGAGAGAATAGGCATAAGTATTGTGACATAATGTGTAATAACAGCCCATAATACAATAAATATCGATATAAAAGCATGATGCAAAATGGACGTATCAACTCCCCAAGCTTAGACCTCGCTTGTCCTCAAGCAAAAGCCGAAATCGAAAAATATGTCCACATGTTTAGAGATAGAGGTGTTGATAAAAATAAAATACGGACATGAGGGCATCATGATCATTCTTATAACAGCAACAGATATAAATATTGTCATATGATCTCTTATGCTAAAATAATAATTCAATGATAATTTCAAGTATGAATCAGAAGCTTCATTGAGATCCAACAAACTATAATCTCAGTCATTGAGGCAATTGCAATTTATCATAACATCAGAAAGAGTCAATAAGAGCTTTTCAGCAAGTCCACATACTCAACCATCATTTAGTCTTTCACAATTTCTAACACTCACGCGATATTTATGGTTATGAAGTTTTAATCGGACACAGAGAAAGATAGGGGCTTATAGTTTTGCCTCCCAACCTTTTACCTCAAGGGTAATGTCAACAATAATAGTTCATGAAAACTCACATCCAATTAGCTATATATATCAGGATCTTTCCAACACATTGTGCTTGCCAAAGGATAAAATATAAAAAGGAAAGGGGAAGATCACCATGACTCTTGCATGAAGTATAAGACAAGCATAAAAGATAGGCCCTTCGCAGAGGGAAGCAGAGGTTGTCATGTGCTTTTATGGTTGGATGCACAAAATCTTAATGCGAAAGAACGTCACTTTATATTGCCACTTGTGATATGGACCTTTATTATGCAGTCAGTCACTTTTATTTCTTCCACATCACAAGATCGTATAAAGCTTATTTTCTCCCCACTAATAAATCATACATATTTAGAGAACAATTTTTATTGCTTGCAACGATGACAACTTACTTGAAGGATCTTACTCAATCCATAGGTAGATATGGTGGACTCTCATGGCAAAACTAGGTTTAAGAATATTTGGAAGCACAAGTAGTATCTCTACTTGGTGCAAAGAATTTGGCTAGCATGAGAGGGAAAGGCAAGCTCAACATGTTGGACGATCCATGACAATATACTTTATATTAGATGTAAGAAAACATAACCCATTACGTTGTCTTCCTTGTCCAACATCAACTCTTTAGCATGTCATATTTTAATGAGTGCTCACAATCATAAAAGATGTCCAAGATAGTATATTTATATGTGAAAACCTCTCTTTCTTTATTACTTCCTATTAATTACAACGATGACCAAAACTATGTTTGTCAACTCTCGACCATTTTTATTCGTCATACTCTTTATATGTGAAGTCATTACTCTCCATAAGATCCATATGATCTCTTTATTTCTTTTTATTTCTTTTTATTTTATTTTATTCCCTCAAGATCATAGCAAAATAATCAAGCCCTTGACTCAACACTAATCTTTATTATATATAGCTCACGGACTCGATTACATAGAAGGATCATAAATAAAACTCACAACTAGATCATACTAAAAATTTATTCTACTAGATCAAGATATTACCAAAAGGATCAAACTAAGAAAAATGGTGAAGATTAAAGTGATGGTGATACGATACCGGGGCACTCCCCCAAGCTTGGCAGTTGCCAGGGGGAGTGCCCATACCCGATGCTCAGTTCTTCTTTGTTGGTGAAGAAGGTGTTGGAGATGATGGATAGTCGCACATCGGGCGTAGGAAATCCTCCAATTTGCGGATAATGTCGTTGAGTGCGATGATATTCTCCTTCAACAAAATATTTTGACTTGTGAGATACTTGTTTTGAATGCGAGCTAACTCAATCATCTTGAAAGCTTCAATCTCCGTTGGGGTAAAGAGATTGTGGTGAGGTTGAAGGATGTCTTCTTACACTACTGCCGGAACTTCATCCCCCATGGCCTTCCTGATCCCATCATCCTTGTTGATCTCTCCGGGTTCTTCTCTCCTCAGCTCTATCTTCATTAGCCAAGCATCATTGCCCTCATTGTTGGAGGAGTTGATGCCGGGCCTTGACAACCCTGGCAGAAAATAGCTCGAAACAAAAATAGGAGATATTTGCATGATACGGTGGTTGATACGTCTCCGTCGTATCTATAATTTTTGATTGTTCCATGCCAATATTCTACAACTTTCATATACTTTTGGCAACTTTTTATACTATTTTGGGGACTAACATATTGATCCAGTGCCCAGTGTCAGTTCCTGTTTGTTGCATGTTTTTTGTTTCGCAGAATATCCGTATCAAACGGAGTCCAAACGGGATAAAAATTGACGGAGATTTTTTCTGGAATATATATGATTTTTCAGAAGAAAAATCCACGCGAGACGGTGCCCGAGGGAGACATGAGGCAGGGGCACGCCCCACCCCCTGGGCGCCCCCCTGACCCTCATGGGCACCCCGTAAGGCGGTTGATGCCCTTCTTTTGCCGAAACAAAGCTAATATCTAGATAGAGATCGTGTTAAAGTTTCAGCCCAATCGGAGTTACGGATCTCCGGGAATATAAGAAACGGTGAAAGGGTAGAATCTGAGAACGCAGAAATAGAGAGAGACAGAGAGACAGATCCAATATCAGAGGGGCTCTCGCCCCTCCCATGCCATGGAGAACAAGAACCAGAGGGTAAAGCCTTCTCCCATCTAGGGAGGAGGTGAAGGAATAAGAAGGAGGGGGGCTCTCTCCCCCTCGCTTCTGGTGGCACCGGAGTGCCACTGGGGGCCATCATCATCACCGCAATCATCACCAACTCTTCCCCCCTCTATGCAGTGGTGTAACCCCTCTCTTACCCGTTGTAATCTCTACTTAAACATGGTGCTCAACGCTATATATTATTTCCCAATGATGTATGGCTATCCTATGATGTTTGAGTAGATCCGTTTTGTCCTATGGGTTATTTGATGATCGTGATTGGTTTGAGTTGCATGTTTTATTATTGGTGTTGTCCTATGGTGCTCTCCGTGTCGCGCAAGCGTGAGGGATTCCCTCTGTAGGGTTTGCAATATGTTCATGATTTGCTTATGGTGGGTGGCGTGAGTGACAGAAGCACAGACCCGAGTGAGTAGGTTGTTTGCGTATGTGTTTGGGATATTACTACTGGACATAAACCGGCCAGGGGTAGCCGGATTAGCTTCACAAAGATTAGAAGCCCATGAAGATGGGAGAATGATGGCGCCTTATGAAGGTCCAAGGCCAAGAGGCAAGTTAAGGCCTGTAGATGTAAACCGACCTAATTATGTAACTTGCATTGTAAGACAGGAAGTGTAGAGACCGAACCGGGCACGTTTATGATCCGGTTCAGGACTCTGTAAACCAGCGGGCGTCAACCTGTGTATATAAAGGGATGACCCGGCGGCGGTTGAGGGACAGCCAACAACTCGAGGGCCAGACAAAGCGGATTCGCTCCCTGGCCTTCGAAATCCTAGCAATACCAATCACAACTAGACGTAGGCTTTTACCTTCATCGAAGGGGCCGAACTAGTATAAACTCCCCGTGTCCCCTTGTCCGGTTTAACCCCTTTAAGCTAACCCGTTGCGATGGATCCACGACTAAGTCCTTTCACAAGGACATCTGCCGTGACAAACTCACGATAGTTGGCGCCCACCGTGGGGCTATCGCACGATGGTTTCGAGTTCTTGAAGGACAACTTTGATGGACTCAAGGGATACGCTGTGGGGCGGATGACGAAGAGTCATTGCGGCAAGCTCTACATCGACAATGCAGGATGGGGTCCCGAGGCCGATTCAATCGAATATGTACCGGGTCCCCTTTGGTGGGATTCACGTCTTCATCGGCAAGATTGGCAAACCGACCCCTGAGCCGGACATCTGCACCGACATCATCGAGACGGCTCAGTGTGCAAGCCCGTGGCGAAGCATGTTTTCGTAGGCGTCATCCATGGAGCAGAATACGAGGACGGACTGGCGTCCGATGGAGAAACCGTTGTCTGTTCCGATGACGAGTCCTCTGGAGAGACCGAATCGCTCTATCAGTTGCAGGATGGCCGGATTAGTGGAGAATCCGAGGGCAACCGTATTCCGGACTTCCCTGATCTGCCAAACCAGGCCGCTATCTTCATGGCCGGTACGCAATCGGCGCCTCATTCGTCAGCTGCCGTAGCAATACTCTCCGGTTCAACAACGACCACGCCGGCAGGGGCAGGAAGCTCTATGCCGCCTCCGGCTCAAGTCCTGTCTGACTTGTTCGACGCTTGGGCAACATTGATGGCCGCAGAGGTGGATGCAACAACCCGGGATCAGCATAACGCGGAGATTGCAAAGGTGAAAGATTAGATAGCACAGGCTAAAGCGGACCTAGCGGCAAAGAACATTAGGATGGCTATAGAACGGGCCGAGTTGGAAGCTCAGGCCTATCGAATCAGGCTGGATCAGAACGCTTTCGAAGAAGTCATGAGAAGAAGGTACCGATCGCATCTCCCGTTGGGTTATGAGCCACGAAATCTCTTCAATACACCAGGAGCAGGAACTAGTAACTAGCCAATATTAAACTGAACGGAGGCGCCAGGAACAGGAGTGCCGGTTCAGCCGCGCACGATGGACCCGCCTCGTCAGAACAACATTGTGCCACAGTATGTTCCAACACCTCCCGAGCATTACTCCAACCCGTTGGACAACATTGTGGCCGCCGCTTCACGATTGGCAGCCTTCCCGACCGACGGCGAATCACCAGTTGCAATTGAGGCACGACGGGCCAGAGATCTCCTTCAAATAGCTCTAAACCAGCAGTAGGCATATTCACATAGCCGCGAGAGGATTCATTCCACCCCCCGTCCAAACAGGAGCTTGAGGATGAACCGGCCGTATCAAGCAGCGCACGTCACCGTAATCTGCCGCGAGGGCACAACCCGGTAGGGGGAGGTGCTAATGCGCAGGATGTGGTAGACCATGGTCGCGCGCGTCGAGAGGCCAAGTTAGCAGCTCTACACGGAGCCCGTCAACCTACTCCGGTTCACCATACCGCTTTAGTAGAGCCAGGTGTGGTGTTCAGTTCCTTAGGGGTGCCGTGTCTTACCCCCGCTTTGCGTAATGTGAGACTGCCCAACGATTTCAAAGGACCTTGTAAGGTACCCAATTATACCGTCGATCTACAGCCAGAAGCATGGGTTGAAAGCTACGAGATGGCAATGGAGATGCTAGATGTGGATGAAGCGGTATGTGCTAAATACTTCACCATGATGTTGGAAGGAACAACTCTTACTTGGTTGAAGAGCTTACCAACTAACTCTGTTGGATCATGGGCCGAATTGAAGCACCGGTTTATCCAGAACTTTAAAGATACTTGTAAGCATCCCATGTCAATTGTGGATCTGGCCGCTTGTGTCCAAGAGGAGGGGGAGTCCGCGACCCATTGGGTCAAGGGGGTCTCAGCGATTTTGCATTCATCGGATCATATCAATGCAGATACCGCAGTGCTAACGTTGGAGGGCAATTGCCGTTTTCTGCCGCTAAAACAGAAGTTAGGAAGGCTCAAACGTCACTGCAATGATATGTCAATGCTTATGGCCTCTTTGGTTAAATATGCCGATTCAGATAATACCAAAGACCCTAACTCAGAGGAGGACAAACCGGGGAAAGGGGAAAAGAACGGCAATGCCAGGGGTCAGCAGCATATTCCGGCAGGCCATGGGAACAGTGGTAAGCGCAAAGCCAACAACAGCTTGGACTTTGTCGCTAACACCAATGCCCAGGAGAATGGCCAGCGCCGTAAGGGCAAGCAGCCCCAGAGTGGCGAAGGTTCATGCCCCAATTTGGAGCGCCTGTTAAATCAACCCTGTCCAAAGCATGGATCAAAGGAGAAGCCAGCGTCGCATCATTGGAAGGATTGTTATATCATGCGAGATTTCAAGAACTCCAATATGTTCCAGTACGATAATGGCCTACCCGGCGGTTCAGGAGGTGGTTTGCACGGGCTGGGTTACGGAGGTGGCAGTTCCGGTTCAGGATTTCAGGGTAATGAAACCAGACACATCAATCAAGGGCACCAAGGAAACCATGGAGGTTACAACCATCAGGGGAACCAGCAGCAGCAACAACAGTCGGGTTATCAGAGTAATCCTAAGCAGTTAAATAGTGGGCAGTATCATGTCTTCACCACTAGCTTGTGTAATCGTGATGAGAAGCTTCATAAGAGAGCAGTAAACTCTGTTGAACCGGCGGTGCCTCAGTATCTGCGCTGGTCCGAGTAACCCATTTTGTGGAGTAGAGAGGATCACCCCCCCTCGGGTTGACAATTTGGGTCATCTGGCTTTGGTGGTGGCCCCTCAAGTTGGGGGGGTACAAGTTCACTAAGGTACTCATGGATGGGGGACTAGGTATCAACATTCTATATTATGATACCTTCCGTCGTATGGGGTTGACGGATAAGAGTCTTAAACCGTCAAACACTGTTTTTCATGGTGTGGTGCCTGGCAAGTCTGCATATCCAATAGGCAAGATAGCCTTAGAGGTGGCCTTTGGAGATGACTATGATTCAAGGTCAGAAACATTGACTTTTGAGGTGGTGAAAATCAAAAGTCCGTATCACGCTTTGTTTGGGCGACCGGCTTATGCTAAGTTCATGGCGAGGCCGTGTTATGTTTATCTACAGCTTAAAATGCTAGGTCATAAGGGGACCATCACAGTACACGGGAGCAGAAAGATCTCTTTGGAATGTGAGGAAGGTGATGCGCCTTATGCTGAGTCGGTTTGTGCCACGAAGGAATTGAAGTTTTATAAGGACCAAGTTTATCCGGCAGATATGACTGCTTTGAAAAAGCCAACTACGGAACACGATCCAGCATTGAAATTTAAATCGGCCACAGATACTAAGATGGTTGATTTTGTTCCTGGCGATTCATCCAAACAGTTCCGCATCAGCGCTAACCTGGATCCCAAATAGGAAAGCGCGCTCATCGAGTTCATCCGTGAGAACCGGGACATCTTTGCATGGAAACCTTCTGACATGCCAGGTGTACCGAGAGAACTCGCTGAGCACACACTTAACATTGATCCTAAGTTTAAACTGGTCCGGCAGTTTCTCCGCCGCTTCAATGAAGAAAGGCGTAAGGCTATCGGTGAAGAGCTAGCTCAGTTGTTGGCCGCAGGGTTTATCGTGGAAGTCTTTCACCCAGATTGGTTGGCTAATCCGGTGCTGGTTCTTAATAAAAACGGCACTTGGCGTATGTGTGTAGATTACACAGACTTGAACAAAGCCTATCCTGCAGACCCCTTTGCCCTCCCTTGTATTGATCAGATCATTGATGCTACGGCGGGTTGTGACCGTTTGTGTTTTCTGGATGCTTACTCTGGTTATCATCAGATCAAAATGGCAGTTAGGGACCAGGAGAAGACAGCTTTCATCACTCCCTTTGGAGCCTTCTGCTATGTCTCCATGCCCTTTGGGCTCAAGAGTGCCCAGGCAACTTATCAATGTTGTGTTGAGAATTGTCTTCATAAGCAAATTGGGCGCAATGTTCATGCATATGTGGATGATATTGTGATAAAATCCAGAAAGGAGGAACATTGATAGATGACTTGAGAGAAACCTTTGACAACCTCCGGGTTTACAAGATGATGCTCAATCTGGAGAACTGTGTCTTTGGTGTTCCAGCAGGCAAACTCTTGGGTTTTCTGGTGTCAAATAGAGGCATTGAGGCTAATCCAGAAAAAATTTCAGCAATTACATCTTTGGCTAAACCGGAGTGTATCAATGATGTTCAACGTCTGGCCGGCCGGATTGCGGCTTTGAGCCGGTTTATCAGTCGTCTTGGGGAGAAAGCTATCCCTTTGTATCAGATGCTCAAGAAAACAGATAATTTTGTCTGGAGCGAGGCAACTGATAAAGCGTTTGAGGATCTAAAGAGGCAGTTAGCTGAACCGCCTGTGCTTGCAGCACCGATCGATAAGGAGCCGTTATTGCTATATGTGGCAGCTAATGCCCGAGCTATTAGCGTGGCTATTGTGGTGGAGCGCAAGGAAGCTGGCAAGGAATATCCGGTTCAACGGCCGGTTTATTATATCAGTGAGGTGCTCATTGAGTCAAAGCAGAGGTATCCGCATTGGCAGAAGCTGGTGTATGGAGTGTTTATGGCAAGCCGGAAGCTTAAACACTATTTTCAGGGTCATCCTATCACATTGGTCAGTTCAGCCCCTCTGGGAGATATCATTCAAAACAGAGAAGCAACGGGCCGGATTGCCAAATGGGCTATTGAGCTTGGACCTCACGGGCTCAAATACATACCTCGCACAGCAATTAAATCCCAAGCACTGGTGGACTTCATCAATGATTGGACGGAATTGCAGGCACCAGAGGAAAAGCCGGATAACACGTATTGGACTATTCACTTTGATGGATCCAGACAGTTGGAGGGCTCGGGGGCTGGAGTCATACTAACTTCCCCACGAGGTGACAAGTGTTGTTATGTCCTCTGTTTAATGTTCCCTTGTACTAACAATGCAGCTGAATATGAGGCCTTGCTCCATGGTCTTTGGATGGCTAAGGAGATGAACTTAAGCCGGGTTAAGTGCTTTGGGGATTCAGATCTGGTGGCCCAACAGGTGTCTGGCACTTGGGATTCTAAAGACCCACTCATGGCTGCATATCGACGAGAGGTGGACACAGTGGCTGGTCACTTTAAGGGTTATCAGGTGGACCATATAGACCGACGAAAGAATGAAGCGGCGGACGCTTTATGCCGCCTTGTTTCTCAGCGTAAACCGGTCCCACCAAATGTCTTTCTTGACGTGCTGCATAATCCGTCAGTCAAAGTACCAATAGAGGAGGAGTTGGTTATTCCTGACCTGGAGGCTCAATTGGTAGCAGCTTTGCATCTTATACCGGATTGGACAATCCCATAACTGGCTTACATGAACCAGGACAAGTTACCAGAGGATGAAACCTCGGCCCGGCAGATAATCCGGCGTTCCAAATCGATGACTATACTCAACGGAGAATTGCATCGTTACAACGTTTCAGGGGTGATTCAGCGTTGTGTTTCTCCTCAAGAGGGTTGTGAAATTTTGCGAGAAATCCATGAAGGGGATTGCGGTCACCATGCCGGTTCAATGTCTTCGCTGGCTAAAGCTTTTCGCCACGGTTTCTATTGGTTAACAGCTCATGCTGATGCTGAGGATTTAGTCAAACGATGTGACGGTTGTCAAAATTTTGCACGTCGTGCTCATATTCCAACTCAGGAGCTGAGGATGATTCCAATAACATGGATGTTTGCGACTTGGGGGCTTGATATGGTTGGACCCTTTAAGCGCTCCAAGGACAAAAAGACCCACTTATTAGTGGCAGTTGATAAATTCACCAAATGGGTGGAAGCAGAGCCAGTCAGTAAGTGTGATGCGGCCATGGCTGTTCAATTCATCAAAAAGGTGATATTCCAGTTTGGTTTTCCACACGGTATTATAACTGATAATGGTACTAATCTGTCAATGGGAGAGATGGAGGAGTTCTGCCAACGTGAGCACATCCGGCTTGATATAGCATCGATGGCTCACCCCCAATCTAATGGTCAAGCAGAGAGGGCAAATCAAGAAATTTTGAGAGGTATTACACCCCGGCTTATGGTTCCTTTGAAGCGGACACCGGGTTTTTGGGTGGAGGAATTACCTTCTGTGTTATGGAGCATCAACACTACGCCTAACAGATCGACGGGTTACACACCTTTATTCATGGTTTATGGAGCGGAGGCGGTTCTCCCTAGTGACATCCGTTGACTTGCCCCGTGTGGCAGCTTACGTTGAAGCAGATAACGAGACAGTTCGTCAGGATTCTCTGGACCTGTTAGATGAGGAGCGTGATCTTGAGGCAGCATGTTCGGCGATTTATCAACAAGATCTCCGACGTTATCACAGCCGACGGGTTAAGACCAGAACCTCTCAAGAGGGTGATTTGGTGCTCCGGCTCATCTAGGATCAAACTGATATGCACAAATTATCCCCACCTTGGGAAGGACCTTTTGTGGTCAGCAAGAATCTGCACAACGGGTCATACTACATCATTGATGTTCGAGAGCACCAAGACTCACGTAAATCGGAGGAGGAGACCAAGCGGCCATGGAACATAGCTCTTCTTCGGCCTTACTATACTTGAGCCATAGGCTCTTCATATGTACATATTTATGACGATGTATATATTACATGATAAACCGGAGCCTCCACTAAAGCGGGGTCTCTGTTCTTTTTACATCATGTGTGTGCTTACAAGAGTTTCTACTGACAAAGCGGAGTTTTTGTTAAACCGGTCTCTGCAGCCAAACGGATATAAAGAAAAGCACTAGGGGGCTTGATTATATCGGAACCATAGCTACACCTCTTGATCGGTTGAAACCACAAAGGGATATCACAAGGGGGCTTGGTTGTTATCAGACCATAGATACACCTCATGATAGGCGTTAAGCCACAAAGGAAATTATGTGGGGCCAAAGACAATGTTGCACAAAGCACGAACTCAAACATGGGCACCCACTGAGCACAGCTCACAAAGTTACTTGGGGGCTCTTTTTGCAAAGCAACAAAGAGTTTGAAAGGACCCTTTTAATTGGCTATCAAGCCACGGATTGGAAGCCTGGTGTATTCACCTAAAACCCCGGGGTTAACCTGCCTTCATC
Organism: Triticum aestivum; assembly: GCF_018294505.1. Taxonomy (NCBI): domain Eukaryota; kingdom Viridiplantae; phylum Streptophyta; class Magnoliopsida; order Poales; family Poaceae; genus Triticum; species Triticum aestivum. The sequence goes on from NC_057797.1 coordinate 73,798,523, forward strand.
AAGTAAGCCACTCCTGTCCAAGTAATCCTGGTATGACCCACCGAACGTTTGACAAGTCAATCTTTTACAGACCCTGAACTTGTCAAAGTTAAAACAACGATATGTTAATTAGAGGCCCATCTTAAAAGGCTTTGTTAAACGGTTTAACTCAGAGGCCTGGCAGCCCATGAAAAGCCTCGATTTGGAGCCTGGCAGCTCGTAAAAAGCCTTGCATGTTTCTTTTTAAAAAATCTTATTTGCTAAGTTTTCTGCCTTTATTGAGGTTCATAATATGTTCTGATAAACCGGTGTCTTTGGCCCGGCTTGACTTTCAACTACACGTTGTCAGTAAATCATCAGTTACAAGTCGGTGTTCTTTACCCCGGTCTGGTTTGACTAAATCACCAGTGCTATAAAGAAAACCCGGTGATTCTTATATCCGGTACGGTTTATTATCATAATTTGGCAAAATAAGGACGAAGGTATCAACACTCCGGATTGGTGTTAACACCATTACCATACAAGCAGTTGGTCAACCAACGAGGTATGTTGCACATATTACTTTTTATACAAAAACTTTGATCAGTCATCTAAGTATTGTATATTTGTTGAGCATCATAACCCGTCCAGTGGTAAACTGCTAGGACACTTTTCAAGTTCTTGTATCCAGGAACACAACTCCTTCTGGGTTAAGCATAAATCGATCCCAAAAGGTAGAGCAAGTTTTCACATTATCAAAGCGTCACAAAACATGCTCGATGACATGACAGATAAAGGAGTTTTTGCTATCCTATTACATGAAGCTTCCAAACGGCTCCAATTGAATAGTTGTTTTTAAACATTGGCACGCAGTAACTGGTAAACCGGCTGCCGATTTAAGATGTTTCGTCTGGACGGTTGAGCGTGAGTTGGTGCGATCACTTCTTCTTCATCCCTCTCCAGACGCTGGAAATCAACCGTTAACCAATCGATTCCAGTTAAAGCTTGAAACACGGCTTCTTCATGGATAAGGCTGGAGGGGTTAATATCAGGAGCAAAGGTACGCTTACGGATTGGAGGCACAAGTTCTTCGACTTCATGGATTTTGGCAGGCTATCTCTTCCCTTCAACGTCATAAGCCGGTTGGAAATGAGACAAGTCTGTGTCCTCTGCCAGTTTGCTGGCTATTGGCTACATTTCTTTGGTCAGCCTTCAGAGGTCATCATTGTCGAAGTTTGAACCGTCCTCCTTTACACCTGGATATCCTTTAATAATGTCCTCCGCTTCAAGATTAGGGATCCATGCCTTGGCTCTGATTAGTGCGGTTAATGCGCCTGCTCTTGCAGCTGCCTTCTTTAGTTCGGTAATCCGGGCTGGTACCATGGCCAGCTTCTCAAGAGTTTCCTTTATCAATGATGGTGCCAATTTATTGTAAGCCGCAATGCAAATAGCCCGCTGGGACCCAGAGTACAACTGTTCAATCAAAGTATACGCCTCTTTAAGCTTCATCCACATATCTGTGCCCAGATGAGCGATACGAGTGCCTGTGACGGGTTACAATCAGTGTTCTGATCAATGATAAGGTTCAATGAATCGGAGAAACTGCACAAGGAGATACTTACCAAAGACAGCGGAAGTCATGGCGTTGATTTGCCGCTTCAAACCAGCTAGTTCATCTACAACTGGTTTCAGGGCTGCTTCGGCATCCTCAGCTTTTTTGGTTAAACCGGCTTTCTCGGTTTCCCAGTCAGCACGATCTTTGTTAAAACACTCTTTAAGCTTTTCCATCGCTGCCAGGGCTTTGGTCAGCTCCTCTTTAGCTTTTGCAGCTTCTGCTTGTTGGGACTTCACATTCTCTTGCAAATCAGCGGTCCGGGCATATCTATTGCTTAGTTTGGCCTACAACAATGAAGAAATGTCAAACAACAGGATATATATTTTCTAAAGTACAAAGCGTATAACAAGTTATGCACTTCGTACTTGGGGGCTAATGCCTATTTGCTCTGATTCACTACATCTTTTCTTAAGTTTCTAGAACAATGCAAGCATTATCCTTGACACTTGGGGGCTAATGTATATCTGTTCAAAACGGACGCATGGATTAAAACCCGGATTACCTTGCAAAGCTAAACCGGCCTTTGGGGGCTACGCTGAGGAAAGCTATATCATTACATTGATAAAGTATCGGCCTTGGTTTTAACTAAGGACCTAACATTTTGAGGGTCAGTGGGAGAGACTTAAAGTATTACAAAGACCCGGTTCACGATTAACATCATAAAACGGCCCTTGGGGGCTACTGTTGGGGAACGTAGTAATTTCAAAAAAATTCCTACGCACACGCAAGATCATGGTGATGCATAGCAATGAGAGGGGAGAGTGTTGTCCATGTACCCTCGTAGACCGAAAGAGTAAGCGTTAGCAGAATGCAGTTGATGTAGTCGTACGTCTTCACGGCCCGACCGATCAAGCACCGAAACTACGGCACCTCCGAGTTCTAGCACACGTTCAGCTCGATGACGATCCCCCGACTCCGATCCAGCAGAATGACGGGGAAGAGTTCCGTCAGCACGACGGCGTGGTGACGATCTTGATGTTCTACTGTCGCAGGGCTTCGCCTATGCATCACTACAATATTATCGAGGATTATGATGGAGGGGGGGCACCGCACACGACTAAAAGATCAATGATCAACTGTTGTGTCTATGGGGTGCCCCCTGCCCCCGTATATAAAGGAGCAAGGGGGGAGGCGGCCAGCCTAGGAGGAGGGCGCGCCAAGGGGGGAGTCCTACTCCCACTGGGAGTAGGACTCCTCCTTCCCTTGTTGGAGTAGGAGAGAAGGAAAGAGGGGGAGAGGAACAAGGAAAAGGGGGCTGCACCCCTTGTCCAGTTCGGACCAGAGGGGGGGGCGCCTCCTTCCTTTTTACCTCTCTCCTCTATTCCCGTATGGCCCAATAAGGCCCATATACTCCCCGGCGAATTCCCGTAACTCTCCGGTACTCCGAAAAATACCCGAATCACTCGGAACCTTTCCGTTGTCCGAATATAGTCGTCCAATATATCGATCTTTACATCTCGACCATTTCGAGACTCCTCGTCATGTCCCCGATTACATCCGGGACTCTGAACTCCTTCGGTACATCAAAACTCATAAACTCATAATATAACTATCATCGAAACCTTAAGCGTGCGGACCCTACGGGTTCGAGAACAATGTAGACATGACCGAGACACCTCTCTGGTCAATAACCAATAGCGGAACCTGGATGCTCATATTGGCTCCCACATATTCTACGAAGATCTTTATCGGTCAAACCGCATAACAACATACGTTGTTCCCTTTGTCATTGGTATGTTACTTGCCCGAGATTCGATCGTCGGTATCTCAATACCTAGTTCAATCTTTTTACCGGCAAGTCTCTTTACTCGTTCCGTAACACATCATGCCGCAACTAACTCATTAGTTGCAATGCTTGCAAGGCTTTAAGTGATGTGCATTACCGAGAGGGCCTGGAGATACCTCTCCGACAGTCGGAGTGACAAATCCTAATCTCGAAATACGCCAACCCAACAAGTACCTTCGGAGACACCTGTAGAGCATCTTTATAATCACCCAGTTACGTTGTGACGTTTGGTAGCACACAAAGTGTTCCTCCGGTAAACGGGTGCATAATCTCATAGTTATAGGAACATGTATACGTTATGAAGAAAGAAATAGCAACAAACTAAACGATCAAGTGCTAAGCTAATGGAATGGGTCAAGTCAATCACATCATTCTCCTAATGATGTGATCCCGTTAATCAAATGACAACTCATGTTTATGGTTAGGAAACATAACCATCTTTGATCAACGAGCTAGTCAAGTAGAGGCATACTAGTGACACTCTGTTTGTCTATGTAATCACACATGTATTATGTTTCCGGTTAATACAATTCTAGCATGAATAATAAACATTTATCATGATATAAGGAAATAAATAATAACTTTAATATTGCCTCTAGGGCATATTTCCTTCAGTCTCCCACTTGCACTAGAGTCAATAATCTAGTTCACATCGCCATGTGATTTAATACAAATAGTTCACATCACCATGTGATTAACACCCATAGTTCACATTGACATGTGACCAACACCCAAAGGGTTTACTAGAGTCAATAATCTAGTTCACATCGCTATGTGATTAACACCCAAAGAGTACTAAGGTGTGATCATGTTTTGCTTGTGAGAGAAGTTTAGTCAACGGGTCTGCCACATTCAGATCCGTATGTATTTTGCAAATTTCTATGTCAACAATGCTCTGCACAGAGCTACTCTAGCTAATTTCTCCCACTTTCAATATGTATCCAGATTGAGATTTAGAGTCATCTGGATCAGTGTCAAAATTTGCATCAACGTAACCCTTTACGACGAACCTTTTGTCACTTCCATAATCGAGAAACATATCCTTATTCCACTAAGGATACTTTTGACCAATGTCCAGTGATCTACTCCTAGATCACTATTGTACTCCCTTGCCAAAAATAGTGTAGGGTATACAATAGATCTGGTACACAGCATGGCATATTTTATAGAACCTATGGCCAAGGCATAGGGAATGACTTTCATTCTCTTTCTCTCTTCTGCCGTGGTCGGGCTTTGAGTCTTACTTAGTTTCACACCTTGTAACACAAGCAAGAACTCTTTCTTTGACTGTTCCATTTTGAACTACTTCAAAATCTTGTCAAGGTATGTACTCATTGAAAAACTTATCAACCGTCTTGATCTATCTCTATAGATCTTGATGCTCAATATGTAAGCAGCTTCACCGAGGTCTTTCTTTGAAAAACTCCTTTCAAACACTCCTTTATGCTTTGCAGAATAATTCTACATTATCTCCGATCAACAATATGTCATTCACATATACTTATCAGAAATGATGCAGTGCTCCCACTTACTTTCTTGTAAATACAGGCTTCACCGCAAGTCTGTATAAAACTATATGCTTTGATCAACTTATCAAAGCGTATATTCCAACTCCAAGATGCTTGCACCAGTCCATAGATGGATCGCTGGAGCTTGCATATTTTGTTAGCACCTTTAGGATTGACAAAACCTTCTAGTTGCATCATATACAACTCTTCTTCAATAAATCCATTAAGGAATGCAGTTTTGTTTATCCATTTGCCAGATTTCATAAAATGTGGCAATTGCTAACATGATTCGGACAGACTTAAGCATAGATACAAGTGAGAAATTCTCATTGTGGTCAACACCTTGAACTTGTTGAAAACCTTTCGTGACAATTCTAGCTTTGCAGATAGTAACACAACTATCAACGTCCGTCTTCCTCTTGAAGATCCATTTAATCTCAATGGCTCGCGATCTTTGGGCAAGTCAATCAAAGTCCATACTTTGTTCTTATACATTGATCTCATCTCAGATTTCATGGCCTCAAGCCATCTCGTGGAATCTGGGCTCATCATCACTTCCTCATAGTTCGTAGGTTCGTCATGGTCAAGTAACATGACCTCCAGAACATGATTACCGTACCACTCTGGTGCGGATCTCACTCTGGTTTACCTACGAGGTTCGGTAGTAACTTGATCTGAAGTTACATGATCATCATCATTAGCTTCCTCACTAATTGGTGTAGGAGTCACAGAAACAGATTTATGTGATGAACTACTTTCCAATAAAGGAGCAGGTACAGTTACCTCATCAAGTTCTACTTTCCTCCCACTCACTTCTTTCGAGAGAAACTCCTTCTCTAGAAAGGATCCATTCTCAGCAATGAATAACTTGCCTTTGGATCTGTGATAGAAGGTGTACCCAACATTTTCTTTTGGGTATCCTATGAAGACGCACTTCTCCGATTTGGGTTTGAGCTTATCAGGTTGAAACTTTTCCACGTAAGCATTGCAACCTCAAACTTTAAGAACAACATCTTTGGTTTCTTGCCAAACCACAGTTCATACGGTGTCGCCTCAACGGATTTAGATGGTGCCCTTTTTTAACGTGAATGCAGCTGTCTCTAATGCATAACCCCAAAACTATAGTGATTAATCGGTAAGAAACATCATAGATTGCACTATGTCCAATAATAGTACGGTTATCACGTTCGGACACACCATTATGCCGTGGTGTTCCAGGTGGCATGATTTTGTGAAACTATTCCACATTGTTTTAATTGAAGACCAAACTCGTAACTCAAATATTTCTCTCTGCGATCAGACCGTAGAAACTTTATTTTCTTGTCATGATGATTTTCCACTTCACTCTGAAGTTCTTTGAACTTTTCAAATGTTTCAGACTTATGTTTCATCAAGTAGATATACCCATATCTGTTCAAATCATCTGTGGAGGTCAGAAAATAACGATACCCGCCGCGAGCCTCAACACTTATCGGACTACATACATCAGTATGTATTATTTCCAATATGTCAGTTGCTCGCTCCATTGTTCCGGAGAACGGAGTCTTAGTCATCTTTCCCATGAGGCATGGTTCGCAAGCATCAAAATGATTCATAATCAAGTGATTCCAAAAGCCCATCAGCATGGATTTTCTTCATGCGCTTTATACCAATATGACCTAAACGGCAGTGCCACAAATAAGTTGCACTATCATTATTAACTTTGCATCTTTCGGCTTCAATATTATGAGAATGTGTATCACCACAATCGAGATCCAACAAACCATTTTCATTGGGTGTATGACCATAGAAGGTTTTATTCATGTAAACAGAACAACAATTTATTCTCTTACTTAAATGAATAACCGTATTGCAATAAACATGATCAAATCATATTCATGCTCAACGCAAACACCAAATAACACTTATTTAGGTTCAACACCAATCCTGAAAGTATATGGAGTGTGCGATGATGATCATATCAATCTTGGAACCACTTTCAACACACATCGTCACTTCACCCTTAACTAGTCTCTGTTCATTCTGCAACTCCCGTTTCGAGTTACTACTCTTAGCAACTGAACCAGTATCAAATACCGAGGGGTTGCTACGAACACTAGTAAAATACACATCAATAATCTGTATATCAAATATACCTTTGTTCACTTTGCCATCCTTCTTATCCGCCAAATACTTGGGGCAGTTCTGCTTCTAGTGACCAGTCCCTTTGCAGTAGAAGCACTTAGTCTCAGGCTTAGGACCAGACTTGGGCTTCTTCACTTGAGCAGCAACTTGCTTGTCGTTCTTCTTGAAGTTCCCTTTCTTCCCTTTGCCCTTTTCTTGAAACTAGTGGTCTTGTTGATCATCAACACTTGATGCTCTTTATTGATTTCTACCTTCATCGATTTCATCATCATGAAAAGCTCGGGAATCGTTTTCATCATCCCTTGCATACTATAGTTCATCACGAAGTTCTACTAACTTGGTGATGGTGACTAGAGAATTCTGTCAATCACTATTTTATCTGGAAGATTAACTCCCACTTGATTCAAGCGATTGTAGTACCCAGACAATCTGAACACATGCTCACTGCTTGAGCTATTCTCCTCCATCTTTTAGCTATAGAACTTGTTGGAGACTTCATATCTCTCAACTCGGGTATTTGCTTGAAATATTAACTTCAACTCCTGGAACATCCATATGATCCATGACGTTCAAAACGTCTTTGAAGTCCTGATTCTAAGCTGTTAAGCATGGTGCACTAAACTATCAAGTAGTCATCATATTGAGCTAGCCAAACGTTCATGACGTCTGCATCTGCTCCTGCAATAGGTCTGTCACCTAGCGGTGCATTAAGGACATAATTCTTCTGTGCAGCAATGAGGATAAACCTTAGATCACGGATCCAATCCGCATCATTGCTACTAACATCTTTCAACTTAGTTTTCTCTAGGAACATATCAAAAATAAAATAGGGGAGCTAAACGCGAGCTAATGATCTACAACATAGATATGCTAATACTCCTAGGACTAAGTTCATGATATATTTAAGTTCAATTAATCATATTACTTAAGAACTCCCACTTAGAAAGACATCCCTCTAATCTTCTAAGTGATCACGTGATCCAAATCAACTAAACCATAACCGATCATCACGTGAAATGGAGTAGCTTTCAATGGTGAACATCAATATGTTCATCATATCTACTATATGATTCACGCTCGACCTTTCGGTCTCAGTGTTTCGAGGCCATATCTGCATATGCTAGGCTCATCAAGTTTAACCTGAGTATTCTGCGTGTGCAAAACTGGCTTGTACCCGTTGTAGATGGACGTAGAGCTTATCACACCCGATCATCATGTGGTGTCTGGGCATGACGAACTTTGGCAATGGTGCATACTCAGTGAGAACACTTTTATATTGAAATTTAGTGAGAGATCATCTTATAATGCTACCGTCAATCAAAGCAAGATAAGATGGATAAAAGATAAACATCACATGCAATCAATATAAGTGATATGATATGGCCATCATCATCTTGTGCTTGTGATCTCCATCTCCAAAGCACCGTCATGATCACCATCGTCACTGGCGCGACACGTTGATCACCATCGTAGCATCGTTATCGTCTCGCCAATCTTATGCTTCCACGACTATCGCTACCGCTTAGTGATAGAGTAAAGCATTACAGCGCAATTGCATTGCATACAATAAGGCGACAACCATATGGCTCCTGCCAGTTGCCGATAACTCGGTTACAAAACATGATCATCTCATACAATAAAATTTAGCATCATGTTTTGACCATATCACATCACAACATGCCCCGCAAAAACAAGTTAGATGTCCTCTACTTTGTTGTTGCAAGTTTTACGTGGCTGCTACTGGCTTAGCAAGAACCGTTCTTACCTACGCATCAAAACCACAACGATAGTTTGTCAAGTTGGTGCTGTTTTAACCTTCGCAAGGACCAGGCGTAGCCACACTTGGTTCAACTAAAGTTGGAGAAATTGACACCCGCCAGCCACCTGTGTCCAAAGCATGTCGGTAGAACCATGCTCGCGTAAGCGTACGCATAATGTCGGCCCGGGCCGCTTCATCCAACAATACCCCCGAACCAAAGTATGACATGCTGGTAAGCAGTATGACTTATATCGCCCACAACTCACTTGTGTTCTACTCGTGCACAACATCAACGCATAAAACCTAGGCTCTGATGCCACTGTTGGGGAACGTAGTAATTTCAAAAAAATTCCTACGCACACGCAAGATCATGGTGATGCATAGCAACGAGAGAGGAGAGTGTTGTCCACGTACCCTCGTAGATCGAAAGCGGAAGCGTTAGCACAACACGGTTGATGTAGTCATACGTCTTCACGGCCCGACCGATCAAGCACCGAAACTATGGCACCTCCGAGTTCTAGCACACGTTCAGCTCGATGGCGATCCCCAGACTCCGATCCAGCAGAATGACGGGGAAGAGTTCCGTCAGCACGACGACGTGGTGACGATCTTGATGTTCTACTGTAGCAGGGCTTCGCCTAAGCACCACTACAATATTATCGAGGATTGTGGTGGAGGGGGGGGCACCGCACATGGCTAAAAGATCAATGATCAACTGTTAAGTCTATGGGGTTCCCCCTGCCCCCGTATATAAAGGAGCAAGGGGGGAGGCGGCCGGCCTAGGAGGAGGGCGTGCCAAGGGGGGAGTCCTACTCCCACCGGAGTAGGACTCCTCCTTCCCTTATTGGAGTAGGAGAGAAGGAAGGAGGGGGAGAGGAACAAGGAAAAGGGGGCTGCACCCCTTGTCCAATTCGGACCAAAGGGGGCACGCGCGCCTCCTTCCTTTTGGCCTCTCTCCTCTATTCCCGTATGGCCCAATAAGGCCCATATACTCCCTGGAAAATTCCCGTAACTCTCTGGTACTCCGAAAATACCCGAATCACTTGGAACCTTTCCGATGTCCGAATATAGTCGTCCAATATATCGATCTTTACGTCTTGACCATTTCGAGACTCCTCGTCATGTCCCCGATCTCATCCGGGAGTCCGAACTCCTTCGGTACATCAAAACTCATAAACTCATAATATAACTATCATCGAAACCTTAAGCGTGCGGACCCTACGGGTTCGAGAACAACGTAGACATGACCGAGACACGTCTCCGGTCAATAACCAATAGCGGAACCTGGATGCTCATATTGGCTCCCACATATTCTACGAAGATCTTTATCGGTCAAACCGCATAACAACATACGTTGTTCCCTTTGTCATCGGTATGTTACTTGCCCGAGGTTCGATCGTCGGTGTCTCAATACCTAGTTCAATCTCGTTACCGGCAAGTCTCTTTACTCGTTCCGTAACACATCATCCCGCAACTAACTCATTAGTTGCAATGCTTGCAAGGCTTTAAGTGATGTGCATTACCGAGAGGGCCCAGAGATACCTCTCCGACAGTCGGAGTGACAAATCCTAATCTCAAAATACGCCAACCCAACAAGTACCTTCGGAGACACTTGTAGAGCACCTTTATAATCACCCAGTTACATTGTGATGTTTGGTAGCACACAAAGTGTTCCTCCGGTAAACGGGAGTTGCATAATCTCATAGTCATAGGAACATGTATACGTTATGAAGAAAGCAATAGCAACAAACTAAACGATCAAGTGCTAAGCTAATGGAATGGGTCAAGTCAATCACATCATTCTCCTAATGATGTGATCCCGTTAATCAAATGACAACTCATGTTTATGGTTAGGAAACATAACCATCTTTGATCAACGAGCTAGTCAAGTAGAGGCATACTAGTGACACTCTGTTTGTCTATGTATTCACACATGTATTATGTTTCCGGTTAATACAATTCTAGCATGAATAATAAACATTTATCATGATATAAGGAAATAAATAATAACTTTATTATTGCCTCTAGGGCATATTTCCTTCAGTCTCCCACTTGCACTAGAGTCAATAATCTAGTTCACATCGCCATGTGATTTAATACCAATAGTTCACATCACCATGTGATTAACACCCATAGTTCATATCGACATGTGACCAACACCCAAAGGGTTTACTAGAGTCAATAATCTAGTTCACATCGCTATGTGATTAACACCCAAAGAGTACTAAGGTGTGATCATGTTTTGCTTGTGAGAGAAGTTTAGTCAACGGGTCTGCCACATTCAGATCCGTATGTATTTTGCAAATTTCTATGTCAACAATGCTCTGCACAGAGCTACTCTAGCTAATTTCTCCCACTTTCAATATGTATCCAGATTGAGATTTAGAGTCATCTGGATCAGTGTCAAAATTTGCATCGATGTAACCCTTTACGACGAACCTTTTGTCACTTCCATAATTGAGAAACATATCCTTATTCCACTAAGGATAATTTTGACCAATGTCCAGTGATCTACTCCTAGATCACTATTGTACTCCCTTGCCAAAAACAGTGTAGGGTATACAATAGATCTGGTACACAGCATGGCATATTTTATAGAACCTATGGCCAAGGCATAGGGAATGACTTTCATTCTCTTTCTATCTTCTACCTATGGCCATGAGGGAGGTGTCACCTGATAATTTGAATCGGACGGATTAAGAGGTTGTCTGAAATAACCTGCCTTGGGATAAGAATGGTCAGAAGTGGAAGAGACCTCAGACCAGCGCTTCCGAACTGGGGTATCAGGTAAACCGGTCGAAGTGACCTGTTGGCCACTATGCCGGGTTGTCAGGCGAGCTTCATGCTGCTGTGTCTTCAAAATAAATGTTGGGTCCAAGTAAGCCAGATGATGAGAAAAGCTTACTTTCCGGACTGCTTGATGGGTTTTTTGTGTTGGCATAGAGTCTGAACCGGAGGAAAGGGTAATTACCTCTACATCATCAGCTTGGCTGCCTTCTACGTCCTCCTGATAAAGATCATTGTTAATGAGGTGCATGAAAAGGGAGCCAAGTGAGTCAAGTTCTACCTCAACTTCCAGATCCTCAACATCTTCATCAAGTTCCATGTTGATCCGGTCAGCCATTTTCCGCTTTGAGGTCCGCTTGACGGCTTTGGTTTTGGGACAAGATGGTTTGACCGCTTTATCCCAGGTTGGCTCTACCGCTTTATCTATGGATTTCCGTTTCCAAAAGGGGTCATCACCCTATTCATACATACATAGAAGAATGATTACAAGTTGAACAAAGTTAAAGATACCAAAAGATGAAAAGGAAGTATAGTGCTTACAGTAGGCGGTTTGTTCTTAGTATAGAAGGGGTTCAAGCTGGTTTGACTACAGACTGATTCTGATTCATTTAAAATTTTCTTTACGCTTTCAGTGACCTCTTCATCGGTCACCTGAATGTTGATATGGCGCTGAGAATCTTTAACATCACCGGTGTACTCACACATTAAACCGGGGCGGTGGCTTAGCGGCAAGACGCTCCAAGATATCCAACAGCACACGAAATCAATGCCTGTTAAACCATTGGCCATAAAGGCCCGGAGCTTGGCGAGTTAAGGGGCATATTTGGCCCGTTCTGCAGAACTTAAGCGTTGCGGCATTGGATGGGTGTTGGAAAGCCGGTGATCACGATAGCCTGGAAGGGGATTTTCATCTTTAGGAGAAGTATCTCTGCAGTGAAACTAAGTCTGGTTCCATTCCTTAGGATGGTTGTGCAGTTTGGCATGAGGGAATTCAACTTCCTTCCGCTTTTGAATAGAAACACCACCAAGTTCAGTGTTGGGACCATTTACAAATTTTGCGTGCCGGTTCAGATGAAAGAAGTCTCGGAACAGTTCAGCAGTCGGTTCTTCTTGTAAATACACTTCACAGAAGACCTGGAAGTTGCATAGATTGGACACCGAGTTGGTTCCGATATCTTGAGGATGGAGTTGGAAACTGGCAAGCACATTGTTGAGGAAATCGTTAACTGGTAACTGCTCGATTGGCTGGCAAGTAGGGGATTAATAGGCTAATCGGCAAGTTAATCGGCCATTTAATCAATTAATCGGACAATTTATCAGTTTATCGGCTACTCGGTGACCCTATGAGTAGGGATTAATCGGCAAGTTAACTGGTTAATCGGATGAATTCTTGAACAGGGGGCAAGCACATCCCGGTAGAACTTTCACCCTGGCGGTTTGAAACCACGACCTATGTGGTCGACGAAGACCACAACCTTGCCCTGCCTCGGGGTTGGAGGATTTTTTGTTCCTAGAACTCGCCATCAAATTTTAGTTTTCTTAGGCAAGGTGCCAATGCTGACCATTCCATTCAACTGTTCCTCGGTGACCCGGGAACGAGCCCAATTGCAAGCGGCAAACTGTTTGGCCATTGTGAAACAAAAAGCTGGAAAAGAAATGCCAGTTTACAAATCATTCATAGTGGTATACAAGATGCAGTGGAATAAAGATATACAGGTATGTGAAATTGCGTAAACCGTAGACGAATACAATAGTGAATGACAAAGTCATATCGAGGGCATATATGTGTTGTTAAACCGGACTATTACAATCAACATAAAGAAGGTTTACCGGTTTATTAGGGGACTAATGGTATGAGATAGATTGTTTTTACAAAGGTAAACCGGAGACGAATACAATAGTGAATGACAAGGTCATATTAAGGAAAAAACAAGTTTCACAGGATCACAAGGGAATTTTGGATCCACCAAAGACAGAAAGGCAAAAATATTTTGACCTAAAAAGGCTAGCACCCGAAACAGTTTATGAAGGACTAGATCAGTTTTTTGCACATAAGGGTTTGTGGTAGTAACAGAAGATTAGCCTCGACAAGGGATACGTCAAGCGTGAAGTGCCCATCTATAGACTAAGGAGGAACAGGCAAGAACATCACCGAAGCACTAATGAACTTTAGAGAACTGCGGAGAACAGTGAAACCCTAATGAATCTAAGGAAGGAGGAAGGGACTTACTGTGGCCGCGGAAGCAGCGGAGGTGTGCTGCGGAACTCTAGTACGAACAGGTTGATGCAGCGGCCAATGATGAGGCAGACGCAAGGCTTGACGATGGCGGCGACGCTCAGGTGTGGAGGTGTCACGAGGAGGAAGAAGAATCGAACGAGACGAAGGGAAAAAATGATAATGACCTGTGGCCCTATTTATAAGGCGAAACGATAAGGCGACAAATGCGGGAATCGAGGAGCTCAAAAACGGCTAGTTAATAATGGTGTCACTTTGATGACTTGATATGCATTAATAAAGGTAATCCTCGGCTTCAATGGATAGATGATGTCAGGGCGGTTTATCATGACCCTGGAATATGACGTCACGGCGGTTTACAAGATCAAGGTGACGATGCAAGGGAGGAATTTTTCTAAGTATTCAAGATTGACATGAACAAGTTCGAACCAATCTGGGGCCTATTGTTGGGGATATTACTACTGGACGTAAACTGGCCAGGGGTAGCCGGATTAGCTTTACAAAGATTAGAAGCCCATGAAGATGGGAGAATGATGGCGCCTTATGAAGGCCCAAGGCCCAGAGGCGAGTTAAGGCCTGTAGATGTAAACCGACCTAATTATGTAACTTGCATTGTAAGACAGGAAGTGTAGAGATCGCACCGAGCATGTTTATGATCCGGTTCGGGACTCTGTAAACTGGCGGGCATCAACCTGTGTATATAAAGGGACGACCCGGCGGCGGTAGAGGGACACACAACAACTCGAGAGCCAGACAAAGCGGATTCGCTCCCTGGCCTTCGAAACCCTAGCAATACCAATCACAACTAGACGTAGGCGTTTACCTTCATCGAGGGGGCCGAACTAGTATAAACTCCCCGTGTCCCCTTGTCCGGTTTAACCCCTTTAAGCTAACCCGTTGCGATGGCTCCACGACTAAGTCCTTTCACAAGGATATCTGCCGTGACAAACCCACGACAGTATGGGATAAAGAGGACTTGATACTTTAATGCTATGGTTGGGATTTACCTTAATGATCTTTAGTAGTTGCGGATGCTTGCTAGAGTTACAATCATAAGTGCATATGATCCAAGTAGAGAAAGTATGTTAGCTTATGCCTCTCCCTTAAATAAAATTGCAATAGTGCTTACCGGTCTAGTTATCGATTGCCTAGGGACAAATAACTTTCTCGTAACAACAAGCTCTCTACTAAAACTAATTTAGTTGTGTCTTTATCTAAGCAGCCCCTACTTTTTATTTACTTGTTCTTTATTATCTTGAAAACCTATCCAAAAACACCTACATAATACTTCTAGTTTCATACTTGTTCTAGGTAAAGCGAATGTTAAGCGTGCATAGAGTTGTATCGGTGGTCGACAGAACTTGAGGGAATATTTGTTCTACCTTTAGCTCCTCGTTGGGTTCGACACTCTTACTTATCGAAAGAGGCTAAAATTGATCCCCTATACTTACGGGTTATCAAGACCTTTTTCTGGCGCTGTTGCCGGGGAGCAATAGTGTGGGGTGAATATTCTTGTGTGTGCTTGTTTGCTTTATCACTAAGTAATTTTTATTTGCTGTTCTTAGTTGTTCTTTATCTTTAGTTATGGATATGGAACATGAAATACCAAAAAAATTAGGTGTACTTGCTTCTCATGGAGATGAGGAACCTCCTAAAACCCTCGATGCTCGTTATGTGACAGATATTATGTACTACTTTGATAATGTAGAGAAACCCCCATTCAATTTGGTAATGGGAGACACGTTGGATCAACGTGAATACTTTAGGGATTATCCTTGACTCAAAAAGGGAAACTATTATGGGATCAAATTTATATGTTGAATTGGTATGCTAGGTAACTATGCTTGAGATATGATTATACTTGTTGCTCTAGGATGAAGTCTCCACACCTTGCCTTTTCATGCAAATTTAATGATAATGAAACCTTGGCTTCTTATGCTAGAGGTATATATGACTACTATGATGTGGAACAAATAGAAGAATTTGTTGCTTTTATGGGTGCTTATGAAATTGAATCTATGTTCAAAGAATATGAAAATCTTTATGATGTTGTCTACAGACCTGAAAATTTAGCTATCCTTAAATATTGTTATGATAATTATGAATACAATTCCGATATTGATGCGTTTATTGAGAAAGTCTCCGCTGTCCCAGAAGAGACTAATATCTTGCAGCAATCTATGGAAGAAGAAATTGATGAAACTATGAGCTCATTGGATGAAAAGGATGAGGAGGAGAGCGAAGAACAAAAGGAGGAAGAGCGGATTGATCACCCGTGCCCACTTTCTAATGAGAGTAACTCTTCAACTCATATATTGTTTAATTTCCCTTCGTGCTTATCGAAGGATGAATGCTATGATAATTGCTATGTTCCCATTGATTCTTTTGAAATATCCCTTTTTGATGATGCTTGCTATGCTTGTGGCCAAGATGCCAATATGAATTATGCTTATGGAGATGAACTTGCTATAGTTCCTTATGTTAAACATGAAATTGTTGCTATTGCACCCACGCATGATAGTCCTGTCATCTTTTTGAATTCTCCCAACTACACTATATCGGAGAAGTTTGCACTTATTAAGGATTATATTGATGGGTTGCCTTTTACTACTACACATGATGATTTTGATAGATATAATATGCATGTGCTTGCTGCTCCTACTTGCAATTATTATGAGAGAGGAACTATATCTCCACCTCTCTATGTTTCCAATACGATAAAATTGCAAGAAAATGTTTATACTATGCATTGGCCTTTACTATTTGTGCATGAATTGTTCTTTTATGACATGTCGATGCATAGGAAGAGAGTTAGACTTTGTAATTGCTTGATATATGTTACTTTGTGCGCACTACTAAATTACAAATCAGTGTTGATTCAAATTGGCTTTGATATACCTTGGGATCCGGGTGGATTCATTACTTGAGCACTATATACCTAGCTTAATGGCTTTAAAGAAAGCGCTGCCAGGGAGACAACCTGGAAGTTTTAGAGAGTCATTTATTTCTGTTGAGTGCTTTTATATAGTTTAAAAACAACAAAAATAAAGAGGGGAACCCAAAACTTTTTCAAAAAGGAAAGCGAAAGTGAGAAAGACGAGCATTGTTGAAGTGGGAGCTAGCCTTGAACTTTGTTCATGCTCACGGAAACTTTGTGAATCTTTATTACATAAACTTTTCAATAAAAATAATTATCACCTTGTACAATTCCATTGTATTATAAAAATAATGTGCCAAGGTTTGCCTTTAGGATGTTTACTTTGCTTGTTGGTTTGTACGGTGCAGGACAGAAACTTTGGCTTTAGTGCGCGATTTTACATTTTTTACTGGAAAGTAAAATGGTTCTGATTCTTTTTGCAATGTCTTTCTATGAAAATTGTTTATTTTTACTAATTTTGGTATAATATTTCAAGTATCAGAAGTATGGTGAATGTTTATATTGTTACAGACTGTTCTGTTTTAGACAGATTCTGTTTTTGATGCATAGTTTGCTTGTTTTGATGAAACTAACGATTTATATCAGTGGATTAAGCCATGGAAAATTTATATTACAGTAGACACAATGCAAAAACAAAATATGAATTGGTTTGCAACAGTACTTAGAGTAGTGATTTGCTTTATTATACTAACGGATCCTACTGAGTTTTCTGTTGAAGTTTTGTGTGGATGAAGTGTTCGATGATCGATAAGGTCTCGATGTGAGGAGAAGGAAGAGAGGAAAGAGCTCAAGCTTGGGGATGCCCTAGGCACCCCAAGTAAATATTCAAGGAGACTCAAGCGTCTAGGCTTGGGGATGCCCCGAAAGGCATCCCTTTTTCTTGAACAAATATCGGTATGTTTTCGGATTCATTTCATTCATGTGATATGTGTAAATCTTGGAGCGTCTTTTGCATTTAGTTTTCTTTTTTCTTTATTTTATGAACCATGCTAGTATGAGATAGTCCTTGATTGATTTATAGAATGCTATATGCACTTCACTTATATCTTTTTAGTATGGCTTTATAGAATGCTTCATGTGCTTCATTTATATCATTTGAAGTTTGGATTGTCTGTTTCTCTTTACATAGAAAACCTCCATTTGTAGAATGCTCTTTTGCTTCACTTATATTTGTTAGATTGTGGGCATATCTTTTGTAGAAAGAATTAAACTCTCTTGCTTCACTTATATCTATTTAGAGAGATGACAGGAATTGGTCATTCACATGGTTAGTCATAAAATCCTACATAAAACTTGTAGATCACTGAATATGATATGCTTGATTCCTTGCAATAGTTTTGCGATATAAAGATGGTGATATTAGAGTCATGATAGTGGGTGGTTGTGGATTAGTAGAAATACTTGTGTTGAGGTTTGTGACTCCCGTAGCATGCACGTATCGTGAACCGTTATGTAACGAAGGCGGAGCATGAGGTATTTATTGATTGTCTTCCTTATGAGTGGCGGTCGGGGACGAGCGATGGTCTTTTCCTACCAATCTATCCTCCTAGGATCATGCACGTAGTACTTTGTTTCGATGACTAATAGATTTTTGCAATAAGTATGTGAGTTCTTTATGACTAATGTTGAGTCCATGGATTATACGCACTCTCACCCTTCCATCATTGCTAGCCTCTCTAGTATCGCGCAACATTCGCCAGTACCATAAACCCACCATATACCTTCCTCAAAACAGCCACCATACCTACCTATCATGGCATTTCCATAGCCATTCCGAGATATATTGCCATCCAACTTCCATCATCATCATATACATGACTTGAGCATTCATTGTCATATTGCTTTGCATGATCGTAAGATAGCTAGCATGATGTTTTCATGGCTTGTCCGTTTTTTGATGTCATTGCTACGCTAGATCATTGCACATCCTGGTACACCGCCGGAGGCATTCATATAGAGTCATATCTTTGTTCTAGATATCGAGTTGTAATATTGAGTTGTAAGTAAATAAAAGTGTGATGATCATCATTATTAGAGCATTACCCCAGCGAGGAAAGGATGATGGAGACTATGATTCCCCCACAAGTCGGGATGAGACTCCGGACTTTACAAAAAAAGAGGCCAAAGAAGCCCACCAAAAAAGCAAAAAAAAAAACAAAAAAATGAGAGAAAAAGAGAGAAGGGGCAATGTTACTATCCTTTTACCACACTTGTGCTTCAGAGTAGCACCATGTTCTTCATATAGAGAGTCTCTTGAGTTATCACTTTCATATACTAGTGGGAATTTTCATTATAGAACTTGGCTTGTATATTCCGATGATGGGCTTCCTCAAACGCCCGAGGTCTTCATGAGCAAGCAAGTTGGATGCACACCCACTTAGTTTTCAGTCTGAGCTTTCATACACTTATAGCTCTTAGTGCATCCATTGCATGGCAATCCCTACTCACTCACATTGATATCTATTGATGTGCATCTCCATAGCCCGTTGATACGCCTAGTTGATGTGAGACTATCTTCTCCTTTTTGTCTTCTCCACAACCACCATTCTATTCCACCTATAGTGTTATGTCCATCGCTCACGCTCATGTATTGCGTGAAAGTTGAAAAGGTTTGAGAACGTCAAAAGTATGAAACAATTGCTTGGCTTATCATCGGGGTTGTGCATGATGTGAATATTTTGTGTGGTGAAGATGGAGCACAGCCAGACCATATGATTTTGTAGGGAAAACTTTCTTTGGCCATGTTATTTTGAAAAGACATGATTGCTTTATTAGTATGCTTGAAGTATTATTGTTTTTATGTCAAATGATAGACTATTGCTTTGAATCACTCGTATCTTAATATTCATGCCATGATTAGATATGTGATCAAGATTATGCTAGGTAGCATTCCACATCAAAAATTATCTTTTTTATCATTTACCTACTCGAGGACGAGCAGGAATTAAGCTTGGGGATGCTGATACGTCTCCATCGTATCTATAATTTTTTATTGTTCCATGCCAATATTCTACAACTTTCATATACTTTTGGCAACTTTTTATACTATTTTTGGGACTAACATATTGATCCAGTGCCCAGTGCCAGTTCCTATTTGTTGCATGTTTTTTGTTTCGCAGAATATCCATATCAAATGGAGTCCAAACGGGATAAAAACTGACGGAGATTTTTTTGGAATATATATGATTTTTGGGAAGAAAAAACCACGCGAGACGGTGCCCGAGGGAGGCACGAGGCAGGGGGCGCGCCCCACCCCCTGGGCATGCCCCTGACCCTCGTAGCCACCCCGTAAGGTGGTTGATTCCCTTCTTTCGCAGCAAGAAAGCTAATATCTGGATAGAGATCGTGTTAAAATTTCAGCCCAATCGGAGTTACGGATCTCCGGGAATATAAGAAACAGTGAAAGGGTAGAATCTGAGAACGCGGAAACAGAGAGAGACAGAGAGACAGATCCAATCTCGGAGGGGCTCTCACCCCTCCCATGCCATGGAGACCAAGAACCATAGGGGAAACCCTTCTCCCATCTAGGGAGGAGGTCAAGGAAGAAGAAGAAGGAGGGGGCTCTCTCCCCCTCGCTTCCGGTGGCACCGGAGTGCCACCGGGCCATCTTCATCACCGCAATCATCACCAACTCTTCCCCCCTCTATGCAGCGGTCTAACCCCTCTCTTAGCCGCTATAATCTCTACTTAAACATGGCGCTCAACGCTATATATTATTTCCCAATGATGTATGGCTATCCTATGATGTTTGAGTAGATCCATTTTGTCCTATGGGTTATTTGATTATCGTGATTGGTTTGAGTTGCATGTTTTATTATTGGTGTTGTCCTATGGTGCTCTCCGTGTCGCACAAGCGTGAGGGATTCCTGCTATAGGGTTTGCAATATGTTCATGATTTGCTTATGGTGGGTGGCGTGAGTGACAGAAGCACGGACCCGAGTAAGTAGGTTGTTTGCGTATGGGATAAAGAGGACTTGATACTTTAATGCTATGGTTGGGTTTTACCTTAATGATCTTTAGTAGTTGTGGATGCTTGCTAGAGTTCCAATCATAAGTGCATACTAGACCATGATGACGCGCGCTGCCGCACTCGTCTATTACCCAGATAATAAGGGTTGGAAGAGTACACATTCATAATGACTCTAAACAATTTTTTTTCTCTAAACATGTAATGCTAAAAATATAAAAATAAAATACAAACCAAGGTCATTTTTTTTATTTGAAGCACAATAACGAACTAAACTTTATCGATTAATGAAACATTTCTGAATAATTCTTAACTCAAGTCAGCTAATTGCCGAGGAACACAATGAACACAAATTACTTTAGCAAACTCACGATTAAAGGCTTACATGATATGTAATGTTCAGATCTTTGAATATTATTTTTGCAGCTTCGTATGGTCGTTTAAGATTACATGTTATCCTGATATTCAAAATATATGATCCAAAGCCACAAATTTAATTCTTCATGTGAATTTCCTTACACTAGCAAACGTTCTACATCCATGTCATCAGATTTAATAGAAGACAATTACATCCCAGCCAGTGTCTAGCAGTAAGCCATGTCTTAGGTCATGAGCTTACACAATCTGAGCATCCTGGACAAAATCCAGTTGTGTCACATTTGAAAGAGCTATACAAGAAACCTCTAACATCTTGCATGACTGCTTTAGCATAATTGTAGGGACGATTTCATCAAAAGAGGCATCTTGAGCTCAACAAACCCAGGTGAGGGCATGCTCCACCCAATCCTTTTAAGTTTTTGTTGTATGTAAAGAACCTTGGGAAAATCTAGACGCCAAGGTGTTTATGGTTATCACTGTCCAGCTCAGGAATGAACTGAAACTAACATCATACAAGACCACCTATATATGTAATCGTTCGGTTCAATAAATGTTCTCTAATGCAACCCATGTCAGACTCATTCAAAAATATTATACATACATGCAGTAGGGAGAAATTCCTACTATTTGAATGACAAAATTTTGGCTGAAACCTCTGTATTTTTATTCTAGTATACATGGCATCAGGCATCTGATTTACCTCCAGAACATGCTGCAAAAATGGTGACTGAAGATGCATACTAGCTACCACCTTATATGATTTTAAGAACATGCTTGGCTTTTTTATCTTTGCTTTGGCGAGCCAATTATCTTATCTCCTTCAATCCCCTAAAAACAATATGGCACACTAATCATGTCCCAATAAGTGGTCCAAGATGAAACATCATGCATATTACGAATTGGCATTGCCCTATGACGAAGAGCACAAAGTGCTTACAAGAGTGTTGAGCGTCACAATCATTTGAAAACACTAAGTGCTATATGTGTGCGTGCACACATGCACACAGACTGCATTTTAACATCATCTTGATGACAACGTGGAAGATTAGATGGAAGGAAATGCCTATTGCCACAACAATACATGATTAGACCAAAATCTCAGACCACCAGTGTTCCTTTTTCAAGTACTCTTCATTCAACAGTAGATTAGTTACCAAGATTTTGAGAGAATATTGGTTCATGGCCAAGCTGGGTATGGACACAATCCATGAGGTACTTGAATTTATTGTGGCATGGATGCCTCATATATGCCTGTATGTATGTACCTGCTTCAATACTTATTCAAATTCAATATGCAATGCTGGAGTTCATCATGCATGCCATATAATGAAAGGGATACGTTCAGTTAGAGATTTGGAAGAATGTCAATTTGTTGTCCAAAAAGATAAACAGTAGAAGTTGCTCCATATGCCATCGGTATACGAAGCTATGCCTACCTCAGATTCCTAGAACAACCCCCTTGACAGAATAATTGATCATGATACAAAAATTCCCAAACAGGATAAAGATTAGTGATGGATCAAAACAATAACGTCCAACTGTAAACACCCTGTGCAGCAGGATGAGCATACATAGTAAGATGACACCGATAATAACCTGACAGTTAGCCATTGAGCGGCAAGGGACAACCCAGCCCATCAGAAACGACCTCGAATCTGTCAACTCATAGCACCTTCTATCCAGTTGGGAGTAAAGGAAACATCATCAATAAGAGAAATTCTGAAATTTGAAGGAGGAAGAACTGGGGGAACACCCGCAAAAAAAGAACTTGGGAAAGATGGAACAGAGAAGATGAGGTATGGAATAGAAAAGATGAGGTACCAACTGCCGAAGTAAGGAGGTGGGAGGAACAACAGGATTGTCGAGACTATATGGATGCCAGTGGGGTATTTTAAGAGCACATATCAAATGGTAACTGACCTGGGCACATCGATTGCCATTAAGTTATTAGAAACGGACACCGGCAAGTGAGTAAATCAATTGCCATTAACGTCCGTATCAATGAGGATTTAAGGATTTCTATTGCCAATGACTAAATCACTAGGCAACTGTTCGCTGTCCCATCACTGCTCACGGCGACGGGAGATCCACTCGCTCCCATCGCATCGGAAGAACCTAACATGGCCTCTCCCGCCCGGCAAGGCATGGGTCGTTCGCCTCGTATAGATCAGTTCACCCGCCCGCGAGATTGACGACTGCGAACAACCTTTTTTCCCTTGCGAAGAGCCGCTGCCGAACACACGGGACAGGAGGCTGTGTTCTGATTTTTTATGTAACTCGTGTTTTGATATACCCCTCCGTCAACATGCGAGCGACGTGCGACTGTGAAATATGCGCAATTTTTCGGTTGGTCGTTTTCACATCTAAGGGCCAGCAGACCCAAGTAATGGCAGACCGTCCATTTTGTTACGGGAGCAGCGGCCCAGCCCATTAGCGATCTGTGATTACCAAGGAACACTCACAAATCGATCCAACGGCCAAAACTTTCTAAACTCGGACATCTGATAGCCAGAAGCCTTGATGGCTTGAGAGGGCTGAGAGAGTGCATGTTCAGATCTTTGAATAATATTTTTGCAGCTTCGTATGGTCGTTTAAGATTACATGTTATCCTGATATTTAAAATATATGATCCAAAGCCACAAATTTAATTCTTCATGTGAATTTCCTTACACTAGCGAACGTTCTACATCCTTGTCATTGGATTTAATAGAAGACAGTTACATCCCAGCCAGTGTCTAGCAGTAAACCATGTCTTAGGTCATGAGCTTACACAATCTGAGCATCCTGGACAAAATCCAGATCTGTCACATTTGAAGGAGCTATACAAGAAACCTTTAACATCTCGCATGACTGCTTTAGCATAATTGTAGGGACAATTTCATCAAAAGAGGCATCTTGAGCTCAACAAATCCAGGTGTTGAGGATATCACTACTGGGCGTAAACCGGCCTATCTGGGCCGGGTTAACTTCTTCAGTAGTTAACTATGTTGAAACCCAAGAAGGCAGATGAGGGCTTAAGGCCCATAGTCGGTTCAAGGCCCATAGTCGGTTTAAGTCCTGTAGCCGTAAACCGGCGTTGGTATGTAACTTGTATTGTAAGTTAGGAATAAGTAGAGACCAAATCGGACACATCTATGAGCCGGTATTGGGAATCTATGAACCGACGGGCGTCACTCGTGTATATAAGGGGACGACCCGGCGGCGGTTCAGACAACAAACAACAACTCGAGACATAGGTGAAGCTTGTTTGCTCCCTAGTCATCGAAACCCCATCAATCCCATCACAACTAGACGTAGGCTTTTACCTTCATCGAAGGGGCCGAACTAGTATAAACACTCTTGCGTCCCTGTGTCCGCTTTAACCCCTTCAAGCTAACCCGTCACGATGGCTCCATGACTAAGCCCTTTCTCTAGGACATCTGCCGTGACAAAACCACGACACGTGGCGCCCACCATGGGGCTATCGCACGATGGTTTCAAGTTCTTGGAGGGCCGCTTTGAAGGACTCAAGGGCTACGCTGTGGGCCGGATGACTAAGAGTCGTCGCGGCAAGCTCTACATCGATGATGCAGGCTGGGGCCCCGAGGCCGGCTCAGTTGAGTATGGGTACCGGGTCCCCTTTGGTGGCATACACGTGTTCATCGGCAAGATCGGAGAACCGGGCCCTGAGGCGGACATTTGCACTGACCTCGTCGAAACGGCTCAGCGTGCGCGATCCGCCCGGGTTAAACCGGCCGTGAAGCGTGCCTTTGTGGGAGTCATCCATGGAGGAAGTTATGAGGATGGATCGGAATCTCACGGCGAGAGCGTCGTTTATTCCGGCGATGAGTCATCAACCGGAGAAACCGAATCTCTATCTCAGCTACAAGATGGCCGGATTGGGGGCTGTTCCAATGGCGACAGTATTCCGGACCCCTCTGATCAACCCAACCGAGTTGGAATATTCATGGCCGGCACACAAGTAGCGCTTCATTCTTCGACCGCTACGCTAATAACCTCTGGTTCAGTAGCGGCGACAGCTGCCAGGGCAGGAAGCTCTACACGCCCGCCGGCTCAAGTTCTATCAGATCTATTTGATGCATTGGCTGCGCTTATGGCAGAAGCTAATCCGGCGGATCAGGAAGTCCACAACGCGGAGATTGCAAAGGTGAAGGAACAGATCACCCAGGCCAAGGCGGACCTGGCAGCTGAGAATGCCAGGATGACCACAGAGCGGGCCACTTTAGACGCACAAGCCTACAGGCTCATGTTGGACCAGAACGCGTCGCATGAAGTCATGAGGAGGAAGTACTGATCCCGTTTGCCTTCGGTTTTCGAGGCCAGAGACCTTTTCAACACCCCAGGAGCAGGAACCAGTAATCCGCTGGAGGGGAACCGGGCGGAAGCTCCTGGGACCGGTGCGCCGGTTCAGCCTCGTCTGATGGATCTACCTCGTCAAAACACTGTTATACCTCAGGCTGTTTCAACACCTCCGGGTCACTACTCCAACCCAATGGACAATCTTGTTGCCGCTGCTGCACGGCTGGAGGCCATTCCAATTGAAGGAGACTCACCACAGGCGATAGAGACGCGACGGGTCAAGGAGCTTCTTAGGATAGCTTTGGACCAATAGGAAGCATACTCATACAGCCGCGACCGGATCTACTCGACCCCTCGCCCAAGCCGGAGCTATAGCAGGCGTATGGATGAACCGGCAGTGTCAAGCAATGAACGACGAGGAGCACCCCACGGCAACAACCCGGCGGGTGGTGCTGATAACGCTCAGGAGGTGGTGGACCGGGCCCGAGCACGCAGGGAGGCCGAGTTAGCCGCACAGTATCAGGCTCGGCAGCTTACACCGGTTCGTCCAACTATCTCGGTCGAACCCGGTGTTACTTCTAGTTCTTTGGGGGTGCCTTGCCTTGTCCCCGCTTAACACAATGTGCGTCTGCCCAAGGATTTCAAGGGCCCGCGCAAGGTACCAAATTACATGGCGGATCAACCCCCAGAGACGTGGGTGGAGAGCTATGAGATGGCCATGGAGATGCTTGATGTGGATGATGCGGCATGTGCGAAGTACTTCACCATGATGCTTGAAGGAACGGCCCGCACTTGGTTAAAAAGCTTACCGGCCAACTCTATCAGTTCATGGGCCCAATTACGAGCCCGGTTTATCTGTAATTTCAAGGATACATGTAAGCAGCCCATGTCGATAGTGGACTTAGCTGCCTGTGTCCAGGAGGAAGGAGAATCAACGACTCATTGGGTGCGCCGGGTCTCACAAGTGTTGCATTCATCAGACCGCATCAACGCTGACACCGCAGTCTTAACCCTAGAAGGCAACTGCCGGTTTGGTCCCCTAAAGCTGAAGTTGGGATGGATGAAGTGCCATTGCACTGACATGGGGACCCTCATGGCTGCTTTGGTAAAGTATGCTGATTCTGATAGTACCAAGGATCCCGAATCTGATGATGACAAGGCAGGGAAGGGAAAGAGGAACAACAACTCCAAAGGTCAGCAGCATCACTTGGCAGGCAATGGTGGCGGAGGCAAGCGTAAAGCGGATGGTAACATGGACTTTGTGGCTAATACCAACGCGCGGGACAAGGGCCAGCGATGCAAGGGTAAACCGTCAAATTGCAATGGGGACCCAACCCTAACCCGGACCGCCTAAATTATCTACTGAGCCAGCCCTGTCCAAGACATGGGACGAAGGAGGTGCCAGCAAACCACCTTTGGAAGAATTGCTTCATTATGCAGGAGTTCAAGAATTCTAATGCTTTCCGGTATGATCACGGCTCCGGCGGTGGCTCAGGATCCGGGCCGGGTTACGGTGGAGGAAATTCTGGTTCAGGATTTAATGGTAATCCGGGCGGGCATAATAATCAAAATAATCAGAACAAATAGGGTGGTTACAACCAGCAGCAACAACAGTCAGGTTACCAGAGCAATCCAAAGCAGTTGAATAGTGGGCAGTACCATGTCTTCACCACTAGCTTGGACAAGCGAGACCGGAAGGTTCAGAGGCGGGCAGTCAACTCTGTTGAACCGGCCGTTCCCCATTATTTACGCTGGTCTGAACAGCCAATCATATGGAGCAGAGAGGATCACCCTCCCCAGGTTGATAATCCGGGTCAGTTGGCTCTGGTGGTGGCGCCTCAGGTGGGAGGTTACAAGTTCATCAAAGTGCTCATGGATGGAGGGAGCAGCATTAATATCTTGTACTATGAGACCTTCCGTCGTATGGGACTAACAAATAAAAATCTCAAACCGTCTAATACGGTGTTCCACGGTGTGGTACCTGGCAAGTCAGCATATCCTGTTGGTAAGATAGCTCTGGAAGTGGCCTTTGGAGATGATCATGATTCCAGGTCGGAAACATTGACGTTTGAAGTGGTCAAAATCCAAAGTCCATATCACGCCCTGTTTGGGTGACCGGCCTACGCCAAGTTTATGGCACGGCCCTGTTATGTGTATTTGCAGCTCAAAATGCCGGGTCACAAGGGGACAATAATGGTTCACGGAAGCCGTAAAATCGCTTCGGAGTGCGAGGAAGGAGATGCGGCCTACGCAAAGTCGGTTTGTGCCACCGAGGAGCTGAAGTATTATAAGGACAATGTTGATCCGGCGGACATGACTCCATTAAAGAAGCCAACTACGGAGCATGATCCGGCCCTGAAGTTCAAATCGGCAGCAGAAACTAAGCTTGTTGACTTCGTACCTGGCGATTCATCCAAGCAGTTCAGCATCAGTGCCAACTTGGATCCAAAATAGGAAAGCGCGCTCATCGAGTTCATTCGTGAGAATCGGGACATTTTTGCATGGAAACCCTCTGACATGCTAGGTGTACCGAGGCAACTCGCTGAGCACACCCTTAATGTGGATCCTAAATACAATCCAGTGAAACAGTTCCTCCGCCGGTTTAATGAAGAAAGACGCAAGGCGATTGGAGAAGAGGTAGCCAGGCTCTTAGCAGCTGGCTTTATTGTTGAAGTTTTTCACCCTGAGTGGCTTGCCAATCCGGTGCTGGTCCTTAAGAAAAATGGCACCTGGCGCATGTGTGTGGATTATACAGATCTTAATAAGGCTTGTCCAGCAGATCCTTTTTCCCTCCCCCGTATTGATCAAATTATTCATGCTACGGCGGGTTGCGAGCATTTAAGTTTTTTGGATGCATATTCTGGCTATCATCAGATCAAAATGGCAGTTAAGGACCAGGAGAAGATGACATTCATAACTCCCTTTGGAGCCTTCTGCTATGTGTCTATGCCCTTTGGGCTCAAGAGTGCCCAGGCAACTTATCAACGGTGTGTACAAAATTGTCTTCACAAGCAAATTGGCCGTAATGTACATGCTTACGTGGATGATATCGTGGTTAAGTCCAGGGAGAAGGAGACTTTGGTTGACGACTTGAAGGAAACCTTTGATAAGCTGAGGACGTACAAGATGATGCTTAATCAGGCCAAGTGTGTCTTTGGTGTACCGGCAGGCAAGTTATTGGGTTTTCTGGTGTCCAACAGGGGAATTGAGGCTAATTCGGAGAAGATCACAGCCATCACCTCCCTGGCTAAACCAAAGTGTATTAATGATGTTCAACGCCTGGCAGGCCGGATTGCCGCGTTAAGCCGGTTTATCAGCCGCCTTGGTGAGAATGCAATCCCTTTGTATCATATGTTGAAGAAGACGGATCAATACGTCTGGAGTTCCGCTGCTGATGAAGCATTTGAGGACTTAAAGCAGCAATTGGCCAATCCGCCTGTGCTCGCCACTCCCATTGACAAGGAGCTATTACTGCTATATGTTGCTGCTAATGCTCGTGCGGTCAGCGTGGCTATTGTGGTGGAGCGAAAGGAGGCAGGTAAGGAGCATCCAGTTCAATGGTCTGTCTATTATATCAACGAGGTACTCATTGAGTCCAAGCAAAGGTATCCGCATTGGCAGAAGCTGGTGTACGGAGTATTTATGGCAAGCCGGAAGCTTAAGCAATACTTCCAAGGGCACCCAATTACGGTGGTCAGTTTTGCTCCTTTGGGGGATATCATCCAGAACCGGGAAGCGACTGGCCGGATTGCCAAGTGGGCTATAGAGCTTGGGCCGCATGGATTGAAGTATGTGCCTCGAACGGCGGTTAAGTCTCAAGCACTTGTTGATTTCATCAATGATTGGACGGAAATGCAAGCACCTGAAGAAAAGCCGGATCACACATA
Source organism: Triticum aestivum (assembly GCF_018294505.1). Classification (NCBI taxonomy): domain Eukaryota; kingdom Viridiplantae; phylum Streptophyta; class Magnoliopsida; order Poales; family Poaceae; genus Triticum; species Triticum aestivum. Next base: position 73,827,765 of record NC_057797.1, read on the forward strand.
TTGTACCATCCATTTTGACGGATCCAGGCAATTGGAAGGCTCGGGGGCTGGAGTCATCTTAACTTCCCCACGAGGTGATAAGTTTTGTTACGTTCTCCGCTTAATGTTCCCTTGTACTAACAATGCAGCTGAGTATGAAGCCTTGCTCCATGGTCTCCGGATGGCTAAGGAGATGAACCTAAGTCGAGTTAAGTGCTTCGGTGACTCGGACCTTGTGGCTCAACAAGTATCTGGCACTTGGGACTCCAAGGACCCACTCATGGAACCATATCGTCGTGAGGTGGATATTGTTGCAGGTCACTTTAAAGGCTATCAGGTGGACCACATGGACTGACGGAAGAATGAAGCGGCGGACGCTTTAAGCCGGCTGGGCTCTCAGCGCAAACCGGTCCCGCCCAATGTTTTTCTGGATGTGCTGCACAACCCGTCGGTCAAGCTCCCTTGTGAAGCGGATTTGGCTATTCCTGATCCGGAGGCTCAATTGGTGGCAGCTCTTCATGTCATTCCGGATTGGACGCTTCCTTACCTGGTGTACATGAACCGGGGCGAGTTACCAGAGGATGAGACTCTGGCCCGACAGATAATCTGGCGGTCCAAGTCCATGACTATTGTCAATGGCGAGTTGCATCATTGCAGTATATCAGGGGCGTTTCAACGCTGTGTGTCTCCTGAAGAAGGCTGTGAAATTTTGCGTGAGATCCACGAAGGAGATTGTGGTCACCACGCAGGTTCAAAATCTTTGGTAGCTAAAGCGTTTCGTCATGGCTTCTATTGGTTAACTGCTCATGCTAATGCGGAGGATCTGGTCAGACAATGTGACGGTTGCCAAAAGTTTTCAAGACGTGCTCATGTGCCGGCTCAAGAATTGAGAATGATTCCAATTACTTGGCCGTTTGCGACTTGGGGGCTGGATATGGTTGGGCCTTTCAAAAGTTCCAAAGATAAGAAGACCCACCTCCTGGTGGCAGTTGACAAGTTTACAAAGTGGGTGGAGGCAGAACCTGTTAGCAAGTGTGATGCAGCCACGGCGGTTCAGTTAATCAAAAAAAGTGATTTTCCGGTTTGGCTTTCCACACAGTATCATCACAGATAATGGTACCAATTTGTCCAAGGGTTCCATGAAGGAGTTCTGCGAACGGGAGCACATCCGGCTTGACGTTTCATCAGTGGCACACCCACAGTCCAATGGTCAAGTAGAAAGGGCTAATCAAGTGATCTTGAAAGGCATCAAGCCCCGGCTTATGGTTCCTTTGCAGAGAACACCGGGTTGTTGGGTAGAAGAGTTACCATCTGTGTTATGGAGCATCAATACTACACCCAACAGATCAACAGGATACACACCGTTCTTCATGGTTTACATAGCAGAGTCGGTTCTCCCCTGTGATATCCGTCATGATTCACCTCGTGTGGCGGCTTATGTTGAAGCGGACAATGAGACAGCACGGCAAGATGCTTTGGACCTGTTGGATGAAGAACGTGACATAGCAGCCGCCCGCTCGGCGATTTACCAACAGGATCTTCGTTGTTATCACAGTCGCCGAGTCAGAACCAGAACCTTTCAGGAAGGAGATTTGGTGCTTCGGCTCATCCAAGATCACACTGATATGCATAAGCTATCCCCACCTTGGGAGGGACCTTTTGTGGTCAGCAAGAATCTGCACAACGGGTCATACTATCTGATCGATATTCGAGAGCATAAAGACTCACGTACATCAGAGGAGGAGACCAACAGGCCGTGGAACATAGCTCATCTTCGGCTTTACTATACCTGAGCCATTGGCTCTACTTATGTACATATTACGACAATGTATATATTATGATTAAATATAATAAACCGGAACCTCAGCTAAAGCGGGGTATCTGTTCTTTTACATCATGTGTGGTTACACGGAGTTGTTCTAAAGCGGCCTCCGGTTTACCCCTTGAGTTAGCTTTTCAAAGCATCATGTTATATCACTTGGGGGCTTGGTCGTGTCCAAACCAATGCAACACCTCTTGATAGGCGAAAGCCACCAGATCACTTGGGGACTTGATCACGTCTGAACCAGTCACGCCTCTTGATCAGCCTAAGGCCACAGAATCACTTGGGGGCTTGGTCGAACCCGAATCATTGCCACGCCTCTTGATCGGCATAAATGCCACGGTTTCATTTGGGGACCTGGCTGACTTGAACCGTAGCTACACCTATCGGGAGCTTGGTCGTGTCCGACCATGGTAACGCCATCTGATCAGCTCAAATAAGCCTCTTTTTGCAAACGGTTTTATCATTGCCTTTGCTTCACAATTTTCTTTGATAGATATTTCTTTCTTTTTGTTGCGTTTTTTAAACCGACAAAATTTTAAACCGGTTCACACTGTCAATTGACGGAACACGGTCCATTTTTAATCTGGAGACTATTTGCCCGGTTTGATTTTTTATTAACATCCTATTACGGAGTAACATGGTGTTTTATAACCCGGCACGGTTTACATGGTAAACCGGCATTATATATAAAGGAGCTGCAATCTCCTCCAACAGTGTGGGTTTATGAAACCTCCGCTTCAAGATTGGATAAGCCAACTTCATGCCCAATGATGGCAGGTATTATGTATCTCAAAGATTTGATCATATGCTTAAATTTCAGATATTTTGATTTTACATATGCAGACATCATACTCCGCCTGATGGTACAACCGCGGTGGCACTTTAAGATTTTTTATGTTGCAGAAAATACTTTGGAAAGTTCATCACCCAAAGAAAGCACAAGTTGAAGTGGTTATGCACGAAGGCATATTAAGATCAAGAGTATCATCTAGCCTATTACAAGGCAACACGGTACCCAAAACAAGATCATTGTTTTTCAAAGGAGAAGCAGTTTAAACCGGCTTCCGGTTCAAGCTTGGTCACCGGCCTGGCCTGATGGTTGTGGGTCATCCCGCGCCACTTCAACTTCAGTTTCTCTACCCAACGGCTGGAAATCAACAGTTGTCCAGTCGATTCCCATTAATGCTCGAAAGACAGCTTCATCATGGATCAGCAATGACAGTTCAATATCGGGAGCGTAAGTATGCTTACGGATTGGAGGGATAAGATTTTCTGCTTCATGAATTGGTGCAGCTACTCGCTTGTTTTGATTGTCATATTGGGCTTGATAATGAGACAAGTCTGCTTCTTCAGCCAATTGACAAGCTAGCGGACGCACCTCCCGGTTTATTGCTCGCAGATCCGCTTCACTAAACTCTGACCCGTCTTCCTTCAAGCTGGGATAGCCCTGAGCCGCTTCAATAGGATCAAAATCCGGCACCCAAGCTTTTTCCCGGATTAAGGCATTGATCGCACCGGTTCGAGCAGCAGATTTCTTCAGCTCTTCAACCCGGGCAGGAAGCACCGACAGTTTCTGCAGAGTGTCCTGAATCAAAGTGAGCGCCGGCTTGTTGTGGGATGCAGTACAGATGATCCGCTGTGCACCAGTGTATAGTTGTTTGATCAACGTATAGGAGGCTTTCAATTTCTTCCGCACATCTGACCCCAAATGACCAATGCGTGTCCCTGAAATATCACAAAGGGTTAACAAACCGGCAGCTCTGTAAGACGGGAGAATCAATTCAGAAATCAAACCGGCTTACCAAAGATAGCAGCGGTCATGGCATGCACGTGCCGCTTTATGCTGGTCAGTTCATCCACCACCGGTTTTAGTGTAGCCTCGGTGTCTTCTGCTCGTTTGGTTAAAGCGGATTTTTCAGTAGCCCAATCTGCCCGCTCCTTCTTGAAATCCTTCTTAAGCTGTTCCATGACGCTTAAGGCGCTGGTCAACTCCTCTTTTGCTTTTGAGGTTTCAGTCTGTTGGGACTTCAGATTTTCTTGGAGATCGGCGATTTGGGTCTCTTTTGTCTTCAGCTCAGCCTGCATACAGACAGTTATATGATTCAGCAAGCAGTGCAAGAATTGAAGCACCAACCACATAACAAGTTATGCACTTGGCGCTTGGGGGCTAATGCCTATTTGATCTTCATATTTCACTTGATTATAAAGTCCCAAGCTCAATACAAGTATTCAACTTGGCACTTGGGGGCTAATGGCTATTTGTTCAAATAAGTTCTAATGCGGCGATATTAATTACTTAAGTCCCGGTTTAACTACACTAAGTTGAACCGGCCCTTGGGGGCTACATCAGTGAATTTCGAGGCATTAAGATTTATATTAGTAAGTCCTGGTTTGAAAGAAGATTACAAACCAGTCCTTGGGGGCTAGGCGAGTCAGCAAGAATTGAAGCTTACAAGAAGGAAAGAGCATATGGAAGTTACCTCATATTTTTCTTTCATCATGTTAACCAGACCGGCTTCATAGTCACGACTGGTATACAGCCGGTTCAGATAGCCGGAATGGATGTCTTGGGCATTCAGAGCAGCGTAAGTCGCCAGATCAACATTCCACTTGCCCTTGCGAAAGGCAGCAAATTCTTCCTTGGCAGTATGTTTAGACAAAGCGATAGGATTGCTTGGCTCTGTATGGCCAATGCTAGTAATAACAACTTCATCATCCTTGGCGTCGCCGGTTTGCATTGGGGCCGTCAGTTTATCAGTAGACTTGGATGGACTGGTGGATTTCTCAATCTGGATGGGGCTTCTGGGCTAGTCAACAGGACCGGAGGTATCAACATGTCTCTCTTCAGTAAAAAAATCATCATCTTGTGGTGGTGGGTCATTTGGCACATCCTCACGGATGGCCGCTTCAGGGTTGAGTACTCTGTCCGGTTCAGGAATAGCATCTTCCTCAGCCGCTTTATCTAGGCGAGCCTTCTTGCTTGGCTTAGGCTTGGCCCTGAAAGGAGTAACAAAGGTCAGTACAATATATGCTACAAAGTAATACACCAGAAGCATTATGATAAGTATGGCTTACCCAAGCACCGTTTTGAGCGGCGGCAGCTGGGTAGCTGATGACTCGCCAGATGATGAATGTGAAGTGACATGATAATCGGAGTCGGACGGATTAAGAGGTTGACGAAAACAACCCATTTTAGGACAAGCACTGACAGGCAAATTAGAGACCTCTGAATGGTGTTTCCGAACCGGACTATTCGGTAAACCGGCGGAGGTAACTACCTGGCCACTATGCCGGGTAGTGCGGCGAGCTTCGTACTCTTGGGTCTTCATAAGAAATTTGGGATCCAAGTAAGCAAGAGGATGAGAAAATTTAACCTTCCGGTTTGCTTGACGGATTTTTAGTGAAGACAAAGGATCTGAATCGGAGGAAAGAATAATTACCTCTGCAACATCAGCATGACTGGCTTTGGTTCAATAAATGTTCTCTAATGCAACCCACGTCAGACTCATTCAAAAATATTATACATACATGCAGTAGGGAGAAATTCCTACTATTTGAATGACAAAATTCTGGCTGAAACCTCTGTATTTTTATTCTAATATACATGGCATCAGGCATCTGATTTACCTCCAGAACATGCTGCAAAAATGGTGACTGAAGATGCATACTTGCTACCACCTTATATGATTTTAAGAACATGCTTGGCTTTTTTATCTTTGCTTTGGCGAGCCAATTATCTTATCTCCTTTAATTTCCTAAAAACAATATGGCACACTAATCATGTCCCAATAAGTGGTCCAAGATGAAACATCATGCATATTACGAATGGGCATTACCCTATGATGAAGAGCACAAAGTGCTTACACAAAGTGGTGAGCGTCACAATCATTTGAAAACACTAAGTGCTATATGTGTGCGCGCACACATGCACCCAGACTGCATTTTAACACCATCTTGATGACAACGTGGAAGATTAGATGGAAAGGAACGCCTATTGCCACAACAATACATGATTAGACCAAAATCTCGGACCACCAGTGTTCCTTTTTCAAGTACTCTTCATTCAACAGAAGATTATTTACCAAGCTTTTGAGAGAATATTGGTTCATGGCCAAGCTGGGTATGGACACAATCCATGAGGTACTTGAATTTATTGTGGCATGGATGCCTCATATATGCCTGTATGTATGTACCTGCTTCAATACTTATTCAAATTCAATATGCAATGCTGGAATTCACCATGTAAGCCATATAATGAAAGGGATACGTTCAGTTAGAGATTTGGAAGAATGTCAATTTGTTGTCCAAAAAGATAAACAGAAGAAGTTACTCCATATGCCATCGGTATACGAAGGTATGCCTACCTCAGATTCCTAGAACAACCCCCTTGACAGAATAATCGATCATGATACAAAAATTCCCAAACAGGATAAAGATTAGTGATGGATCAAAACAATAACGTCCAACTGTAAACACCTTGTGCAGCAGGATGAGCATACATAGTAAGATGACAACGACAATAACCTGACAGTTAGCCATTGAGCGGCAAGGGACAACCCAGCCCATCAGAAACGACCTCGAATCTATCAACTCATAGCACCTTCTATCCAGTTGGGACTAAAGGAAACATCATCAATAAGAGAAATTATGAAATTTGATGGAGGAAGAACTGGGGGAACACCCACAAAAAAAAGAACTGGGGAAAGATGGAACAGAGAAGATGAGGTATGGGATAGAAAAGATGAGGTACCAACCTATCGAAGTAAGGAGGTCGGAGGAACAACAGGATTGTCGAGACTATATGGATGCCAGTGGGGTATTTTAAGAGCACATATCAAATGGTAACTGACCTGGGCACATCGATTGCCATTAAGTTATTAGAAACGGACGCCGGCAAGTGGGTAAATCAATTGCCATTAAGGTCCGTATCAATGAGGATTTAAGGATTTCTATCGCCAATGACTAAATCACCAGGCAACTGTTCGCTATAACATCCCAAATTTTTAATTTGGAATGTTATACACTAGATCATCATTGCATATCAGATTTATTGCATTTTGGTTGATCCTAGAAATTTTTCGCAACTCAAGGACCCTCAGAAAGAGTTGGGGATTTCGTTATTTTCATATTTGAGTTGTCTCAAATTGTGAGAATAGGATCTTGTGAGTTTATTTATTTTATCTTCAATTATTTCTCTTACAAAAATATGAGAGAGGGAATAAAATGACTTTTCCAAAATAAAGAAATATTGAGGATTTAATAAAAAAATCAAACAAGATTTTATTTGGTTTTATTTGCTATTTTATTTGAATTTAGGAAAAATGCGCGTTTTTCAAAATTGCATTTACGCTCCAAATAAATGTTCATCCTGTGCGTCTTGATTTTAGAAGCTGGGGAAAATTTATTTCGGGATTTTTTGAGTCCGTTTAGTAGTCCTTTTGTTTTTTTCTGAGCATAACTATTTATAAAAAAACGCAACCGACCTACGGGTCGTGTTCGACCCAGACACTAGGCCCGTCCGGCTTTATAAGCCGGGGAGGCCCAGTCGGAACCCCTCCCAAACCCTAGCCGCCTTTGATTAGTCACCTGAGTTGCCAGAGGTAGGTTTTTTTAGTCGCCGGTTTTTCTCGAAAAACCGTTCGGTTTTCTGATGGTTTTGTTCGTTTTTTTAGTTTCGGTTTTTTTAAATAGATCGGTTTTCCGGTTTATTTAAATAGCGAGCGTTCGTCCGTTAGTTCATTTTAACGAACGTTTGTCGTTTTTCTTTTTCTCGGATTAAATCCGCGATTTTTCTGATCGCGATTTCTGATCCGATTTTCGTTTTAGTCTAACTTTTCGCTCGTTTATCGGAATCAGGCGATTCAAGCGCCTGGAGTTTCATCTCGAAACCCTCTTTCTGTTTAACCAACTCAAACAAGTTTTTGCCACTGTAAAAGTTGCCTTAGATCCAGAATAGTAAACAAAGCCTGTTTCTTTTGCCGTTTGTCTTTCGTTGCTTCGTTCGATTTGATTCTTTTTGCCAACCGGAGTTCTTAAGTTGAACCTTCTGGTTAGACCTCTTATTTGAGTTTTACCTGCGCATTAGTTGAGTACTTATTGTATGCTTGTTTCTTTGCGATAGAGTACCCGGAGTGCGCCGCTTGTTACTTCGAATCGCTAGGTTTCCCGGATCATCAGCAAGGCAGGTAACACTTTGATCATACCTCCTGCTACCCAGTTTTATTGCATTAGATCAATCCTTACACATTGCATGATTAGGATCTAATTAAATTGTGGGTTTGGGAAGTAGTTGAGGTAGTACCTATTACATGTTTATTATCAAACCTTTGGGAATTACTTCTACGTTTGCTTATATTGCCATGCTATGCTAGTACACGTGGATTGGGTGAGTGTATCCATGACAGATGTGCGATTGTTAATTAATGGTTTATTGAAGGTGGCAACTTAAATGCACATCTCGGTGGATTGAGGTACCTGGGTATTCCAGGATTGCCTGTTTTTCTTTATGGACCGCCACCCAGGCTCAAAGGGATCATGAGATTATTCATGCTAGAAACTTACGTGTGCAGCCACAAGCTATTATGGGCTCTAGCATAGTTGACTAAGTCGTGCGAACTCTTACAGTGGTAGACTAGCAGATGTAGGGGATGTAGGTGGTACGGTCTACCCATCGTAAGGTGCTAGTGCTTCTGAAAGACTATGTCTCGGTCATCCGTTTCTCAAACATCGTGTAGTGTGAGAAACCAAACGGAGGCGATCGAGTCTTGTGGGCAAAAGTGCGCAAACCTCTGCAGAGTGTATAAACTAATCATGGTTAGCCGTGTCCCCGGTTATGGACATCTTGAGTATCTAGTACCTGGATTATCATGTGAATATCAACATGTTACTATAAAATTTAATTTTGATGGGTTTCTTTAATGATGATGCTTAATTGGGATTGAGAATGCTGTCAACCATTCTCAATGTTTAACAACCACCATGATAGTTAAATAAATTATTCCTTTGCAGTAGGGAAAAATTGGCTTTACGCAAAACTGTAACCATAGAGCTTTCCACCAGCCAAATATGCATATAGAATAGTTGTATCTTTCCATTACTCTCTATGTGTTATTTTGCCAGCATATTCCATGTGCTGACCCGTTTCGGGCTGCAATGTTAATGTTGCAGACTTTTCAGACGACGATTAAGGTGTTTTAGGTCGTGGTTCTATACTCAGTGATGCCGTTGGAGTTGATGGACTCACTTATCTTTCAAGTCTTCCATTGTTATCGTTATTAGATGGCCTTAAGCCATATTTATTGTAATAAGTTCTCTTTTGGAGACACTCGATGTAATAAGTGTGTGATTGCTACTCTATTATAAATCCTTCAAGTACTATGTGGTGTCAGCATTACTGATCCAGGGATGACACCGGAGCACAGAGATTGGACCGTTTGAGGTCTGGTCGCTACAAGATGGTATCAGAGCACACGCTGACTGTAGGACATGACCATTAAGCTAAAGACCTAGATCACTACTCACCCTCTTCTCTTTCTGACTCCTCATCTTTTCTACTCTTTTAGGATAGCGGATGCAAGGAACAAGTTCACGCAAACGGATGAAGATACACCCTTTGGACGTCACTTAAAGGAAGTCACTAGATATCTGAACATAGGAGTACCAAGCTTCACCGGCACCTACAACGCCACTTTAGCTGAAGAAGAGCGCTGGATGATTCAAGTTCAAGATCCAGGGAGGATGGTCATGCTAGTCACTGAGCCCATAGAGTTTTCTTTTGATGCACCAACTTGGAGTCTAGGAAAGAGCATGGCAGCTCACATCGCCATGGGACGCATTGGAGAAGTCTATCACAATGATCTCAAGGATACTATCTACCAGATTTGTGGGTGCGGAGATGAGCACTGGGAGATGATCAGCACCAGAAAGGATAGATCAATTGCAGCTTTTATCCAGGAGTTAAACCAGCACATTCGACGTCAGGAGAACCAGATGTGCGCCGACATGATAGACCTAAAGAAGGCAAAGACAAGAATCAAGGAATTGGAGGAAGAACTCAAGGCTACACGTGAAGATTATGAAGAAGAAATTGAAGTATTAGTGGATAAGAATGCCGACCTAACAATGAAGATTGGAATATTTATGGGAGGCCCTACACCGGTAGAAGAAGACGAAGAACACAAGGAGATTCGCCCGGAAGACTACATCATCATCGACGACACCGACTCGTATCCCGATGATAGCGATGATGACTATGTTGATGAAGCCGGAGCAGATATCATGGAGTCTGCAACCGAAGAATATTTCTAGTAGACCACCTCATCAGTAGTAGTAGTCCACCATGTAAATATTATAGTCCGAGCACTTTTGCGATAGTTAGATCGATTGTATGCCCTTGTTTGATTGAATGAATGAAGTGAATTGTTTGCTTTTGCCTCATGTGCATATGGGTAGTGTTTTCTCTTTAGACCCCCTCTATTCTTAAATCTCATCTTTTCTAAACCCTCAGATGCCTCCGAGACGTGACCCCGGATTTACCTTTCCACCGGAGCTCACCTAGTTGATCCAGCAGCAGAACACATTGATGCAGTTACTAGTCCAGAATTAGAATCAAGGGAACAACAATAACAACCCACCGCCACCACCACCACCTGTTGATCACTTAGCCCATTTTCTTAGGCTGAATCCACCGGTGTTTTCCAGTAGCACCGAGCCGATAGTAGCAGATGATTGGCTCTGCAAGATAGCTAGAGAGTTGACCACAGCATGATGCACGGATGTGGAGAAGGTGAAGTTTACCGCACATCAGCTTGAAGGACCCGTAGCATCATGGTGGGAGAATGTCGGTGTACTAGAGTAGGGGTACCCTAGTATCCCGAACTTGTGCACGGGCAGTCGCAGCATCCCGCGGCAAGGCTTGCCAGGTGACCGCCAAGGTCCTCCGTGGTTCCTTTGGAGCCATTCAAGAACAAAGTATCCAAGCCAAGGAGACAAGACCCCGGCAAGAGGAGCTTGCCGGGAAGGCCAACAAAGGCATCTCAAGACCCCGGCAAGAGGAGCATGCCGGGAAGGCCAACCAAGGCACCTCAAGGAACTTTCCGCGACGCGCCATGCGTCCCGGCAAGGCCCAGTGAGTGACAAGCTCCCGGACGCGACAAGACAGCGACCGCGGCAAGGCGCTTGCCGCGGCAAGCTACCACTCTATGCCCGCGCTCCAGCACATCCATCAACGTGTTGCTCTGGGACCCTTCCAGGCGAACGTGGCGGCAGGCTGTGCAGCCAGGGGTGCGCGGTGGCAAGCGGTGCTGACAAGATTGCCATCGTGGCAAGCGGTGGCGCCCCTGACGGTCCCTTTTGCACTGTTTAAGCGATGTAGACGGGCATTTAATGCCCTTGTCCCCTACCGTCAGGGTTAGCTATGATACACTATAGCAGGTAGCTGTACCTACCGCAGCACCTTTTCCATTTTTACCCTTGTCTACGTTGCCACCTGTCAGTGACACCTTGAGCATAAAAAAGGAGGCCCATGCGCAACGTAGAGAGGGGGCAGCTGGTTCAGGGGAAAGAGAACACTCACGCTCGGTCTCGTTAGCCGCTGGAGTGTACTGTAGCACTCCGCGCTCCCGAGCAAGAACTCAATACAAACCACAAAGCAGGAGTAGGGTTTTACGCATCCGTGCGGCCCGAACCTGGGTAAACTGCTCGTGTGCTTCGCCTCGATCCGCTCTTCGTGCGACCTCCGCCCCCGCCGAACCGAAAGGGACTCGGTCCGCCGGTCCCATAGGTGCTCGTGGATCAGAACCCCGGCATCTTTGGCGCGCCAGGTAGGGGGCGAGGTTGTGTGAACCAGATCCGGCGTTCACGCGAGCTAGATCTTCATCATCTTCATCGACATGCCACCGAAGAAGAAGGCTTTGGAGGCGGCTACTCCGTCCGCGCCGAACCCATCACCGCCGGAGCAAACGGCTGATGGGGCGAACGCCGGCAGAAGAACGGGCGTCGGCGAGGGAGCTCACGGTGCTGCCAGGTCCAAGGACAAGGCTGCGCTGCCCATCGGCGGCGTAGCCGGCTCCCACAACGACCGGGCGCACTCCAAGACCTTGGCGTCCGTGCATGCACCGCGCCCATCTCAGGAGGCGCGGGACCGGCAGCGTCATGGTGCTCACAGTACCATGCGTTTGCTGGACCAAGATCGAGCTGGTGGATCTCGGAGTGCTCAAGACCAGCATGAACGCCAATATGCTGGCACGAGCGAGGCACGGTCGCCTGGACGGGATACTACTCCTTCTAACATAGTTAGAAGTCCGAGCATATCCCACTCCTCGCACCGTTCGCCACCGCCACCCGCCACTGCAGCAGAAGCTTTGGCGCGAGCTCAACTGCTCCTGGACTACCCTCCAACGGCAGACAAGATCGATGACTGGAGGGCCACCATTCAGAGTCTCATCGGCTTCGCCAATGGCGACACTCAACAGCAGCCGAGCACGTCGCAGCCGCGGCAAGTCAGCCAGGCACGAGCCGGTGGCGACAAGACCGGTGGGGGTGCAACCACTGTGCACTCTCCGCCCCGAAGGCCAAGATCGCCGACTCGCCGGATCCACCTCGACAGCGACTCCACCACGTCATCAGATCCACGAGCTCGTCGCGATCAGCGCCAAGTTCTTCACGAACGACAGCAAGAAGACGCTCGTACTCGCATCGAGCGCCGAAGAGAAGCGTGACGTCAATCGGACCAGCGCGTTGGGCCCTCTGTCAACATGCATGCGCCAGGGGAACCAGGCGGCTTGTCGTACGCGGTAGGTTGCCCTGCGTTTACTCGTGAGCTGCGGCAAGTCCAGTGGCCCAGCATGAAGAATTTCAAGCCAGACGTACCAGAGAAGTACGACGGCAAGTCGCATCCGTCGGAGTTCCTTAGCATCTACACCATCGCGGTGCAGGCTGCCGGGGGGCGAGACGACAAGATCCTTGCCAACTACTTCCCGCTGGTGCTCAAGCCCAACGTCAGGTCCTGGCTCATGCACTTGCCGGACAACTCCATATCCTCCTGGGCAGACCTATGCCATCAGTTTGTCGGCGCCTTTACAGGCGGCCACAAACCTCATGGCCAAGAGAGTGACCTTCATCTGCTCGCCCAGAAGGAAGGAGAGCCCCTGCGCAAGTACATTCAGAGATTCAGCCGTGTACAGCACAATATCCCAGATGTCCACCCTGCCGCAGTCATCAGCGTGTTCCATCAGAACGTGCGTAACCGCAGGATGCGGGAGGAGATGGCGATGTGCAAGATCAAAGACGTCAGTGAGCTGTATGCCCTGGCCGACAAGTGTGCACGTGCTGAGGAAGGGAGGAAACTCCCCGGAGAGAATACAGGAGCGGAAGGATCTGACAGTGAGGATGATGCCCCGGCAAAGAAAAAGCGACGGCGGAACAACAGGAAGAAGAAAGGCAAAGATGTGCTAGTCGTTGAGCAGTCCGGCAACGAAGGTGGCGCCAAGAAAGCCAAAGCTGGTAGCTCCGGTAAGGAGATTGCCGCATGCACCAACTGCCAGTCTGTGGCGGTCGCCGACAAGCAAGACAGCACCGACAAGCAGTACTGCAAGATCCACCGCACCAAGGGCCATGACCTCCAGAGCTGCAAGAAGGTCGAGCAGCTTGCCCGGCAGCAAAAAGCTGAATACGAGCGACGCGACAAGGAGAGGGCCCAAGGAGGCGCTGGAGAATCCGGCAAGAAGCGCGCTGGCCGGGGAGGACGCCGCGGCAAGGCCAAGCAGCGGCAAGGAGACAGACCTCCCCGCGGCCGCGACAAGGATGAAGATGACGACAACGACGAAGACATGGATGATGTCGAGACCAGTGAGCAGGAGTTCCAGAAAGCCACAGAGGTCTTGTGCGTTGACGGTGGTGCTTCTCTGCATACTTCACACCGCCAACTCAAGCAGTGGGTGCGGGAAGTCAATGCGGCGGAACCACCTGTCGAGTCGCGCAAGCTTCTGAAATAGTCCAGCACGCCTATCATCTTTGATATTGAGGACCACCCTGATCGCACAACTGCGGTCGGGTGCTTGCCGATGTTGGTTTCACCAACTATTCGCAACCTCAAGGTCACTAAGATGCTAGTTGACGGCGGGGCCGGCTTGAACCTGATCTCCTCCGCTGTACTCCAGAAACTCCAGATCCCTGACAGCGAGCTTGAAGAGACCGGCACATTCCAAGGAATCAACCCGGGAAGGAGCAAGCCGAAGGGGAAGGTCACGTTGCCAGTGACATTTGGCAGCGAGTTGAACTTTAGGACTGAGAGGGTCACTTTTGACGTTGCCGATTTCCCATTGCCTTACAATGGGATACTCGGCCGTCCAGCACTCGCCAAGTTCATGGCAGCCTCTCACTACGCATACAATATGCTGAAGATGCCAGGCCCGATAAACGTCATCTCTGTCCCTGGCGACAAGAAAGATGCTCTTATCTGCGCCGACAAGATCTACCGGGAAGCGGCAGCCGCAACAGATCGCAAATCACTTCCCGTTGAAGCTCCCGGGGGGAAGAAGAAGACCAAGTCCGGCAAGAGCTCTGATGCCCACTCCGGCAAGCGCACCTCTTCGGAGTGCTACGCTGCCGTCGAGGACGCACCATCGAGCTCCACCGGCAAGTGTAAGAAGACAATGGCAGCTCCACCAGAAACCAAGAAGGTGTCCGCCAAGGAGGACGACACTGGTGGTACCTTCACCATCAGCGCCACTCTCGACCCTAAATAGGAAAGCGCGCTCGTTGCTTTCCTGCGGGCGAATGTCGACGTGTTTGCGTGGCAACCGTCTGACATCCCCGGTGTTCCTAGGAAAGTAATTGAGCACCATCTTGCCGTTTGTCCTCATGCGCGGCCCGTCAAGCAGAAGGTCAGGAAGCAAGCAGTGGAGCGCCAAGAATTCATAGCAGAAGAAATGAAGAAGTTGGAAGCAGCAGGCCTTGTCAGAGGAGTGCTCCATCCTACGTGGTTGGCCAATCCTGTAGTCGTGCGCAAGGCGAACGGGAAATGGAGACTTTGTATCGAATTTACCGATGTTAACAAAGCTTGTCCCAAAGACCCATTCCCTTTGCCGCGCATTGACCAGATTGTTGACTCCACGGCCGGATGTGATTTGCTTTCATTTCTTGACGCATACTCAGGATACCATCAGATCTTCATGGCAGAAGAGGATGAGGAGAAGACCGCATTCATCACTCCATGTGGCACGTACTGTTTCATACGGATGCCTTTCGGTTTAAAAAATGCTGGTTCAACATTTGCAAGGGTAGTCCATGTTGCTCTTGAGCCACAAATACACAGAAATGTGGAAGCCTGCATGCATGACATAGTGGTCAAGAGCAAGGACAAGGCGACTCTGATTCAAGATTTAGACGAGACCTTTGCAAATCTGCGCAAGATCAACCTTAAACTCAACCCCGAGAAGTGTGTGTTTGGAGTCCCCTCCGGCAAGCTTCTCGGGTTCTTCGTGTCTCAGCGGGGAATCGAAGCCAATCCCGACAAGATCAAGGCCATTGAGCAGATTGAAGCACCCAAGCGCGTCAAGGATGTACGAAGACTTGCCGGTTGCATGGCTGCTCTCAGCAGGTTTATTTCTAGGTCTGCAGAGCGCGCCCTGCCGTTTTTCAAAATATTGAAAAAGGCAGGTCCAATGAAATGGACTCCGGAAGCGGAGGCTGCGCTGTAGGACTTGAAGAGATACCCGTCCTCCACTCCAATACTTGTCGCACCTAAGCCACAAGAGAAGTTGCTGCTGTATATAGCGACAACCAATCAAGTGGTTAGTGCTGCATTAGTAGCGGAGAGGGAGGCAGATGACGAGCCAGCAACCACGGCAGACGCATCCAGCGACAAGCAGGGGGCTTCCCCGGCAAGCCCTGGTCCCGACAAGAATGGATCTGCGCAGACGCGCGAGGAGATACAGAAGAGAATGGTGCAGCGCCCAGTTTACTTTGTCAGTTCCCTTCTGCAGGGGGCTAGGTCAAGGTACTCTGGTGTGCAGAAATTTCTTTTCGGCCTTCTCATGGCCTCGAGAAAGCTGCGCCATTACTTCCAAGCACATGAAATCACAGTTGTCACTCGCTTTCCGCTGAAGAGGATACTACAGAATCCAGAAGCGACAGGCAGGATTGTTGAGTGGGCACTGGAACTGTCAAGCTTTGGCCTCAAGTTTGAGAGTACTTCAACTATCCAAAGCAGAGCATTGGCAGAATTCATAGAAGAATGGACGCCAACGCCAGACGAAGAAATTCCAGAAACGAGCATCCCCGTCAAGGAAGCAAGCAAAGAGTGGCTGATGTACTTTGATGGTGCCTTTTCGCTGCAAGGCGTCGGCGCTGGCGTGCTGCTTGCCGCACCCACCGGAGAGCACCTCAAGTACGTAGTCCAGATGCACTTTCCCAAGGAGCAAGCAACAAACAATACTGCAGAGTATGAAGGCTTGCTTGCCGGTCTCAGGATCGCGGCAGACCTTGGGATCAAGAAGCTCATTGTCAGGGGTGACTCGCAGCTTGTCGTCCGCCAGGTGAACAAGAGCTATCAGAGTCCATTGATGGAAGCATACGTCGACGAAGTGAGAAAGCTAGAAGAGGACTTTGACGGCCTACAGATGGAGCATGTTCCAAGAGCTCAGAACGCCATTGCCGATGGCCTGTCAAAGTGCGCCGCACTTAAGTTACCTGTGGAACCAGGGATCTTTGTGCTCAAACTGACTCAACAGTCAGTAACGACATCAACTGGACAGAGCAAGAAGAGGAAGTTGATTTCTGGTGACTATTTGCCGGCAGAGCTTCCCGAAGCCACCGCCAAGAAGGTCCCCAAGATCAACGCCAAGAGCGCTAAGGAGCATTCTGCTCCGGCAAGCCCTAGGGTTTGTTTCATTGAAGCAGAAGCTCCCGGCAAGTTTTGCTCCGGCAAGCTTGTCGGGGAACGTCAAGCTCCGGCAGAGCCGCAGGTTCTCGCCGTAGAAGCGGACGTTCCCGCAGCAACAGATTTGCCTTGCGCTGAGGAGCAGTCTGCTCCGGCAAGCCCCAGGGTTTGTTCCGTTGAAGCAGAAGCTCCCGACAAGTTTTGCTCCGGCAAGCTTGCCGGGGAACGTCAAGCTCCGGCAGAGCCACAGATTCTCGCCGTAGAAGCGGATGTTCCCGCAGCCGCAGATTTGCCTTTAGTCCTTGTTGTCGAGCCACAAGCTCCAGCATGGGCACAGCGGATTGTCCATTTCCTTCAGACAGGAGAACTTCCCGAAGAGCAAGAAGAAGCGGAAGGAGTAGCCCGGCAGTCAAGTATGTACCAGTTTGTCGACAAGACACTGTACAGAAGAAGACTCAATGGTGTGAAATTGAAGTGTATTCACCGGGAAGACGGACAAAAGCTGTTGGCAGAGATACATGGAGGCATATGTGGTCACCACATTGGCGCAAGAGCACTTGCCGGCAAAGCATTCCGGCAAGGTTTCTTTTGGCCGACAGCCCTCCAGGATGCAACTGCACAAGTAACCAAGTGTGAAGCGTGCCAGTTCCATTCCAAGCAGATACACCAACCAGCTCAAGCTCTCCAGATGATCCCTTTATCCTGGCCATTTTCGGTCTGGGGGCTCGACATCCTCGGCCCCTTTCCCCGAGCAGTCGGGGGCTTTGAGTACTTGTACGTTGCAATCGACAAGTTCACAAAGTGGCCGGAAGTGGAACCAGTGAGGAAGGTGACAGCACAGTCAGCAGTCAAGTTCTTTAGGTCGATTGTTTGCCGCTTCGGGATCCCTAACAGGATAATCACCGACAACGGTACGCAATTTACGAGCCGCACCTTCATGCAGTACGTCCAAGATCTTGGCGCCAAGGTCTGCTTCGCTTCTGTTGCTCACCCGAGAAGCAACGGTCAAGCGGAGAGGGCAAATGCTGAAGTGCTGCGCGGGGTCAAGACCAGGACTTTCGACAGGCTGCACAAGTGCGGAAGAAACTGGATCGAGGAGCTGCCGGTGGTTCTTTGGTCGATCAGGACGACGCCAAATCGAGCCACTGGCCAGACACCTTTCGCTCTAGTCTATGGACCAGAGGCAGTTCTCCCCACGGAACTCGTATACGGGTCACCTCGAGTGCTCGCTTATGATGAGCTTGAGCAAGAACAGCTGTGACAAGATGACGCGCTGCTCCTTGAGGAAGACCGTCTTCAGGCTGCTGTACGAGCTGCTCGCTACTAGCAAGCTTTGCGCTGCTACCATAGCCGCAAAGTTAATACCAGAAGTCTCGAGGAAGGCGACCTTGTTCTTCGGTGCATTCAGTCCGCCAA
This sequence comes from Triticum aestivum, assembly GCF_018294505.1. Taxonomy (NCBI): domain Eukaryota; kingdom Viridiplantae; phylum Streptophyta; class Magnoliopsida; order Poales; family Poaceae; genus Triticum; species Triticum aestivum. The sequence continues at coordinate 73,845,866 of NC_057797.1, forward strand.
GAATTCCAACAAGTTGACGCCAAAGTGGGAAGGCCCTTACCGGGTGAAACGAGTCACTAGGCCTGGCGTTGTCCGCCTTGAGACCGAAGATTGCATTCCGGTGAGCAATTCCTGGAACATTGAGCATCTTCGTAAGTTTTACCCGTAAGGCGCGGTTGCCGGAACCTGTTCCGGTAACCACCTTTTTTAACAAGCCTTGCCGTTGTTGCATGTAATCCTTTGTACAAAGCCGGGCGCAGACCCCGTGCATAAGTAAAGCTCATATGCTCCGCACATCTTGTCGATTTCATGCTTTCTATTTTTTGCATATGTGATCTGACACTTTGTGCAGCACCTACTTCCCGGTAAGCAATAACGAGCCGTAAGGCTCCATATCTTTATTTTCTCTTCTTTCTTTTTTCTCAAGGAAAGGAAGGTTCCCTCGCCCACAAGTTTGCCGGGGGGGAAAGGAGAAGATAATGGTATGGACCAGGCGTCGTTCAAGAAAGTTTCGCCTTACCGGGAAGCAAACAACAGAAAAGCTAAGTTGCCAAAGTTTGAGCAATCAGATTTTTAAATTTTTTAAGTTATCTCCCTTGAACGACCGCACTTTGTATGGAAAACCTGTGCGCGGAGGAACCAACTCGTAGCTAGTTGCTCCCTTACTTTGTTTCGAGTCCGCTCAACAACTTAAGTGAGCTGCAACTAGTTGCGACAAGGTTTCTTGTCGGTAGCGGCACCGCCAGCAGGCTGCTGACGTCCCGCACTCAGCGCTCGCGGCTCAGGTGCCTGCACCGGCAAGTTCCCTAAAAGAGTAGGGCAAAAACATACAAAGGGAGGAATCAAGTAAAGGGAATAACATTGCAATCATTGCCCGAAATAGAGTTATATTACAAAGATAGCTTGTCGCGGCTCTAACAGATTGTTTTCATAACATGACAAACAGCGACAAGAAAAGAAGAAGCGGGCGGCCTAGTCTACGCGAGCGCCCTCGATCCTCTTGATCCCGCTCACCTTGTCCACAATGGGTGCGACAAGGGTCTTGAGCGCCTCCAGATCAGCATCCGGCGGCAGGGTCTTGAGGACGTTGGTGAGGTTGAGGCCCGGATTGCGGAAGGCCACCTTCACCAACACTTTCTGAAGAGCTCCCGCGCAGATCTTGCGCGACTCGTCGGCCAGCTGCTTTGGGATCCTCTCCCGGAGTCGCTGGAGGGCCGTCGCCATGCCTTTGAAGAACTCAGAGAAGGGCGGGCAGAGCCCGCAGTAGAAGAACAAGGCGAAGAAAGGGTATCTGTTTGGAGCTGTCTTCCAAGCGGCGGCGGGGAGTACCTTCGTGCGCGGATGCGCGCACGTCTCCGTCGACCAGAAAAGGTAGTAGTTCTCCCTCAGCTCCTTCGCGGCGAGCTTGGGGGGAAGACTGCCCGCTCCTTTCACAGCGCCGCAAGCCGCTGCGCCTCGGTCGACTTCACAACCTTCCCCTTGTCGGCTTTCGGAGCCATGGCGGAAGTGGTGGAGAAGGTCGACGGCGTTGGTGGTGCTGGTGGCGATGGGGGCGGGGCGCTGCTCTCTTTCAGATTCGGGAAGATGAGGGAGCGGCGGAGATTTCTGAGATTGAAGCAACAACTAGCGAATGGGTGAACTACCCCTGTTTCCCCTGCTTTTAAAGAGGGAGAGGGCGGACGTTCCGCATTTCCGAATAAAGAAACCACCCACGATCTCTCCCACGACGCCGCATTCAACGCGTGTCGTCCGGGGAGGGCGCGGTGGATACGGGGAGAGATATGGCGTAACCTAGGCCGCGCGTGCCCGTGCCCTGTTTTGGGCCTGGCCCAACAGCGCTCGGCACCGTGTATGGCCCAGGCCCGGGGGCTCCTGTCGGTGTACTAGAGTAGGGGTACCCTAGTATCCCGAACTTGTGCACGGGCAGTCGCAGCATCCTGCGGCAAGGCTTGCCAGGTGAACGCCAAGGTCCTCCGTGGTTCCTTTGGAGCCATTCAAGAACAAAGTATCCAAGCCAAGGAGACAAGACCCCGCCAAGAGGAGCTTGCCGGGGAGGCCAACAAAGGCATCTCAAGACCCCGGCAAGAGGAGCTTGCTGGGAAGGCCAACCAAGGCACCTCAAGGAACTTGCCGCGACGTGCCACGCGTCCCGGCAAGGCCCGGTGAGCGACAAGCTCCCGGACGCGACAAGACAACGACCGCGGCAAGGCGCTTGCCGCGGCAAGCTACCACTCTGTGTCCGCGCTCCAGCACATCCATCAACGTGTCACTCTGGGACCCTTCCAGGCGTACGTGGCGGGAGGCTGTGCAGCCAGGGGTGCGCGGTGGCAAGCGGCACTGACAAGATTGCCATCGTGGCAAGCGGTGGCGCCCCTGACGGTCCCTTTTGCACTGTTTAAGCGATGCAGACGGGCATTTAATGCCCTTGTCCCCTGCCGTCAGGGTTAGGTATGATACACTGTAGCAGGTAGCTGTACCTACCGCAGCACCTTTTCCATATTTACCCTTGTCTACGTTGCCACCTATCGGTGACCCCTTGAGCATATAAAAGGAGGCCCATGCGCAACGTAGAGAGGGGGGAGCTGGTTCAGGGGAAAGAGAACACTCACGCTCGGTCTCGTTAGCCGCTGGAGTGTACTGTAGCACTCCGTGCTCCCGAGCAAGAACTCAATACAAACCACAAAGCAGGAGTAGGGTCTTACTCATCCGTGCGGCCCGAACATGGGTAAACTGCTCGTGTGCTTCGCCTCGATCCGCTCTTCGTGCGACCTCCGCTCCCGCCGAACCGAAAGGGACTCGGTCCGCCGGTCCCATAGGTGCTCGTGGATCAGAACTCCGGCAGAGAATTTCACAGCCACTTTCCCTGTCGATACTGTCACATGGGAACAGTTTCAGTAGGCTTTTCAAACTGCCCATATTTCAGCCGGAGCTATGGCCATGAAGAAGCGAGAGTTTCGCAACTTGCGCCAAGGAGGATGGACAGTTGGCCAGTATGTGGAGGACTTTAGTAAACTAGCACGTTATGCCCCAGATGATGTTGCTACGGATGCAGCAAAGCAGGAGAAGTTTCTGGAAGGACTGAATGATGAGTTGAGCATGCAGTTGATGGTAGCAACCTTCAACAACTACCAGGAGTTGGTAGATCGTGCTCTTATGATTGAAGGGAAGTAGCAGCAAATTGAAAATCATAAGAGGAAGTATGGACAAGGAAAGTACAATTCAGGATCTCAGCAGAAGCCACGTTTTACCCCTAGACCGGGAGGACATTTCCAGCATACCCATGGAGGAGGAAGCTCGCACAATCACAATGGCCCCAAGACTGGTAATGGGAATGGAGGAAGCAACGGCCAGAACCGCACCAACCCATCAACCCCAGCCAAGAGAGACCTGAGCCAAGTCACTTGCTTTAAGTGCCAAAAGAGCGAACATTATGCCAATGAATGTCCTGGATCACAGAATGGAAATGGCAATGGAAGCTCTAGGAAGAAGCCGAACCCTTTCAACAGGGTACAGGTGAACCACGATAACGTGGAGGAGGTTGAAGAGCAGCCGGATGCAGTAATCGGTAAGTTTTTGGTTAAGTCATTTACTGCACTCGTTCTTTTTGATACTGGTGCATCGCATTCATACATATCAAGGGGATTTGTGGATAAGTATAAACTGCCAACCCAAGCCCTTAGGTCACCCATGTTAGTAACCTCGCCTGGAGCAGAATATATGGCTAGCCTATTGTGTGATCGGTTACCATTAAGGATTGGTAACTACGTATTTCCATCAGACCTAATAGTGTTGGAATCTCAAGGATTGGATGTGATATTAGGCATGGATTGGTTGTCAAAGTATGAAGGGGATATTGAATGTGCCAGTAAGTCAATTTTGCTTACCACCCCAGAAGGGAGAAGGATCAAGTATGTATCCCGACATGTGCCAAAGAGGACTCTAGTAAATTGTTTAACAGGAGTTGTGCAGGAGGAAGTACCAGTAGTGAAGGATTTCCCCGAAGTATTTCCAGAAGAGTTGCCAGGCATGCCACTGGATAGAGATATTGAGTTTTTGATTGAACTTTTGCCAGGCACAGGGCCAATATAAAAGAGACCATATAGGATGCCTGCAAAGGATTTGGTGGAAATTAAGAAGCAAATTAAGGAGTTACTGGATAAAGGATATATTCGCACAAGTTCTTCACCTTGGGGATCGCCAGTACTTCTAGTTGAAAAGAAGGATGGATCATTAAGGATGGTTGTCGATTATAGAGGATTGAATGAAGTAACCATCAAGAACAAGTACCCACTACCAATGATCAATGATCTGTTTGATCGATTGCATGGAGCTAAGGTATTTTCCAAGATCGATCTGCGATCAGGATACCACCAGTTGAAGATTCCGGAATAGGATATACCCAAGACGGCTTTTACCACCAGGTATGGGCTGTACAAGTATACTGTTATGTCATTTGGTCTGACTAACGCACCTGCATATTTTATGAACATGATGAACAAAGTGTTTATGGAGTTCTTGGATAAGTTCGTTGTAGTGTTCATTGATGATATCCTGGTTTACTCGAAGAATGAAGAGGAGCATAAGGAGCATTTGCATTTGGTTCTTCGAAAGCTCATAGAACATCAGTTATATGCCAAGTTTAGCAAATGTGAGTTTTGGTTGAAAGAAGTTGGATTTCTCGGACACGTTATATCCGGAGAAGGTATAGCAGTAGATCCCACTAAAGTTGATACCATGACTAAGTGGGAAGCACCAACCACAGTTGGAGAGATCCGGAGTTTTCTTGGACTCGCAGGATACTACCGGAGGTTTATTGAGAATTTCTCAAAGATTGCGAAGCCTATGACGGAGTTGTTGAAGAAGGATACCAAGTTCATATGGACGGAGGAATGTGAGGCTAGTTTTCAGGAGTTGAAGAAACATTTGGTTACCTCACCAGTGTTGATTTTACCGGATCAGACCAAGGATTATGAGGTGTATTGTGACGCTTCACGACGAGGACTTGGAGCAGTGCTTATGCAGGAAGGGAGAGTTGTTTCATATGCCTCACGACAGCTTAAGCCTCATGAGTTGAACTACGCTACGCATGATTTGGAGTTAGCAGCCGTAGTGCATGCACTGAAGACTTGGAGACATTTTCTGACTGGAAACCATTGCGAAGTGTATACGGATCATAAGAGTTTGAAGTATATTTTCACACAGAAGGAGTTGAATCTCAGACAAAGGAGATGGTTGGAGCTCATCAAGGATTATGATATGAGATTGCATTATCACCCTGGAAAGGCTAACGTAGTAGCCGACGCGTTGAGCCGTAAGAGCCACGTCAACACCTTAATGACGGGAGATTTACTAAGGGAATTAGCCGAAAATCTTTGAGAGCTATGTTTGGAAATAGTCCCGAGAGACTATGTAGCAGCATTGGAGATTCAGTCTATGTTGATGGATCAAATCAGATAAGCCCAAAAGACTGATAAGGAGATTGCCGAGATAAAGGAGAAAATGAGCAAGGGAAAAGCTAAAGGATTTCTTGAGGATGAGCACGATACCTTATGGTTTGAAGACCGTGTTTATGTGCCAAACGATTCGGAGATCAGGAAGCTAATTCTGTAACAGGCCCATGATTCACCATACTCGATTCACCCAGGAAATACCAAGATGTATTTGGATTTGAAGGATATTTTCTGGTGGAACGGAATGAAGAAGGATATTGCGGAGTATGTAGCAGTTTGTGATGTATGTCAGAGAGTGAAGGCAGAGCATCAGAAGCCAGCAGGATTGCTACAACCATTGCCGATACCCGATTGGAAGTGGGATAAGCTAGGCATGGATTTTATTACAGGATTGCCCAGAACACGTTCAGGCTATGACTCGATATGGGTTGTAGTCGATCGTTTGACAAAGGTAGCTCATTTCATTCCAGTGAAGACTACCTATACCAGTGCAAAGTTGGCAAAGATATACATGACCAGGATCGTATGTCTGCATGGAGTTCCAAGGAGCATTGTATCAGATAGAGGAACCCAGTTTACCTCAAAGTTCTGGAATTGGTTGCATGAGACTTAGGGAACCAGACTAGAGTTTAGCACAGCTTTCCACCCGCAGACAGATGGACAGACTGAGAGAGTCAATCAGATTTTGGAGGATATGCTAAGAGCTTGTGCGCTAGATTACGGATCTAGTTGGGACGAGAATTTGCCGTATGCAGAGTTCTCTTACAACAACAGCTATCAATCCAGTTTGAAGATGGCCCCTTTCGAAGCCTTGTACGGAAGGAGGTGCAGGACCGCATTGTCCTAGGATGAAGTTGGAGATCGCCAGTTGTTTGGACCGGATCTGATAAAGGAGTCTGAACAGAAAGTGAAATTAATTCGCGATAGGCTGAAGGTAGCTCAATCCAGGCAGAAGAGTTATGCAGATTCTAAACTCAAGGAGACAGTTTACGAAGTCGGAGACCGAGTTTATCTTCGAGTATCACCACTTCGAGGAGTTAAGCGCTTTGGAGTTAAGGGAAAACTAGCGCCACATTTTGTAGGCCCATACAAAGTTTTGGAGCGTATGTGAGAAGTAGCCTACAAGTTGGAATTACCCGAAGGATTGTCGGGAGTTCACGACGTGTTTCATGTTTAGAAGTTCCATGCAGAGATGGCTGGCATACCGCTGAGAGATATGGTACCACTGGAAGCAATTCAGCTGTACAGCGATTTGACCTATGAGGAAAAACCAGTTAATATTCTAGAGTATGCCAGTCGAGTCACCCGCAGCAAGGTTATCAAGTTTTGCAAGGTTCAGTGGAGCCACCACACGGAGGATAGAGCCACCTGGGAATGAGAGGAAGATTTGCTGAAGGACCACCCTCACCTATTTTCTAGCCAAGCCGAATCTCGAGGGCGAGATTCATCTTAAGGGGGTAGGTTTGTAACATCCCAAATTTTCAATTTGGAATGTTATACACTAGATCATCATTGCATATCATATTTATTGCATTTTGGTTGATCCTAGAAATTTTTCGCAACTCAAGGACCCTCGGAGAGAGTTGGGGATTTCGTTATTTTCATATTTGAGTTGTCTCAAATTGTGAGAATAGGATCTTGTGATTTTATTTATTTTATCTTAAATTATTTCTGTTACAAAAATATGAGAGAGGGAATAAAATGACTTTCCCAAAATAAAGAAATATTGAGGATTTAATAAAAAAATCAAACAAGATTTTATTTGGTTTTATTTGCTATTTTATTTGAATTGAGAAAAAATGCGTGTTTTTCAAAATTTCATTTAGGCCCGAAATAAATGTTCATCCTGTGCGGCTTGATTTTAGAAGCCAGGGAAATTTTATTTCTGGATTTTTGGAGTCCGTTTAGTAGTCCTTTTGTTTTTTTTTGAGCGTAACTATTTATAAAAAAACGCAACAGACCTACAGGCCGTGTCCGACCCGGACACTAGGCCCGTCCGGCTTTATAAGCCAGGGAGGCCCAGCCGGAACCCCTCCCAAACCCTAGCCGCCTTTGCCGCGCCGCCGCCGCCCCTCGCCGCGCCACCCCGCGCCGCCGACCGCCGCCCCGCCGCCACGCGCCGCCGACCGCCGCCTCCGCCGCCGGATTAGTCGCCGGAGTTCCCGGAGGTAGTTTTTTTTAGTCGCCGGTTTTTCCCGAAAAACCGTTCGGTTTTTCCCGAAAAACCGTTCGGTTTTTCGATGGTTTTGTTCGTTTTTTTAGTTTCGGTTTTTTTTAAATAGATCAGTTTTCCGGTTTATTTAATAGCGAGCGTTCGTCCGTTAGTTCGTTTTAACGAATGTTCGTCGTTTTTCTTTTTCTTGGATTAAATCCGCGATTTTTCTGATCGTGATTTCTGATCTGATTTTCGTTTTAGTCTAACTTTTCGCTCGTTTATCGGAATCAGGCGATTCAAATGCCTGGAGTTTCATATGGAAACCCTCTTTCCATTTAACCAACTCAAACAATTTTTTGCCACTGTAAAAATTGCCTTAGATCCAGAATAGTAAATGAAGCCTGTTTCTTTTGCCGTTTGTCTTTCGTTGCTTCGTTCGATTTGATTCTTTTTGCCAACCGGAGTTCTTAAGTTGAACCTTCTGGTTAGACCTCTTATTTGAGTTTTACCTGTTCATTAGTTGAGTACTTATTGTATGCTTGTTTGTTTGTGATAGAGTACCTGGACTGCGTCGCTTGTTACTTCGAATCGCTAGGTTTCCCGGATCATCAGCAAGGCAAGTAACACTTTGATCATACCACCTACTACCCGGTTTTATTGCATTAGATCAATCCTTACACATTGCATGATTAGGATCTAATTAAATTGTGGGTTTGGGAAGTAGTTGAGGTAGTACCTATTACCTGTTTATTATCAAACCTTTGGGAGTTACTTCTATGTTTGCTTCTATTGCCATGCTATGCTAGTACACGTGGATTGGGTGAGTGTATCCATGACAGATGTGAGATTGTTAATTAATAGTTTATTTAAGGTGGCAACTTAAACACACATATGGGTGGATTGAGGTACCTGGGTATTCCAGGATTGCCTGTTTTTCTTTATGGACCGCCACCCAGGCTCAAAGGGATCATGAGATTATTCATGCTAGAAACTTCCGTGTGCAGCCACAAGCTATTACAGGCTCTAGCATAGTTGACTAAGTCGTGCAAACTCTTACGGTGGTAGACTAGCAGATGTATGGGATGTAGGTGGTACAGTCTACCCATCCGTTTCTCAAAGACTATGTCTCGGTCATCCGTTTCTCAAACACCATGTAGTGCGAGAAACCAAACAGAGGCGATCGAGTCTTGTGGGGAAAAGTGCGCAAACCTCTGCAGAGTGTATAAACTAATCATGGTTAGCCGTGTCCCCGGTTATGGACATCTTGAGTATCTAGTACTTGGATTATCATGTGAATCTCAACATGTTACTATAAAATTTAATTTTGATTGGTTTGTTTAATGATGATGCTTGATTGGGATTGAGAATGCTGTCAACCATTCTCAATGTTTAATAACCACCATGATAGTTAAATAAATTATTCCTTTGCAGTAGGGAAAAATTGGCGTTACGCAAAACTGTAACCATAGAGCTTTCCACCAGCCAAATATGCATATAAAATAGCTGTATCTTTCCATTACTCTCTATGTGTTATTTTGCCAGCATATTCCATGTGCTGACCCGTTTCGGGCTGCAACGTTAATGTTGAAGACTTTTCAGACGATGATTAAGGTGTTTTAGGTCGTGGTTCTATACTCAGTGATGCCGTTGGAGTTGATGGACTCACTTATCTTCCAAGTCTTCCGCTGTTATCGTTATTAGATGGCCTTAAGCCATATTTATTGTAATAAGTTCTCTTTTGGAGACACTCGATGTAATAAGTGTGTGATTGCTACTCTGTTATAAATCCTTCAAGTACTGTGTGGTGTCAGCATTACTGATCCAGGGATGACACCGGAGCACAGAGATTGGACCGTTTGAGGTCTGGTCGCTACATTCGCTGTCCCATCACTGCTCACGGCGACGGCAGATCCACTCGCTCCCATCGCATCGGAAGAACCTAACATGGCCTCTCCCGCCCGGCAAGGCATGGGTCATTCGCCTCGTATAGATCAGTTCGCCCGCCCGCGAGATTGACGACTGTGAACAACCTTTTTTCCCTTGCGAAGAGCCGCTGCCGAACACACGGGACGGGAGGCTTTGTTCTGATTTTTTTTGTAACTCGTGTTTTGATATACCCCCTCCGTCAACATGCGAGCGACGTCCGGCTGCAAAATATGCGCAATTTTTCGGTTGGTCGTTTTCACATCTAAGGGCTAACAGACCCAAGTAATGGCCCAGTCCATTTTGTTACGGGAGCAGTGGCCCAGCCCATTAGCGATCTGTGATTTCCAACGAACACTCACAAATTGATCCAACGGCCAAAAATTTCTAAACTCGTACATCTGATGGCCAGAAGCCTTGATGGCTTGAGAGGGCTGAGAGAGTGCATGTTCAGATCTTTGAATAATATTTTTGCAGCTTCGTATGGTCGTTTAAGATTACATGTTATCCTGATATTTAAAATATATGATCCAAAGCCACAAATTTAATTCTTCATGTGAATTTCCTTACACTAGCAAACGTTCTACATCCATGTCATCGGATTTAATAGAAGACAATTACATCCCAGCCAGTGTCTAGCAGTAAGCCATGTCTTAGGTCATGAGCTTACACAATCTGAGCATCCTGGACAAAATCCAGTTGTGTCACATTTGAAGGAGCTATACAAGAAACCTTTAACATCTCGCATGACCGCTTTAGCATAATTGTAGGGACGATTTCATCAAAAGAGGCATCTTGAGCTCAACAAACCCAGGTGAGGGCATGCTCCACCCAATCCTTTTAAGTTTTTGTTGTATGTAAAGAACCTTGGGAAAATTTAGACGCCAAGGTGTTTATGGTCATCACTGTCCAGCTCAGGAATGAACTGAAACTAACATCATACAAGACCACCTATATATGTAATCGTTCAGTTCAATAAATGTTCTCTAACGCAACCCATGTCAGACTCATTCAAAAATATTATACATACATGCAGTAGGGAGAAATTCCTACTATTTGAATGACAAAATTTTGGCTGAAACATGGCATCAGGCATCTGATTTACCTCCAGAACATGCTGCAAAAATGGTGACTGAAGATGCATACTTGCTACCACCTTATATGATTTTAAGAACATGCTTGGCTTTTTTACCTTTGCTTTCGCAAGCCAATTATCTTATCTCCTTCAATTCCCTAAAAACAATATGGCACACTAATCATGTCCCAATAAGTGGTCCAAGATGAAACATCATGCATATTACGAATGGGCATTACCCTATGACGAAGAGCACAAAGTGCTTACACAAAGTGTTGAGCGTCACAATCATTTGAAAACGCTCAGTGCTATATGTGTGCGTGCACACATGCACACAGACTGCATTTTAACATCATCTTGATGACAACGTGGAAGATTAGATGGAAGGGAACGCTTATTGCCACAACAATACATGATTAGACCAAAATCTCGGACCACCAGTGTTCCTTTTTCAAGTACTCTTCATTCAACAGTAGATTAGTTACCAAGATTTTGAGAGAATATTGGTTCATGGCCAAGCTAGGTATGGACACAATCCATGAGGTACTTGAATTTATTGTGGCATGGATGCCTCATATATGCCTGTATGTATGTACCTGCTTCAATACTTATTCAAATTCAATATGCAATGCTGGAGTTCACCATGCATGCCATATAATGAAAGGGATACGTTCAGTTAGAGATTTGGAAGAATGTCAATTTGTTGTCCAAAAAGATAAACCGAAGAAGTTGCTCCATATGCCATCGGTATACGAAGCTATGCCTACCTCAGATTCCTAGAACAACCCCCTTGACAGAATAATTGATCATGATACAAAAATTCCCAAACGGGATAAAGATTAGTGATGGATCAAAACAATAACATCCAACTGTAAACACCCTGTGCAGCAGGATGAGCATACATAGTAAGATGACACCGATAATAACCTGACAGTTAGCCATTGAGCGGCAAGGGACAACCCAGCCCATCGGAAACGACCTCGAATCTGTCAACTCATAGCACCTTCTATCCAGTTGGGAGTAAAGGAAACATCATCAATAAGAGAAATTCTGAAATTTGATGGAGGAAGAACTGGGGGAACACCCGCAAAAAAAAGAACTGGGGAAAGATGGAACAGAGAAGATGAGGTATGGAATAGAAAAGATGAGGTACCAACCTGCCGAAGTAAGGAGGTGGGAGGAACAACAGGATTGTCGAGACTATATGGATGCCAGTGGGGTATTTTAAGAGCACATATCAAATGGTAACTGACCTGGGCACATCGATTGCCATTAAGTTATTAGAAACGGACGCCGGCAAGTGGGTAAATTAATTGCCATTAAGGTCCATATCAATGAGGATTTAGACTGCTCACAGTGGGAAGTAACATAAAGTAGTAACTTGCCGATGTTACTAGTCTATGTTACTACCTTAATAGTGGGTAGTAACATATGAGTGGTATCATGAAAGAGTTTATTTATTAGGCTATAGACTCATTATGCCTTGAAATGTGTGATGTTACAATAACTACCTAAGTTACCACAAACCTCTCTCTCCTCATTAATTAGCTGCCACATAAGCAATCTTGTATTGAAATGTGTGATGTTACTAGTTAAGTTACTCCCATTGTGACTAGTCTTAAGGATTTCTATCGCCAATGACTAAATCATCAGGTAACTGTTCGCTGTCCCATCACTGCTCACGGCGACGGGAGATCCACTCGCTCCCATCGCATCGGAAGAACCTAACATGGCCTCTCCCACGCGGCAAGGCATGGGTCGTTCGCCTCGTATAGATCAGTTCGCCCGCCCGCGAGATTGACGACTGCGAACAACCTTTTTTCCCTTGTGAAGAGCCACTGCCGAACACACGGGACGGGAGGCTGTGTTCTTATTTTTTTGTAACTCGTGTTTTGATATACCCTCCGTTAACATGCGAGCGACGTGCGGCTGCGAAATATGCGCAATTTTTCGGTTGGTCGTTTTCACATCTAAGGGCCAGCAGACCCAAGTAATGGTAGGCAGTCCATTTTGTTACGGGAGCAGCGGCCCAGCCCATTAGCGATCTGTGATTACCAACGAACACTCACAAATCGATCCAACGGCCAAAAATTTCTAAACTTGTACATATGATGGCCAGAAGCCTTGATGGCTTGAGAGGGCTGAGAGTGCTCGGTTTTAATGTATCTAAATGATCCAAGTAGAGAAAATATGTTAGCTTATGTCTCTCCCTCAAATAAAATTGCAATAGTGATTACCGGTCTAGTTATCGATTGCCTAGGGACAAATAACTTTCTCGTAACAACAAGCTCTCTACTAAAACTAATTTAGTTGTGTCTTTATCTAAACAGCCCCTACTTTTTATTTACTTTCTCTTTATTATATTGCAAACCTATCCAAAAACACCTACATAATACTTCTAGTTTCATATTTGTTCTTGGTAAAGCGAACGTTAAGCGTGCATAGAGTTGTATCGGTGGTCGACAGAACTTGAGGGAATATTTGTTCTACCTTTAGCTCCTCGTTGGGTTCAACACTCTTACTTATCGAAAGAGGCTACAATTGATCCCCTATACTTGTGGGTTATCAGTGGTCAAAACGTTCAGGAGATTATATAGTGAATTTTTACCGACCAAAAGAAGTATCGTGCAAGAAACGGAGTCCGGAGAGCACACGAGGTGACCACGAGGCAGGGGCGCACCCAGGGGGTAGGGCGTGCCCTCCACCCTCGTGGAAGCCCCGTGTCCTTCCCTGACTGCTTCTTATTTTCCTATTTTCTTAAATATTCCAAAACGGCGAAAATTGTCAATAGAACTGTTTTGGAGTCGGTTTACTTACCGTACCACGTACCTATTCCTTTTCGGAGTCTGAAACGTTCTGGAAAGTGTCCCTTATGTATTCCTCTAGGGTTACGGTTTCAATAACATTGGTTTCAACATTTATGGGATTACTTGAGATATAATGTTTGATTCTTTGACCGTTCACCACCCTTGGCTTTGTGCCTTCGAAGTTGTTGATTTTTATAGCACCGGAACGGTAGACCTCCTCGATGACGTAAAGACCTTCCCATTTATAGAGGAGTTTGCTTGCAAAAAATCTTTAAACGAGAGTTGTATAACAATACATAATCACCTACATTAAACTCACGCTTCTGTATCCTTTTATCATGCCATCTTTTAACTTTTTCTTTAAACAGTTTGGCATTCTCATAGGCCCGGGTTCTCCATTCAACGAGTGAGCTAATGTCAAAAAGCCTCTTCGGCAAGTTTAAAGTCATAGTTGAGCTCTTTAATAGCCCAATATGCCTTATGTTCTAATTCAAGAGGTAAGTGACAAGCTTTACCATAAACCATTTTATATGGAGACATACCCATAGGATTTTTGTATGCAGTTCTATAGGTACATAATGCATCATCAAGTTTCTTGGACCAATTCTTTCTAGATCTATTAACAGTCTTTTGCAAAATTAATTTAAGCTCTCTATTGCTCAATTGTACTTGACCACTAGACTGTGGATGATATGGAGATGCAATTCTATGATTAACATCATACTTAGCAAGCATCTTACAAAAAGCACCATGAATGAAATGTGAACCACCATCAGTCATTAAGTATCTAGGTACTCCAAACCTTGGAAAGATAACTTCTTTAAGCATCTTAATAGAGGTGTTATGATCAACACTACTAGTTGGAATAGCTTCTACCCACTTAGTAACGTAATCAACAACAACTAAAATATGTGTGTACCCATTAGAGGAAGGAAAAGGTCCCATATAATCAAAGCCCCAAACATCAAATGGTTCGATAACAAATGAGTAATTCATAGGCATTTCTTGACGTCTACTAATATTACCAATTCTTTGACATTCATCACAAGACAAGAAAAACTTACAGGCATCCTTGAAGAGAGTAGGCCAATAAAAATCGGATTGTAATACCTTATGTGCAGTTCTGTCTCCAGCATGGTGTCCTCGATAAGCCTCGGAGTGGCACTTGCATAGGATCTGTTCCTGTTCATGCTCAGCTACACAACATCTAATAACACCATCTACTCCTTCTTTATAAAGATGTGGGTCATCCCAGAAGTAATGTCTTAAAACATAGAAGAACCTTTTTTTTGCTGGTATGTGAAACTAGGTGGTATAACCTTAGCAACAATATAATTAGCATAATCAGCATACCATGGAGAAGTACAAGAAGCATTTATCACAACTAATTGTTCATTAGGAAAGCTATCATCAATAGGTAGTGGGTCATCAAGAACATTCTCTAACCTAGACAAGTTGTTTGCAACGGGGTTCTCAGCTCCCTTTCTATCAATAATATGCAAATCATATTCTTGTAGCAAGAGAACCCATCTAATAAGTCTAGGTTTAGCATTTTTCTTTTCCATAAGATATTTAATAGCAGCATGATCAGTGTGAATAGTTACTTTAGAATCAACAATGTAAGGTCTAAACTTATCACAAGCAAATACAACTGCTAAAAATTCTTTTTCAGTAGTAGCATAATTTCTTTGAGAACTGTCTAGAGTTCTACTAGCATATTGGATAACATTTAATTTCTTATCAACTCTTTGTCCTAGAACAACCCCTAGAGCATAATCACTAGCATCACACATAATTTCAAATGGTAAATTCCAATCAGGACGCTGAACAATAGGTGTAGAAACCAAAGCTTTCTTAAGTATTTCAAATGCTTCTACACAGTCATCATCAAAGACAAAAGGAACATCTTTTTGTAAAAGATTAGTCAGAGGCCAAGAAATTTTAGAGAAGTCCTTAATGAACCTCCTATAAAAATCGGCATGACCAAGGAAACTTCTTATACCTTTAATGTCCTTGGGACACGGCATCTTTTCAATAGCATCAACCTTAGCTTTATCAACTTCAATACCTCTTTCAGCAATTTTATGCCCCAAGACAATACCTTCATTAACCATAAAGTGGCATTTCTCCCAATTCAAGAAAAGGTTAGTTTCTTCACATCTCTGCAAAACTCGATCAAGGTTGCTTAAGCAATCATCAAAAGAAGTTCTATAAACGGAGAAATCATCCATGAAAACCTCAACAATCTTTTCACAAAAGTCAGAGAATATAGCAGTCATACATCTTTGAAAAGTAGCAGGTGCATTGCATAAACCAAAAGGCATATGTCTATAAGCAAAGGTACCAAAAGGGCAAGTAAAAGTTGTCTTTTCTTGATCCTCTTTTGACACAGGTATTTGAGAGAAACCAGAATAACCATCTAGAAAGAAAAAATGTGTATGTTTGGATAATCTTTCTAGCATTTGATCAATAAAAGGTAAAGGGTAATGATCCTTTTTAGTAGCTTTATTTAATTTGCAGAAATCAATTACCATTCTATAATCTGTGACAATTCTTTTTGGGGTCAATTCATCTTTATCATTAGGAACAACAGTAATACCTCCCTTCTTAGGGACACAATGGGCAGGACTTACCCACTCACTATCAGCAACGGGATAAATTATACCTGCCTCTAGAAGCTTTAGTATTTCATTTCTTACCACTTTTTTCATCTTAGGATTTAACCTTCATTGGTGATCAACAACTGGTTTAGCATCCTTCTCCAATTTTATTTTGTGCTGGCATTAAGTGGGACTAATGCCCTTAAGATCATCAAGAGTATATCCAGTAGCAGCACTGTGCTTCTTCAGAGTTTTCAATAATTTCTTTTCTTCATGCTTTGAAAGGTTAGCACTAATAATAATAGGATATATCTCTTTCTCATCAAGATAAGCATATTTAAGAGTATTAGGTAAAGGCTTAAGCTCAAACACGGGATCACCCTTAGGTGGAGGAGGATCCCCTAAGATTTCAATAGGCAAGTTGTGCTTCAAAATAGGTCCCTGTTTAAATAATACTTCATATATTTCCCTTCTTTCATTCATAAACATATCATTTTCTATTGGGTAATGTAGTAATTTCAAAAAAATTCCTACGCACACGCAAGATCATGGTGATGCATAGCAACGAGAGGGGAGAGTGTTGTCCACGTACCCTCATAGACCGAAAGCGGAAGCGTTTGCACAACGCGGTTGATGTAGTCATACATCTTCATGATCCGACCGATCAAGTACCGAACGCACGGCACCTCCGAGTTCAGCACACGTTCAGCCCGATGACGTCCCTCGAACTCCGATCCAGCCGAGTGTTGAGGGAGAGTTTCGTCAGCACGACGGCATGGTGGCGATGATGATGTTCTACCGATGCAGGGCTTCGCCTAAGCACCGCTACAGTATTATCGAGGTGGACTATGGTGGAGGGGGCACCGCACACGGCTAAAGGATCAACTGATCAATTGTTGTGTCTCTAGGGTGCCCCCCTGCCCCCGTTGTGACGCCCCCGATTTGACCGTACACTAATCATGCACGCAAATGTGTACGATCAAGATCAGGGACTCACGGGAAGATATCACAACACAACTCTAAAACATAAATAAGTCATACAAGCATCATAATACAAGCCAGGGGCCTCGAGGGCTCGAATACAAGTGCTCGATCATAGACGAGTCAGCGGAAGCAACAATATCTGAGTACAGACATAAGTTAAACAAGTTTGCCTTAAGAAGGCTAGCACAAACTGGGATACAGATTGAAAGAGGCGCAGGCCTCCTGCCTGGGATCCTCCTAAACTACTCCTGGTCGTCGTCAGCGGGCTGCACGTAGTAGTAGGCACCTCCGGTGTAGTAGGGGTCATCGTCGACGGTGGCGTCTGGCTCCAGGGCTCCAGCATCTGGTTGCGGCAACCAGGTAGAAGGGAAAGGGGAAAAGAGGGAGAAAAGCAACCGTGAGTACTCATCCAAAGTACTCGCAAGCAAGGAGCTACACTACATATGCATGGGTATATGTGTAAAGGGCCATATCGGTGGACTGAACTGCAGAATGCCAGAATAAAAGGGGGATAGCTAATCCTGTCGAAGACTACGCTTCTGGCAGCCTCCGTCTTGCAGCATGTAGGAGAGAGTAGATTGAAGTCCTCCAAGTAGCATCTTCAAGTAGCATCTCCAAGCAGCATCTCCAAGTAGCATCGCATAGCATAACCCTACCCGGCGATCCTCCTCTCGTCGCCCTGTAGAAAAGCGATCACCGGGTTGTCTGTGGAACTTGGAAGGGTGTGTTTTATTAAGTATCCGGTTCTAGTTGTCATAAGGTCAAGGTACAACTCCAAGTCGTCCTGTTACCGAAGATCACGGCTATTCGAATAGATTAACTTCCCTGCAGGGGTGCACCAACTTACCCAACACGCTTGATCCCATTTGGCCGGACGCACTTTCCTGGGTCATGCCCGGCCGCGGAAGATCAACACGTCGCAGCCCCACCTAGACAAAACAGAGAGGCCAGCACGCCGGTCTAAACCTAAGCGCACAGGGGTCTGGGCCCATCACCCATAGCACACCTGCACGTTGCGAGGGCGGCCGGAAGCAGACCTAGCCTAGTAGGCGTTCCAGTCCAATCCGGCGCGCGCCGCTCCGTCGCTGACGTCTGAAGTGCTTCGGCTGATACCACGACGCCGGGATACCCATAACTACTCCCGCGTAGATGGTTAGTGCGTATAAGCTCGTAGCCAACTCAGATCAAATACCAAGATCTCGTTAAGCGTGTTAAGTATCCGCGAACGCCGAACAGGGCCAGGCCCACCTGTCTCCTAGGTGGTCTGAACCTGCCCTGTCGCTCCGCCTCAAGGTAACCGTCGGGGCCGTCGGGAACCCAGGCCCACCTCTACCGGGATGGAGCCACCTGCCCCTTCAGCCCCCATCTCCGAACAGTATCACAGGTAATGTAACTGTGTAAAGTATATTGTATATGCCCGTGATCACCTCCCGAAGTGATCACGGCCCAGTAGTATAGCATGGCAGACGGACAAGAGTGTAGGGCCACTGATGGAACACTAGCATCCTATACTAAGCAGTAGGATAGCAGGTAAAGGTAACAACAGTAGTAGCAAGGACAGGCTATGCAGCAGTATAGGATTAACTGAAAGCAGTAACACGCTACACTACTCTAATGCAAGAAGTATAGAGAAGAATAGGCGATATCTGGTGATCAAAGGGGGGGCTTGCCTGGTTGCTCTGGCAAGAGAGAGGGGTCGTCAACACCGTAGTCGTACTGGGTAGCAGCGGCGTCGGTCTCGATGTCTAGCGAGAGAAGAGGGGGAAGAAACAATAAATATAATGCAAACAAATGCAAGACGATGCATGACATGACAAAGCGTGGTGCTAGGTGTGCCCTAACGCGGTACGAGGTGGTACCGGTGAAGGGGGGAAACATCCGGGAAATTATCCCTGGTGTTTCGTGTTTTCGGGCACCTAAATATATTAGTTTGTAATTGTTTATCATTTTAAAGCATTTAAATAATTGTTTTTGCTATTGTTTTAGTTTATTTAGTGCATTTAAGTATTTTATTAAGAGATGATTTCTTCACCAGCATTTATTATGGATTATTAGACACATTAGGAACAATTTAGTTTTGACTTTTGAAAACTTTAATTGTTTTGACTTTAATTCAAATTTGAATTTGGTTCGGTTTCGAGCTAACACGAGATTATCAACAATAATCGAGGTGATGTGGCATCATTACCAGAGGGTTACTGTAGTTTGATTACCCGGGCGTCACAATTCTCCTCCACTACAAGAAATCTCGTCCCGAGATTTAGGAGCGGGAGTAAGGGGGATGGGATTTGGTTACGAAATTCTAACGAATCTTCTCGATCTTGGTTGCTCTTCTCGAAGTGGTCGATCCATTATATTGATGTCTTTATTTCTCTGCTTCAGGTCATTATGGTGAAGTCGTCCTTTTCTTCAGGCACTCCAACATACTTACGAATAGGTAAGGGGCAGCTCAGTTACGACAGAATGTTTATGAGGGAAACCATCTGGGGTTAACCTATGAATAAGCATAAGATTATCTCTCGAGTTGAACATATAAAATACATCGAGAGTAAGGTACGAAGGTACCATAAGAGGTTCCAAGAGGATAGATTGTTGCTCGAAGTCTGAACCAGAGTGAGATAGGGGTTCAGAGCGGCGAGAGTTAGTATAGCGTCTGATACCACAATAGATCACTAGGCAGGTGGCCTGTGAATTACTTATGACGCCTCGCATGAGGAATAACTTTGGAAACAGGGGGGTACCGGAGAGTCAGGTTTCGATCCCGTGGAACTGTGGGTTATGGGCCCACCATGTGGTTAAAAGTAGGGAGGTCAGTGACATCTTGCATGATCGTGTAAGCAAGGCATGTCAGAGGATAGTCTGTCAGTTATGTCGGCAACAACATCGATACCAAGGGCGAGGGACGAAGAGAACCATTTTCCTGCTCGTTGAACGAGGCGGGCCAATAGGCAAGGTTCCCGTCCATCGGTGGCTACCGAAATGTCATCAACAACAGTAACAGGGTCTTGCTGACAGAATTGTACACCGAGGTATACACATAAGCAGGAGAATATTACTGCTTAGATCATATAGATCACAAGAAAGGTCAAACCAAATAATGGAAAGGAAAATGTGTTTAACACATATCAGGGGTATATCCTCCCCAAGGACAAGCAGAGCATGATATCCTTGGCAGGATATAATAAAAACTCTTTAGGAAAGGGGAAAGAAATTTCATGACATTACCCATACAACAGTGTTTGGTTAATTTCAACAACATTTAGCATGGTGCTTCAAATGTTCCTGTTGAAAATCGGAGTACCATTGACATGCTTCGAGATAGCATTGACAGGGTCTTCAGGTGAAGATCCGACTTTAGAAACACGAAGGATCCATCAGGAATAACTTGTAGAATAAGTCTTACAATTTCCTCATGGAAGAATGGCTAAACTTGCTAAAAAGGATACTACAACAATAGGTCCTCCACCCAGGGGGGGGGGTGCTAGGCATGACATCATGTTACCGGGTCATCAAAGGACCAACATCATAACTCTTGGAAAGTTGTCCCAACCATCATATCTGACCAAGATTCAGATCCGGTTGGTGTTAGGATACCTCAGACTTAGGATACCTGAGAAGAAAAGGTGCAACGCAAATTGACGAGATGACATGGTAAGATTCTCGGGAAACGAACCATGGGAGCAATTTCCAAAACATGAGTTCATTATTAAATTAAGGATAGGATGAGGAGGTGGCTGATGGAATCAGCGATAATTCATCGAGATTAACAAAAGATGGATTTCCACAATTAAGTGAACAAGGAGATAACATTTGTCAGATCAAATGATATAAGGAAGTATGCTCACGGAAAACATACACAATTAAACATTGGTTGAAAGGTGCGCCCAAAATATGGGTTGGGTTGCATGACCAATGTCAGAATGGTGATTCAATAATCAATAGTCTAAGAACGAACGGCCGACCATTAACTTCAAAGCAATAGGGTTGCTAGAAGTGCAGAATCCAAACAACACCGTTCACTTGTTGGTACCCCGGTTGGAATCAACACGAGGACCAAGAAAGAATGGTGATGGTGAGAAGTATCACGATACCAAGAATTCTTAGGAGGTGGTGAAATTCTCACAACATTCTTGACATAAAATATGGTAATACTCCAAGGTAAAGGAGAACAAATGCTGGATAGCAAGGATCTCAACGTATAACACAAAACACGAACAAGTTTGTGTTGAACGGAAGGCAATAGAGTGGTCGATGATAACACAAATCATCGAGGGCAAGGATGGTATTTCTCATCAGGAATTCAATTGATATCCTTGAGGAGCTCGAAATGTTGATGATGATCATGACAATTTCTGTCGAGAGGTTTCATGGAGATGTAATCGGTCGGCGATGACATCAAGTCAAACGAATGATGAAGTGAAAGGTTATTGGAACCATGGGTGCGACACAAACTTGAAATCAAGTTTGTTGTTTGAGGTGAAACAATAAGACAAGGAAGATCGACGTAAGCTTAGCCCATCATCGAAATTGTGCTCCGGAAAGAAGGACCAGGTAGCACAGTTAAAATTTGGCACGATAATGATATAGCCAAGTAGGCTCGGAATGACGTGATCGAGTTCAGACTCGTAAGTAATGAAGGTTACCAAGAGTTGTTGAATCATAGTGCAGACTCAATTCAGTTGTCGGTGTCCTTGAGGGGTTCTAACAACTGAGAACCCGTTGGAAAAATGGAATCGGCAAGAATATCAGTTGATGAAGAACTCATAAGAAGTTATGTATCCCGTGGTATCCTCGAGATACCAGGGGGTAATACTCGACGACAGATCAAAGTAGAGGTTGGACTGGGGTATTGCTCTGCAGAAGACAAGTGCTTAAACTTGCACGAGAAACGGTACCTAAAAGAGAACATGGTCGAAATCACAATTGCAAAAGGCCAGACCCTAGATACAATATGAACTTATACCAAGGGAGTGATTAATTTAAGAGAAGCTTTAACGATAAGATCTACATCGTGTCCATGGGCATGAACACAAAGTTCAAGGTCGACTCCCACTTCTTCAATGCATAACCTTACATTTACCTCCCCTTTTCGAAGTTGTAGTGTTGAAAAGTTATCTGACGAAGCGTCAGCAGGGTATAACCCGCATAAATTTCGAGGTCACACAAATTAAGGAAGGCATAGGTTCAACCCATCGGGGCATCTTAGAATCCTATACCAGAATCTTTTAGAAGTAATTAACTCAAGCTCGAAGGCAGAGCATGGTTGAGAAAGCAGACGATACAATTTACCAAAGGCATTATGTATCCGAGAAAAGGCTCACAAGTTTATTGAATATGAAGGGCATTGTCAGATAAAATCCAACAAAGGATCTGGTGGTCCACAAGGGATCTGACGTGAGCATCGGTACTCAACTAGAGGAAGCAGATTATAGAAACAACTGACTAACTCAATTGTCAAATGCAAAGGAGTTATGATTTCCAAATCAAGGGATCAGAAGCAATGCTCTGATTAGGGGTGGATAAGTTGAATAGCCGTAGGGTACAATCAAAGACAATTGGATTGGTCGAGAACCAATTCCAGTAAAAAAAATGGCAGCTCAGCCGGAAAGTAATTTATAAGGATCAATGATGATTGTGTGTATTCGCAAACATATTGAGTCAACAGACTCAAAATGATAATGACAAGGAATGTCAATAAGATTTCTATACTTATGGGATTAATCATAATGAAAGCAAACAAGAAATTCCAGAGCAATAGGTTGCTGAGGATTTTCGGAATATCGGGTGGTATTTCGAAGACTTTTGTGTAACACATGAACAACTGGGGGATGGGCGGATACTCGATAATGCGAGAATTAACCGTAGGGGTATTCAAGTGACAAGAACAGCAAGGCAGTAAGCTCAAGGGATTATCGAAACCACGACGAGCTTTTCAGGGTATCTTGTAATAACAAGACCACTGGGGATGGATGTAAGAATAACAAATGCAAGTAGTTATCCATAACGGTTTGCGGTGGAAGGTGAATTGCAAACGCGATGAACACAAGTTCTCGGGTTAACAGCGGAGAGTATCTTCAGGGTCTTCTGGTGCAGCAGACGATCATCAGTAATAAGGGGCTCTCCGGGTGAAAATGTTACGAGATCCTAATGTTAGATTTAGTAAAATTCATTTAACCCGAATAGAAGAGAAATAAGAGTCCCAGAGTATAGGTCGAGGAATAAAAGATCCTAATACCACCCAATGGCGACGTGGGCCCGTAAGGCACACAGCCAAGTTAGTAAAAGTTTTGCAATGGCTAGACTCAACTTCGGCCAAGGAGTTGGAAAGGGGATTCCTACAGGCAGTCGGCTCTGATACCAACTTGTGACGCCCCCGATTTGACCGTACACTAATCATGCACGCAAATGTGTACGATCAAGATCAGGGACTCACGGGAAGATATCACAACACAACTCTAAAACATAAATAAGTCATACAAGCATCATAATACAAGCCAGGGGCCTCGAGGGCTCGAATACAAGTGCTCGATCATAGACGAGTCAGCGGAAGCAATAATATCTGAGTACAGACATAAGTTAAACAAGTTTGCCTTAAGAAGGCTAGCACAAACTGGGATACAGATCGAAAGAGGCGCAGGCCTCCTGCCTGGGATCCTCCTAAACTACTCCTGGTCGTCGTCAGCGGGCTGCACGTAGTAGTAGGCACCTCCGGTGTAGTAGGGGTCATCGTCGACGGTGGCGTCTGGCTCCAGGGCTCCAGCATCTGGTTGCGGCAACCAGTAGAAGGGAAAGGGGAAAAGAGGGAGAAAAGCAACCGTGAGTACTCATCCAAAGTACTCGCAAGCAAGGAGCTACACTACATATGCATGGGTATATGTGTAAAGGGCCATATCGGTGGACTGAACTGCAGAATGCCAGAATAAAAGGGGGATAGCTAATCCTGTCGAAGACTACGCTTCTGGCAGCCTCCGTCTTGCAGCATGTAGGAGAGAGTAGATTGAAGTCCTCCAAGTAGCATCTTCAAGTAGCATCTCCAAGCAGCATCTCCAAGTAGCATCGCATAGCATAACCCTACCCGGCGATCCTCCTCTCGTCGCCCTGTAGAAAAGCGATCACCGGGTTGTCTATGGAACTTGGAAGGGTGTGTTTTATTAAGTATCCGGTTCTAGTTGTCATAAGGTCAAGGTACAACTCCAAGTCGTCCTGTTACCGAAGATCACGGCTATTCGAATAGATTAACTTCCCTGCAGGGGTGCACCAACTTACCCAACACGCTTGATCCCATTTGGCCGGACGCACTTTCCTGGGTCATGCCCGGCCGCGGAAGATCAACACGTCGCAGCCCCACCTAGAAAAAACAGAGAGGCCAGCACGCCGGTCTAAACCTAAGCGCACAGGGGTCTGGGCCCATCGCCCATAGCACACCTGCACGTTGCGAGGGCGGCCGGAAGCAGACCTAGCCTAGTAGGCGTTCCAGTCCAATCCGGCGCGCGCCGCTCCGTCGCTGACGTCTGAAGTGCTTCGGCTGATACCACGACGCCGGGATACCCATAACTACTCCCGCGTAGATGGTTAGTGCGTATAAGCTCGTAGCCAACTCAGATCAAATACCAAGATCTCATTAAGCGTGTTAAGTATCCGCGAACGCCGAACAGGGCCAGGCCCACCTGTCTCCTAGGTGGTCTGAACCTGCCCTGTCGCTCCGCCTCAAGGTAACCGTCGGGGCCGTCGGGAACCCAGGCCCACCTCTACCGGGATGGAGCCACCTGCCCCTTCAGCCCCCATCTCCGAACAGTATCACAGGTAATGTAACTGTGTAAAGTATATTGTATATGCCCGTGATCACCTCCCGAAGTGATCACGGCCCAGTAGTATAGCATGGCAGACGGACAAGAGTGTAGGGCCACTGATGGAACACTAGCATCCTATACTAAGCAGTAGGATAGCAGGTAAAGGTAACAACAGTAGTAGCAAGGACAGGCTATGCAGCAGTATAGGATTAACTGAAAGCAGTAACACGCTACACTACTCTAATGCAAGCAGTATAGAGAAGAATAGGCGATATCTGGTGATCAAAGGGGGGGCTTGCCTGGTTGCTCTGGCAAGAGAGAGGGGTCGTCAACACCGTAGTCGTACTGGGTAGCAGCGGCGTCGGTCTCGATGTCTAGCGAGAGAAGAGGGGGAAGAAACAATAAATATAATGCAAACAAATGCAAGACGATGCATGACATGACAAAGCGTGGTGCTAGGTGTGCCCTAACGCGGTACGAGGTGGTACCGGTGAAGGGGGGAAACATCCGGGAAATTATCCCTGGTGTTTCGTGTTTTCGGGCAGAGGAGCCGGAGGGGAAAAGTTGCATGTTTGCTATGCTAGGGAGGTGTGGCGGACGAACGGGCTGCGTAACCGGATTCGTCTCGTCGTTCTGAGCAACTTTCATGTTGAAAATAATTTAATCCAAGTCACGGATTAAAAGATATGATTTTCTAAAGATTTTATTAGTTTTTGGAATTTAATTAATTATTTAATTTAATTCGAAATTTGGTTTTATGACATCAGCATGATGTCATGCTGACGTCAGCAGTCAACAGAGTTGACTGGGTCAACTATGTGTGGGACCCTCATGTCATTGATTGATTAGTCTAATCAGGGGGTTAATTAAGTTAACTAGTAATTAGGTTAATCTAATCAAGACTAATTAATTTAATTAAGCCTTTAATCAATTAATTAATTATCATTTTAATTAATTTTAGTTATTATTTATTAATTCATTTTTTAAAAATTAATTTAATTAGTATTATTTTTTT